>NC_141697.1:508333155-509533155 GCF_964263255.1 Lissotriton vulgaris
TAAAAAAAAGTGACACAAGAGTAAATGACAGGTCATTTAAAAATTCACTTTTTCAAAGATGAACACATTTCAGAATAAAAACACATTTGTCATAGGTGTGCCTGTCACCGGGAAATATTCACAGGCGCACGAGTTAGTTTGCCAACTTGAAGTAATAAAAATGTTCACTTGTAGCATGTGGAAGAGCTTTGAACGGCATTGTCACTTGCAGCATGTGGAAAAGCTTTTAACGTCACTTTGCAGCATCGAATCTTCAAAAATTGAACAATCATACCGGTGTTGCTGTCATTGGGACCCACACGATGTCATGCTTCGAGTTCTAAAAATGATAAACGATTATACCGGTCCCGCTAATGTGAAGAGCTTGTCTCCTCACAGGGCGTCTTGGAAACTCGTCACCTCAAAGTGCTTCTTGACAACTAGCTTGAATCCCAGCTCAGCAATTATCCAACATGGCGGCACGCTCAGAATATGCCTGCCGAGTGGTTCACGGCACGTTACTGTTCTTAAGCGTCTACCCTCTGTATTGAGATTTGCTTCATTACGTCACAGAAGGTTGCTGGATGCTCCGTGTGATATTGCTCTAGAGGTAATCTTCACGAGCCGGTTTGAAATTTAAATAAAAAGCTCAACTGTCTTTTTTTTTAATACATGCCTTACGATGTAATTTAGATAACAATTTAGGAATTAACTTTGACTAATTCATTAGTCCCAGGATCGCTCTTGCCCACATCCTGCTGATTCCTTAAACTCAACCAAATTCAACCGTACATAAATCAAATAACTTTCCCTTCACATTTCGACTGGTGAATCTTTGTGTGATTTTGCATTAAACAAATGAACTGCTGGCAATAATTAGTTCCTTAGTAGATGAAACACTGGCACAAAAAAACACACTCAAAGTCATAAAATCATGCAGACAGTCACCAAATACCTTGGTTTCACTGACAGGTTCCGTGCCGGTAACGCTTGCTTCCCAAAAGCAGTAAATGTAGGTTGTTGCTTTCAGACATTAAAATAGATGTTGTTTCTTCTGCGTCACGTAGGCAGCCTCAATAATGATTTTTGACGCAGAAACCTTGATTCGAGATGACTTGACAGCACGACTAGACTAGGGCTGCCTGGTGTATTCGGCACTGGTGGGGCTTCTTAACGTGCTAAACAAGATTACTTTCTTACTTTGATGATGCTTGTTCCTCTTGCGTAACTGGATACTCCCAATTCTTTCTTGATGGCATTTTAGCGCAGGAAAGTGTCCTCCAGATCGTCGCCAAGAATAATGTAGTATGTTAGTCCATACATACATATAATGATGTAGCCGAGGCACGTGTAGATGAATAAAGAAGTAGGTTTATTCAGCCATAGATAGATAACAGGAAGTATAACTCTGAAACAAGCAGCCCCACCAGGAGCAGCCTCCTAGCTGCTCAGCCCATCTTTAACTGCCAACCCTCATACCAAGCACCCAAGCATTCCATACATGTCAATCACACCAACATTCTTACTAGGAACACTCACACTGGCTGAGCAGCTAGATGCAGTGAAATGCAGGACCATAAATATACAACTCAGAATACTACACATTCTTTCTTTTCAATTACAGTTTTTTTCCAGTTTTCTAAGACGCAAACTCGACCCCAAGGTATTGGAGAGCTCGCTGTTCATGGACACCAGTTACATTCCACAAGCATCTCTTTAGGATGCCAGCCTCGCCCTATGCGCTATCGGCCCGAGTAACTGCCTTCTTCTGCATAACGTTTGTCCCTTATAGCCACCTGACGCTCCAGCACCCCCTCATGTAGACCTTTCAGAATTTTCATTGATCCCAATAACATCACATAAACAAGATGTCGCCATTGCGCAAAGGCAGACGCTTGTTTATATTTGCATTGCACTTTCCCTTTAATAATAGCTGCTGCCCCACACAGCACTTGTGGGGTTGGCCGGCAGCTATTGTTAAAGTGAAAGTGCGATGCAAAAATAAACACGCAGCCGTCCTTGCCAAAGCCGAATGAAAAAAAATAGTGCTTACCGACTAATGAAGGAGACAGTGTAATGCCACAAGTAAAAGATCCAGTCCTAATGGGCAGTCACAAAAGGAAACAGGACGGTAACAAGGAGGAACTAAGAAGCCTCATTATCAATCGGAAGCCAGCATTTACCATGGACAATGACACCAGCCAATGAAAAATATGGGCGGAGGCTTCCACAGCACTTCTACAGCATACCCAACTACAGCATGCCTTGCAGATCGAGCAGCACATGCGATGCAACGCTAGTCTCGATCTAAAAAGAGGATCGACTAATTTCCCACATTACCGCATCCATAAGTACTCACTAAACCAATGTTTACCTACAACAGAATGCTATAAAGCATTGCATTGGGTCAGTGGGAACGCAGGGTCATTTTAAAGTAAACTGAAGTACACAAATTAGAAACAGAGACAAAAAAAAAATAATGTTTAAAGTAACTTGACACTACTGATAACTTATCGAGTCAGAAATTAATATAAAATAACCAGTAATTACATTTCCAATGGAAATCTGATTTACGAAAAAGCTTCATTTGGAACAAAAATCAGATTACTGTTTGCAGAATATCTAAAAAAGTTCTGATCCTGGGTTAAACAGGTTTACTGTGCAGCGTATTAGTTTTCTCCTGCAAGGTTTTGGTTTTAAAGGAAAATAGTTTTAAAAATACACATGTGGTGAAGTGTCTCCAAGCAAACATTTTGTGGAGGTTGTGAAACTCTTTATGGAACCACAGACACTTTGTATAAATGCTACAGAACTAACTGCAGGCTTCAGGACCTCAAGGGACACTTAAAGCACAAAGAGGTGAATTACCAAATATGTGCAGTTTATAACACAAAGAGATTGAGAGGGCTGAGAAAGAGGATTTGGAAGAGGAAGTCTGTATAATTTGTAAAAAGGCATCAAACAGTAAATGGTAGAAAAAGTCAAAAGAACAAGATTTGCCTGATCAGAAAAATCCTAATGTAATAATTGGAGCTTGTTCCTTCTTAGCAATGCAAAATCTCTTGGTTCTATGACATGAATGCATAATAGTGGAATAATGGAAAGAGGAGGATGCCAAGGCACCATCACCATAGAACGTGGGGTAAGTTGGCAATATTAGTCAAACTCTTACATCTCTTTCCAAAGAGACAAAACATGGATGCCAGAATTCCCCTACCTCCTCAGGTGAAAGAAAATAGAAAATGTAAAAAGATCTACTTTCTATGGAAATCTGGGCATTAAACCCTTTTTCTAAAAGTAAACACTAAGGGGTCTATTAGGATGTCGGTCGGAAAACCATCCCGACCGCTATGCTAGCAGAAATCAATTGCCCACCGGTACCGCGGCAAAACCAGCAGTCCGATCAGGATCAACCGCCCAAAAAATCAGACCATGGCAGAACAATGCCACGAAAGACCGCACGTATCGGGCGGAGCTGGTGAAAATCTATCCGCGGCGGTCGGATTCACGGCAGAAACACACTAAACTGCCGCCAGGCCAGCGGAGAGACCGCACAGAAAATTAGGATTCCCCGATGTGACAGCGGGATGCTCCGCTGTTTCCGACCGCCGTGGTCGCAAACAGTGATGAATGGGAAAGCCGGCGGAAGGGCTGTAGCATAGCCATCGCTGCGGATGACAAAAATGGTGGTCGACAAAAAAAACTCACAACAAGGCCACCAAGTGCACACAGCAAACTAGCCCTGCCCCCAAAAACAACTACCGCACCCCAATGACGCACCTCCATGGCAACTTCAAAAAAACGAATCCCAGGACAACCCACACAACACATCTGACAGCAATACTCCATTTTGACACACCCACATAGCTGAGTATAAAACCAGCCCCTTCCCTGACCAGAATCTTTGCCCTACTCCAGCACTGAAGGAACCAAATCCTGCAGCACATTGGATAGGCAAAACACAACACATCTCACCAGCACAACAACACTCACACACACCACCTACACCACCTCACCACCCTCACAACTGCACCTCAAAACATTAGCACATCACACACCATGGCACCACAGAAAATGCCCAAATTCACAGAGAGTAAGTTGTCAGTCATGGTAGATGAGTAAATCAGAGTAGAACCACAAGTGTTTGGTACCCTGGTCCAACAGACACCATTAGCCACAAGAGCACAAATGTGGGCAAGGATAGTCTACAAGGTCAATGCAGCAGGGAACCCCCGTGCTCCAGAAATGAAATCGTGAAGCGGTGGCATGACCTAAAGAGGGTTGTGAAAGGAAAGAGAAACAAGAATTGTGAGCTGGAACAGAGGACTGGCAGTGGCTCTCCCATCCCAACAAAAACATTCACTGCATGGGAGGAGAAGGTGCTTGCCATACTGCATCCATAGAGTCTCACAGGAATAGCCAGGGGAATGCAAGCTGGTAAGGACAAACAATTGTAAACCATTACACTGCCATGTACTGTCTTGCACAACTACAAAGCTACACCTCCTAGGCCCAAGTCCATTGATATACACCACAATACCCAACACAGGTCTCACATATGTAACATCTACTCCATCTAAATCACCCCAAAGGTCGCCTGCAACATTCCCAGGGTTGCATGTGTACAGGCAGCCAGCACTACAACTCCCAACAGGCAGCACTGTCCCACCCCTGAGCAGGATGGAGCACTCCACAAGACCCGAAGATTGTGGCAGCCATTGCATTCTTCACCTTCATCTAACAGGTAGGTAGCCATCTTCCCAGGGAGGGCTGATTGGGGGTGGGAGGCCTGCACTACAACTCTCACCAGGCACCCCTGTCCCACCCCTGAGCGGGATGGAACACTCACTCCCCCCACCCAGAAGCATGTGGCAGCCATTGCATTGTTCACCTTCAACTAACAGGTAGGTAGTAGCCATTTCCACAAGGAGGGCTATTTGGGGGTGGGAGGCCTGCACTCCAACTGCCAACAGGCACCACTGTCCAACCCCTGAGCAGGATGGAGCACTCCCCCAACCCCACTCAGAAGTATGTGGCAGCCATTGCATTGTTCACCTTCACCTAACAGGTAGGTAGCCATTTTCACAAGGAGGACTGTTTGGGGGTGGGAAGCCTGCACAACAACTCCCAACAGGCACTCTTGTCCCACCCCTGATCATGATAGAGCACTTACCCCCACCCAGAAGCATGTGGCAGCCATTGCATTGTTCACCTTCACCTAACAGGTAGGTAGCCATCTTCCCAGGGAGTGCTGTTTTGAGGTGGGAGGCCTCCACTACAACTCCCACCAGACCTCCTTGTTCCACAGCTCTGCACCATGGAGCACTCCCCCAGCCAGAAGCATGTTGCAGCTATTGTATTACAACAACCAAACTTACAGGTAGGTAACCATCTTCCGAGGGAGGTGTGTTTGGGGGTGGGAGGCCTGCACTACAACTCCCAACAGGCCTTCTTGTCCCACCCCTGAGCAGGATGGAGCACTCAAACACACACCCAGAAGATTGTATCAGAAAGTCCTACCCAATGTGACAACAGAATAGGGGAGTAGACAGTAAATGCACCCTACCATTCCTCTAAAAAAACATGGAGCCATGTGACAACACAAGCCCTCACATACCAACAATATTTACACAGATACAATATCAATTTACAGTGTGCAGACAGCTAAGCGTATGTAACTGTCACAGAAACAGAAGTGTGACTCACCAAATCCCAGGTTGCAGCAAATCAGGGCACAAACATGCACAGCACTGAATGTAAATGTAAATGTAAATGTAGGTGTACTTATAGAGCACAGTCCTGTCGCCCCAAGGGCATCCTGGCGCTTTGAACTTCGGGCAGTCACACTTTCACTGCTCAGGCATTTCTAGGAAAGAGATGCGTTTTCAACGCTTTCCTGAACGGAAAGTAGTCCCTATGGCTTCTCAAGGGGAGTGGTAGGGAGTTCCAGAGTTTGGCCGCTGCAACACTAAATGAGCGGCCGCCCATCCTAACTCTCTGACACCTCGGGACCACGAGCAGTTGTGCCGAAGAAGAGCAGAGAGGCCTCGCTGCAGAGTACCAAGCAAACATATTCTGCAAGGGCACTGGACCCTGTTGATGTACCGCCTTAAACACTAGGCACGCCGCTTTATACAAAATGCGCAGATGCACCGGTAACCAATGTAGATCTCTTAGAGCTGTAGTAGAAGAGCTAAGGTTAGGGCGGGAAAGAGCCAACTTGGAGGCCATGTTCTGTACCCGTTGTAGCTTCCCCAGCAGATTTTTTGGGGCCTCCAGAAGTAGCGCATTACAATAGTCTAAACGACTTAGTATGGTCCCGCGAACTACTTCCGGCCTGGCCTGGGTGGGGAGAAGGGGCAGAACTTTACGCAGCATGCGAAGCAGCATCATGCACGTAGAGATAGTTTTATTAACGTGCATGTCAAGCTGTAAATTTGGGCCGAAGATCACCCTCAAGTTACGAGCTGATTCTGCGGCCAGCACTGGCTCTGGAAAAGTGGCAGGCCAAAAGTTCTCTGGAAGAACCCGCGGAATCCGGTCCATGGAGCAGTAGAGCACCTCCGTCTTTGTGCTGTTAAATTGTAAGGAATTGGCCCGGAGCCAGTCCGCTGTAGCTGCCATACAGCAATGAAATGTCTCCAATGGGACCGCATTGTTTCCTTCCAGAGAAAAGACCAGCTGGGTGTCGTCAGCGTAATTAAAAGCCGAGACACCAAAAGATTTTATAAGCTGGACCAGGGGGCGGAGGTACAAATTAAAGAGTATAGGGCTGATGGCCGAGCCCTGTGGGACCCCCTGCCTTACTTTCCGTGGCTCGGAACGAAATGGAGGGAGCGAGACTAACTGCTGCCGGCTGCCAAGATAGGATATCAGCCAGTCTCTTGCTCCTTCTGTGACTCCACACTCCTCCAGTCTCCTGATAAGGGTCCGATGACAAACCGTATCGAACGTGGCCGACATGTCGAGCAGCACTAGAAAGGCTGCCCGACCACTGTCGACACGAGAACGAAGATTGTCCAAAACGGTTACCAGTGCGGTCTCCGTCCCGTGCCCAGGGCAGAATCCAAACTGTGTCTCATCGAACCATCTGATTTCCTCCAGGAAGCCTGAAAGAGAGCGGTTCACCCATTTTTCCATGATCTTAATAGGAAAAGGGAGCAAGGAGATTGGCCTATAATTGGAAAGACAGGCGGGGTCCAGCGTTGGTTTCTTGAGCAGAGGTGACACTACTGCTAGCTTTCAACACTCGGGAACAGATGCCAACTCCAAGGACTGGAGGCAGATGGAATACAAAGGCCGGAAAAGTTCCGCCTGAAAAGCCTTCCAGAACTAGGGAGGCAATGGGTCAAGCGGGGAACCTGAGGACACCATATGTGCCATGTTGCAGAATTCCTCAAAGGAGGGATGAGGAAAAGATCTTAGTTGGGGTCGACTGGAAGAAATATCCGGAGCTCCCAAACTAAGAGCTAGGACACTCGACTGGGGTCGACTGGGGGCTCCGTCCGGAGCTCCCAAACCAGGGCCAGGAACACCCGGCTGGGGTCGACTGGACGGGCTACCCGGAGCTCCCAAGCCGAGGGCTCCCAGAATGGAGGTTGAGTCAGTCGGCCAGGGTCGACTGGGTGACCCGTTCGGAGCTCCCAAGCCAGGACTGGAGACAACCGGCCGGGGTCGACTGGACGGGCTACCCGGAGCTCCCAAGCCGAGAGCAGGGGGCAAAGAGTTTTTTAAGCCCTCTAAGATCTTTGCAGTCTTCTCCTCAAAAGCACCCGCCAGGGAGTCACACAGGGCCTGCGACGCAGGGACCGTGTTAGCCACACACACAGGGTGGGACAAGTCCCTGACAATTTTAAACAGGGCTTGAGACTTGTTAGGCGCCTGGTTCAAGGTAGTTTCCAGAAAGGCCGCCTTAGCCACCTTAATCTGCACCTTATAGCCCTGCAATGCCAGCCTAAACGAGGCCCTTGCAGAGGTCGAGTACTGCTTCCTCCAGGCTCTCTCCGCGCATTTACAGCTCAACTTTAACTGCCGTAATTCCTCTGTATACCAGGGACAAGCCCGGTTCAGTCTATCACAAGACTTACGAAGGGGCACAACCTTGTCTAGCGTGTTAGTAATAGACCGGCATAGAGTGAGATAGCTATCCTCGACCGAGTTGCTCAGACAGAAGTTATCTGGAAGTAAAGAAGGCAGTGAACGTGAACTGATTAGTCGAGACCAAGGTCTACCCAGTTTCGACCGTCCGACGCCGGCTGCTTCCGAGGAGTGAGCCCTTATACAGAGAAAGAAAGCCACCAATGCGTGGTCGGTCCAGTATTGGCTTAGGATATCGTTGACCACTACTAATTGAGCGTCAGCGAAAATCAAATCCAGGACATGATCTCCCCTGTGAGTCGCTGATCGGACCAGTCGCTGCAGCTGAATGTCGCCAAGAGCTTGGCAGAGTGTCGTACATGCACCATCCAGCGGACCACCCTACCATAAGTTAAAGTCCCCAAGGACCAACAGCTTGGAGTGGGTGTTAGATAAGTCATATATCAGGTCGAGAAAGTCTGATAGGGAAGGTGCGGAGACCGGTGGGCGATAGCACAACACGCCTGTAAGCAGTGTTCTCTCCGGAACTTTAATAGAGAACCCCATCAATTCGAAACCTGAGACTTCTCTAATTTTAAGCTGGAAGAGACCCAGCGTTTCTCTGTAGATAACCCCAATTCCGCCACCTCTGTTTTTCAGCCGAGGGGTGTGGATGATTTTAAAGCCTAGGGGGCAAGCCAAGCCCAATTCAACCAGACAGTCCTCCCGAGTCCAGGTTTCAGTTAAAAACAAAACATCCAACCCCGAGGATTCGATGAGGAAGGCAATCTCTGTGTGGTGCTTGCAAAGCGACCGGACATTAAGCAGTCTGCAAGACAAAGATTGAGACAGGAGTAGAGCAGAAGCCCTCTGAGTCGGGGGTGCCTGGGTTGGTCTTAACTTCAAAAGGGAAGCCCGAGAGTAAACTACGCGAGGAGAGTGCAGAAGACCAGAGGAAACGGCCCTATGCGCGCCCGTAGCGCTAACGGGCGCAAACGGGCTTACCTCTGGCACGCCTACAACGCGCCCGCTGCGCGCAACCGCTGCGCGCTTGGTCAGCCATCCTTTTATGGTATTAGACCGAGCGGAAGTCCGCCTCCTGCGTCCCTTGCCCTTCGCAAGATGGCGCCCGAAGTGCTCCCAGGCTTCAGCCCCACCCAAGATGGCGGTCGGACCCGCTAATCTGTCTGTTATCCCGCCAAATGCGGGTGAAGAATATTTATAATGCAGGTCAGCCTGTCCAATTCCCCGGCCTACGGAGCCGACAACTAGGTAACCGGCGTAGATGTGGCAAATTTAGCGAGCTCTACTAGCTCTAAGACGCGATGACCAGCAGCGCAAAATAAGTATTTTAAAAGAGCACAGTTAAAATGAAATTACAGCTAAGAGCGCGCAAGCCAAAAGTTCTGACCTGTCAACGCGCTCGGTGGCTTAAATAAGCTCACCAAGTGCGGAAGTCCACCTCCTGCGTCCCTTGCCCTTCGCAAGATGGCGCCCGAAGTGCTCCCAGGCTTCAGCCCCACCCAAGATGGCGGTCGGACCCGCTAATCTGTCTGTTATCCCGCCAAATGCGGGTGAAGAATATTTATAATGCAGGTCAGCCTGTCCAATTCCCCGGCCTACGGAGCCGACAACTAGGTAAGCGGCGCAGATGTGGCAAATTTAGCGAGCTCTACTAGCTCTAAGACGCGATGACCAGCAGCGCAAAATAAGTATTTTAAAAGAGCACAGTTAAAATGAAATTACAGCTAAGAGCGCGCAAGCCAAAAGTTCTGACCTGTCAACGCGCTCGGTGGCTTAAATAAGCTCACCAAGTGCGGAAGTCCGCCTCCTGCGTCCCTTGCCCTTCGCAAGATGGCGCCCGAAGTGCTCCCAGGCTTCAGCCCCACCCAAGATGGCGGTCGGACCCGCTAATCTGTCTGTTATCCCGCCAAATGCGGGTGAAGAATAATTATAATGCAGGTCAGCCTGTCCAATTCCCCGGCCTACGGAGCCGACAACTAGGTAAGCGGCGCAGATGTGGCAAATTTAGCAAGCTCTACTAGCTCTAAGACGCGATGACCAGCAGCGCAAAGTAAGTATTTTAAAAGAGCACAGTTAAAATGAAATTACAGCTAAGAGCGCGCTAGCCAAAAGTTCTGACCTGTCAACGCGCTTGGTGGCTTAAATAAGCTCACCAAGTGCGGAAGTCCGCCTCCTGCGTCCCTTGCCCTTCGCAAGATGGCGCCCGAAGTGCTCCCAGGCTTCAGCCCCACCCAAGATGGCAGTCGGACCCGCTAATCTGTCTGTTATCCCGCCAAATGCGGGTGAAGAATATTTATAATGCAGGTCAGCCTGTCCAATTCCCCGGCCTACGGAGCCGACAACTAGGTAAGCGGCGCAGATGTGGCAAATTTAGCGAGCTCTACTAGCTCTAAGAAGCGATGACCAGCAGCGCAAAATAAGTATTTTAAAAGAGAAATGCTATCTGTAACTTCCATGGGGGCTGAGCTTGAAGGACCATATGAAAACTAAACAAGAATGGTTTGTCAAACAAATAAATCAAAGCACAGGACATGACAAAGGTATGCATGAGATGACAATGGCTAAATCATGCGCAGATATAACGCATGCCAGGCGGAGTAATCAGCAAATATGCTTCACATCAAATTGTATTGCTGCCAGTTGTCAGATGACAACCTTTCATCGTAATCACAAAATCTTCACATGGGGCATGGTATCCATTGACATGTCACACCATGGAAAAATAATGTATGTGCCTCCACATCATGTCATGATGCACATTACGGTGCAGACATACAATGTGTGCAATAGTCAAATGTGTGTTGCATAACCTGTAAATAAGGTACATCGAACACCAAGCTTGAGGGGTGCACGTCAATGACCATTTCCCCTCTGTCCCACAGGTGACCAAGAACTGACTGCAGAGGACGACAACATCAATCAGTCTCAACCCCCTGAACATGAATGCGGAGCTTGAAGCCGGCCCTTCTTGTATGCCAGGGCGCAACAGGTCCCAGGACCCCACTGTCCCCACCACCACCACATCAGCAACAACAACTACGCGGACCCCTGCTGGAAAGTCCTGTGCAGCCTCCACCACCACCAGTGCTGCCTGCAACAGTCTCCCTGCCCCAGAGGATGATCAACCCAAACCACCAACTGAGGAGGGCAGGGAGGATGCAGGTGCCTACAGTGGTGAGGCAACAGGTCTGTGACAGCAGGGCAGGTGGGAGGGCAAGGGGGAGTCGAAGCCAACAGGACACTGGGACCGAAGCCCTAGACAACATCACCAGAGTCCTTGGGGCCTATGAACAGGTCCAGGGACAAACTGGCCAGGCTCAGGAAGATGCCCGTGAGCTCTGCCTGCTGCTGAGGTCCACCGACACCCGCATGGGCCAAATCGTGGACCTCTTGGGCCAGCTAGTGGCGGTTCTGGGGGACAGGCCTGTGGCACAAACAACAACTCCACCTCCCTCCGGTGGCCCACAGGCTAACAGTTCCACATCTTCTGCTGTGGCCACGGAGAGGGGGGACTCCTCAGACCCCACTGGCACTGCAGCAGAGGCCCCCCTGCCAAACGACTAAGTGGCTGTCCGAAGAAATCCAAGGGCAGAACCCTTGGCAAAGCACATGCGAAACACCAGTCTAGGAGCCAGCCATGATGGCAACCCTCTTCACCTTGCGATTGACTTTGTTGACTGTCACAAGGCTCAGCGACCTCCCCCTGGTTCCCCCATTATTTCAGGCATCGGTTCTTTATTAGAACCATTATTGACATTCGTTGACCACTTTCTCAGGCCCTTGGTGAAGGCTATGCCGATCTACCTCCAGGACACTAAAGATGCCCTGAGATTGCTTCCAGAGACTGACTTCAATATTGAGACTGACTACCTCGTCAGCTTCGATGTGGAATCTCTTTATACTTGCATTCCGCAAGAAGAGACTCTTGAGGCTGTTGGAGGTCTTTTGGATGCCAGGGATCTTGATAGCATCACACCAGGGAATTTCATCATGGAGTGTGCCAGACTGGCCATGACGCAAACATTTTTTACATTTGAAGAAACCATCTTTTTGCAAATCTCTGGAACATCGATGGGCAGTATTTTTGCGCCCAGTCTTGCCAATCTTTATATTAATTTGTTTGAACAAGATTGTATTCTCAACCACAGCAACCCGTTTTTCCATCAGGTGTTGCTGTGGAAGAGATACATAGATGATATTTTTGTTGTCTGGCGGAGTACTGCCTTAGCCATTTTGGAATTTCAGACCTGGCTCAATAGCAGGAGTAGGTTTCTCAAATTGACTGCTGAATATAGCCAATCAGAATTGCCCTTTGTAGATATTCTGATCTTCCCATCAGATGGGAAGTTTTGGAGCAAACTGTATAGGAAACCTATGGCAAGGAATTTATTACTAACTTTCGACAGCCATCACCCGAACGCTCTTCTGGAAAACTTGCCGGTCGGCCAGTTTCTTTGGTTACCCAGAAACTGCTCAGAAAAGCAGGATTTTGAATTCTATGCCAAGGATTTATCCACACAACTCAAGAATCGTGAATACCCAAAAAGTTTGGTGTGGAAAGCATGGAAAAGGGCTGCTAATAATGATCGAAACTCCCTCCTTGAGGCACCCATTGAAAAACCACTATGTCCAACCAAGTGCAGAGGTCAGTACGGAAACATTGGAAGATTCTTAATGTGACAAACAAGACCATTCCAACACCTCTCTTTTCATTTTTAAAAGGGGATCTAGTCTATGAGACAATCTGGTCCACACAAGCCCGAAAGTCAGAGCACAAGAGTTGGTGTACACTTATGGGACCTTCCCGCGGTCCAAGGTACTTACCCGTGCGGTTCTTGCACGGCATGTCCCCAGACACAGAAAACTCTTACTGTCGATATTGGCACTGAAAGACTGTGGATTCTCAAGAAACATATTAATTGTAACACTGAGAGAGTAATTTACATGATCACGTGTCCGTGCTCACTGAGATGTATCGGCTTGACGACATGTAAGGTGAAACAGAGAATCAATGAGCATAAAAGCACGATCAGGTGCAATAAACAATCCACACGACTGACGAATCACTTCTTAAGCTTTAAACATAAGGCAGAAGACATGAAGTGGATAGTATTGGAGCAGCCATTTATCCCGCCTCATGTCAGTGATGTTTCCAGGTTCCTTTTCGTGAAGGAACAAAAATGGATTTTCAGGCTTAAATGTGACAGCCAGGGGTTGTATGATGATATCCCGTGGGTTACACTATGATTGGTTCTACTACCAATTTATGGTTCATTTACAATGATGGTTGTTCTTGTTCTTGTTAGTGGCGCTTGTATCAACACCATTTCATGTGGTTGATCTTCAATACCCATTGTCATCCGTTCGTAATTTGTTGTTGTGAGATGAGAACACACTTCACTTTTTACTAATAACATCAATGATCATGACACTGCAGTACTGGATATGGTCCGTTTTTTTCACACAACAGATTGCCTGTTTCACGAGTCTGTATACTCAAGCATCTGCGCCTTAAAATGTGCTGTAACAATATACGACATAGGTAATCATGGTCTGTTGGATTAATACTTCCTTTACAGTACCTTAACAGTCATTGACAATAAGCATGGCTGCAGTTGGTCCTACAGTAAAGACACCGAAACAGACATTTATTGTTTGGTCATTTAATAACTGTTGTGCACCACTTCAATATTAATTCATTTTTCACATTGCTGTTTGTTTAACTATTACACTTCGGTGCACTACTTTAATTTTAGTGCTCATCCAGAGTGAGTACGGCCGGTTCTTCCCCTGTAATGGCGAGATTATACTCCGATCCTGAAGTTCGGGAAACCACTGTTATTAATCAAGAACTATCCTTCCCAGGTTCCTTTGGAAGGTGACGAAGAACTATCCTTCCCAGGTTCTTTTGGAAGGTGATGAAGAACTATCCTTCCCAGGTTCCTTTGTGAGGAGAAGTACAACCAGGAATAGTGTCGCACTGATGACGCATGCGTAGAGCCAAGCAGGAAGTACACACGTGGCTATGCTGCAGCTGCCGGTGAGCACCATGTGATCTTTTTCTGCCAATCCTTGGATTTGAGTGAGTACTATTTATTTTGGCCACCCCTGCTCGTTCGGTCACCTCCCCTTAGGCTCAGGGAAGCCTGGGGTACCGACAGACAGGTGAGAGAGGGTGGTTTTCCAACAGTGGGCTATTTTCGGCACTGACCTCGAACGATTTCCTACATGTTATACAGAGGAACAGTGCATGTTTTCAGGCAGTACGGACCCTTTTGCCATTCACGGGCCAGCCACGGGACTTCGGTCTTTTACACCTAGTTGTCCCGCAATGGGCCATTGATTTACAGAAGAGGGGTGTTTAATTTTGTATTGCTGACTTCCTGCAAAATTTTCCTACCGTATATTCTATAGAAAGAGTGTTAGACAGCCTTTTAATTAAGCTGGGACTTGACCTATCTATTATGAGACCAAGTACAGGGGTATTAAGCCCTGAGTATTATCAGATGGGTGGTTTTTACAAATGGCCATTGTTGTCCAGATGATGTTGGACAATTTGGAATAGATACTTAAGATGGTCAAGTGTTTGGACAGCCAGAATGTCTCACATACATTTATCCTGAAGGGACGTCTGTAACAGCCATGGTCGTTTTGTTTCCTATGTAACAAGGTTTTTGTATGTAAGATAGAAACAGATAGACAGGGATAATCACTCTGTCTATGATTTTTTACCCACAAGACAGATAGGGGCCTCATTCCCTGAGCAGATGCCAGGTGAGGTGAGAATTGCTCCCACACAACGATGGGTGATTGTAACAATTTTTATTATAGTTACAAAACTTGTAATCGAATGATACTTCAGAAATTGTTGCGAAAATTATGAGGCATTGTTTGACAGTTACCTGAGGGTCTGGTGTATATTAATTTCTCTATCTTGTATTATTTTCTCTAGGAATGAATTAAAGACTCCTGTGATACTCAACTTGAACTTGGATTTCACAGGGTATGGTAGTGTGTATCGCACCAACCATTTGAGTTGTTAATAATTGTTTTTGCACAGTTTTCTTTATTTGCAGTAGTGTTCATATTTTGGTCCTGACGAAAGCCTAAGGTTTAACATATCTGTGTGGCTGAAACATGTAGACCTGCCAATCCATTGCCTTGATAGTTATTTTTTCAAACTATCAGCACACTTTTTTAGTTTTGACACTAGGATAGAGTTTATTAACATTTTTGAAGGTATCGTAGTAGTCAATTTTAAATTGCACACGCTTTTCTTTTTCACGTTTACTGCACTGCAAATTTCTCAGCACCACTAATCACAAGGAAGTCTTGGTGGTATCTATCACTGGGTTTACAGTCCAGGACAGCTTTTCATTCATCACGGTTGGCTGAACTGGTTGTGTAATCCACAACAAATCCAAGATGATGAAGTTCTGCCACCATGGTGAGCTGATGGGATTCATTCCTATTTTGTAAACAGTTTGTGTCTTTGACCCAGATCCCAATTTGTTTCTGTTAAACTCTGCCTTATTTTTGTTAGACTGGTAGTTTCTTTGTGTTATTTCAACCCTCTTCACCTTACCATTGACTTTGTTGACTGTCCTTCCCCACACTGCCTTGTTAATGGGATCCGTCTGTTGGACTGGGTTACCACATCAATGTGGTTACTACTCGATTGTTTCTTCTTCCATCACTTACAGCTCATTGCTTCACAATTCACCTTTTTCTAAATATTCACTCCCCTGTCACATGTAGCCATTGTAAATAAACACACCTATGTAGTTGTGTCTGCTCCTTGTTTATCACAGGATGTGCAATGTTCACCATAATTACAATGTACCAGGAGCACAGATTGTTTGAAGGCAAGGAGAGGCTGAAGGGGCCTAGGAAAACACAACAGAACAATATTCACTAGTCAGGTGGTGGCATTACAGCCATCACACAACACTTGTCATCAAGGTACTCCAATCTGCACACATGGTACTGAGCAACAGTACCGACATAGATATCCTGTATCTGTGTCAAACTACCCTCTCCCAGAAACATTGGAAGCCAGCACTGAGTCAACAACAGGCTGCAGTCACAAATCTCACATAGACCTTTTCACCAACAACAACATCAGCTGACAATGGCCGCTTTGTACGTTGTCACTCACCTTCGAGGAAAGTAGCGGTTGATGAACTGTTGACGCAGGTCGACAACTTCCTCCTCGTCACTGGACATGGGTTGGTTAGCAGGCAGAGCCTTGGCTGCTCATCAGTGCCAGGAGCAGGGGGATCTCCTTGCACAAGGCCAGGTTGTGTAGCATGCAGCATGCAACTACAATCTGACAAACCTTTTTGGGCGAGTACATCAGTGCACCTCCGATCATGTCCAGGAATCAAAATAGTAACGTTAAGAGACCAAAAGTACGCTCCACCATGGACATCATTGTAGCAGACTGCACTTGGGGTCCTGGGATTCCGCAGTGGGCTCAGCAACCAAGGCCGGTAGGGATATGCAGAGTCACCTAGGTGTGAGATACACAGACCAACTTTGTAATATAACTGTGGCCGAGGACAGCATGTCACACACACACAGCACGCTACTTGACTCTGCGTACTCACCCACAATCCATGCACGCTCTGGAAGCAGATTAGCCATCAGCTGTGGCACAATGCTGTTACGCATGATGTACGAGTCATGAACCGAGCCAGGAAATTTGGCACAGACGTGTGAGATGATCATATCCGCCTGGCACACCACTTGCACATTGACGGAAGGGAAATGTATCCTGTTCCTGTAGATGTGCTCACATGCCTGTGGTGGAACAAGTCCAACATGCTTGCAGTCAATGGCACCAACAACATTGGGGACGTGCTCAAGGGCATAAAAATCACCCTTCACACCTGCCAATTCATGCATCCTGGGGAAATGGATGTATCTGTCCTTGTAGATCATCATAGCGGACAGGACATCACGTAGCACCATGTTGAACATAGGTTGCGACACCCCACCTGCGCTGGACACCGTGTACTGGAAAGATCCAGTAGCAAAAAAAAGCAGGGTCGCCATCACATTAGACGTTGATGTGAAAGCCGTTGATATGTTCTGCGAGGCTGCAGGTGGGGCTCCAACATAGTGTAATGATGGCTGAATACCTTATGGGCAACATGGCACCAAGGGGCTTAATCGTACTGAATGAACCATTTATCTTCCATAAAGATAAACAATTTAAGAAAGATTGGTCACTGATATCGTGGCATTGCACCAGAGATTGGTTAGTATTGATAATTAAAACAGCAGCACAACTCTCAGAAGCTATTAAAGAAGAGATACATACCTTAGAGGTCCGCCTGAAGTCCTACCAAACCCCTAGCGAATTGAAAAAACGACTGGAGGAATTAAACAAAAACATGACTGAGTTTGAAATAGGGCTAAAAGACACTAAATATGTTAAATTAGGGAAAGACCTGAAATCTTTTTCACATGAAAAGGTGTAACCCTACACTAAAGATGACTATGTACCCAGCGGCAGAAATCCAGGCTATAACACAGATAGTGATGGCACTGATTCAGGTTCCGACAGCTCAGACTTATCAGGCTACAACCGCGTCAAACAATCGGTAATGCAATGAGATACCAGAGGGGCCAACCACTGATTTGGCCACCCTATACAGGTCCTCAACCATACGGACCCCCACCACCATTCTTCTATGGCCCACCCCAGTACCCCCACGCATACCACCAACAATTTCAACACTGGGAACAGGGTCAAGACCAGAGTAGCCAGCCTTTTTTAGGCCGAGGCAAGACTAAACAACGGGGAAGAAACAGAAAAGGACAACAACTACAATGGGCACAACCCTTGGAGACGGCAATGAGCCACACACGGAGTATGGGACCACCAGAACCAACAACAAGCAACAACCCAGTTTAGTGGTGAATATATCAGACAAAACGTTAACACCAATGCAACTACAAGTCCTTGAGAAAGGCCTGGGCTTTGTGCCTACTCCATCAGTTGACAGATTTAAACTCTGTTGCGAACTTAAAGAGTTTATAAGAAAAATAAAACTGGAGGTTTTCTTTAGGGACAGGGAACCCAAAGAAGTACAAAGAAGCAACACCGGATTAAAAAGGAAATCCAACTTCACACGACCACCAATTAACCTACCTGTCGAGCTTTTGGCTTTTGAAAAGACTGTCATGAAGGAAGTGAAGGAATTGGACCCAAAGACCATCAAGGTATTTCAAAACACAAGCGACACTGAACGTGCAGCTATACAAGAACTTTCCCAAAATGAAACCATCGCTGTAAAACCAGCGGATAAAGGGGGAGCGATAGTCCTCCAGAACTCACAGGACTACAGAAACAAGTGTCTCCGCTTATTAGCAGATGAAAGGAACTATGTCCCCATCACAGAGGACCCAACGGAACCACTTCGGATCAACATTGCCTTCCTCATTGAGAAATCAATAACCAATGACTGGTTGAGTAAAAAAGAGGCTGACTTCCTAGTCATCAGCAAACCAATCACTCCCTATTTTTACACCATTCCGAAAATCCATAAAAACCTAGACAAACCACCAGGGAGACCCATTGTGTCAGGCATAGGCTCAATTTTAGAACCTTTATCGAAATTTGCTGATGCATTTTTAAGACCACTCATTCAAAAAACAGACACTTACCTACAAGATACAAAAGCAGTCCTTTGTCTCTTGAAAGACCTCGGTTTTGACCCCACATCAAACATATTGATCAGTTTGGATGTGGAGAGTCGTTATACCAGTCTCCCTCATAAAAGAAATCCTGGAGATCCTGGAAGAGGTTCTCTTTGAGGTAGATTGGCCTTATCAAACACCCAGGCATGTGGTGCTTGAATCTTGTAGATTAGCGCTAACAGAAAACTTTTTCCGGTTTGAGGACACCCTATTCCGCCAACAGCATGGCACAAGCATGGGCAGCACATTTGTGCCGAGTGTGGCGGTTCTGTATGTACACCACCTTGAAAAACATAAGATCCTGAATGCAAACAACCCCCACTTACAACATATCAAAATGTGCAAGAGACATATAGATGATGTTCTATTGATTTGGCAAGGCACTGAAGATGAAGCAAATAGCTTCTTCCTTTGGCTCAATACACAAGAGAGCTATTTGAAATTTACATACACAATGAGCAGGTCACATCTAGTGTTTCTGGACCTTAACATCTGGGCTATACAAGGTATGCTAGCGACCACAACACATTTCAAACCCACTGCAAGGATCTGCCTTTTAACATACGACAGCTTCCATCCCAGACACCTTAAACAGAACCTCCCATTCGGACAATTCCTTGGACTTAGAAGGAATTGCACTGACAAACAGGACGTTATAAAACAGGCAAAGGACTTGAGCGATAAACTCATAACCCGTAACTTCCCTAAACACCTGGTTACAAAAGCAAAAAAGAGAGCAGGCAACAACAATAGGGAAGCCCTCCTGGAACCCAAAGTGACCAATGACACAGGAAACAAGAGACCCATATGCATCACCACCTTTAACACAGCATCTGATCAAGTCACCAAGATAGTGAAAAAACATTGGAAGACCCTTAATAGTGGCGGACTTGACATACCTACACCTATGTTCAGCCACAGACATGGAATGAACCTGAAAAATAATCTGGTACACACGAGACCCAGATCCACAGGCACACAAGAAAACAATACCCGAAGACTACACCCTTTACCAGCAGGACATTACCCCTGCAGTAATTGCAGTGTGTGCCATCTAACTACAGCCACAAAGAAAGTTTCCCTAAATAATAACACAACGTGGAAATTACGTCAGTTTACCAACTGCAATACAACAGGAGTGACCTATTTGATTACCTCCACATGCAACCTACACTACATAGGAATGACCACGAGGAAAGTGAGCACACGTATAGTGGAGCACAGAAGCAACATACGATGCAAACGTGCCACCACCAGAATGACAAGTCACTTCATTGAGAAACAACACACACCCAATGATCTTAGATGGGTAGTGTTGGAGCACATTAAGCAGAAAGAAAACCTTGAAAAAACACTACACGAACGCGAACAGCGATGGGTGTTTAAACTCCGCATCGACACGCAAGGCCTCAACGATGATATACCTTGGGGCGCTTTCTGTCCCTATAACATATCTAGAGTTGTCTGCCACTCTACCAAAATCCGTACCCCTTTTGCAAGAGCTTCTCCTATCCTGCAACCCCGTATAGAGGACACAATGTAGGGAGTTGTTCACCCCCCCACAATATCGTTTGAGGTTAACAACTGCCCCAACAAAACTATGAGTAAGTTTTTGGCAGTTCCTTATCACCTAACTAACCAGATACTGGGTTGATTTACATAAAACGCAATGTTCCCAAAAATATGATCAGGTAGCCCACACTAACAATACAACTACTCATCGATCTACTATGATGCGTTTATACACAGTAATTGGTCACCATAAATGGGTGTTTTATCCTCAGTATGGTTCCACAAATAATCCAAGATTAAGACCTCCTGAGCGTGAACTCCCAGCCCTATTTTACCTTCCCACCGCAACGATTGCTTAATCACCATTACTATCAGGGCCAGCTTCCAGGAATTACGATAGTTATCAGCTGAAAATATTTTGCCCCAATAATAATTAAATCAACTTCCTTTTCCATGATCAGGACATAACCGCGACTACCCCAAGATGGCCGCCACACTTGCCATACGGTGGCGGCCATTGCTAAACATCAACGCAGTCTATGCCTGCCGCCAGTACACGCGGCAAACACAGAACGCGGAAGCCTAAGATGCGGTCCGGCAGGGAAGCTGATTAGGTGTTCGTGTGCGGCGTCTCCAAGCTTGAAGTAAGTTCCTTTCTTCCAAACAGGTTGCACACCATATGAGGGTTTAGGCAACGCCCTCCCAACTTGCAAAAAGCTTAGAAGATTCACTACCAAGCATTTGAAAAATGGCAAACAATCACAGCCGCCTCTCCATTTTTCCTTTCTCTCCTTTTTTCCCCCCCTATTTTATCCTTCATGACAGGATTGTTTCATAGGAGACACCGCCACCCTCCGAGAACATGAGGTGCTATTACGCACATTGACAAGTAATAATTCTCGTTATAATAATCGAATTATGTTGTCGTGTGTGTGAAATAATGTGTGTTTAAACTGTCATATTAAGTCCTGTGTTGTTTTTATGTGTGAATTCACGCCACTTACCACCACTTGTGTTCATTATCTTTCTAGGCACAATCACTGGAACGTTGAAAGCTTGCACGCACCAATATGGAGCAAACCACCCATATTGACACGCAGCATGGGAGAAGTAATGTGTACCCCCACTCAAAGGAGAGGGGTTTATTTCTAACTTCTTTCCATTTATATTTCAGATATACTACGAGAAACAGGAATCGTATGTATTTAGACGCATGCTTTTATTAGTAGCAGCGTTCATTGTTTTTCTTAATTTTTTTGCTTATCTTTAATTTCCTATTAAGGATCAATTAGGAGTGGCAAACACAGGGCTGGTCCCTGTGTGGTCCTGAGGAAGAGCTAGGGGAAGCTCGAAACATGTCGACCATACACTGATTCCCTTCTCATTATAGATTGGTACACAGTGTCTACCCCATTTTTAACCATACCCACCTAGGAGCAGGAATAAAAATAATTTTAGGCCCACTAGAACTGTATTTTAAAAAAATCACCAACACCCACTCCACTTCACATTGCACTACACATAGTCTACCAAAAAGTGCTCCTACGTAACTCCGCAAGTCATAGCACGCCCCAGTTCGTAGAGAGCTGGGATGGCCCCAATGATGAAGCATGTCACCATTGGGAAACCCTGGTGAGTGAGGGGACTCAAGAAAGAAATTTTCCTTTCTTTAGGACTTTTTTCTAACCATAGTGGCCAGTAGCCCTAAACCATGAACTAGGTCTCTGAACCCAAAACCTTTTTTTTTTCTGGTTATACGTTCTTGGAGGGCGACCTAGTCCTTATCATCCTTCTCCCCCATTTTTTGTATTGGGGCTCCAACATAGCACATAGGTCTTGTAGGGTGGGTCGATCCAGACGGAATTTCCGTATGACCTCCTCTTCCTCCATGTGTGCCAGCACTGTGAAGGGACGATGCACATTTGGTCTCCTCCTAAGTGAGATGAATGTCAATGAAGTCCACCACGCGATGTGTCCGACATCTTACGTTTTGACTGACACAACGCCAGCAATGGCTGGCATCACTGTTAAGCTTACAGCCCAACTTACATGTTGGGACACCTTCGGCTACACCAGTCATATAACTGTCCACTTTTCACACAGCTAGCACCTCCAAAATAAAATCTGACCATGTGAATGCCCAAAGGGATATGGCCACAGCTTGCATGAGCAGCCCTGAGTGTAGTTAATACAGCATATGTATGAAAGTGCAACACTATTGTCTCATACCTAGCTGCTGTACCTGCCACATTTTCTTGTGTAATTTGAACAGGGCTCACATCAACAACACAATCATTACAGTCTGTGCGTAAACAACAAGTATGTGCATGAGCAAAGAAAGTAGACAGTGACATATGCACAATGTGTAGTCAGACATTCATCACTGTGAGTTGCTCAGCCCTATCACACATTGACATGTGTACGCATTGTTCTGTGTACATGCCCAGCAATATCACGAGTGACATGTGAGGGAGTACATGCCAATGTTTACAATCATATACACCAACATGGCATGTGCAGTCAGCAGTGGGGTGAATGTTACATTGGCAGTGAGTGCACAATCTTGTTTAATGAATTATGTGTCTACTGTGCACTGTTGAGAACTGGCCATTGGGACATTCACACAGCATGATGTGTCCATAGGTGCTGTCAAAGTGCTCCGCCACCCAAATCATGGACACGGGCACCAATGTTTGGCACCCATATCGTGGTAGCAACCACCTGGCACCAGCGGTGTGTCACCGCCAATGCTCAAGCCCTTACAGACAATGAGAACCACAAGCGCGGTAGCCCAATGCAATTTTGAAAATTGTGGTAGGCGTGCTCCTCCACCGCGGAGCCGGTCATTGGATGCATTTGAAAAAGGCTGATCTGGAACACCAATTGCAGCAGTTTAGAACCACTGAAACTACCCCAGGGGACTATATATGTGTGGGAGAGAGCCTTACATTTCTACTGCTTCCAGAGCCTGCTGCCTGACACCCCTCACCATCAACTGCTGCTGCTCCTGTCTCCAGAGCCTGCTGCTTGACACCTCTCACCACCAACTGCTGCTGCTCCTGTCTCCAGAGCCTGCTGCCTGACACCCCTCACCACCAACTGCTGCTGCTCTTGTCACCAGAGCCTCCTGCCTGACACCCCTCACCACTAAATTCTGCTGCTCCTGTCTCCAGAGCCTGCGGCCTGACACCCCTCACCACCAACTGCTGCTGCTCATGTCTCCTGGATCCAGAGATGTTGAGGACTGAGAAGATTAGGGCCCGTCTCTTCACCACTGAGGAGCTGGAGGTCCTGGTGCACGAGGTGCTCACACAGTATGGGAGGCTATATGGTGCTCGAGATGTAATGGTGTTTCAGAGTGGAAGTGAGAGTGCAGGGAGTACACACATGAAGTGGATCTGCTGCAGTATGTGCCTGGGAGTGTGGGTTTGTGTCATATACTGCCTAGCATTCTGTCTCCAGGCGGAAAGGGGTGTGTAGACTATTTCACATGTTTCCCTGCCTGCACATCAAAATTAGAGGGACATGTATTGTTTTGTCAGCCATACAGTGAAGCAGCAAGTTGGTTATGCAGGAGTCAGGACAGGAATTGCCTGTGTGAATGGATGTGTGGGTCCCTGATGTTCTTCACAGGCTCATCTGTAGCATTAACAAGGGTTTACATCCAGAGGGTACTGATGGAAGTGTGTCTGACTCAAAATTGACATCAGGTATAGGTCAGCACTATGCTCAGGACTCAAATGCCAGAGGGTGACGCTCTTGGTGGTAATTCACCTATGAAACAGCATAATGTTGTACTTTTGGACAGAACCCCTTCCATTTCCACCAGCATGTGTACTGACTCGCATGTGTAGGCATTGTTCACGCTCTCAATTTGTCCTTTCATGTGACATTTCTGATGCCCCATGTTGGGCCTCAGTGTGAGCCTACCTGGCCTGCACAGTCACTGCCCACTCTGACAAGGACACATCACTGAATGTACAGAGTAAAACATATGGGTTGTCTGCTGTACTATCCATCAAAGAGCAATCTCAGCCCTGTAGATTGCACACAACAGGCCTTGTGAGAAGGGTGTGCGGTTGTAAAATCATGTACCTAAATGTGACCTCCATGACACAGTGAGCCATTCACAGGGCAAGGACATTGAGGGCTGCGCAGTGTTGGGCCCCGAAACATAACTTCCAGTGTAATGTATGTCTCGCTCACCCACAAACTGGATATTAGATATGGGCAGCCTACGCATAGCTTTCTGTGCTGGCATCCTGCATGTGTATGAGATGGGCAGGTACTGTGTCCACCCTCAAACCTGCGCGCATTTATGTAATATTCTCCTATGCTAATGTATTATGTGGGATGCTGTATTGTCTCTGCTAGGCATATCTGTGAAGTAGTGCTGAGTTAGTATCATGCTCCTGTACTGATAGATAGTGGTACATAACCCTGTGTCACTGATTTCCCCCCCCCTCTTGTCTCCCATGCCTGCAGCTTAAAGTCCACCAGTGTAAGGCCATGTGGAGGGCCATTGCACACAAGGTGTGGGCTCTGCGTGCCTCCAAAGGACGGCGCACACACTGTCACAAGAGGTGGGATGACATCTGCCGGCAGAGCAAAAACGTGGCAGAGATGACGCTGGGGCTGCTCCCTCAGACTGGAAGGTTGACGTGCCAGGGCATGACACCACGAATGGCCCGCATCATAGCTGTGACACAGCCGGAGCTGGATGCACGTTTGAAGGACCATTAGCAGCAGGCTGGGGGTGAATATTCAGGGAAGGGTGACTTTGGTTGTGGGTGGCTGCATGTGTTCCAAGTCTGTGCCAGTGCTGGGCTCTGTGATGTTGCTAGTGTGATACAATGGCTTGTAAGTGGCCTCTGTGTTGTGTGCAGCTGTCATGCATTTTCCCTACCTGTACTTTCTCATGTCATTGGAGTAATGGCCCTTGACATTGCATTCTGAGTTGTGGCCTTCTGGCATCATCTTAATTGTGGAAGCAGTGTGCATAATATGAGTGTGCTTTCATCAATGTTTGCATTGCCTGACATCAGTATTGTGAGGACTACACATTTAACACCAATGTGCAACTGTAGTTGTGCTCCAAAGTACGCCATGGTGGATGGTATGAGCTCATGGCCATTGTGAACTGTAATGTTGGAGTCTGTACCTGTGTTGTTCCCTTCTGCTGCCTCCAGATGTGACTGTGGCAACATGTTGGGAGGTACATCTTTTCCCCCCTCAGGGCCCTAGGTGTGCTCTGATGGATCTGTGTGTCTGGTTACATGGAGCCACAGGCAGGCTATTTGGCTGTGTGGGCATCACATGGGTCACGTATGCCAAGTTTACATGATGACACGCAAAAATTGAGTTTTGAATTGAGGTTGCATGGTGTTACTGCACAGGGTGGTGTGCAACATGGGGTTATCATCATCTTGTTTCATGCTTTGCTTGCATACAATGTTTGTGTTAATGCCACAGAACTGACCCTACTTCTCTGTCTCTTGCAGTATCTGCCATGGACAGAGAAGGACAGGGGACTGACACCAGTGGTGAGGCATCAAGCACGGCTGCTACACACAAGCACACTGATGTGACTAGCACCTCGGAGGGGTACAGGAGTCTGCTTGAGGAATCACAGCCAGAGACGCCATCCTTAACGTCATCTGACGCCAGCGGTGACACCTCTATGTTGGCAGGCACAAGGAGCAGGAACTCTGCCTCCTTTTCCACCACATAGTGTCCAGTGCCCGCCCTCCCAGCTACTTTCACTGGTTCTGCACATGCTCGCATCAGTAAGAAGGGAAGAGTGTCCTTCTCCCCAGGCACCGCTGCCCCTCCCCCTGCCCCTGTCTCTCCTGCTGCCATCAGTGTTGAGGCTGTGGACCTTTTGAGCCAGCTGTGTGTGGGTCAGACAACTCTCCTCGATGCCTTCCTAAACCACGTCAAAAAGTTGGCACAGGTAGTTGCCTTCATGGAGGGCATTCATTCAGACTAGGGTGGACTACACCGGACTGTTGCCGTGCCTGCTGAGAAGCTGGTGCCTGCTAAGAGTCCACATAAAAAGAAATCAAAGGCAGATTCACCCACAACCCAACTCCCATCCATACCCCTGTGAAGCAGGGTAAGGAGGGCACTGTATGGGGTTACACCTGGTCAACAGGAGATGGAAGGGAAAAGGCAAGGCCAGGCCAAGCGTACCGCTGCATCCAGCATGTCCCCAGAGGGAGGGCCACCGGCTGCGCCTGATGCAGCTTTGGTGGAGAGTGTGCCTGTTGTGGCCGCCCCACCTCCCACTCCTACCTAGACAGGAAAACCATTTCGACTCCCCAAGAAGTGGAAAGGCACCCCTCCACATTCTCCCACCCACACTGTATCTCACTGCAGCATGTCTCCGCCTCCACGTGCCACCACACCGCCCGGTCCAAGCAGCCCTCTGGCTCCCAAAGCCACTGATGCCTCTACCTCAGCTGGTCCTGTCTCTCCCAGATACAGTCATCCAACTGGCCCCGACACTCAGCCACCTCCCAGTCTGACCGACAGCCAAATCTGAGTCAAAGTTGCCCTCACACACATGTCTCTTCCACAGCGGTGCCTGGACTGCCAATTGTTATCCCCCTTACTGTGTTGCTGGCCATGGCAGTGTACAGTTTCAGCCACTCCCTGTGCAGACTCTCATGCACACATGTGCCTACTCTGCACTTTGGACTGGCCACTGGCTTTGCTGTTCACTGCTGTGTTTGCCCATTCCTTGTGCAGGATCTCAGGTACCTACTCTGCACCTTGGACTTATAACTGGCCTTGCTGTTCACTGCTGTGTTTGCCCATTCCCTGTGCAGGATCTCATGTACCTATTCTGCACTTTGGACTGGCCACTGGCCTTGCTGTTCACTGCTGCGTTTGCCCATTCCCTGTGCAGGATCTCATGTGCCTACTCTTTACTTTGGACTGGCCACTGGCCTTACTGTGTTTGCCCATTCCCTGTGCAGCTTCTCATGTGCCTACTCTGCACTATGGACTGGCCACTGGTCTTGATGTTCATTTGTGTGTTTGCTCATTCCCTTTGCAGCTTCTCATGTACCTATTCTGCACTTTGGACTGGCCCCTGGCCTTGCTCTTGTCTACTTTTGAAGCCTATTTGTGTAATATGTTAATAAAGACAGTTACTCCTGTTGTCTGCTTTGTCAGTGTCCTTGCTAAATAAAGGGTTTTATGTGTGGGTATGCTTTAATGTGACACAAGCCCTGTATGCCAATTTAACATTGTCAAACTGGCTGTTTTAACTTTTTTTCTGGGTTTTGCAGAGGTGACCGGCACTTCAGTTCTTTTTGCCTCTGAGGCTTGGGGGTGCAATGATGGTTGTTTGTGATGAGCTGCTGTTATCCTGAACAATCTATGGTGATGTTGGCTGAATTGTACATATGGCATGTTTGGATGCACTGCCAGCACAGAGTGGGATTCTATCCATAGAGTTGCAGGCAGGCTGGCCAGGGTCCATCATGTCTGTGTGATCTTTCTTGATGTGTGACCAGCAGTGTTGGTGTATGGTCCTCTTGTGATGGCCAGTCATCACAGTTACATGGGTAGATTTAAATGTGTGCACGTGTGTGTTCATGCAGTGTGCAGTGTGAAGGGGGTGACTTTGTCAATAGTGTTGTTGTGTGTATGCCCCTGCGACGGCAACTGCACATGTGTCAACCTGGATTTGAGTGCCTGTTAGTTGGATTTGCCAGCCCTGTGCTTGTGATTGTGTGCACATGTGGGAGTTGTAGGTTGTGCACTGTGCGGTGTGTTGGTGTGTCCTTGCCCTTCTTGGGGAAACCTGCTTGTTGTTGGGCCAATTGTGAGTATGCATGGTGTGTGACTGGCAAGTCAGCGTTGTGTTTTGTTGATCAGCCATGTGTCTTGTTACTGTTTGTGCTCACTGTGCAGACCTGCTCAGCCACACTGAGATTGTGGGTGTGTTTTCTCATGCATTGCTGTCACTTGAGGCATGTTTGGCTCCAGTACGGCATGTGGGATGTGGTGTTATGACATCCCCTATCTGTGCTTCTGATGCCTACTCATTGTGAGTGAGCAGTCCATCTATTTGTGTATGGTGCACTCCAGACATATCCACTACTGATGAACACAACACTTCACTCTCATGTCAGCTGTCCCCTTGGGTTGCCAGTGTGTGTGCCTCCCCACCACTTTATTTGTTACACTATGCTTTGTGGTGCTGATCTGTGCAAAGGACCAATGTGCCACCCAAATCGTTATATGTGATTTTCTTGTACTGTTTTGCAGTCATGGTTGCTCATATGCAGTTCAACTGTTTGGTGCTGCACATTCTTCTGGGTGTCCCAGACTCGTGCATCTGTGGGTGATCGGTGAGCTTTATGTGTGTTTGCTGAGGTACTTCTTACCTCCCTGAGTGTGATGTTGTCTGTGTGCTATGGTGATTTGTGTTGTGGGGGTTCAAGGTGTGGCACTCATATCTGTGTGGAACTGGCATGTTTGGCGTGCACACACTGCTTGTCGTGCATGCAGTGCTGTGAGTGTATGTTGCCTTGTGCTTACATGTATGCATCCCCTGATGTCCAGCTGTGTTTGCAATGTGATGGATTGGCATGTGCATCTGTTGTGTGTTTGATTTGGATGTGTGCAGTGTTTGGCCTGTGTTGTCTCTTGTAGCTGACAGACACTCTGTGTGTGATGTTTTATTTGCATGTCATTGTGTGTGATTTGTTCGCGCATTATGATACATTCAGATGTGTGTTGCAAGTGTAGTGTGCATTACTTGTGTGTATGTCACATGCACTTAGGGCTATTCTTGTTCCTGGGCTTGTTTTGAGTAGTGCATCCTTGAGGTTTTCTCCTCTTATATTTGAGCTGTCACTTGTCAGGATTGTGCATGTGCAAGCATGTGGTACACTATGACACCATGTCGACTTGATGGGTGATGTGGTACGTCTGTCTGTGTTTTCTTATTGTCCCATTGCTCCCAGTTTGTGTCCATGGTTGCTTTGAGATGATGCACTTCGTGTCTGTGTTGGGGTATGTTGTGTGTTCATTGTTCCTGAGTGATGATGTTGTGTACTCCTGTTGTGTCTGGGCTCCCATTGCCTTTCCACTGTTTTACTGCACATGTCTGGGCTTGTCGTACTTCTGTGTATGCTGTTAGTGAGTTTTGTGTTTCACTGTTGTTTTTGTGCCAACATTGGTTCAGGCATCCCTGAGTGTGTAATGTTTGTGGATGCCCCCCGGGAGTGTGATTGTTTGTCAGTGTATTCACTGGACATTATTGGCACCATTCTGTGTGTTTGACACTGATGTTGAGTTTTGCAGGTGTGAGGTTGGTGGCAGGGGGTATGTGTGAAGGATCCAACTTGTGTTGACAGTCATGGAGTGTGACAATGGGCCCTGTAGGAAGATGGATATCTGACTATGGTTACCCCCAAACTTTTTGCCTGGTGTTTAGCTGGTTTTTGACATAGTTGACCTGGGATCCTGCTATTCAGGGCCCCAGGCTAATTGCTCTCTCCTTAAAATGGACTCTATGTACCTTAGGTGCATACACAATTGGAACTGGTTCACCTTATTGGCCCCTGTAACAGTGTACCCTAGGTACCCAGGGCATAGGTGTTTCCCAGGTCTACCAGGGGCAGCAGCATGTATTGTGCCACCCCTGGCCTGGCCTCCATATTTGACACAACTGGCTGAACACTCAGCTGGGGTAAGTTGGTGTAATCACCTCTTACTGAGGTATAGTATCCCTATATCTAACCTTAAACTGGACACATATGTTCCTATCAGCCACTCCTATGGAAGGCCTCTTCAATCCTGGAGGCAGAGTGCTTGGAAATATGTGATATGGTGCTCTAGCATGAGCTGAGCCTGTCTGCAGTTGTCGGGAACCACTCCCTAAGCTGTTCCGGGATATGGCCATACCATATACTCTTAAGTGCAGTATAATCCTCGCGGTTATATGCTATCTTTGGTTTGGCTTTATCAAAACATGTCGTGTAAGGTGTCATACGAATTGGAATACTATCCCCTCGACAGTTCTGTCGACGGGGATAGCATTACACCCTTCTAGAGGGACACGACATGTGTGTAGCCTTAACCCCGGTTAAAGTTACCCACAGCCTCAGCATCACAAAATGGATGCTGCCACCACAGACACGAGTCTGGCCTCCTGCTGCTGGGAGTCCTTCCAGCGAGGGAAGCTTGGACAAAGGGTTTCCTGCCTTGGGAGGTGCGAGCACCACCCCAGACAGGGTTTGTGTATTGGGTAGGACAGGGCTGAATAGATTGAGACATGCCCGGGGCACACAAGGTGTCCCCGTGCATAAGCCAGTCCAAACCGGTCCTGGGACTTTCCAGACCCAGGCCTGGCGAGGAGCTGGATAAAGGAAAGGGGGTGTAACCGCCCTCCTTCCTGGTTCCTCCCAGAGGAGGGACCTAGTAGGTGATACACCCCTCAGATTGGGAATAGGAGAGGGAGCAGTGCCATTGCACAGCAGATCATCCTGAAATCAACTTTAAACAAAGAAGAAGACTGGACTTCGACATTCTGCTGCTCAGAAGACTGAAGAGAATCTCCCTTGTGGCCTAGGAGTGGCCACCCTGTGAAAGCAGGTACCAACCAGTGAATCAACGTCTGCTTTGCCGACGCCTCCCGCCGGAGACCGAGCCCAGAGCCTGACAAGATCCAGACTCCCAGACTTCTCACAGCCCGATCCACAGTCCCTGCAAAGAAGGGACCCGTGGACGCACCGAGAGACGTGGGACCGGACATCTTGGAAGACACCCGAAGAGCTGACTGCGCAGCATCAGAGGCATCATCGATGTTGTGCTTTGGGGACTGAGAACCCCCATCACCGAGCAGCCCTTGCACCGAAGATGAGCCCCCCAGCATCTCCACGATCTGCGTGGGGCCCTTTTGCATTGTGCCACTTGACGCGCCATCCCGGCCACTAGCCACGTGGTCAGCGGCCATCTTGGCGACTACAACTACAAACTACACTACGGGTCTGGTTGCCCCAGACTTGCCCTAGCTCCTGTGAAAAGGAGCCCCTGCTCAGACCTTGCTGGTCTGAGTAACAAGCCTTTTTTGATTCCTGTGTGGCTTGCATTAGCCAAGGCCTGTTTGCTACAATCAAGTTGCCGACACCGCCAACAGTGAGAAGCCTGCGTGGGACAGCTCGTGACCGACTCCTGGACGTCCTCGACCCCCGGTGTCCACGTGGCTGCAGAGAGAAGCTACACCTCAACGCCTGTTTGTACCCGACATCGCCTGGTTTCAATCTGGTTCCACGGTAGTCACTGGCTAGTGACTTTGAACATTGTCCCCTCTGCTTTCAGGTCTTCACATCTTCAGATCCACCCTTGGATCCACCGGAACTCTTCACATCGAGCCGCCTGCAGCATCTTCAGCTCCAAGCACCATCGACCAGCGTGACGAAACCCGACACTACTTTGACCCTGTGCACCCGCTTCCTGTGGGTGAGGTAACTCAGCTCCGCCGGTGTTCCTACACTGGTACGCACCTCTAGGGCCTGTGTCTCAAGTTTCAGCTTTCTAGGTCACTCGGAAGGTTCCGAACTAACTAACTTTGTACTTTTTACGCACCATAGACTTTGTATTGGTGAGTGCGTGCACTTTAAACACTGCACCCGAGTCCCGCGGGCCTTTCCCGACTTAGTCACTGCTAGTCCCGATCAGCTCCAGCGATTCCCAAGGCCCTAGGCCTGTTTCCTTTCTTATTGGTATCTCTTATACCACTTTCTTAGTATATGGTTTGGGTGGCCCCTAGGGCTCATCAATATTGTGCAACTTTTGTGTATTTTAAACTGTCTTGTGTTTAACGCTTGTGCTTCTGTGCTCATAAAGAGTCCAGGGGATACTTTTAGTTAATAAATCTATATATATTTTCAATATATATATCTGTGTGGTGTCCTTTCATTTGGTATTCAAGGGGGTTGTGTATGGTAATACAGCTGGCTTCACATGCCTTTCAGAGTTTAGCCTAAGACTGCTTTGACCACGTTACCACTAGGATAACTGGTCTATAAGGTTGACTTACAACCAATCATCATAAGGGTTGTTTGGCATGGTACACAGTGATCACTAGAATTAGTGAGCATTACATACCAGGCAACTTCTCACATTGGTGAGCAGCGGATTGGGATCTGAGCTTGCTGTTGTTTTACCATTGCAATCTTTGAGATTATCATTTGAAAGATCACACAGGTAACTGCTAGGTACATATAAAACAAGACTAGTATACTTAAGTTCGACTGAACTTAGTTGTTGTAGAGGAAAGGGAGTAGCACACCCTGACTACAACTACTAGATAGGTTTAGTAGGTAAACACCAGTGTAGGTAGATTGCAACATATCCACCCACACTAGAGCAATGTCTGGAGCAGAGGGGTCCAGTGGACTTACTCCTGTTGAGAGTGACCCTCCAAGGGCACCATCCAAATTTGCTATTTTTTCCTTTAAGGAATTAAGACAGCTTTTTGTCTTAAGGGGTCTGAAGACAGGGCCTTCCCCTACTACAGACCACCTTAGAGAGATCTTAGACCAGTCTGAGACTCTAAAGATCTCTAAGGCAGACCCCACAGGGGATGCTGAAGGAGGCCATCCTTCTGAGGATGACACTGCAGAAAACCCTGTCCCTATAGTCCTGATAGATGAGGAAGCCCCCATCACTGGAGCTCCTCAGGTAAATGAGGAGGAGGAAGAGGAAGAAGAGACAGAAGGGGGGAGCAGTGAGTCTGATGATGACAGGAATAGTCAGGTGCTGGTCAGTAGACTGAACCAGGCTAACTTAAGCCTATTTGGGACTGAATCTGGGAACAACCCATTCAGACCCCCAGGTGGACTTAACCAGAAGCCTAGGAGGAGAAGGACTCACTCAGGTGACTCTGACAACTCCCATGCTTCTAGAGGTTCTCATGGTCACTCCAGAAGGGAGCTGACTAGCCCTCAGAGAAGGGAACATGAGGCCAAAATGAGAGAGGCTGAATTGAGGATCCAGAGACAAGAGTTAGAGGTTGCCCTGGCCCAAGAGAAACTTGCTAGAGCAAGACAGCCTAGAGAGAGTGGATTAGGATCCACTGGTGGCAGCACTATCCCTAAGGATAAAGACAGGTCTTTTGATACAAGAAACCTGAGTAAGATTGTGCCCCCCTACAAAGCTGGGGATGATATCCACAAATGGATGACTGCACTTGGGAGAGCCTGCAGAGTACAGCAGATCCCTCAGGAGCACTGGGCAGCAATCTTGTGGCTCTCCTTTGAAGGTAGAGGCCGAGACAGACTCCTCACAGTTAGTGATGGGGATTCTAGAAACTACCTGGTCCTGAAGAGTGCTCTGATTGATGGGTTAGGCTTAACCACTGAACAGTACAGGTTAATGTTCAGAGATACCCAGAAGACACAGACTCAGGACTGGTCTGAATTTGTTGAATGTGCCACGAAGGCTCTGGAGGGCTGGTTGCTGGGAAGTAAGGTTACTGACTATACAGGATTGTATAATTTAATTATGAGAGAGCAAATCTTAAGTAATTGTCAAAATCAGATTCTACATCAGCACCTGGTTGACTCTGATCTGACCTCTCCACAAGAATTGGGTAGGAAGGCAGACAAATGGGTCAGAACCAGGATCAGGCCTAAGAACCAGGGTGGTGACCAAAAGAAAGAGACTACCAAGCCTCAAGAGAAGGGTGGGGATAAAAGTAAGGAAAAGACTTCCCCAGGGCCCCAAAACTCCAAGAATGGGGGTGGGTCCCAAGACACTTCTTCAACCCAGAAAAAGCCTTATTGTCATACCTGTAAACAGGTTGGGCATTACAAAACAGACAGCTGTTGTCCCAAAAATGGCAATAAAGAGAATATACCTCCAGGTAAGGCTCCAACACCTCCTGTCACTGTTAGCAGTGGTCCCCAGGTGGTGGGAGCACCCCCAAGAATTTGGGTGGGTTTACTTATGGAGGACAGGTGGACTCTGGCCTATCCAGGTCCCCTAACTCAGATACTCTTGTCTATGAGACTGGCATGGGGTTTGCCAATTTCACAGCTTGCCCAAACACTTTGAGCAAGTATAGACAGGAGCCCCTCCTCAATGGTTTGAAAGTTGAGGCCTTCAGAGACACAGGGGCTAGCATCACCATGGTGGCTGAATGTCTAGTCCCCTCAAGGCAACTTTTACCTGATGCCAGATATCAGGTGACAAACATTGATGGCATAGAAACCAATCATCCCATGGCAGTAGTCAATCTTAGCTGGGGAGGTGTCACTGGCCCAAAGAGAGTGGCAGTGTCAGCAAACTTGCCTGTAGATTGCCTACTGGGTAATGATTTGGAAATCTCAGCCTGGGCTGAGGTTGAACAGCAAACCCATTCTAGAATGGTAAATCTCAATGGAAAGGTTAGTGGGGCTGTGATGGCTACAGCCCCAATCCAAGATGTCCTTCCTGAAAAGGTTGGGAGGGCTGAGCAAACCTCAGCCCCATATTTAGCTAACTTCCCTCCTGAAAAGAGTAGCAGGGCTGTACTGGTAACAGCCCATACCCAAACTGAGTCTCCTCCTGAAAAGGTTGGTGGGGCTGTGATGGCCACAGCCCAAACTCAAACTGATACATGGGTAGTGAAGCCTGAAATGATGGATCACTCCGCCCAAACTGAGAGCATTGAGGGGGAAGAGAAATCTCCCTCCCACCAGACTTTAGGAAAGGATCAGCCTCCTCAGGGAACTGATCTTACCCCTGATGAAGGAACTGTCCCAGAGGTCGTTAGGCCTGGCCTGACAGAGCCTCTGATGGCAGTGGACCCTTCTCAGGTGGGACCCAGTCTAGAGCAGGTAACCTCCCCCTCTCTACCTTGCCTTACTCAGCCCAGGGCTGCAGAGGACAAGAAGGACAGTGAGATCCAAAGGGCCCCCTGTCAAATAAAGCACCCCCATCAATAGATTAGGGGCACCAAAACTAGTAGCCCTAGTGAGGTGAAAACTTTAAAAACTCCAGAGGGAGCCCCCTTAAAAGTAGTTAGGGACCTCCCACAGATGGATTCTGTTGGGCACAGCCAAACCTGTGACCCTAATTGCCCAAACCTGAACTGTCCCTCCAGTAAGCCAAAAAGAGGGACCCAGCCTCCAGCTTTAGGTAGCCAGAGGTTGACCCTGAGAGCACAGTGCAACTCAGTCAAAGAAAGAAAGGCACACATGGTGGAGAGTGATTGGAGGAAGCTGAGTCCTACAGAGGAATCTCACTTCAGTACTCCATCTCAACACCAGCCTTTGACTTTGCAAAGACACACCACAGGTAGAGATTCCCTATGGTGGAGACCCTCAGATACCCTTAGGGTGAGGGATTGCTTAGTGGACCATGAGACAGTGGGTTACCAAGCCAGAGCTGGTACTTCCTTATATGGCCACTTAGGCAATATAGGCTTACCTGGTCAAGGATAGCCTTATCTCCTTTCGTTTGGGGGGGGGGGTTATGTAGGAAGGTGGATATCTGACTATGGTTACCCCCAAACTTTTTGCCTGGTGTTTAGCTGGTTTTTGACATAGTTGGCCTGGGATCCTGCTATTCAGGGCCCCAGGCTAATTGCTCTCTCCTTAAAATGGACTCCATGTACCTTAGGTGCATACACAATTGGAACTGGTTCACCTTATTGGCCCCTGTAACAGTGTACCCTAGGTACCCAGGGCATAGGTGTTTCCCAGGCCTACCAGGGGCTCAGCATGTATTGTGCCACCCCTGGCCTGGCCTCCATATTTGACACAACTGGCTGAACACTCAGCTGGGGTAAATTGGTGTAATCACCTCTTACTGAGGTATAGTATCCCTATATCTAACCTTAAACTGGACACATATGTTCCTATCAGCCACTCCTATGGAAGGCCTCTTCAATCCTGGAGGCAGAGTGCTTGGAAATATGTGATATGGTGCTCTAGCATGAGCTGAGCCTGTCTGCAGCTGTCGGGAACCACTCCCTAAGCTGTTCGGGGATATGGCCATACCATATACTCTTAAGTGCACTATAATCCTCGCGGTTATATGCTATCTTTGGTTTGGCTTTATCAAAACATATCGAGTAAGGTGTCATACGAATTGGAATACTATCCCCTCGACAGTTCTGTCGACGGGGATAGTATTCCACCCTTCTAGAGGGACACGACATGTGTGTAGCCTTAACCCCGGTTAAAGTTAACCACAGCCTCAGCATCACAAAATGGATGCTGCCACCACAGACACGAGTCTGGCCTCCTGCTGCTGGGAGTCCTTCCAGCGAGGGAAGCTTGGACAAAGGGTTTCCTGCCTTGGGAGGTGCGAGCACCACCCCAGACAGGGTTTTGTGTATAGGGTAGGACAGGGCTGAATAGATTGAGACATGCCCGGGGCACACAAGGTGTCCCCGTGCATAAGCCAGTCCAAACCGGTCCTGGGACTTTCCAGACCCAGGCCTGGCGAGGAGCTGGACAAAGGAAAGGGGGTGTAACCACCCCCCTTCCTGGTTCCTCCCAGAGGAGGGACCTAGTAGGTGATCCACCCCTCAAATTGGGAATAAGAGTGGGAGCAGTGCCATTGCACAGCAGATCATCCTGAAATCAACTTTAAACAAAGAAGAAGACTGGACTTCGACATTCTGCTGCACAGAAGACTGAAGAGAATCTCCCTTGTGGCCTAGGAGTGGCCACCCTGTGAAAGCAGGTACCAACCAGCGAATCAAAGTCTGCTTTGCCGCCGCCTCCCGCCGGAGCCCGAGCCCAGAGCCTGACAAGATCTAGACTCCCATACTTCTCACAGCCCGATCCACAGTCCCTGCAAAGAAGGGACCCGTGGAGGCACCGAGAGACGTGGGACCGGACATCTTGGAAGACACCCGAAGAGCTGACTGCGCAGCATCAGAGGCATCCTCGACGTTGTGCTTTGGGGACTGAGAACCCCCACCACCGAGCAGGTCTTGCACCGAAGATCAGCCCCCCAGCATCTCCACAATCTGCGTGGGGCCCTTTTGCATTGTGCCACTTGACGCGCCATCCCAGCCACTAGCCACGTGGTCAGCGGCCATCTTGGCGACTACAACTACAAACTACACTGCGGGTCTGGTTGCTCCAGACTTGCCCTAGCTCCTGTGAAAAGGAGCCCTTGCTCAGACCTTGCTGGTCCGAGTAACAAGCCTTTTTTGATTCCTGCGTGGCTTGCATTAGCCAAGGCCTGTTTGCTACAATCAAGTTGCCGACACCGCCAACAGCGAGAAGCCTGCGTGGGACAGCTCGTGACTGACTCCTGGATGTCCTCGACCCCCGGTGTTCACGTGGCTGCAGAGAGAAGCTACACCTCAACGCCTGTTTGCACCCGACATCGCCTGGTTTCAATCTGGTTCCACGGTAGTCACTGGCTAGTGACTTTGAACATTGTCCCCTCTGCTTTCAGGTCTTCACATCTTCAGATTCACCCTTGGATCCACCGGAACTCTTCACATCGAGCCTCCTGCAGCATCTTCAGCTCCAAGCACCATCGACCAGCGTGACGAAACCCGACACTACTTCGACCCTGTGCACCTGCTTCCTGTGGGTGAGGTAACTCAGCTCCGCCGGTGTTCCTACACTGGTACGCACCTCTAGGGCCTGTGTCTCAAGTTTCAGCTTTCTAGGTCACTCGGAAGGTTCCGAACTAACTAACTTTGTACTTTTTACGCACCATAGACTTTGTATTGGTGAGTGCGTGCACTTTAAACACCGTTTGTGGGAGACGGGTGCACTCCTTCATTATCCATTATTACGACATTTTAAACCATTTCCTTCAAAGTTTCAATCTTTAAGCGTGCAGACTTCTTAAGTGCAATGCCCAAACGCACTTCCGTGAACAAAACACCAATATAGGAACGCACTCGCGCGCCAATCCGTTGCACAGCATCAATGCCTTTTGGCACATTATCCTTCAGTTATACCATCATTTTTTTCATTCGACTTGATTCTCAGTAAATTTGATTATATTTATCTTCACATTTTTTCATACTCCTCACTCGAAATAATCATGCCATTTTTTCCAGGTTTCTAGTGTTTCCACCGCGTCCATCCGAACTTTACAGAGAAAACACGACTAGGGCATGTTGTATTCAGGACAGAGTTTATTTTGAATAAAAAACCCAATGCATTTCGTGCATATTTGCACTTCGTCAGGGGTCACTCTAAATAAAAAAGATAATGGAATACAAACATCAGTTGATCGTCTTTCCATTAAATGCACAAACATTTCCTATTTTTTGAACGTTACCCTCAAAACTCTACCCAGTCTGTAAAAATTAACTAGTCTCCTCACGGACTTAAAAACCAGACGTTCTATGAAAGTTGACGAGTAATACACCTCGCTATCTTTTGCTATTGTCCCTAATGTTACCACAGTATAACACGTTGATTTAACGATATCAATGTAATTACAACATAAATGCGGTTTGGCGCTTAACTGTTTACTATTTAAAGCATATTTGGAAGTAATTTGTTTCACTTTAAATGCTAAACAGGTGATATGAACGCTATAAATGCCGATTTTTAAAAAATGTCACGAGTAAACAACCCTGCGACTGCGTTATTCTCTGTACATGCTGTAGTCTTTAACCGTGTTTCACATACCTGTCATGAACTTTTATGTAAAAACACCATCCGTATCGCTTACAGCTGCATAACAAACTTTCGTACTCCCAAACTTGCTCCGTTTTAAACCCACCTTGCCTGTAACCCCGCCTAGTTCCCGCATCTGTGTAAAAATCTCGCGCTCTTTCTGGATTTCTAGTGCTAATGCCCTGTATACTTGCGCTTATGTACTACATGTCCCACAGTTCATCATGAATCATACTATGACAGCGTATAGAGCTTTATCAAAAAAATTGTGCATATGCTAATAAGGTGGCCTCCTTTTCAAGGTGATATTTGGTAACCTTCCTGAGTACACGAAGTTCTTTTCGAATGAGTAAATCACCATGTTCTTCCAGAGTCATTATGTTTATCTGATCTTGTGGGTGCAACCCGTGAAGGGCATTTCGTGAGTCAACGTTTGTGGGAGACGGGTGCACTCCTTCATTATCCATTATTACGACATTTTAAACCATTTCCTTCAAAGTTTCAATCTTTAAGCGTGCAGACTTCCTAAGTGCAATGCCCAAACGCACTTCCGTGAACAAAACACCAATATAGGAACGCACTCGCGCGCCAATCCGTTGCACAGCATCAATGCCTTTTGGCACATTATCCTTCAGTTATACCATCATTTTTTTCATTCGACTTGATTCTCAGTAAATTTGATTATATTTATCTTCACATTTTTTCATACTCCTCACTCGAAATAATCATGCCATTTTTTCCAGGTTTCTAGTGTTTCCACCGCGTCCATCCGAACTTTACAGAGAAAACACGACTAGGGCATGTTGTATTCAGGACAGAGTTTATTTTGAATAAAAAACCCAATGCATTTCGTGCATATTTGCACTTCGTCAGGGGTCACTCTAAATAAAAAAGATAATGGAATACAAACATCAGTTGATCGTCTTTCCATTAAATGCACAAACATTTCCTATTTTTTGAACGTTACCCTCAAAACTCTACCCAGTCTGTAAAAATTAACTAGTCTCCTCACGGACTTAAAAACCAGACGTTCTATGAAAGTTGACGAGTAATACACCTCGCTATCTTTTGCTATTGTCCCTAATGTTACCACAGTATAACACGTTGATTTAACGATATCAATGTAATTACAACATAAATGCGGTTTGGCGCTTAACTCTTTACTATTTAAAGCATATTTGGAAGTAATTTGTTTCACTTTAAATGCTAAACAGGTGATATGAACGCTATAAATGCCGATTTTTAAAAAATGTCACGAGTAAACAACCCTGCGACTGCGTTATTCTCTGTACATGCTGTAGTCTTTAACCGTGTTTCACATACCTGTCATGAACTTTTATGTAAAAACACCATCCGTATCGCTTACAGCTGCATAACAAACTTTCGTACTCCCAAACTTGCTCCGTTTTAAACCCACCTTGCCTGTAACCCCGCCTAGTTCCCGCATCTGTGTAAAAATCTCGCGCTCTTTCTGGATTTCTAGTGCTAACGCCCTGTATACTTGCGCTTATGTACTACATGTCCCACAGTTCATCATGAATCATACTATGACAGCGTATAGAGCTTTATCAAAAAAATTGTGCATATGCTAATAAGGTGGCCTCCTTTTCAAGGTGATATTTGGTAACCTTCCTGAGTACACGAAGTTCTTTTCGAATGAGTAAATCACCATGTTCTTCCAGAGTCATTATGTTTATGTGATCTTGTGGGTGCAACCCGTGAAGGGCATTTCGTGAGTCAACGTTTGTGGGAGACGGGTGCACTCCTTCATTATCCATTATTACGACATTTTAAACCATTTCCTTCAAAGTTTCAATCTTTAAGCGTGCAGACTTCTTAAGTGCAATGCCCAAACGCACTTCCGTGAACAAAACACCAATATAGGAACACACTCGCGCGCCAATCCGTTGCACAGCATCAATGCCTTTTGGCACATTATCCTTCAGTTATACCATCATTTTTTTCATTCGACTTGATTCTCAGTAAATTTGATTATATTTATCTTCACATTTTTTCATACTCCTCACTCGAAATAATCATGCCATTTTTTCCAGGTTTCTAGTGTTTCCACCGCGTCCATCCGAACTTTACAGAGAAAACACGACTAGGGCATGTTGTATTCAGGACAGAGTTTATTTTGAATAAAAAACCCAATGCATTTCGTGCATATTTGCACTTCGTCAGGGGTCACTCTAAATAAAAAAGATAAAAAAGAAGAAAAGAAAAAGAAAAAAGATAATGGAATACAAACATCAGTTGATCGTCTTTCCATTAAATGCACAAACATTTCCTATTTTTTGAACGTTACCCTCAAAACTCTACCCAGTCTGTAAAAATTAACTAGTCTCCTCACGGACTTAAAAACCAGACGTTCTATGAAAGTTGACGAGTAATACACCTCGCTATCTTTTGCTATTGTCCCTAATGTTACCACAGTATAACACGTTGATTTAACGATATCAATGTAATTACAACATAAATGCGGTTTGGCGCTTAACTCTTTACTATTTAAAGCATATTTGGAAGTAATTTGTTTCACTTTAAATGCTAAACAGGTGATATGAACGCTATAAATGCCGATTTTTAAAAAATGTCACGAGTAAACAACCCTGCGACTGCGTTATTCTCTGTACATGCTGCACTTTAAACACTGCACCCGAGTCCCGCGGGCCTTTCCCGACTTAGTCACTGCTAGTCCCGATCAGCTCCAGTGATTCCCAAGGCCCTAGGCCTGTTTCCTTTCTGATTGGTATCTCTTATACCACTTTCTTAGTATATGGTTTAGGTGGCCCCCAGGGCTCATCCATATTGTGCAACTTTTGTGTATTTTAAACTGTCTTGTGTTTAACGCTTGTGCTTCTGTACTCATAAAGAGTTTAGGGGATACTTTTAGTTAATAAATCTTTATATATTTTCAATATATAAATCTGTGTGGTGTCCTTTCATTTGGTATTCAAGGGGGTTGTGTATGGTAATACAGCTGGCTTCACATGCCTTTCAGAGTTTAGCCTAAGACTGCTTTGTCCACGTTACCACTAGGATAACTGGTCTATAAGGTTGACTTACAACCAATCATCATAAGGGTTGTTTGGCATGGTACACAGTGATCACTAGAATTATTGAGCATTACATACCAGGCCAACTTCTCACAGGCCCTGTGTGTCGTGCTGCTGACATACACCTGTCAAGTTGTTGGATACAGATGTGTGGCTGATCACTGTTTGACTTCAGAGACTTCCTATCATGCCTGTGCCTACGCATGGGTTGTCTTGCTGTCTCCCTGAGTTGTTGCACAGAGGTGACCGTGATTTCATTTCACTCACTGTGCCAGCCATGTGTGATTTGATGGGCTAAGGGTGTTGTTATATGTTCCTTCTCTTGCACGTGATGTACACATGCTTTGTGGCTAGCTCCTTGGCCTTCCATTTGTGTCCACCTCACTTTAGCTTTCCCATTTCTTCTCCTCCATTGCTGCTGACATCTGGTCTGTGTATGTGGCTCTGTGTCAGTGTGGGGTGTGTCTAGTTGAATGATTGTTCATATTTATTGTGAGTGTTAATGTTGTGATTGTACTCAGTTTGCTTGACAGGAGTTTAATGTGGGTGTGGTGTGAGGGTTGCCCTGGCGCTGAGCTTATGTGCTGTGTGTTCCTTTGCAGCCCCACCTTCTGAGATTGTCTCCCTGGTTGTTTGGTGTGTAGTGCAGGGTGTGGGTTCACCTGGCTGGTTATTGTATATGGTGGGGCACAGGAGGGGCACATAGCAAGTCCTTTAATGGGTGTGGGGGGGCCAAGTGTGTAGAGGGTGGAGGTGTGGCCCTATGATCTTTGTGGCCTGCCCATGCCTGGCGCTGGCCCTGCCTTCTACATTGTGCGCATGTTTTCCCGCATCTTCGCCGCTGCGGTGACGTGACCTGGACATTGCATTGATATCCCGGTTGATGGTTGACCTGGATGAGGAGGGATGATTTAGTGACAGGTAGGACATGGATGGGTACACTTGTGGATGTGTTCCTTACCACACCAGGTTGTCTGGTGTGGACAGGAACCGTATATCAGCCCTGGAGTTGTGTGTTGTGGTTGTGTGCGGAGTTGTGTCATTGCATACCTGCGGCGGCGTCTGCGACGGTGCATAACTTGCTGGTAGTGTATCAGGCACAGCATCGGGAAAACGTGTAAAGCTGGATCCATTGTGGTCCGGACGGGTGGAGGGGCCCGAGAATCTGGTTTGGCGCTCCGCAGTCGTGCTTCAACCATCTCTGGTTGGGTGATTTCTCCGCTGCGGTGTGACTGGCTGTTTGGGGCATCCTGATTTATACGGCGGACGAGACGTTATGACGCATGGCGGTGGGTCTCTATTGGCTCACACCTCTGCAGTGATGGGTGCCTTTTTATGGTGGTTCACCTCAAACCGCGGTGGAACGAAATGGGCTATGTTTGCCCATACTAATATAGCGGGCGTGAGGATTGCTGCTGGCGTGCGGTAAATGGCATTTTCGCCACCGCCAGCACCACAGTGGTGCCTCCGCCCGCCATCATAATGACCTCCTAAGTAGGAAGCAACCTGTTCCATTATTATAGTTTTGTTTGCCATGTTTTAAGAACGTTTTCACAATAATTCTGCATGTGATGAGATCGTAAGCAATACTATTGGGTTCACACTTCCTAAGAACAGTGCCCTACAGTGATCCTTGCAACATCAATGACTGGGAAGCCCATCATATTGCCACATACAAGAACTTCTAAAAATTAAACTGTATGCGTAATATTTTTGTCTTGTTCTATATTGTATCTACTCGTTAATCTACACCTATCTTCCTAAAGCCGCTGTAAATAGAAGTATTGCATTTTTAATGGGTATATTCACTTCTTTTGTGGAAAGAGCACTTACGATCCTTTTGGATTATAGAAAAACATGGACAAAAATAAACAAGCAATGGCACAAGCAAAAGGTCTGGAGTGGGGTGCCAATATTTTGGCTTTTTCAATGTTTGTTGGGTTTGTCATGATGTTTGCAAAATATATTATTTAGTAAGCTACCAGACTCTCACCAAGCAAAAAACTAAATATTAATTGTTGCATACAGTATATTACAGTGAGTGGAAGAAAATGTGAATGGCATAACAGACCAATGGAGGAAGAGTTCTGACTGAAATCACGTATAAGTAAGTTTATTATACATATATACTTTAAGTGTAATCAAAGGAGCTTCGCAAACGCCAGGCCTAAAAATGAGATTGTTTTTCAGGTTCACAAGGTGATACCATACAAAATGAGTTTACATTATATAAGTGCACATGTTAATAGACAGAGGATATGAACATTTTAGGGCAGCAAGTTTTCCCAAAGATTCGGAACTCCAGAAATGATGGTAATGCAGACACTGGAGAATGCTTACTGTCATTCACATAGAGATGTTTAATGGGAAATAATAAGGACTCCAATAGACAGAGGAACTTTAAAGATGATCTGATATTGGCAAGCTGGAGAAGTCTATAAAACAGACCAATCGGAACTTAGCCATTGCTAGTATGAAATAGAGGATATACCCTTGATGTGCCAAAAATGAAGGTAGAATTCTTTGGTTGTTAAATCAGAACTTGCATTTTGCCTGGAGAGAAGTCATAATACAGAGAAGGTATTTAATTAAGTAAACATTGATGAAAGGACATTCGTGGTTACAATGTGTACCTCCAATGCGCTGCAGGGTGGAATTCTGACAAATGATGCACACTTAAATGTAGCTAAATGTGTGTTAGACATAACCATCTTCCTGTGTTTTAACGCTTAAAGCTTCTTAGAAATTGTTTTCTAGCCAATGCTTGAATATTTCAGTTTGGAATTCATCAAATAGTCACCCTTAAGCTTAGGTCAGGTGTGGTGACTCTGCGGTTAATCCACCGCAGTTATCTGTGTTTGACCTCATGGTAAAGACTCTGAATCGTGGCAGCTCTGCTCAATCTTTTGTCCTCCCAATGCTGATAAAATGAGTACCTTTGCGTTTGGTAGCAAAAGTCATATGTTATTAGGGCCATAACACCACAAAGAAGGATCATTATGATATAGATTTCATTGTAGGCCATTAGAGGGATGGCGATTGCTGGTATCACCATGTCTGTGATAACCTTTTATTTTAAATGCAGTCCATTTTTCTGAAAGGAAACAGGACTGTGTTTAAAAATAAAACCTTTACTTTTGTTTGTGTGAGTACTGGCAGTGGTCCTGTGGGCCACTGGCTACTCCCCAACAAACTGTTTTTTAAATCTGCAAAGGTAACGGGGTTCTAAAAGGTCTTTGGAGTCAGTACAATTTCATTGCTTTGTGACTGGATTTCAGGTGCAAAACATTGATATGTTAGACACTGATTCAGTATAGTTTAAGATACCATATCAGTATCCATATAGGATCGCATTTTAGGAGTCAGAAACCTTTTTCCAACTTCTAAAATGGGTTAACCCCACAGACAAATTTATTTTAATAAATAGAAATGCAGAATTGGAACATTTGCAACCATTAAAATGCTTTGTACTGTTGAGTGAATGTGAATTTATCTTGAAAAAACAAAGCCAGGTGGTTGGCAAAAGAGGAACTGTTGGTTTAATTAAACACTCCAGCCAGGAGTACAACTCACAGAATGGGTCTGAGGACTCTCTCAAAGTACAAGCAATTTGTGAGGGCTTAAATATAGTTTTGGGTATAATAAAAGTGCATCATTGTTTGGTGACGCAATGTGGGCCTTGTTTGTGGAGTCATAAATAAGGTATCTTTGATAACAAATGCAGGTGGGAGGACCTTGTGTGGATACAATGTGGGTTAGTGGGTAGTGTATCCAGATGTCCAGCATGAGGGGCTCGTTATCGTGGTGTGTACTTTGTGTGTTGTCTCCTGATTGGCTGTGTGTTCCTAACTCCATGTGGCATATTACTTTATGGTGTTTGGGGAATGTGTGCAGCCCTCTGGCCATGTATTTATTTCTTTATTTTGAAGCTTATAGAGCGCACAGCTACCCCCAATGGAGGTGTCCTGGCGCTTGTGGCAAGAGGCAGATGAGGTACCCGACTGTATCTAAGGGCTGGAAAACAGCCAGGTCTTTAGTGAACATCGGAAGAACGTCTCAGACTTGGCCGACCGCAAGGAGAGTGGTACGCTGTTCCAGGTTTTAGCCGTGATCACGGCAAAGGCCCTGCCGCCCATTCTAAAGCGGCAGAGCGTGGTGTAGCCAGAAGACAGAGACTGTTTGGTCTGAGGACACGGCTGGACTGGGAGTGCTTGCGTCGAGCTCTAAGATAGGATGGGACGTGACCCTGAAGCGACTGAAGGCCAGGACAAGAGACTTGAATTGGATGCGTTTGGTCACTGGAAGCCAATGGAGTTTCCTCAAGTAGGGAGAAATTGAGTGGCGATAAGGGATTTTGCATATCAGCCTGGCAGCCGTGTTTAGAATGATCTGCAGACGTCTGATCAGATAAGCTGGAGCTTCCACATAAAGACTGTTTGCATAGTCGAGATGTGAGGTGATCAGGGCATGGATGATTGTACGATGGGACTCCAGGGGAAGAAAGTTAAGGATTTTTGCGGAGCATGTGCAGCTTTCCAAAGCAGGCCAAGGAAACTTGACTAATTTGGGATTTACACGATAGTTCATTATCAAACCGGAACCCAATGTTCCTAGCCAAGTTCACCGGTTTGGGAGGGGGATTTATCTCAGATGGCCACCACAGCGATGAAGGAGGGGGGCTTGTTTGATTGAAAAATAGAACCTCTGTTTTGTCCGAGTTGAGTTTAGCGTGTTCTGCGACATCCTAGTTGAGATATTACATAAACAGTGTCTGAAATTAACAAACGCTGCCTTGGAGTGATCATCGAAAGAGAACACCAGTTGTGTGCCGTCGGCATAGGAGATCACTCTTACCCCACAGGATTCAACCATTGCTGCCAAGGGAGAGAGATAAACATTAAAGAAGAGGGGGCTCAGGGCCGAGCCCTGGGGGATCCTGCAATGCAAGGGTTTCTCCTCGGAGACAAAAAGTTGGAGAAAGACTTGCTGAGTACCGCCACTCAGGAAGGATCAAATCCAAAACAGAGGGGTGCCCTGGATCGCAGGTTCTGAAGTCTCTCTAGCAGGATAGAGTGAGAGACCGTATTGAATGCCGTGGACAGGTCATAAGCACTAGCATGGCTGATCTGCCTGAATCCACATGTTCGCGGACGGTCTCAGAGACTTCAAGGAGGGCAGTCTCAGTACTATAACCGGATCTAAACCCGACTGCGAGTCGTGGAAAAAACACCGGGATTCAAGATAACTAGACAGTTGTTCTTGAACTAGTTTCTCCAAAACTTTGGCTCTTGCTGGAAGAAGGGAAATTGGACAGTAGTTTTTAAAAACAGACGGGTCAGCATCCGTTTTTTTTAGGATAGGCACTAGGAGGGCCTGTTTCCAGATAGAGGAGAAAGTATCCGAGTCCAGGGAGGAATTCCAGATCCGGTTCAGTGGGGTATTAATAAGGGGGCCTAAGGTGTTAAAGAACTGCGCTGGGCAGTGATCCTTAGGTGATCCCTCCCTCCCACTTACAGTAAAGGCCAACCCCACCCCCTCTGAGAGTTGTGACCGTCCTGTCCTGCACAGAACCGGCCGCTCCCCGCAATCCCTCCTGGTATCGTAGCGCTTTTCTCCACGCTGCCTGGGCTTTGCTTACATCATTTAGCTCATTTAGCTTCGCATTATATCTAGCCTCATTTTATAGCGCCGCATTGTGCATAGTGTCTAGACGCTACTTGTGCTCTTTAACTTCATGTAATCTCGCTGCATTGTGCCTGTGATTAGATGCTTCCTGTGCAGTTTCTGCATTTAATTTTGCCTCATTTTAATAGCGCTGCACTCTGCTTTAATGCGCTGTTACTATAGCGCTGCTGTGTGCTTTTATTATTGTGCTCACTCCTCCTGACCACTGTTGTTTACGGCTGCTGCCATTTTGTTGTTTGTGTAGTCCCAGCCCGTTCCTCCAATCACGCTCCCGCCTCCCTGCTGACCCTCCCTCGCCCCTCCCCCTCCACTATCCATATATGACAGATGCTTTTGCGCGCAGCGTTCACGCGCAGCGATCGCGCCCCAGTCGCGCCAAAGGTGCGCCAAAGGTAAGCCCGTCTACGCCCATCCGCGCCAAGCTCGCGCCCAGCGCCAGACCCCCTGGCCCCTGTCCCACTCACCCCACCCGCAGTACATACGCCGCCTCCACCCTCCTAGCCCTTAACCCCGGCGGACTCCCCAACTGCGCCCAAGCCGCCCCTGGACACACCCATGGACCCTTCACATGCAACTCCTGCAAGTATGACGGCACCAAGACCAACTCCTCATCCACTAACACCAAACAGAGACCTGACACCAACCACCTGAAGTGCATCCTGCTCAACACCCGCTCAGTCCACAGACACGCCATCGACCTCTAGAATCTACTAGACACCATCTCTCCGGACGTCGCATTCCTAACTGAAACATGGATGAACGCCTCCTCAGCCCCAGACATCACCATCGCCATCCCGGAAGGCTACAAGATCATCCGAAAAGACCGCAACAAGCAAACAGGAGGAGGCATCGCTATCGTCCACAAGAATTCAATCCGCATCTCAACCAGCCCCGACGTCAACCTCGCTAGCGCCGAACACCTTCACTTCCAGATCCACACCGACCCCAAGACCACACTCAGAGGCACCCCCTACAGGCCACCAGGACCACGTGCACAATTCAGTGAAGACATCTCTGACTTTATCACCCCACACGCCCTCCCCTCCGAGGACTACATTCTACTGGGAGACCTCAATTTTCACCTGGAAAAAAGCAACGACAGCAACACCACCGCCCTTCTGGACAATCTCGCCAACCTCGGACTCAAACAACTTGTTAATACCCCCACTCACTACGCAGGTCACACACTTGACGCTATCTTCACCTCCAGCAAACATATCTCCTTCAGTCACACCACAGCTCTCCCTTGGACGGACCACAGCTGCCTTCACTTCATCTACAATAAGACCGCAACCCACAACCATCCTCAACCTACTCTGCGAAGAAACTGGAACAAAAGCACCATCAACCAGATCTCCTCATCGCTTCTTCAAAACCCCCCTGCCCACTCTTCGAACCCCAACCAAGCAGCCATTAACCTCACCCAATGGCTAACCAACAGCGCCGACAACCTAGCACCCCTGAAAAAACGTCAAATCAAACTAGGCAACAAAAACGCCCCCTGGTTCAACGATGATCTTAAGAAATCCAACAAACTCTGTCGCTCCCTTGAGAAGGCCTGGAAAAAAGACCCAAACACCAGCACCAGGGACGCCTTCAAAAACGCCACCCGTCTACATCACCAACTGATCCGGACAGCCAAGAAAGCCGCACTCAAAGACAGACTCGACAACAACGCTCACAACAGCTAGGAATTATTTAACATCGTCAAAGAGTTTACTAACCCCACTGCCAACTCCAACGACATCACTCCCTCTCAAACCCTTTGCGACTCCCTAGCTTCGTTCTTCCACGACAAAATCGCAGACATCCACAACAGCTTCGACAACAAACCCGGAGACCAACCCACCCAACCTTCTGCCGCACCTTCACCCCCCTTGAACATCCTTAATGAATGGAACCCAATCTCCACTGAGGACACCATCCGCCTGATGAACTCCATCCACTCAGGATCCCCCACAGACCCAAGCCCTCACCACATCTTCAACAAAACTGACTCCATCATAGCACCACACCTCCGGGACGTCATCAACTGCTCCCTCAACTCCGCCACCTTCCCGGAAAGCTGGAAACACGCCGAACTTAGCGCCCTTCTGAAAAAACCCACAGCTGACCCCACCGAACTGAAAAACTACCGCCCCATCTCGCTCCTTCCATTCCCGGCCAAAGTCATCGAGAAAGCTGTCAACAACCAGCTCGCCGCCTTCCTCGAAACCAGCAAATCCCTCGACTCCTCACAGTCCGGCTTCCGAGCCAAACACAGCACTGAGACCGCACTCATCGCAGCAACAGACGACATTCGAACTCTACTGGACAATGGAGACACAGTCGCCCTCATCCTCCTCGACCTCTCCGCACCCTTCGACACAGTCTGTCATAGCACCTTGATACAACGCCTCAGAAACATCGGAATACAAGGAAAGGCACTGGAATGGATCACCTCGTTCCTTGCCGGAAGAACTCAGAGAGTCCGCCTCCCACTATTCAAGTCAAAGGCCACTGAAGTCATTTGCGGCGTGCCACAAGGATCCTCACTCAGTCCCACCCTCTTCAACGCATACATGAGCCCCCTCGCGGCCATCGCACGCCAACACAACCTCAACATCATCTCCTACGCCAATGACACTCAACTTATCCTCTCACTCACCAAAGACCCTAACACCGCCAAAACCAACCTACATGAAGGAATGAAAGAAGTAGCCGAGTGGATGAAGCACAGTCGTCTGAAACTGAACTCCGACAAAACAGAAGTCCTTATCTTAGGTACCTCCCCCTCTGCCTGGGACGACTCTTGGTGGCCAGAGTCCCTTGGAAAAGCACCCATCCCGACAGACCACGCACGGAACCTGGGCGTCATCCTGGACTCCTCACTCTCGATGACCAGACAAGTCAACGCCGTTTCATCATCTTGCTTCAACATTCTTCGTATGCTCAAAAAAACGTTTCGCTGGATCCCCACCGAAACTAGAAAAACGGTCAGCCACGCACTCGTTTCTAGCCGCCTGGACTACGGAAACACCCTATACGCCGGTACCACCAGCATCCAGAACGCATCAGCCAGACTCATTCTAGACATCCCGCGTAACGACCACATTTCTGGTCACCTGAAATCCCTCCACTGGCTCCCCGTCAAAAAGAGGATAACATTCCGTCTCCTAACCCACACACACAAAAGCACTTTACGAACTTGGACCCGAATGCCTCAACACACGACTGTCCTTCTACACCGCCTCCCGCCAGCTCCGCTCCTCCAACCAAGCCCTTGCTGCTGTACCTCGCATCAACAAAACCACCATGGGAGGAAGATCCTTCTCCTACCTGGCGGCTAAAACCTGGAACTCACTGCCCATTCACCTTTGCCTCACTCAGAACCACCTAGCATTCAGAAAGCAACTTAAAACCTGGATATTTGACAAGTAATCCCCCACCCTTTTCCAAGCGCCTTGAGATCCTCTGGGTATGTAGCGCGCTATATAAATTATTTGAATTGAATCCAGATTTGCAGAGGAGGAGTTTTTAAAGTGAGGTGTCAGTGGCGATAGGGTGGAAGAAAGTCAGTGCATTGCCGAAGGCTGACCCAGTGTCCGGGGTAGGGAAAGGTGAAGATGGGGCAAACAATGAGTAAATATCCAGGATTTTATCATATAAGAAATCACATAGCCCGTTACAGAGATCCTGGGTAGGGGGAATAGTACTCAAGATGGCAGACGGGTTGGTGAAGTCTTTTACTAATTTAAAAAGAGTTTTTGTAGAATTACCGGCGATGTTAATTCTATTGCTGAAAAACTCTCATCGTCCCACGTTTGAGTTTAAGAAAACATTTTAAGGCGGCTTTATTGATCAACTTAGCCGCGGGATCATAGCATGATCTCCAGCTGCGTTCAAGTTTCTTACAGTGGCTTTTCTCGGCCCGCAGTGCTGAAGTAAACCAGGGGGCAGATGGCTTTTGTTTAGAGGACTTGATATGTTTAAGGGGGCAACAATGTCACTAGCAGAGGAAAGCCAGCTGTTGAAGTTTAGGGGCCAATTTTCCTGGACCATTGTGATGTTGCTGTGCTTATCTGAGGGACGGACCTGAGTTTCCTCTCTGAATGTTTGTCTGCCAGCTACATGCCACCCCACCTGTGCCCTAGCAATAAGTTGCCGTTGGTCTGGGTTGCAGAGCCTGCTCGATCATGTCTGCCCTGCGATCCGGCCTACGCGCTAGAGAAGTGAGTAATGAACATCACCCCCATGCTGGATTATCTATATGAAGGACGGGGCTCGGGGTCCCTACCGCCAGTGATGCAGGTGGTATTGGCTCTGTAGAAGCGTTCTTTAAAAGGAATGGGGTGTTGGGGAAAAGTGAATGAACAGACCCCAGAGTGGCAGGGCTTCACCAGGTGACCCAGCTCAAAGGCTTCTGGACATGGAACATTATAGGGCTCTCTTCCCTTGGTGACATGATGCAGGGCACAACACGGAAATCATTTCAAGAAATGCAATTGGGATATCAACTCCACCGTAGTCAATTTCACCGCTACCACCAATTACGCATTGCCTTCACTCCATACATACAACACCTCACACAACTCTCCCAGTGTTTTACCCTCTCAAGCCTAAACTCCTCATGGGAGATCTAGAGTCCCATAAAATAACATAAATATATCAAACACTGGTCACTAAACACACCCATACATTACCGGCCCTTTGAGAGGCATGGGAGGCAGACCTGGGAGAATTGGATAGTGCAGACTGGACTGAGGCACTGGGGGGCCCATTGAGGAGGCAATTTCAGCCCACTTCCATCTAATACAATTTAAATACATACATAGGGCCTACTATATGAGGCACTGTTTATGGCGCATGGGCCTTGACGGCTCCCCTGTGTGCCTCTGATGTGGAGTGGCAGAGGGTACCTTCTTTCCCTTGGTGTGGAGCTGCAATGTGCTGGACAGGTTCTGGTGAAATATGATCTCCGGCCTGGGCGAGGTCCTCTCATGGATTGTCCCAAGAGACCCCAAATTAATCTTTTGTCATAGTAAAGATGGGATAGGGGGCAATAGATATGAATGATTTCTTCTGTTTTTGGGCCTTATCTTTGCCAAAAGTGATATTGCCAGGACATAGAAGGTGGAGGCTCCATCTCCATTGGTGGTATGGACCATTGTATGGGGTTGGAAGTTGCTAGGGGCTGCCCTCAAAAACACTGCAAGATCAGACAAAGATGGGCAGAGTATAGAGGTATTGTACTAGAACCAATCCGCCCTACTGACTCTTGTATTAATGCTGAAATTCAGAATTATGGTTCAAACGATAGGGGCAAAGGTACGTCAGCATAAAACGTATGTCCTTGTGAAAATGATGGTTAGGGGAAAGGGGTTGGGTTGGGGCCGGTTTGGACAGTCTGTGCAAGTTGTTTGTTTACAAAATTTGGTATTTTGCCTCCCTAATCCGAACTCTCAATTCTGGTAAATTCGTCCATGTGTACGTACGAAAACCAAATAAAATGTGTTGTGAAAAAAAAATACTATAGTAAAGTTACTTCAGCCATAGCAGGCTCCTCTCCATCAGAAGTTTTAGAGACATGTAAGTTTACACTTAAGTGTAAATCTCCACTGAGAAATGGTAAATAGCAAAAAAATGGATAATTACACCTAGGTGTGGGAGTAGATCTACATGTTAGTAGATCTACATGTTTTCAAATGCAAATTTACCTTTGTGTATTGGGACCAGTGTATGATGAGGGATGAGGCTGGAAATCACACATTTCCTCTATATACAGGGCCAAATCTAGGGCAGTATAATTCTAGGCACCCTCCTTAAACCCCCCCAGCAGGCTATTGTCAGATTGCCCACTTTAAGCATAAAAGGTATCTAGGAATGGACTGTGGCAAAAAGGCAATTTGCATATGAAAACAAAAAGGAAATCAACCAAAAATGCATCATCAATGCTGTTAAGGGTTTTTGTGTGTTTATATTTTTTTGATTAGTAACAGTGTGCAGTATATATGTTCACACTAAATTACACATGTATGCAACGATAGAGTACTGTTGTCTTTGAAATTAATTTCCTATAATGTGGAGAAGTGTGATTTTCTGGCTCTTTCCAATTAGGCCTCAATTTGGGCGTAGCCACCATGATTTACAAAATGGATGTCACCCTGTCACTCTATTCCTCCCCCTGCATGTCTCACTGCCTGTGGTTTCTGCAGTACAATGTTATTTGTTTAATTCCTTTGTCATTGTTCATGCTATCTTCAATTAACTTTCCCCAGACCAGTCACAAAACTAGAACAATTTTATCAAGGTCTTTCTGCTAGATCACTGTACTCTATTCATTCACATAACACACTGTTGATGTATCTAATGTGTTCTACCATCTCCGGTTGGTCTTAGCATAGAGGGGGTAGAATGGCTATTCATCTAGTGGGATAGTATGTTGGTGTTAAGATAATATTGCTGTGTTCTGATTTGCTAATGAAATTAAACATTTGCTCACACCACAGTGATTCTGCAGGTCTGTTAATTTCATATGCGAAATAATGTATAAAACCCCTCATCTTTGGGACTGAGCTGTGACGCCCTCGGGCAGCAGCCGCGCTATACAAATCCCCTTTTCATTTCATTTCATTCAGTCTGTCATGCTCTACTAGGGGTGCTGCCCGTTTCGCTCCCAATTTTTCTGCCCATTTGGGACTTTTACATATTTTTGACATTGCATTCCTCTCTATTGCCCTATTTACTGAGAGCCTCCAATGCATTAACTGTGTACCTTCTTACTTTGTAATGTTGTAATAAAACCCTTCACCTCTACTGCTGAGCTAGAACTCAGTTATTGAGTGGGCCCTTTAATTTATTTGACTGTATATCTAATATTTTTAATGTGTGGGGAGCTGCCTTAGCTAAGGGAATTATTGCCTTATGAAATAGAGGTTTAACACTGTCCCTGAATCATCAAAACTGTGGGTATTCTATAGAGGTAGAATTTCGGGGTGTCAATATTTTGGGGGGGGGGGGGGTCCCCACACCCACAATACTTGCATATCACACTGAAGAAAGGCGCAGACATGTAACATTCAACAAAATGCTGGGGTGGTGTAAATTATATCACACATGATTTGGCCACTTGTCAACCCTTCACCAATCACCACAGGGCAAGGCAAGGAGAAGAAACTAGGAAAAAACATAAAGGGGGCCTGAGTTTCTTTTCATGTTGCTGTCTTCATGATTCAGAGTCCAGGGGTAGCAAGAACACCTCGAAGGTGTAGCAAAAGCGATTCCGGCGAACCTCCATGCAAAGGATCATTTTATCTCACTATTATTGACATAACAAATTTAATTATAAATTTAATGGGCGAAAAAAACACGATAGCAAATTTTAAAGTTACAAAGAAGTTATTGTGCGCTTTTTGGTCCAAGCGTAAATCGTCTTTTCTGTAAACATTTGTTTTTCGGTTGTTTAACACATTTACTGCGGTTTTTTTTTAATCCAGTTAAAAGTCAATGACGTTTTAGTTTGTTCTCAAGCTTAAACAAGATGTAATATGTACAAAAGCTGACACCAGTTGCTACAAACAAACATTTGACATATTCCTCCCAGTGTCTTCCCTTGCATGGCAATGCCTTTCTGTACCCCTCAATTGTATGCTTTTTTTCCATTTTACCCTAAATTGACCGTCCCTATTCAGGCCAACCACATAATTATTATTTTATAGAGTATTGACTTTGTTGTAATTATGCCAGTGACAAAATCATTGAAGAAGCCCAAGAGTTTTCACTGGGAACAATTCTCTCCTCTGGGGCCTGCATGGCCTAACTAATTCCTTTGAACCACTAGAGAGTACACAAACACCTCATTAGAGGCATTATGCTCTACCTCCAATTACTTCAGGAGGAGATGTGCGACTACATCCAAGGAAGCATCAATTTCAGACATCTCACATCCTACTTCCTCATTAGTTTGAGTCACTGCTGTACCTTGGCTTGAGCACATATTCCCTCAATGGTTCATCAGTTTAAGAATCCCAACAATTACATGTTATTCAGTGCTGATCTCGTCTGTATAATATCTGAACTTTATTGTCATTTTCTTTCTACGTGAAAAATGTAAAAATAACATTTTTTTACTACATTTTCTAAATAACCCCCACCGTTTGGCGAAACAGGCAAACAATCCTTGCAAAAGTCTTCTTTCAAACAAGTCCAATGAAAGACTTACCTAGATCAACAAACTATCTCTATGGTAAAGCTACCAAACACATTAACACAGAGATACATCTTGCCACTGTGTACTGGAACTAGTTAGTCTGGAGTTACAGAATCCAACATTCCAGGGCCACATTACTAGATGGCTGGTAATTAGACGTGGAAATATTGGGCTCAGAAGTAACGATCTCAGCGGATGTCACCACCCTAATTACTGGCCAACACAGGTTTCTGGGCCCGGATTAGAGAATAACATGCACGACTCTGCATTACTTGGTCAACTACAGTAAGCAGTTCTTCAACTCCGGGCACTCTTCCATGCATCTGCAGATATCCCTAACAGATAAGACAGGAGTGGATAGGTTGTGGTGCAACAGCCAGAGCAGCTGACTCAAGGGCTGGAATTCCCATTTAAAGTCTCGCCGGCGCAACATCCTGAGATTCTGGACAAATTACTTAATCTCTCCCGGTGATAAATTGAAACTATATACAACTGCTGCAAGACGAAGAAGCAGAAAGAGGCAAAACTTTATTTATGAAAAAAGATTTCCACCAACACGGATGTTAACAGTATTTCGGTGGCGGGAAACTAATATGAGAAGCAGAGGATGAACAAACATTTGTAAATGGAGGAAAATATGCTACAGCCAATAGAAATGGAGGAAAATTAAGGGGTACACACAGGAACCAATGAGAAAGAGAGGAGGAGGGATGTAACTCCCTTTTAAAAACAATACATTTCTCAAGTGCAGGTGAAACCTAAAAACTGTGTTTGCTGATTTTGTAATGCAAAGTGATTTCTAAAATAGATACTTGAGCAGGGTTTTAGACGGTTTGCAACCAATTCTGTTTGAGATCGTCTCCCTTACATTATCTCAAGAATCATTGAACAGCTAGAAAATTATGTGGAACCTCCCAAAGACTGGAATAAGGGATCCCTTCACTCGCTAATATTTCTGTACAAACCTCAAATAGAAGAAGATTAGTATGAAAAAATATCTTGAACATAGTGACTAGAGCCAGCCAGAGCTTACACTGGGAGCAAGATTATTGAATTTTCAGATACCAATAAATAGTCGCATAGTGGCATTCTGCACCAGCTGCAGTTGTGCCCCAAAACCAACAAGCATTGACAAAACCAACAGGTCTGGTGTTTTTTACCAGTCTTTTGGCTTTCCCTATGCTAGTTTTGTTTTGTCATGGTTTTCCAAAAACGTTATTGTTGGGGATTCAGCTAAAACATATTTGTTGGTTGCAAAAGTCACACATTGACATTACTTTGGAAGAAACTAATTTGTGTTTGTATGTGCTCTTTGTGAAAAGGCAGAATTCCATCACTCACAGAAAAGTTAGCCAAGGGCTGAAGTGGGGTGACACTTTGCCCTATGTGTATGCTGCAGGCGATAGAAGGAAAATGTGAATGATGCAATAACAAACCAATGGTTGAAGACAGATGGATGAAACCTCTTACATAAATATATTATACAAATCATTTTGGTAAAATGAAAGCATATTGGTTAACACCAGACCTAAAAAAAAGATACATATGAAGGCAGAATTACAAGCCATTTTCATTTTTAAAAGCTGTTAGTGACAGGGAATGTATGGCATCCTGTTTTCAGGAAATAAATATGTTTGTAAGACCTTTAATTCTTGTTATGTTATTGTGTATTTTATAGCACACCATTTGTAGTCTATTTGGACAATTGTTGCTTTGTGCAGACACTCGCCAGTTATTGTGATTCATCCAATTGAGGTTTTCCACTGGGAGATTTCATTCCCAAACCACTTTGGAGTGGGTGCGTGGCTTGGAGTGGTTATATTATACTCACAGAAGCTTTCTGTAAGGGCTGTGGTTCTTATAACCTTCTAGCGTAATCTGTGTGAATGTTGGGTGTTTAATGGATTTTGTTTGCATGGTGGTTGCATGGTGGTTGGTAGTGGGGGCTCACACCATTAAGACATCCACTAACTAGTGTCACCTTTGGCAGAGTTATCATGTAGGACCAATTGATCTCGCAACCTCCTAAAGGACCTATGTACTTATGTGGCACCGTCTTTCTAGGTCAGTTTGTGAATCTTCAGTTTTTCATCCACAGTGTATTGTTCCTGATCTAGGTTCTAATGGAAATATGCCACCCTGGATTCATGTCTCCTTGATTCCTTCTTCTTGAAAAGGGCCTGCTCCCTACCTTGCACTGTTTCTGTATTTCATGGGTGCACTGTATTGTGTGCTATGTTTCTCAGACCAAAGTAACTCAGTTGTGGTATGTCCCTTGAACTGTGTCTCTATGCAATATTTTTTCTCTGCACCAATGAATATTCTCTGTTGTATATGAAGCTGTCTTTCCTCAAATACCTAGGTTCTCTAGCCTATAAGAGTCCTTAAGATTGAGATTCTACATTTAGGGCTCCATGAAAAAAGCAATGGATGGATGGGTGTAGACTGAGAGGCAGATAGACAGCTACACAAATACAGAAACAGACAGGCAAGGACACACTTATTCGGGCATCGCTCAGGTACACAGGCACAACTTTGCTGTCTGAATCTAATGAGGGATAACCCTGCTGTCTCAGACAAGTTAGAGGTAGCGAGTCTTTCTGAGGCAATAGAGGGTTAGCTTTGCTGTATGCCCTGCATGGGCTGTAAACCGGATGAGCATGGAATCGGCCTGCTAACGTTGAGGGATAGATCTGCTGCTTGTGGCTTGTGAGGGACAGCTGTGATAACTGTGGCATGTTAGGGGCAAGAATGACATGTGTGAGAGATGAGAGCTAGATCTGCTGACTGGACTGAGTGAGGAATAATCTCTCTGAGAAAGGGATGGCCCTGCTAATAGTGACAGGTGGATGGATGTGTGACATATTGCATCTCTTTATGAGTAGATGGCAGCCTTTTCCCTGTTGTGGTCCAGATATGTTCTCAGTGCTCTGGCTAGAGTAACTGCAGAGAGTGGTGACCCCTGCTGCTCTCTTTCACTACTTCATACCCTGACATGCAGGAATCTCTGCTTCACTGGCTCAATACATGTATTAGGGTGCAGAGCCCAGAGTTTCAGCTAGAGCTGAGAGGAGGAGGCGGCCTGGGAAGGGCAGTTTGAGCATCTCCTTAAAGGGCTTGCAGGGTAGAGAGGGACACAAGGGTTCCAGACATTGGCCCTATCAGATTATTAAAAGGCAGGCCCTTGTACTCTCCAATCACCCAGTTGTATGGTCTAGACTACCAGAGGTCTAGCCCTGACCTGAGACTGCCATTGAGATTACTCCAGGAAGTCGGCAGCTGTCTAGGCCCAACCTGGGCTGTGTCACATCAGGACTGTTCAGTCACCGAAGTACAGGGTTGGACCGGCATATATGGGAGTCTGGCAGTGCCCGAAGGGCTGCTCACACAGCACAGTGTAAAGGCTGATTTGTTGTCTGTTTGTTGGCCTGTTTATGGTTTGGTGGGCCGGTTTTCACTGTTAATTACCACTAACAATGATTATAGCAATCACAAATGCATGATGCATGCAGGGTCCCATGGCTCTGATTTGCGAATGTGTGCCACTATTTAGCGATGGGATTGGTTCCACTTTTAGTTTGATGCCTGGTCCTATTTTGTGTCCCAATCTGACCCTTCTGAGTCACATTAGGAACACACTCGAGAGCTAAGTGCTCGAGACCCTATCATGAAGGAAGGCATTCACATGCACATACCTTACCTCATGTCCGCTGTACCTGCATCCCAATCCTTGAGGTCCCTGAATGTATAATTTCAGGGAAACAACCGTTACAACACAACTATTACAACGCCTGACCAGAGTTGGAGTGACTATGAGGCATATTTTTCAAGGCACAGAGGAATGGAAAGGAAACTGTTCTTGGTCAGAGCCATTGACTCTGAATGGAGGTGTGTGCTATTGCTGTGATAATTAGACGAGGGACCGTCATAGGCTTGGGGAGGGGGGATGCAAGGGAAATATATGTTTTTTCTTGTGAAGGCTGACAATAAGAACAGGGGTGAATTGAGGAATGTTATGTTATGTTATATTATGTTATACTCTGCAATTTTATGTTATGTTATATTATGTTATGCTTTGCTATGCTCTGCTATGTTATAATATGGAATGTTATGCTCTGCTATGCTATGTTGAGTTAGCTCTGCTATGCTACGATATATTTTTTTTAAGTTTAAACACTTTATTGAGTAACAAAAGATAAATACAGAAGGCTAGTGATATACAACTAGAATAGGAAAATAATGAAGTACAATGTACAACCAGCAATAAGAACAGAGACGAAAGCTATTTAATATTTTATAATAACCATAAAGGGAAAAAGACAAATAAAGAAAAAGAAGGGGTAGGGAGAGGAGGAGAGAGAAGGAGATACTCTTAAAATTAGGAACGTGTTCTATTGCATAAGAATAACAGATTATAAAACCAAGGGGCAGATGTATCAATGAAATGTTTAGCAATTTCCAAATGGCGATTTTTAGAAAATTGCTATTTGGGAATCGTAAAATGATATTTAACAAAAAAATCGCAAATATTTTGTGATTCCCTCATATTTCTTAATTGCGACTCACAATTAAGGAATCCGTTCCCATGCTTGGCCCATAGGAATGAATGGAAATTGCGTGCGCAAATTACTCATACCCAATAGGTACTCGCAAATTGTGCACGCAATTCCAAGGTTGCAAGGGGTTTAAAAGGAAACCCTGTTGCACCCCTGAAATGTGCATGTGTGCACATGTGGCGCACATACATGCCCTAAGGGCATGTATGTGTGCCACATGGCACTTTGAAAAAAGCAAATAAGTGTTTTTTTCAGAGAATTCCCAAAGTACCATCAACTGTCAGTTGGTGGTAATTTGCGATTGCTTATGCAAAATTGGTGCTTTCTACATTGCATTTCCTTACATGCAATTGCAAAACAGAGAATCGCAAATTTTGCGATTCTCTAATTTGCGATGCCCTTTTGGGATGATACATCCCCAAATGCATTTTCCCGTTCGCAAACGGGACGATTCTGAGAATCGGCCCGTTTGCGAATGGGAAAAGGGCTTGATACATATGCCCCATAGTGTATAATAAAGTAGAACAAAAATATGACAACAAGAATTCAATGGAAAAAGAACAGAGAAAATAACTCTATTATGGAGGTTTAACATTTTCAGAACGTATACAGGAGCTTTCTACATTCTTATTCAAATATGTTGTGAGTGGCAACCAAAAAAGATTTCTATTAACAAGTGGATTGCAGGAGGAGGCAAAAGCAATATCAAGACGGCGGTAATGACATAAATGATTTCACCAATGTTGGGCTGAATTTTTGGTGAGTCTTTCCAATTAAGTATGATTTGTTGAAAGGCTAAAGCTAGCATATGGTCAAAAAGGCCATGGTTAGGAGTAGGGAGGTCTAGCGAATCTAATAAACATCCTGAGAAAAGGGTGACATTGGAGAAATGAAGGTGTACCTTAAATATAAGAGAGATATAATACTACATTTTCTCCGAAAAAGCAATAACAGTGGGACAGGAGAAGAGGAGAGGCATTAGATCAGCAGAGGGGAAGCACATGTCCAACAGTTCGTGTTAGTGGAATGAGAAAAATTAGCAATAGTAGTAGGAGAAAAATAGAGTCTGGGATTTAAGAAAAACCTAGATTGAGTAGGAGATGCGGATCTAGAGATCTTTAGCAATCATCTCCAGAATTTGTCCCAAAAAGTGATGCTCCAAACAAAGCCCAGATCAGTTTCCCAGGTCAGTTCCACTTTACTCTAATGAAGGGAAGCACAAGAATGTGCTTATATATTAGAGAGGCCTTGGGGAGGGTAGCTAGAATTTTAAGAAGAGAATTTTCTTCTGAGGCTCAAGGAATAGAAGGGAGAGAATACGAATGATTGTCATAAGAGAATAGAATCTGTGCCAAAAAGAACGGGACATTTAAAGGTGGATTGAAATTGAGGAAATGAACAGGGGGACATACCATCAACAAGATCTTTAACACAAACGATTCCTCGCAGTCTCCAGGATTCCCAAAAGAAAGGTCTATTATTATTAGCAATTAGACAATTGGGCCAAAGAGGGGAGCATAAAAAGGATTCTTTCGAAATAATCATTGGTTGAGGCAGGGGTTTTAATAAGGAGCATGTATGTTTAAATAAAGGAAGAGAAGTCGGAGGAGTTTTGGCAGAAAATGCCCAAATTTCCATCATAGAGAAAGGTAGAGGTAAGGAACGTTCAATAGAAAGCCATAAGGGTGTGAAGGGGGAGGAAATGGAAAGAAGCCATTTGGAGACTTGACGAAGGGTAAAGGATTTATGATAATTTCGAAAATCCAGAAAATTGACACCGCTATTGGATTATGTTTTTCGGAGTAATAATGACAGTCAAGACTTTTTACCTTCCCAATGGAGTTTGGAAAGAAGCAAGTCAATCTTCTTAAAATAACAAAAATGAATAAAAACAGGAAGCATGGAAGACATATAAAGTAAGATAGGAGTAATCATCATTTTGAAGGAATCAAGTCGTCCCCACCATGAAAGAAATAGAGGGTTCCAAGAGGAGAGTAAGTTATCAATACGGAACAGATCATCTGACGTAATTAGTTTGACTGAGGAAGGTATAGAATTAGAAGATTGAGAAGAAGTATTAATGGTTGTCGTGGAGGAGGAAAAAAGTACTGTGGCACTGGGATTAAGTTTTTTGGAGGAATGAAGTAACTTCTTTCTCCTACCTATGTAGCAGCGCTGCCACAGAACGAGAGACAGTATGTTGAGCAGGAACAAGGAATATGTGACGCAAATGGTAAAAGCAAAGTCTATATGAGGAATTATAGAGGAAACATTGCAGTCCAGGGCGCATATTAGTAAGAAATTGAGGCAAAAAACCCTGCAGAGGAGAAAAACAAAATGACAAAATGGCGTCCGCAAAGCCCCAAAGAATCATCTGAGGAGAAATAGAGTCATTTCCATATTATAGACATCAATAAAGGTAGCCTCCTACAGTGCTGGTATTCCGCTTCAGGAATCCATCAAAGAGGTGCTGCAAACAGCATTGGGAGTGCTGAAATCGGAACTAGATGCTCGGTGCAGGGCGCGGAGCTCTGTTAGGTGGCGGCCATTTTGGGTTGCGGTGCGCGCGACCTCCCTATGCTGTGTTATGTTATGTTTTGTCATGTTATGCTCTGCTATGTTATGTTATGTTATGCTCTGCTATGCTATGTTATGTTATGTTATGTTATGTTAGATCTGCTCTGCTATGCTATGTTATGTTGTGTTACGTTGTGTGGCATCATTATGTCATGGCATGTGTGGTAATGCTTTTGAATGGGAGGGTATGCTGTTGTGTCTTGTTTATATTATGCTCTATTTGTATGGAAGGTATGGCATTATGAGGTGTTAGTCTTTTTTTATGTAATGTCATTCTAGGCTATGTTATTGGATGGCGTGTTGTGGTGTGTTCGGCGATTTTAAAGCAGAAGGAGAGAAATGGCATAAATGAGGTGAAAGAGACAATTTGGAGTGAAACATTAATCTGCGGTTGCAGACAGTTTTCACAGAGTTGAGGAAAATTCTCATATCACCTAAAGGAAAAATCCCATGCAATTCTCCACCACCTACTAGAAGCAAACTTGATGGAATATCATACCAGGTGACTGGAATCTTGGTGGAGCGAGAGGCCTAGCTCAATGATTTATTTTAGCAGAAGATTATTGATCCTCATTTTGACTACTTGTCCAACCAAGGCCCATTGTTATAGGGGTCAGGGCTATGTACAAATGTTCTCTCTAAGTCCAAATAAACTCTTGGTTGGAAAAGGACAATCATAATTTTAAAGGTAAAAACATATAAACAATTTGTAAAAGTATCGCAAGTTTTTGATTTAAAAAAATGATTTGCGACAAAACTAAATAATTGTTTTCGAATTCTGAGGAGAACAGATTGCTTGTTAACAAAAATCATTTAGTCTGAAAAGGATACATACTAAAACAAAGCTATTGATTAAAACTAATTTGCAATTCACTTTCAAAATATGTTAGTTTGCAATAGGCTTGACAACACAAAACATTTTAATTTGACGGTTCCTTCGGAGAAATCATTACTAAATATTTCAATTACATTCATCTTAAACTATTACAAACTGCGTATGTATAGAGTATATGAAATTAGTGGGGCATCTCAATCCTGTTCCCAGGGTTCATTTGTCCACTTTACAAACACATCATCAAATTCGCCTCTGGTAGGGCTCTTGTTAATTGGGTCGTCAGAATGGTCAGAGGGTTAGAGAGAAGGTAGTCCTGAAGCACACTGGTTACTACAGCAGTGAGAATGAGTGAAAGGTTTGACAAAGCATCTTCGACAAGTTACACAAAAGTGGCTGTCAAGCAATTCGATTCTTTTAGCTAGAGGACGTGATGGGAAACACAAATCTCAATTTAGAAGGACGTATAATTAATATTTAAAATAGGTAACGTGAGCAATGTGCACACCGTGCTCCAATACTGAGAGCAATACAGAGGCACCAAGGCAGGTCTGGGCGAGGAACAATACATTAGTACCTACTATTCACAATATTTCTTATGTGTGGTTGGTAGGCCATGCAATGTCTTACCTTCACTAATATGCATTGGAAGTCTTAAGCTAGTTGCGCAAGGTTTGGGGTCAGGTAATTTAATGAACAGTGTGACTTAAGGAATCTTTTTTGGGCTCAACTGTTGGTCAGAAATATTGTTTCCAATAGACATGGAGCGGGCTTCGAGACAGCGGCTTGCTCATGATTGGATGAACATGTTGTCTATCTTTCTTCCTCGTTTCCTGATGTAAAGGCTTTTCTCATACTTGCATTTGTCTCGCCCTGGAGCATTTCTGCCTCACATTGTTCTGACTGGATGACTTGTATCCTTCCACAGCTTAATTTAGGGGTTTTAATTTACTTTTAGCACTCTATGGGAGTGTATGTCTATTCTTGTTCTCTTCCTGTGTGCTGTCCCTAACCTTTCATTCCACCCCTCATCCAGCTCCTCCTTTTTTATCTTCTTCCTCTTGCCACTCAGTGGCCTTTACTTTCCAGCACTCCTCACTGATCTGCTGTTGCTGCCCCAACCTTCCCTGTCACATCAATTAAAAAAAATTATTATTATTATTATTATTATTTTGGAGCGCCTGAATGCTGATACTTGCTTATTGGCTGCTCCTTTCTTTAATAATGCTTTTGTGCGCATTTCTTTTTTTTTCCACTCCAAGATAGGCATCCACTGGCAAATTAAGAAAACAAACAAAATAGCAGCCGGTCCATGATGCATATGCACCCAAGCGGCATGATGCATACAAACACCTATGGCATGATGCACATGTGGACAAATCACTACATACATCACAATGCACGCACACACATACATTGTGATACATTGTGATGCATGCGTATACATCCTAATAAATAGCAGCCATCTTGGAATGGGTCTCCTCTAATAGGAAACCAATCACAACATTTCAAAACATGCATGCGCATGCATGCCCATGTGTCTTGATACATGGATTTGCATGCTGGTGTAAACAAGTATTTGTAAATGCAATAGCCCAGTCATATAAAGCCGACATCTATTCACGTTGCCAGTGCTTGTTGTTCTTGAGGCCCCAGTACCTCGGAACCCTCTTTAATCAACCTTTTGTGCAACTGACCCCCAGCCTCACCCTCCTCTGTGTTACTGCTGGTGCCTTGGACTTGACAAGTAATTGGCTAATTTTGGACATATTTGCCTCCATATTGTGGGCCCATCGTGCTGGAGCATTTGTGTTAGGACCGCGAGGAAGAGGTCTTATCGTCCTATCCTCGCAGGTCAGTTAAGTTGTTTGTATGCTATTTCTTGCTTGCATTTCAGTTTTGATTTCCTGACTAATATCTCTCTATAGATCTGACTGAATGATAGGATGGAAATGGCCACTGGACTTTTGCAGCCACAACATTTCCTGCATAATTAAAGATTTACCTCACTTGCCATGGCATCCGGCATCTGCTGAATATTTTGTTGTTTTCAACAAAATATTATTTCTAGCTCAAAAAAAAGCAACACGTGTGGTGCTTGCTGTGACAGACCTTTTCCAAACCTTAATTGGTCAACTTTAATTTACTGATTGCTGTATTCAGATGTTAAACTGTTATTAGTGAGATGAAACCTTTGCCAATACTATTTTAATATGTGCTAAAATTACAGCATAAAAAAAACACTACCTCAGACAGTGCTGCATAATGGAAACTAATTTGTCTTTTCTTGCAGCATAATAGTGTAGCATAATTTGGCCCCATAATTCCAGTGGGCATGGTATGGCTTTCCTGAGGAGGTGCACTCTGCAGTGAACTACATAAGGTAATGTGGTCCTGGGAGAAGGCTAATAACATTGCTGGATGTTGACTCTGCCTTGTGTTTGATGTCTTGAGTAACTGTAACAATATGTTTTCTTAAAAGGAGGCTATGCTTTCACCCATTGTAGGTGTCATGCGTCATCACGGAGTACACTCCTCTCTGTGGAATAATGCCAATGGTGGGCTCACTTTCAGCTCTTTAAGTTCTTGTCTCAGGGTCCGCTTGGGTAAGGTGAAATTTCACCCTACTGACTGAAGCCCAAACATTAAAATGTAATAGTGGTAGGCAACAATTAATTGTGTTCGCCCTCCCTATCGCAAGATGGTTTTATCAAAAAACCCTGCAAATTTGTGGCCGAATGAAAACGCAGTGCCTTGACCCATAAACAACGTATTACCTTACACAATATTATTCTTTACACATTTTGTGCCATTTTAAAAGCAGCACCCCATCAGTTCACAAGCATTGTGTATCACGTGATCTCGACCTGATGTTTTCAGTATTAGAAAATGCACATTTAGAATGCACACATGCAAGTAGAGGTAAATCAGCAGGCGGGAGTGAAAGGACCTCATTCTGTCAATTTGCGTTCACATATATTAGAATTCTAGATTTTATGATATAAGAACAAATGGGCTCTGTTGAAGGTAAGTAAACTCCAAAACTAAACAAGCAATGTCAAAGTCTCTAAGTCTTAGGACTTGGAAAGCTGTGCTATGGTTATTTTGTTTAATTATTTCTATCATATGCCACAAAAATAAAAAATGAAAACATTTAGCCACCTAAATGATGCAGCCATATGCTTGCATAAAAAATTTAAAATGTAAAATACATTAATGAATGTGGCCATTTTACAAGCTATTTCTTTTAAAATAACAAGCATTTTAGTTGTGCCATACATTTGTTATTATGATTATTATGATTACTTTTTATCAATATTATTATTATTTGTGGCAGAGACGAGATTAAATCACCACTTACCCAAGCATTCAATTTGCAGGCAGGCGTAATGTTATTTAAGCACTTTATAATTATAACAAGCATTTACAATGCAATGGTTTTGCCTTTGTTAAAGTTAGAGCTATTGGCATTGCTCTTGACATTTTTATTTATGTTTTTTTAACATAAATAAATGGCATTGTCATTTACAATGCCAATAGCTTAATCTCTCGCAAATGCCACACACAAACACCCACAGAGAGCCCCCCACACACACACAGAGCCCCCCTACACACACAGCCACACAGAGCCCCCCACACACACAGCCACACAGAGACCCCCCCACACAGAGCCCCCCACCCACACCCACACAGAGCCCCCCTGTCCTGTCCCAGTAGCAGTCCCAGGTGGTGTCCCGTGTAGACGTACCCTTCCCGGAATCTGGTCCCCATACCTGAGCGTTCCCATGTCTGAAGTTCTTCCCGAACCCTGATCTAGGTAAATATGATAGATAGGGATTAACCATATGTTTTCAATGTTTTCAGGTGTACGTGCCTAACCAATATTTGCTTCCTCCTAGGAAATGTCATTATATGTTTTCCTGCATATTATAACTTTTGAGAATCCATCAGTGCCGGGGTATGGGACCCAGGCTAAAGTCGGCCTGTGGAGGACTATGATGCAATCTTGCTTGCCCCAAAGATAAGGCTGTTTCATGCTAAGTACAAACCGGCGGAAGCGCTCTCCCATTTTCCCAGCTAATGGACCTCCAAACACAACCATTTCGGCACAACAAAGGAAAGAGGCAACTTCTTGATAAAGAAAATACCCTAGGTGGTCGAGGGCACACCCACTGCATTGCAAATGTAAAAAAACGTATGGGGACAGGAGGGGGCCCAAATACAATGGTGTGATTAATTTATATTCACATACTGCAGGGTGCGTGAAGAACGCAAAATCGGTAGCAACCGGTTCCTTAATGTATTGCGCCTTTTTCAACAGGATATGGGCGTTACATTCCTTTTGTCAATTTACCTAAAAATTCAACCGGGCGCCGGTAAATACACAGCAGCTGAAGATGTATTATTTTAAAATGCACAGATTGGATTATTATGCCGAAGTTTTCCTTTAAAGAGTACTAAAGGCGAGAATTATCATAATTTGTTCGGCCTCATTTGAGTTTTAAAAATGCACAAAATCCTTCACCAGAGAAAAATAGAACGTTCACACAATGTCCTCCAAAGTAAAATATAAATTGTCAGGTTATGAAAATATATCACCCGAACAAAAAGTTATTAATTCTGTAAACATGCTACTCTTGCATATCTGATCAAAGGTACTTGCTTTACGTAATACAATTCTAAAGAGCAGCAAACTGTATGTATGGCCAGTTTTATAGTTCGTTAAACTTCAAATTCAATTAAGTTGACTAACATTGCAAGCGCCACGGAAGGACTCGACAGTATTCGTGCTGCAGAAAAATAATCAGCAGCCCAGCCTCACATGAGGATTTCCTGTTTCCTTCACTCAAGGCGCATTGACCCCGCTGCATACATTTTTGTAATATAGATCTTTCCTCCAAAATTGTGCTGCTGCGGAACTTGGAAAGGGATAATTCCATTAGACAAAACGTTATTTGTTTCAATCACACAAAGTTACACCTATTTTACAGAGTTTAGAAGAAATGGCTCAGTGTGCGGTTGTTTTCAAGCATACAGAGAAAGTACATTAATGGCGTATGTATACAAGTACTGGGAAAATATTTGCTAAATGTTTATTTTAGCATTTCTGTAAGAGCTTTCCTGCCTAATTTTCTTGCCTCTCGGGTCGTTTGCTTCCATGTGTCTAAAGCCAGGTTTCAACGATTCGGACTTCTCCACCCTCTTTGAGCTTTTATTCCTTAAATGTATGAGTTTTAGAGAAAAGAGGGACTATAATGACCCAAAGGAAGACAGAAGGAAACACGGTCAAAAAGTGTCCATGTGTGATAACTTTAATCAATCCTGATATGTTAGTCAACAGAACTTTGCATGTTGGGACTTGTAGTTTTGCTTTTAACATCGCACTGTGTCAATATTTAAATGCGAAAATGCTACAGGCTAAAAAGGATCACTGGCACCGCCGCATATAATAGTGGGCATCTAACCCGCATGCACACACTTGTCGCCTCTTTAGACGCACTTGGTTGTGTTGAGGAGGCATTAAACGTGAGTTGAAGGCAGGGGGATCTCCCCCACCCCCTCTGCAAACTGGACGCAGCAGCCCAAGAGACACACGTGGCCATCTTCTCTCCACACACTTTGCTTTACAAATTAACCAGGGCGGGGTCACATGCGTTAGGAGATTACGCCCCCTCTCCCCAAGTACTCAAAACACACACTGCCAGGACCGACCTTAAGAAAATATTGATGCAAACGCAGATTGTAGCGAATGCATCTGATGTTCCATCACACCCACCCATCTTCGCACTGTACTACTGCCAGCCCTCATGCAGGACCCTGCTTGGATTCTACTATGTATGTACCGACACTACACCCACCTTAGTATCATCCAAGCACCTCAAGGCTGCCGACATCAGTAGCAACCGGTTATTCACAAACGTCAGCATACTACCATAATTACAAGCTTGTGTTCCTGATACTGTACGGAGTAAAGGAGGCTGCGTAGGGTTCAAGACAGGATCACAGACACTCAGCAGAACATTACACACCTCAGCAGTAACAACAGACACTCACCTGCTCTTCCTGGAGCAGCAGAGGGAGCTCGACTAGGCACAGATGCTCCGGTAAATTCCAGTGCGTGTAGGGAGTTCAGTTGACTGCATCAGTCTGTCCGCGCTTCACTCGCCTGCCCTACCCCGGCTGCTCTTAGCACCAGCAGGAGTTTTGACCCCTGCGGATCGCCGTCTTCCCCCTCTCTCTGCCTGCTGAGCTTCACTGGGGCATTACCGGCCGCCGGGCCGGCTTCTCCTCCGTGCTGGGGAGATTCAGTAAGAGGTCAGTCCTCTGTCTGTCTGTCTTCCTGTGCCCCGTCCCACGTTGCTCTAGGCTCAGTAGGAGTCCACGTTGCGTCTGTCTATCTTCCCTCCTCTGTTGCCCAGCACCAGAACCTCTGAGGCAGCAACAGCTTCGCATATCACAGGTGCATTCTGGTACACGTGGTCCAGCTGCTCGCTGTTAAAGCCTCGGTACACCTGGCAGAGGCGAGGCTGCAAAGTTAGATATTGAACAACACAGCGTATTGGTGTCACCCGGTACGGTCCGCACCCCCAAGTGACGCCACTGCTACTACCGTGGGCTGACAAAGGAGAAATCGTACAAGTTCTACTTAGGACTTAATTTCCGTTACGTCTTTTTGTTAAGAGTGGCAACACAGGCTATACATTTGATAGTGTAGAGCGTGTTGATTGTTGGCACAGAATTGAGACGCCTCCAGCCCCCACATACCCTCTACTAGCCCTTTGACCCTCCTACAGTGTCACTTGGGAAGTGTGAACAGTATGGAATGGGCACTTCCATGTCACATTTTCTTGGTAGTCACATATTGCTAAAACGTAGCTGTAGCAGGTGCCCAGCAGTTCTACATGTTGTGGTTTAAGGACAACTGACCATTTGCTGATTGCAGGGCCTTGTGTGGATAGGTAGTGATGCATTCCATGTGGACATCCCATTTGATGACATCAGGTTGCAATGGTATGGACCAAGGGCCTAGTTTGACAGGATGATGATATCTACTACTTCCCACAAGAGGCTGGATTTGGGATAAGGTCACACATGCAGTTGGAAAAGACTCTGGTTATGACACCATTATGTGTGACTGTGCGGGGGCGGAGTTAGTCACAACGAAGATGGCTGCTTCTTGAGCGAGCTCCTTTGGTCAAGGTAATATCCTGCAACTATCCTGCACTCCCTGCACTCACTGAGACTGTAGAAGACTACAAATATGAAATAAGATCCCCAGAAAATTGAGGCTACCTGCGGACCCCTTTATTGCTACCTGAGTCGGCTCGGAACTGCTTGTGGAGTGACTCGGGCAAACTGAGGAGGTGGGGCTACGTCTGGGATCAAGAGGTGAAGCCACGGGGTTGCGCAGCGGCTGGCTGTGGCGTGGAGCATGTGTGGCAGCGGTGGCTGTCCTGCTGTGATTGAGGGCTGTGCTACCCCGGAAAGAACAAGCGCACAGCAGACCAACCACCCTCGGACTGAGGCGGCTCACCTGAGGGGCGGCCCGAGCAGACCTGAAGCAGAGTACTCAGCACTGGGATCCCTGCTCACTGGGAGGTGAGAGCGTCGCTGAGTGGGAGCTCCCGGCTGCATGTCTAGTCGGGTTACGGAGAGTGCTCTGGGGGGCGGGACGGCTGCTGCGGGACGCTGGGATTCGGTGTGTCGGGACCAGACTTTGCACTACTGCCCAAAGGAGGACACTTAAATACGGCCAGGGGACGCCTGCAAAGTAACGGCGGGCTGTGCTTTGTGGTATACCTGTGGGGAAAACAGAATAAGCCTGAGATCTGCACTGCTGGGGAGTCGGAGTGCAACAGAGAGACGGCGGAATTTTCCAGAGGTCAGCACCGCTGTGGCCCTGTGCACGCAATATTTGCCCTAAACTGCACTTTGCAGCGAAGAGCGTGGGGATTCTGCTGGCAGACTGGGAAGAATGAAGGTTGCAACAGCCAGTTGGACACTGTACTATAGCCCAGCAGCGGCCTGCATGGGATAAAAAAGCTGAATTTGTGCCACGCAATGTGACTGCTTGTGACACCCCGGTGGGTGCTCCCACCGATATTGCTGCACAGCGCAGCTACCATAGGGCCTGTGCAGTGCGCATGCTGTGAGCAGGAATTCCAATTTCTGTGCTGTCGAATATGGGTGGTCTATGGGGATACCCACCCGCATGATTAGTTCACCCCACTAAAGTGTAACTGCGGCTCCCCTGACGAAACTTAGCTGTTAAAATGCCTGCTAACCTTGCCTGAACGGTTACGGGAATAGCTGACTCTCAACCCAGCGGACGAAGGAACAGTCTGAGACTCTTCTAAACTCAAGCAGTACTCACAACATACGGACTACACCTGGAGGATGATACTGGGTTTCTCCTAAGGTCGCACCATTGGCAAACGTGACAGGAACCAACCCAACTCAACTTCGAATAGTCGAAAAAATCAACTGGGACTAGCCCGGATGTACAACAGTCCACACAGCCAGCAGACGGAGCTGAGAGTGGAGTAACCAATAGCGATGTGCAGGCCATGTTCTCGTCCATACAAAATTCTCCCTCTAACATCAATGGTGAAATAGACTCTTTAACCTATAGAGTGGAACCGCATGTCTGAGCGCCTAGACAAGCACACGAAGCGGATTGATATGGCGGAGCGCCGCATCTTTGAAGCATATGGAAAGGACACACGGAGAGGGGGGGGGGGCGGGGGCGGGAACGGACACACGGGTAGCGGGAGGGAGCCTCCCCTAGCCCCAGCAAACAAAGCACTCACCTGGACTTCGTTCCGGGACCGAGGCGGGACCTGCTCTCCACTCCTCCTCCTCCCGATGACACGGCAGAGGCTCGGCCGGCTGGGCCAATCCCAGCGCGGCCCTGGCTGTAGACGGACGGCTGCTTCCTTCGGCAGGAAGGCGGGTGTCGGCTCAATGCAGGACCAGATTCGGGGGCGTTCCCGAGAACAGGCTTTCGGCTGACGTAGCCAAAAGCCAAAAATTCTCGGGAACGCCCCCGAATCTGGTCCGAGATTGACGGACGTCCCCTCCTCCCAATGGCTAGCCTCTATTTATGGAGCTATCCAATGGGAGGAGTGGGCGTAGACCCGACTGCACATACAACTCATAAGGTTTTTTGGCGCATGCGTACTGAAGTACGCATCGCCAGTCAAAACCTAAAAAGGAATCTTAAAAAACAAATTACCATCTAAATAGGTAGCTGGAGAAAAATAACTGATATTTAAAGTTAATATGAAAGAAAAAAACACAATTTAAACTAGCCTTGTCACTGAAGACAAAGGAACACTTTTTGGTTTTTTTGAACACTGTGCACAAGCTTTGTGCAGTTACTCTAAGTGACTTGAGTTAATGGGTGAAGTGGGTTTACCCATGGCCCCATGCTGTATGCTGTGTCAGACAGAAGCAAAACGTGAATGATAAATTAACAGACCAATGAAATAAGCCCTATGACCAAAAGCTCCTCTATCTATGTATATAATGCATGACTTGCTCGGAAAAACAATAATCTGGTAAAACTGAGACAAAAGCTAAAGATGTTACCAAAGGCCAAACCTAAAAAAACAGTTGTGAAAGGATACTCAAAATTAGAAAAAAAGATAATTACTTTTGCAATGCATTAGCATTAAAAATGTTTCAAAATAACACAGTTCAAAAACAATGCTATTGGTTCTTGTAAACAAAAATCCAAATATGTGTGATCTTTGGCAAACATTGGGTCCAATGCACAAAGGTAAAGTGAGACGAAAGTCTAACTTTAAAGTCAGAAAATTAGACTTTCGTCTCGCTTTACCTTTGTGAATCGGACCCATTATTTTGTACATACAGTGTACCAAATTAATATACATGAGCTTGCATAAAGAATATACATGTTAACTATATATCTGAATGTACTCATTCTTAAAACCAAAAACTTTATGGATGTTTTTATCTATAAGAATCTTAATTCATGCTCCATTAAATTAAAGAAATGGGACATGTGAAATTCGAAATTAAAGAAACTGCTACCTCTCTTAGGTAATTAGGCAACACATTTCCTAGACTATATCAGCAATTTAAGTAGCATGTCCATTTTCGACTAATATTGGGTACTTTTGTCGCTTGAATTGTATCATACATTGCACTTTTCAAGGTTTTAGGGTGCCTGGGTATCACTGTTCAGGTTTAGTCTACCATGGGCACATCAGAAGGTGATCACGATGCCAAGATAGAAAGCTTCACACTGGTAATCACTAAGGGAAGGCACATTTTCCCTAAGCATATTAGCATTTTTTTCTCGGAGTGGAGTTGAACAGGGGAATACATTCCTTCTATATTAGCTGTCAGCCTAAACTTTGCGTTAGGGTTGTGGCTGCTGCATGAGCTGTTCAACCAGCCTTTTGGGCCACTTGATGGCATTGTGATATCTTCTGTCTTGCAGCAGATTTTGGCCGCTTCGGTCTGTAACTTAAACCAGTGTCTGGCCCCAGACCAACCAACCACATGCATGTCAAATAGGGCAAACAATTCACACTTTAAAACAACACAAAGAAAACAATAAAATGGCAGGACAGTGCAAAATAACTAATGTGTGTGGGGATGGGTTGGTGAGCAGTAAAGTCAGGGGAGTCACAGGAAATGTGGCATGCATAGCTTGCAGGGCTGTGCGTAGTTGATGATTTGTGAGGACGTCCAGGAGGGTAGAGGTAGGGTCGTCAAGTATAAACCAAGGGGAGATGAACTTCCTCTCCGGGTACATATCACCCATAGTCAAGAGCCGTAGCTTAGGCAAGCGTCTACAAGTGCCGTTTTCCGCAGCTGCAGATTGCAAGGGGTGGACACCAAGTGGCACAGCCGGGGTGTACATATGGTCCATTTCATCTGCTGTCACAGCTTGCCTCACGCCTATATCGTGCAAACCACTGTGTTTATCTCTGTATGGGGTCGGCTAGCAGGGAGATACAATGTGGCCCTCAAGGCAGTAGGAAGCTCTTTGATCATGTTGGGTAGCAGTGTGAGGTTGAAATGTATGTGACCAGTAGTAGGCCAACTGTGCTTGTGCGCAGTAATTGTAAAGGTACATGTCCAGAGCGCAAACGCCACCTTTTTCAAAGTGGAGAGTCAAGACCTCCCAAGACACCCACGGTTGTTTGCCTGCCCATGTCAAGTTTAGTATTTGAGACCTGAGGTGCCTACAGAAGTGTGCAGTTACAGGGTGCAAGAGACTGGTGAAGAGGTACTGGAATTTTGGGAGCACAACCATTTTATCCACAGCTAATCTCCCCGTGAGGGACAATGGGAGTGCCATTCATGCTGGTACTCGATCCTCCAGCCACATCATTAGTCTCTTGTTTATGCACCAGAGTTCATCCAAGTCGCAGCTGAGCCAGCCTCCCAAGTATCGAACCTGTCCCTCCGCCAAAGGGTACTTCCTGACAAAGGGCTGAGTAGTGGCAATGAGCAGAAATTTGATGGAGTTTGACCAATTGATAGTGGTGCCAGTAAGCCCGCCTAAGTGAAAGAGTTCACATATAACAGGCTGGTATGGGGGTCTCGAACATACAGAGTTATATTATCAGAGTACATGGAGACTAGGATCTCCATAGGATTAAAGGTAAGCCCTTGATGCAAGTGGTGCTGCTGCAGCCATGTGACCAAGGGCTCTATTGGTCTATTGCTATGGCAAACAGAATGGGTGATAGGTGGCAGCCCTGATCTATTCCCTGGGATATCTGAAATGGGGGGGGAGGGGTGACCCCGCCATTTACTTGCAGGCGGCCCATGGGTTGAGTGTGCAGAAAGGGTTCACCAAATCCAATACTTGACAGAAGGGGGAAAAGATAGGGTCACTCTAGAGAGCTAAATGCCTTGATTATGTCGAGCATCAATGTGGCAGCTTGGGATTAACTAAGTGTAGAAGTACAAAGAAGGTCCACAAATTATGTTCTGTAGAGCTGCCTGGAATGAAGCCTGATTGATCAGAATAAACAATGTTCGGTAACTGTAGAAGGAGGCAGGAGGCGATCAATTTAGCCAGGTTTTTGTTGTGCCTACATTAATCATAGAGAGTGGCCTATTGAAGTCACAGCACTGGGGAGGTTTGTCAAATTTAAATATAGTGACTATCAGTGACTTCTGAAGGAAAGGGTAAAGCATGGCACAAGTCAGGGAGTCTTTCATACATGGCGAAGAGATGGGGGCAAGGATCAATGCATATTCTTTATAAAAGGCTGCAGCTAGACCATCTCAACCCGGCGCCTTGTCCCCAGAGAGGCTATTAATTACTTTCACAATATCTTTTGCTGTAAAGAGAACATCTATGAATCGGTGGTGGATGTCATCCAGTCAGAGATTTGTATGGTATTCAGGTAGGAAGTCAGGTTGGGAGGTTCACCAGGCAGTGAAGAGGTGTACAGGTCAGAGTAAAAAGAGTTCATGACGCACAGTATAGCATCAGGGCTTGTATTGCCTAATCTGCTGGTCATCCACGCGCTCCAGGATCTCCTCCCCAGCTGAGGGGTTGTGCAGCAGTCTGCTGAGCATCTTACCCATCTAAACCCTTCACCAAATTGCAGAGAAACCGCTTCCCTCCCTAAATAAAGTGTCTCCCTGAGTGCTGCCTCGTCATACTTACCCCTGAAGGACGCAAGCATGGCGTCGACTTTCTGACGGAGACCTGGCTGAACCCCGCCTCGCCACCCACCACCTGACATAGCCATAGCCATCCTGGAAGGCTACAAGATCACCCGCAGGGACCGCACCAACGGAGCAGGAGGAGGAATCGCCATCGTCCACAGGAACACTCTCAGAGTCTCTACCAACACTGACGACACCCTCAGCACCGCCGAACACCTGCACTTCCAGATCCACACCGACCCCAAACCACCCTCAGAAGAACCCTCATCTACAGACCCCCCGGACCCTGACCACACATGCCCGCGCCTCCATGGACTACATCTTCCTCGGGGTCCTGAACTTCCACCTGTAGAACAACAACACCAACTCCACCACCCTGATCGACAACCCAGCCAACCTCTGACTCCGACAACTCGTCACAACACCCACCCACTCTGCCGGTCACACGCCTGACCCCATCTTCTCCTCAAGCCCCCACGTCTCCTTCAACCACACCACTGAACTCCACTGGACCGACTATTGCTGCATCCATTTCACCTTCAAGAAACCCAACATGCACCACCGCACCCAACAGATACCTCGCCGCTGCTGGAACAAAGTCACTGAAGACCAGCTAACAAGCACCCTCACCCAGAGCCCACCCGCCTACCCCACCGCCCCCAACACCGCTGTCCGCAACCTCAGACAGTGGATCAACGACTGCGCCAACACCTCACCCCGATCAAGAAACCCTCCAAAAGTCACACCAACAAGAAAGCCAGCTGGTTCACCTCCGGGCCTCAAAGCAAACCTGCCGAAAGCTGGAGAAGATCTGGCTCCGTGAACGAACACCGGACAGCCACGCAGCCCACAAGAACGCCACCCGCAGACACCATCACCTCATCAGATCTGCCAAAAGGGCCTTCTTCAAAAACCGCCTAGACAACCACGCGCACAACGGCAAAGAGTTCTTCAACATCGTGAAGGAACTCTCCAACACCAACGACGTCCCACCTTCGCAAGACCTGTGTGACTCGCTGGCCACCTTCTTCCACTGCAAGATCGCAGACATCCACAACAGCTTCAGCGCTACAACCGCCCGACAAGCACTGAGACCTCCGCCCCCACGACCACCATCCGCATCAACCGCCTGCTCTCTTGGACCAACATCAACGACGATGACACCATGAAGATCATGAACACCATCCACTCCGGATCTCTGTCGGACCCATGCTCACACCACATCTTCAACAAAGTCTGCACATCCATCGCATCCCATCTCCGGAAAGTCATCAACACTTCCTTCGAGACAGCAACCTTCCTGGAGAGCTGGAAGCACGCCGAGATCAACGCCTTACTCAAGAAACTCAAGGCGGACCCCAAGGACCTCAAGAACTTCCGGCCCATCTCCCTGCTCCTGTGCCGGGCAAAGGTCATTGAGAAGACTGTCAATGAACAACTGACCCGCTACCTCGAGGACAACAACATCCTGGACCCTTCCCAGTCCGGGTTCCGCACCAACCACAGCACCGAGACTGCCCTCATTGCCACCACTGATGACATCAAGTCCCTGCTGGACAACGGAGAAACGGCGGCCCTCATCCCCCTGGACGTGTCAGCCGCCTTTGACGCGGTCTGCCACCACACACTATGAACACACCTCCACAATGCCGGGATCCAAGAGAAGGCCCTGGACTGGACCACTTGCTTCCTCTTCTGCAGAACGCAGAGCATCCGCCTTTCTCCCTTCCGCTCCGAAGCCACCGAGATCATCTGCAGCTTACCCCAGGGCTCATCCCTCAGCCCAACTCTCTTTAACATCTACATGGCACTGCTCGCCCCCCAGCATGACCTCAACATCATCTCCTACGCAGATGACACCCAGCTGATCTTCTCCCTCGCCAAGGACCCCCACACCACCAAAACCAACCTTCACGAAGGAAGGAAGGCTGTCACTGAATGGATGAGGAACAGGCTACTGAAGCTGAACTCGGACAAGACGGAGGTCCTCGGATCCACCCCTTCAGCCTGGGATGACTCCTGGTGGCCGACTGCACTGAGAACTGCTCCAACACCCACCGACCACGCACGTAACCTAGGGGTCATCCTCGACTCCACCCTCTCCATGACTAAACTGGTAAATGCCGTCTCCTCCTGCTTCAACACCCTCCGCACGCAGGATCTACAAGGGGATCCCCACTGAAACGAGAAGAAGGGTCACTCAGGCCCTCGTCAGCAGCAGGTTGGACTCCGGAAACACCCTCTACGCAGGAGCCTCGGCCAAACTCCTGAGACGGCTCCAACGCATCCAGAATGCCTCTGCACGCCTGATCCTCGACAACCCTCGCTGCAGCCACATCACACCCCACCTGAGAGACCTGCACTGGCTCCTGGTCAACAAGAGGATAACCTTCAAGCTCCTCACCCATGCACACAAGACACTCCACAACACCGGACCAACGTACCACAACAGATGACTCAGCTTCTACACCCCCGCCCACCAGCTGTGCTCTGCTGACCTCACCCTCGCCATAGTCCCCCTCTTCCAAAGAGCGACCTCCGGTGGCAGATTGTTCTCCCACCTCGCCACCAAGACCTGGAACACCCACCCCATCCACCTACGGCAGACCCAAGACCTGCTGACCTTCAGAAAACTCCTCAAGACTTTGCTTTTCGAGCAGTAGCAGCATTCCCCACCCCAGCGCCTTGAGACCCTCACGGGTGAGTAGTGCGCTTTACAAATTATATGATTGATTGATTGGCTGAACTGTGAGTAGCAAAGAATTGTAGTTCCAATGCACATATGTCTGCCTCTATTTGAGAGAGATCCCTGTGCTGGGTCCAGAGCACTCTGGCCTGTTTGGCTATACATGCCCCCCAAATCATCACCTTAAATGATTCCTAAAGTGTAGAGGGAGAGTCAACTGAATGTGTATTGTGCTCAAAATATTCAAGAATGATAGTTAAAATATAAGCCCTAAAAACCTGTCCTCTAATCGCGTTGGGGGGAAGACACCAGGAAAAAAAACCTTTGTGGCGAGATCTGAGGGGTGACAACTCCAGTAAAACAGGGACATGCATCCTAAGGAGGCATGTGGTGGTAGTGGTCCGGGTGACCCCATCTTTGGTGACCAGCTGTAGTTCCGTAGTTTGTGGGTGAGGTTCGGTGGTTCCGAACCCGTTCAATAAAGATCGTCGGAAATAGACGATTTTGGTGTCAGCAGACCGCAAATCACGAGTGTAGTGTGTACGAGTGTTTTCGCATTAATCGATCAGTGAGAACACTATGTATTTAGGGATTTCGTTTGAACCTTCAGGTTCCCTTTTGTGTACGGCAGCCATTTTGTGTGGTTGCCCTCACATAGGCCGATGACTGCAGCTGAACGAGTCCTTGAGACACGTACACCTTAGCTGACTTCTGAATGACCTGGCCGAACTGACTCCCTTGCCCGAGGCTGACCTCGCTGAGCCAGTTCCTTGTTAGGCAGCTGGTCAGATAAAGATCAAAGAGCAGGACATGCCAGCGTTTACAATACACTGCACCCACCTTTCTATCTTGCTTCCAATCTGCTTCTGCTCCTTCCTTTACGACATAATCACTGATTTGGGTTGAGGGTTTTATGATGGGTTTGTCCGGCCTGATCGAACAGGAATATTGGAATGTGCTTGGTCATTTCTGGTGGGCTGGACAACGGAAAGTGGGATTGTCGTCATGCGATATGTTTGAAATGTCATTCTGCGATTGGTCAGTTTGTATGTATCCGATGCTAATTTGGAATGTTGCCTGAGGCTTGATTTTTGGCATAAAAGACCATGCTCTGCTCATTAAATTTGTGCAGTCTCTAGCGAACCACCCATGTTGTGCTTCGTAGACCTCTGTTCCTGGTTGTAGCCAATAAACTTTGGTCTTTGACGTCATCAAGAAGTGTCCCGTGTCTCTGTTTGCCAAGGCAGGGGAACTCGAAGGCGTCGGGCGTTTTCCCTGACGCCGCTGGGTTCTAAAACCTGGTCCTGCAGTTGGCGCCCACCTGGGGGCGCCTTCAGCGGTACCGGTCCAAGCCCGAAGATCGTGTAGAGCTTCGTGTGAAAATTCTGGAGGAAGGCCAACCACTTCATCGACCCCTGTATGTCGTTGTGGTCCGAAAGTCTTTGCTGCGAGGTTCCCCGCTTTCCGACGGCTACGAAGGACTGCTGCCCTGACTGTCGCCCTGTCTTGGAGCCTTAGACGTTTGTAGAGCGAGACGATTGACGGGTCTTCTGGTGACGCCATCCACATTTCAGTTAAGTATGAGTGGAGCGTCTCCTAGTCCTTCGTTTGTTTTTGGTATCCCTTTAGTGGATCGCTTTGATTTGGTACCTGCAGGCCCCAAAGCCAAGGGACTCGTGTATTCGCAAGACTATCGTTTTGAGATTTCCCTTGTTGTTTGAAGCTAGACTAGTGAGCAAGATGCCTGATCTTAGCAGACTTGGAAAGATATTTGATTGTGGTTGTTCTAAGGATTCCCGATTGGAGAATTTGTGTCCGGTTCCTCCAATTGGAACTCCTACATATGAATTATATGTGAAGCATGGTATGGGCCCTATTAGCTACAATGAGATCTGGGTAAAGTATACGAGAAAAGACGGTGTCCTACAGTGGCCCCGTTACGGTAGTTTTGAAGCTGAGATTTTAGATAATCTTGAAGTGAAATTGTTCAAGAAGAAAGCCCGGCCAGCAATGTTTGACTCTTTCCGCATATGGCGCAAAGAAGCCAAACAGAAAGAAATTAAATTAGCGAAAAAGAATAAAAGAGAATGAAGTATGTCAATGGTACAAGCTGCTATTGCGTTTAGGGATAATGAGGAAGAGCAAGAGAGCGAACAGATGCTTAGGGTTAAGAAGTTAGCGGTAGATAGATGCTACCCAGTTTTGCCGCTTAAAGAACAGGAAGAGAAGAAAGATCTTGTGAAAGATCCTTTAATGTTGCATCTATTGAGTTCGCCACCCCCTTATGCACAGAGTGCTACGGCACCACCGCCACCAGTTGTGGCTGTGCAACATCCAGTTGTTGTGCCACCTGTAATTCCTCCACAGCCAGCTCCTCTTCCGTTGGCTACTGTTCCTTTGGTGCAGCCTTCTCAGGGGCCGCCAACTTTGCCTCCCCCTTTGTCTGCTACTCCTACGCCTATCTATAATACTCCTTCTGTTCCGACTTTGGATTCTTCTACTATTGTTCCGTCTTCTCTTATTCTTCCATCTTCTCCTTCTACTAGACAGCGAATGACTGTTGCTTTTTCTGGTTTTCTGTCTCCTTTGTTGGGACAATTGGGTATGTCTCCAGTGAGTGAGCGTAGACAATCACGTAGTCAATTGCCTGATACAGATGAGCGTACAGTTTTGGATCACATGGCGCGTAGATGGGTTACGTATACTTCCCAGTATGATCTTGAGGGTATTATGGATGTTTTCCGCCAATGGAAAACACCAAAGCAACGGTACGTCTTTGAAATAATGTGTGTGTTCCTCCATGAACAATGGATTGACAAAGTTGGTAAAGCTCCTGAAGAGTTGTATCGAATGCGTTCCGAGTTTGCAACAGGGACCATTGTGAGTTTGCATGACATTGAGAGAGCAATTGCAACGTTGTTGTCGTTCCGTAATGACACCCCTTCTGAGCGATTGTTTGAGCCTGATTCGTCAGTTAGGAGAAAAGCGCGTCAATATCGGATGCGTGAGGTTCCTCCAGTTTGGAGACCTGCTGAACCTAATGCTCAGCCACCTGTTGTTGCCCACTTCCAGCGAGTATGGGTACATGTTCCTTGGAAGCATGTTGAAGTTTTGGCGATTAAGCAGTCTTTACCTGATCCGCGCAAAAATCCGGCTGGATATTATAAAGAGCTCACTCAAACTGTGGGTTTGTGCATTATGAATTTAGCGGACATAGACATGTTGTTTGGTAATGTTGTCCCACAGCCTATCTGGAGTACGATTCGACATACGGATCATGATAATGAATTGGGTGATACATGGGTTAATATTGTTGCTGCAAATGATAGACAAGTTGGAGGTGCTAAGCCTGAAGATCTTATCACTCAACTCCATGGTAGAATTATTAACTATATGAAGACTTTGATGCCCGAAATTCGTGTTAATTGGGACAAGTTGTCTGCATGTAAGCAGAAGAAAGACGAGATGGTGTCCGACTTTTTCATGCGGTTTGAAGAGACCTTTGTAGATCATAGTGGTCAGGATATGGCTACTGAGGGTGGCCAGAGATTGATTGTTGACAAATTTGTACATAATTTGCTTCCTGAGTTGTGCACTAAGTTGAAGGATTCCGAGAGTGCTTGGGCTGTTTCCATGTCAGCGCAGATTTTAGCTACGGCCTAGTACTATGAAAATAGGCGCAAAGATGAGTTAGAGAAAGCAGATAAGAAGACTAAGGAATTGAAGACTAAAGTTCTTCTACAACAAGCTTATCCACCCAGTACTAATAGTCAGCGCGATTATCAGCAACCTCAGCAATATTCGAGAAACTCGCAAAGGAACGAGTCTTCTCAACAGCGTTTTCCGTATGGGCCTAATCAGTGTGCGTATTGCAAAGAAGAGGGTCATTTTCAGAATAGTTGTCCAGTTTTGTTGCAGCGCATGAATAGTGCTTCTGGTGTACGAGGTAGAGGTGCTCAACAGGCGCCTAGAGGTAGAGGTCGCGGACAGAACGTACATTCTTTGTCTCCACAGAACTCGATGAATAGTTTTGATCAGCAGCAAGGTTCGTCTGGTAGGACAGCACAGTACTATGTAGATGATTACTATGTTGAAGGTGACGAAGCAAATGGTAATGATTGTTAGGACAGCCATGGACAAAGAGAGGGAGTTGTTTCAGTTCCAGTAGATCAGAGTGGACCTTATGTAGAAGTAATTGCATCAGGTGTGTCAGAACCTTTTCTGCTAAGCACTGGTGCTACAAAGAGTTCTATTATTCACTCTAAACTCCCTGGTGCACCTTTGTCTGGCTTTGATAATGTTTCTGTAGGTTTTTCTGGCGCCCCGGTTACCAATCCAATTTCTGCTCCATTTTCTCTTTCTGTTGGACCTCGTAAGTTCAAAGCACCCCTTCTTTTGACTACCGGTTGTAATGAGAATTTGTTGGGATTAGATTTATTGAAGAGATTATATGCGATGCTGTATTGTTCTCCGTCAGGAGTTCATCTTACCTTGGGTGAGAGAGTGATCTCTCCGATGTACATGTCGAAAAACAGACTTCCATCTGAATTGTCTTCTTTACCTGAGTCATTGTGGGCTACTGGTCCGAATGATGTGGGCCTACTGGAAATTCCTCCATATGTTGTGACACTGAAGGCGAATGATAAGTTACCGCGCATTCCACAGTACCGTATCTCGAGTGATGGTGAGCGTGCACTTTTAGCGATCATTTATGATTTGATCGAAAAGGGTGTAATTGAGGAAACGAGAGGTAATGTGTGTAATAGCCCCGTTTTGCCTGTTCTGAAGAGAACTGATTCTTCACAGCCTCCTGTATATAGGTTTGTCATCGATCTTCGCGAAGTGAACAAGATTGTTGTTCCACAATTTCCTGTTGTACCTGATATCACCGCTTTGTTGACTCTGATCCCGGGTACAGCCACGTGGTTTTCAGTGATTGACTTGAAGAATGCTTTCTTCAGTATCCCGATTGCCATGGAAAGTAAGGACATCTTTGGATTCTCTTTAGGAGGACGAAGTTTCCGCTTTAAGCGCGCTCCTCAAGGCTATTGCGAGAGTCCATCGATCTATAGTCAAGCTTTGAAAACACAACTTGATCTGTTGGTTTTACCTGATGGTGCAGCCCTTATTCAATATGTTGATAACTTGTTAGTTGCCGCTGATACTGAGGAGATTTGTAGAGAAGCCACTTTGTCATTGTTACGCCACTTGTCTGATTTTCATCACAAAGTTTCTCTCTCCAAGTTGCAATATTGTCGACAAGAAGTAACCTACTTAGGTCACCTCTTGTCGAAGGAGGGAAGGAAACTGACCCCAGAAAGAATTCAAGCTATTGCGAAAATGAGTGTGCCTACGACACAGAGAGAAGTACGTGCGTTTTTGGGTCTTACGTCGTACTGTAGACAGTGGATTCCTAATTTTTCTTTACTAGCGAAACCTTTGATAGCCCTCACTGTTAAGGATACTCCAAATCCTGTTCCTTGGACTGATGAATGTCAGAAGAGCTTTTCCGAATTACGCAATGCGTTGTGTTCGGCTCCTGTGTTGGGGACTCCCGCCTACAGTAAGCCTTTCACATTGTATGTTCACGAGAGAGAGGGATGTGCATTGTCAGTCTTGACTCAGCAGTTTGGCGATAAGCAACGCCCATGTGCGTACTTTTCGTCGACTTTAGATCCGGTAGCTAGAGCGTTGCCGAGTTGCTTGAGAGCAACAGCAGCAGCGGCTGTTTCAATTCGAGAGTCTGCTGGTTTGGTTATGGACAATACGTTAGTGGTAATGGTTCCACATGCAGTGGATACCTTTTTGAACCGTACCAAGACACAGCATTTAACTAGTGCTCGGTTGTCGGGTTACGAGTTGACGTTGTTAGCGAGTCATGTGCACATTAAACGATGCAACACGTTGAATCCAGCCACGTTGTTGCCAATTTCAGTTGAGACAGATATTGAAGAACAACATGATTGTTTTTTGAGAACTGAAGAAGAAACGAAAGGTAGAGTAGACTTAAGAGATACTCCTCTTCCAGAGTGTGATGGTACTTTGTGGGTTGATGGTTCGTGCTTCAAACTGCCGAATGGTGATGCGACTGCGGCATATGCTGTTACGACTTTGCATACGATTGTTGAAGCTGCACGTATTCCACATAATTCAGCACAAGCAGCAGAGTTGATTGCATTAACGAGAGCATGTGTGTTGGCAAAAGGAAAACGAGTGAATGTGTATACTGACAGCCAGTATGCATTTGGTGTGGCTGATAGCTTTGGACGTTTGTGGCGTGAACGTGGGTTCTTGACTTCGCATGGAACGAAGATTCAGCATGGGCAGTTGGTGAATGAACTTCTTGAATCACTTACCTTGCCATTGCAAGTAGCGATTGTGAAATGCAGTGCCCATAAGAGAGTTACGGATGATGTTGGTCACGGAAATGCGTTTGCAGATGAAGTCGCGAAAGAAACTGCGAGAAATGTAATGAGTCGAATGTATGTTGCAGGTCCGGCGAGATGGGTTCCAGAGAAGAGTATGTGTGAAGATACGATTGAGAGTGTGAAATCCATTCAAGCTGAAGCTACAGAGAAAGAGTTGAATGAATGGAGAGAAAGTAAGGGTAGATTGGACTCGAATGGTTGTTGGACTGATTTGTCCGAGCATCAGAGATGGTTGTTGCCTGACGCGTATGTGCTTCCGGTTGTTACAATGGCTCATGGCATGGCACATATCAGCGTGAAATGGATTTGCAGGTTGTTGGCTCCGGTTTGGCAGAATGCGCAAATTCCAAAATGTGCAGAGAACTTGGCTAAGAATTGTATGGTGTGTTTGATGTACAATCCTGGTAAAGGAACTCCAACACCAGCTGGTCATTTTGCTCCTCCTACGTATCTGTTCGAGGCTTTGCAGCTAGATTTTATCCACATGGAGAGATGCAACAACTTGAAATATGTTAGTGGTTGTTTGCTCTTTTTCTAGATGGGTAGAAGCTTATCCCCTTAGGGACAATACTGCCTTGTCCACAGCGAAAGTCTTGATAAAAGAGTTTTTCCCTATATTTGGAATGCCGAGAATTATCTGGAGTGACAATGGGAGTGAATTTGTGGGTCAAGTCATGAAGAGAGTGTGTGAGGGACTAGGAATCAGGCAGAAATTTCACGCTGCAAATCACCCCCAATCAGCTGGTTTAGTTGAGTGCTATAATGGCACTTTAAAGCTAAAGTTAGCCAAAATTCAAGCGAGCACTGGTTTACAGTGGCCAAATGCTTTGCCTTTAGCGCTTTTGTCCACAAGAATGACTGTGCATTCGAGAATGGGTCTGAGTCCATACGAGGCGGACTTTGGTCGCCCAGCGAATATTTGGGGTGTGCCAAGGCCAATTAGATTCAGTGAAATTGAGTACCCTGTGTTGCTTGATTACTTGCGCGAACTGACGACTAAATTGCGCGTTTTACACCAACAGGTGCATGATAGCCTACCACAAGCTTCTGAGGATCCAGGCCACGCAATTGAACCTGGCAGTTGGATCTTCATCAAGAATTTTCAGCGGAGCAAGAACGATCAGCCCCGCTGGACAGGACCCTATCAAGTGCTCCTGTCTACACGTTCTGCAGTTCGAGTGCAAGGCAAGAAAAACTGGATCCACGGTGTACACTGTAAGCGAGCATCATTGCCCTTACCGTACGATCAGTGGGTCCAGGAAGGACTTCCAGACTCTGAAACAGAAACTGCTCCACGATTTTTGCCATTCAGCGATGCCCGTCTGATTGGCACGAACTCTGAGAAGGAAAGTGACGATCTTTTACAAGAAGCTGTGCCTCCTTTGAATCGATTGAACACTACTGAGCCTGATTTGTTGTTTAAGGACCAAACATTTCCTGGAAAGAACCGCTATAATTTGTGACCAAGAGTCGTCGGACAAATAAAGTACAAATAAAAGTTTTTATGATTTTTCTGTTTGCAGGTTAACTCTCCACCGAGGATCTAGTCATTTTTGTTTTTCGAACCGCCATCCGGGTTCAGCTGTAGGGTCGCGGTTGCCATAAGTCTTTGGAGTGCAAGCCTGAGACACTAGGTCGAAGGTTCTGGTTGGCCTAAGGGAGTTGCCCTGGGTTGACAGAGGCATTCCTTAGCATAGAACACCCTACCATCGCGAGCAGCATATTTAGTTAGGATGGATTTCTTTGAGTTGGAGAGACCTGCAAGGACAATGGCTTTTAAAAAGAAGATATGCAAAATGATATCAAAGAAAAGTTTTTTAATACCATGTTTATTTTTGCTATTGAGTTTAATGATATTTTTAATTAGTTATGTGACATTCTCTTTTAAAGTGACGTTTATTCCCACTGTGCAACCTACATCTCCACCCACTATTTCTTCTCATTCTTTTCATCCTTTGCCTGAACATGAGGTAGTTAGACGACTGGAATTTGCCAACAATTCCTTTCTTCAACTTTTGCACCAACACCAGTTAGTGATGAACACGACAAACTGTTGGATTTGTGGTCTAGTGCCCCATACGACTGATAAGGGTATTCCGTATTTGGTTTTGTCTTTTAGTTTGAATGGTTCGATTTGGGCTTATAGAACGATGTTCATTTATGCCCATAGTGTTTATCCCCTACGTTCACCGAAAGACAATCCGAAGAATAGTGCTGTTGCAAGAGGCATAGTCGATATGGTTAAAGGGACTAATGCCGTTGAAACTATTCGGACAGATGAAAGACAACCATATAGTGGTTGGGATATTACTGGATATGGAGTTAGTCTGAGTGTTAACCAGCGAGCGAAGAGTTCTCCACCGATTTGGATAGTGCCCCATCAGGGTCGCTATTGTCTGCAGGGTAATGGCAAGAATCCGAGAGCTCAGCTAGGGAATAGCGTTTGTACTGATACTTACGTATTTACGTCTCAGTCTTCCCCAGCATTTCTAGCCGCTAAGGGTACCTACTTTGTTTGCTATGACAAAGCATATACATGGTTGCCCCCAGATTTTTCGGCACATGTTCTGTTTCTTTCCTGTTGCCTCCCACTTTTACAGCTGCGGCAGATTACCATAAGACAAGAGTTGCTAGAGGTGTCTTTAGTCAAGAAGACACTGCAGGGCAAGAGTTGGGAGATTTCTTTAAGGGTTTTCTGCTGTTCTGGGGACCAATGGCTAATAGCAGGAATATTCGCCAGTTGACGAGAGTGGTTGAGTCCACCATAGTCGAAACTGCTGGTGCCCTTAGTAACTTGACGGCTGAGCTCCAGTCGGATAGACTTATGACACTTCAAAATAGAGTTGCCCTTGATGTCATACTAGCAGATCGAGGTGGAGTATGTAAATTGATTCAATCGAGCTGCTGCGTTTTCATTCCTGACAACGCTCCGTCAGTCTTTCAGGCCATTTCCAAGCTACATAAGATCTCCGATGCTGTCCATTTGGATAAAGGAAATTGGTCGTTAATGGGATGGTTATGGGGATTGATATCCACTTGGGGTTGGAAGATTTGATGGTTATTGGGATGGTCTTAGCAATCCTTTTCCTGTTCTGTCTCTGTGTACAGTGTGCTCCTGCTACTTGTGGTCTCTGTGCTACTTCGTGTGCAAGGAGACCGGTCCAGAAAGAGGTACTAAGTACTAGGATGATGCTACAGCAACATATCGATGATCTGATGAATATAGATCCAGATTCAGATTGACATGGGTTTGGGTCTGTTGCCTATGTAAGGGCAAAAGGAGGGTCTGTAGTTCCGTAGTTTGTGGGTGAGGTTCGGTGGTTCCGAACCCGTTCAATAAAGATCGTCGGAAATAGACGATTTTGGTGTCAGCAGACCGCAAATCACGAGTGTAGTGTGTACTAGTGTTTTCGCATTAATCGATCAGTGAGAACACTACGTATTTAGGGATTTCGTTTGAACCTTCGGGTTCCATTTTGTGTAAGGCAGCCATTTTGTGTGGTTGCCCTCACATAGGCCGATGACTGCGGCCGAACGAGTCCTTGAGACACGTACACCTTAGCTGACTTCTGAATGACCTGGCCGAACTGACTCCCTTGCCCGAGGCTGACCTCGCTGAGCCAGTTCCTTGTTAGGCAGCTGGTCAGATAAAGATCAAAGAGCAAGACATACCAGCGTTTACAGTACACTGCACCCACCTTTCTATCTTGCTTCCAATCTGCTTCTGCTCCTTCCTTTACGACATAATCACTGATTTGGGTTGAGGGTTTTATGATGGGTTTGTCCGGCCTGATCGAACAGGAATATTGGAATGTGCTTGGTCATTTCTGGTGGGCTGGACAACGGAAAGTGGGATTGTCGTCATGCGATATGTTTGAAATGTCACTCTGCGATTGGTCAGTTGGTATGTATCCGATGCTAATTTGGAATGTTGCCTGAGGCTTGATTTTTGGCATAAAAGACCATGCTCCGCTCATTGAATTTGTGCAGTCTCTAGCGAACCACCCGTGTTGTGCTTCGTAGACCTCTGTTCCTGTTTGCAGCCAATAAACTTTGGTCTTTGACGTCATCAAGAAGTGTCCCGTGTCTCTGTTTGCCAAGGCAGGGGAACTCGAAGGCATCGGGCGTTTTCCCTGACGCCGCTGGGTTCTAAAACCCGGTCCTTCACAGCCAGTAGTCTATTCTGGCCCAGGTGTTATGAATAGATGCATTTCATGTGCCCTCTCCACTAGCTGCATGTCGAAAGCGCCATATGTCTATGAGCTCATTATCAGAAATGAGTGTATGCAAATGTGCGGTGGCCCCTGGGAGAGGGTGACAGGTGTCACTGGATATCTCTGCATGCTTATCAATGATGACAATAAAGTCTCCCCCATAACATTGCGGCTGGTCCCTTGGTTCACACCAATCACCAGACCTCGAAACATAGGGGGTCATCCACATTTGGGCCATACATGGAGACATTGGCATGTTTAAGAGGTTCTTTGCTAGTGGTAGGTTGTGATCTTTGAGTACCGCAGTTAATTGAGCTGGGAAAAGAGGCAAACTATTTCAACACTTCTGTGTCAACTCTCGGTGGAGCAACCCTCTCAAGGAATGTGTACTCGCGGAAACACAGTCACAAAAGTAGTTAATTTTTTGAGTCAAGTGGACCCCCTGAATTGATGGAGATTTAGTTCAAGTCGGATCATTGCATGCCGAGTTGAGCATTGTATATTAAATAGAAGACAAACATTTTGAATAAAAATGGTGTCCAATTTGGGCAACTTCTTCTTGTTTAATATTGAGGTGTAAGATAAAAGCAGAACCAGTTTAGCATCCTAAATATGCCTGTACAAACCATTTTAAGGATGTTATTATAGTTGTGGCTTTTGTTTTTAGTTAATGTACTGCACTGTAAATAGTTGATGGTCCAGATAAAATCCCAAAGAAACATATGAGTTTACTGTCTCCACCGTATTATGGTCTAATTTCCATTTGAATATCCATGCCAAAAGATCTAATTTTGGTTTTATTGATATTAGCCGATAATCTGTTAATCTGATTATATTCATTTAGTGCTCTAAATTAATGCTGTAAGCCAATTGGAGTCTGGGAGCAGATTACAAGGTCATCTGGATACGCTAAATAACTAACGGAGCAGTTTCCAAGTTTTGTTGCCATAAATTCTGTTTTTTGTATAAAATTGCCTAAGTCAGAGGTGCATAGTGAGAAGATCAGTGGAGCTAACAACAGGTTTACTTAAGTACAATTTCGATGGTAATTTTTAAGAGAGACAGTTAGCTTGACTGATAATTTAAGTTGCATTCAGGAGTTAGAATGTAAAGCAATAATCAAATGTAGCATGGATGTGCGATGTTATGAGCTTTGACCATAACAGGTTACAGTTTACTTTGCAAACACAAGGAGAAGACAGAGCCTGAAACTTTTCAGACACTCACCCCGAGTCCCACATCTGGGTTGAATCCATCATCATTCTTTAGCTCTCTTCGCCACTTCAGTTCAGACCCAGCTATATGCAAATCAGTCTTGACCCTGTGCCGCATGAATACATTCCAACCCGAACTGCCAAGGCAGGTCTTCCCTGAACCGGAAGCAAGCATCCTGGGACCAGTTTCTGTGTAACACCCCTTATTAGGCAGGATAGCTTGAATCCAGTGGTGAGGTGCGCAAGGGACCCACGTGTGGGCATACCCCGCCAATTTAGGGTGAACAAAGCAAACACAAGGAGACGATGGACGGAGCACTGAAACTTATCAGACACAGACCCCCAGTCACAGATCTGGGTTGAATCGATCATCATTCTTTAGCTCACTTCGCCACCTCAGTCCAGACCCAGCTATATGCACATTAGTCTTAACCCTGTGCCTCATGGGAACAGTCCACCCGAACTGCCACAGTTTACTTTGTGAAATGAAGACCATAAAGGAGACATAAAGTGACCTTCCGTGGTGTAGTGCCTTATTTATAAACAGTGTCCATCCTACTATGTTATCTATATTGGCACATCCAGCTCTGAAACCTGTTTCATAAACAGGCAATAGATTATTAATTGTTACCCAATCAGTGAGATGCGATAGTAGATATTTTGCACAAATGTTCCCTTCTGTAGCTACAAGGGCTATCAAGCAGAAGTTTGTTTGATCTTTCCGACATCCTCTTCTATGGAGATGGTTAAATTGTGGACCCTTCCCATGATATTGGTATCTGGACAGAAAGCCAAATGAAATCAAAGACAGGCTTTAGTGTCCTAATCCACATTAATGGGTCCTGCTTCATTTTGGCTATTGGAATCGCATTTGGGACAGGTTGTTCTTACATTGAATAATTAATGAAGCTAGCTTCTTCTCAGATGTTTCCATCCCTTTTTGTACATACAAGGTTAGCATGCATATTGAAAAATCATGGCTCACGTAGTGGGATTTGAGGTGAATTTCCCATGTATCTGGCAGAGTATCATTATCTATAACCGGCCTATATGAGGCAGAACCAGTCCCTACTAGGCACCAGAATTTTTTGACATCCTCATTTACAATTGTCTTGTGTAGAATGGCCCATTTTTGTCGGCTTCATCAATTTTGATTTTCTTGACAGATTTTCTGTAGATTGCTTTAAGTTGCTTAATGGAATTAGAACGATCTGTACTTCGTGGAATAGCTTGTAATTGCCACAGAGAACTCCTGTATTTCTTCTTTGTGCTCATTATTAAGCTGAACGGCTTATGAAAAGACTGTTTTCCTCGGGACAGAAAATTAGTTCTACTGATTGTGATAACAGATGATCAATAATAGTTTTTGTTATTTTTTCTGAAATTTCTTTCCACGTGCCGCCCTTTTCATCGAATTTCCTGAGTTCATTCAGCTCTTAACTGAGCTTTGGATTGGGGAATAATGTTGTTATGTTCTCTGGAAGTTTTCAAATTCTAAACTATTTTCTTGTTATACGATCGTTAAAGAATCTAAAGAATCAGGCAAAGATGGAAGTGTCTAAAAACGTGAAAGCAAGTATTTTAGAGAAATCACCTGATTGTGGTCACTTTCTCCTCTGGATAAGACTTCATAGATTTCACACATATGAAAATGTGAAAAAAGAATCAGGTGAAATCTATAGTGGAACTTGTGTTTGTAGTCAGAAATGTCTTTTTCTAAGGTTGGAGGAAGGCTTGATTCTGTTACGAAGTTTTTCAGAAGTTTACATTTTTAAGAATGACTTCTCGTGTTTCTTTGAAAATACGTAGAGGAATAGAAAAAGCTTCATTAGGGCCATGTTCACATGAATTCAATTCTAAGAATAAATCAAGAAAGTCCTCGATGAAAATTTCCAGTAAAGACGCTGGGGAAATCTCTGTATCGCTCACGAGGGAGTTCCAGCTCATCCATTGTTCTATTTTTAAATTTGTTGAGTCATTCCTTGAAGTTGGTAGGGAAATAGTAATAATGAGTAGCGATACTTTGGAAAAAAGTATTTTATTTAAAACCAGGACTTGATTAGAAGAAGTCTCTTTGCAGCCAAGTTTTAAAATATTTTTTTAATAGTGTAATAAATCCCCCAGCTGGGCGGCCGAATCTTGCCTTTTTCTTGAAATTTGCTAAGCTATGAAGGTTTAAGCTGTCACTTTCCCATAACTCTTGAAAAGAATACCACATGAAATCTGCTTAAAAAATGATATCAGGTCGTATATATATATATATATATTTTTGTGCAGATTTATATAGAGCAAACTCTACCCGAAGGTATTTTAGCGCTTGACATCAGCAACAGTTACCTTTCACAAACTAGGACATATTATTTTTTTAGGTCTCGCTGAGCCAACGCGCATGTGTTGCTCTGGGAGAATTAAGTAAGGGGCTTTTAAAAGTGCACCCAAAGGCTGCAGGCGGATCGGGTACAGTGCATGTGCGTCGGGCGCGCGCACCATTTGTCAGCCTGCAGCCTTTGGGAGCACTTTCACGGCCGCTTTGATGTTATCAGTGATCCCAATGGTGTGCCACGTTTTCTAGTGCTTGGTTTGGTGCTGCATCAGGAAGCCAAATGGTCAGCCGGTGTGGGCTTTAGGTGAAGATGGCATCTAAAACTCACCAACCGCCTCCCATCTTGAAGGAATCATCTTACATTAGGGTTTGTTTACCAGATACTAAGATGGATAAAAAATAATGTAATGCTACCGTACAAAACGCGTGCAATTGTAATACACACTGCTTCCTGTAGAGGGCACTACGTGTTTATATTCAGTAATGTGCAGTGGCAGCTGTTGTGCATAGTAAGCAAGCCTGTCCCTCAGATCGGCGTCAGTGTCCTTCTCAAGAAAGTTTGAAATAAGTTTGAAATAAATTTGCTCCAAGTGTGCATTTTATAACAGTGTTCAAAGTGAAATGCTAAAAGTAGCAGGTGTCGCGAGCACCCCTCAGATACTCTTATGAACTCAGTGATGTCTCTTTCGGACTCGTGAAAAAGCCTCCAAAGCAAGAAGTGTTCACTGGCATCAAGATAATGATAACACCCTCTGCAAATATCAATGGAAAACATTTGGAATATGGGGTAATTGTGTTTACCCATCATTCATTATTAGTATTAGATAATGTACTTATTCGTGTCTCAAACCCCAGCGTATATAGGTTTTAGTAAACTTAACTTTGTCCTAAGACTTCACTGTGTCATTTTCTTGAACTAAGTGCTTGTCTCCAATTATCAGCTTGTCATATTCTTTTTTACGTTTTTTTTTTCTAAAAGTATTTTCCCTACGTGACAGGTTTTAGTTATATAGCTAAAAGAAAACTAATTTGGTCCTAAAGCATCTGTTCATCATTATTGAGGACACACATTATCCCCGAATATCTCTTGTCATTTTTAAAAAATACTGTAGTTGAAATTCAAATTCAAATAAATTATTTGTTTTTAAAACTTCTCTTAAGTGTACCGTGACCCATAGTTCCAGCAATTGCCTCCACTCCATTGCTCCCCAAGGCCTGAAGACCAAGGCTGCGATCCGTGCAGGAGATATTTCAAAAACTCCTCTTCAGCAGGCTGATCTCAGCAAAGCACTCTACTGGGCTACTGCTGCCCTGTTCCTGTGTTATGTGTGGGACCACACTGCTCAGGAGGCAATTGAGGTTCTAACTCGAATGCAAGTGCTACACATGATCCAATAAACTAGCCTAGTATTTGTGAGTGTAAGGTGAGGTGAGTCCTTAAACATGGCAAGTGTGATTTCTGTCCTCAGCATGGACAGCACTGCAGTAAGTCTCCAAGATAATATGTGGACTTAAAACTCCTTTGTGTGGACGTGGGTTCTAGCCTAAAACCTAGCTTTTACCCAACATTATCTTTTGATTCGACTGAGTGACTTGGCTTTGTTTGTTAATGTTTTCAAAATATGATCAGTGGGCGTGCATATGTTAATTACCAAATAATGAGTTATAAAGGAGACTTGCATTGTGGGAGCGATAATGTACCACTGAGGTCGATTTAAAGCAGCTGAACTTGTGTCCATGATTATTCGTGATAATGTTTTTAGGACTTTCCACCTTTAGACAGCTCTAGCTCATTACTCCTAATTCGAAACATTCCTGCCTATCTCAGTTTGCTTCTCCTAATTTGATGGTTTCCTTTCTTATTTTGAGGTCCAGCCTGGGTAGGGCATGTGCTACTCTGCGAGGCATGCTATATTCAAATACAGACTGGAAGCTTCGCCCACTCTCCTCCACCCATATTTGTCATTGGCTTGTGTCACTGTCCTTTATAAATGCTGGTTTTATTTCTCTCTCTATCTCTCCTCTCGTTCTGTTTCTCCGTCTGTGAGCTTCTGCTTTGTTTCCTCTGTTTTCTCCCTCATCTTTCTTCTATTTCTCTCGCTATCTTTTCCCCTCTCTCCATCTTTTGTCTTTATATCCCTTCCTCCTCCTCTCGCCCCCTTCTCTCTTTGTCTCATCCCCCACCTCTTTCACTATGCCCACTCGTCGCTCTCTCCCGCACTTACAGTTCCCAGACAAACCTGACTGACTGTCCGCCCCGAGGGCCCAGGAACCCAGAGGCTCTCGAGAGCTTAGGAGCCAGCTGTAGATATTTTATGCAAAGGCTATGCTGAGAATCTGATTGCAGTTTATGGCCCCTGCTAGGCTTCCTCGGGCCCTGGCCATTGTTTCCTTAACTTGCGTGTTTTATCTATATGTAAAAAGAACTTCCTAAATCAATTACAGTATTTCATTTTTATTATGTATCCAGCGATGTTGGTGTTTATGTGGACTTTTGTTTTTATAAATGAGAAGTCTTTTCTCATTCGCAAAAAGCAAAAAATAAGCAAATTAGAAATAACCAGGCCGAAGTCAGGTTTAAATTGCTGGCCTCAGTGCAAACTGAGTGGAGCAACAACTGTGGAATTGTTGGATTCCGTTGCACATAGCAAAAAGGGTGTGTGATCCTTGCAGACGTGTCTTGGGAAGTACAGTACAGGTTTGTGGCGGATGAACGAGCACGCGAGAGCAGGTATATCTCTACAGCTGTAATATGAAAACATATTTTATCAGCATAAAATCGCACACACAACCACAACCACACACACAACCACACACAACCACACCCAACCACACACAAAAACACACCCAACCACAAACACACACACAACCACACACACAACTACATAACCACACACACAACCACACAAACACACAGAACCACACACACAGAACCACACACACAACCACACACACACACACAACTACACACACAACCACACCATCAGTGTACACTTTCACCAGGCACAGACACCATCAGTCGTCAGTGCACGCTTTCACCGAGCACAAACACCACCAGTCGTCAGTGCACGCTTTCTCTGGGCACAAACACCACCAGCTGTCAGTGCACGCTTTCACCGGGCACAAACACCACCAGCCGTCAGTGCACGCTTTCACTGGGCACAAACACCACCAGCCGTCAGTGCAAGCTTCCACCGGGCACACACCACCAGACGTCAGTGCACGCTTTCACCAGGCACACACACCACCAGCCGTCAGTGCACGCTTTCACCAGGCACACACCAGCCGTCAGTGCACGCTTTCACCAGGCATACACACACCACCAGCTGTCAATGCAGGCTTTCATCAGGCACACACACCACCAGCCGTCAGTGCACGCTTTTACCAGGCACACACACCACCAGCCGGCAGTGCACACTTCCACCAGGCACACACACCAAAAGCCATCAGTGCATAATTTCTACAGGCACACAAGCCACCACACCAGCCATCAGTGCACACGTCAATTGTTAACGCATCCACAATTAACTATTGTAGCAATCGCAGTATGGCGCACTTTACTTTTAATCCACGAAGAAGGGTGGGGTAACACATGTCACCCCAACACCAGTCGCACAGCAACATGTTGCCCTTCACAGGCACTTTACTTTTAAACATATTCATCTAAAGTGCAGCATGCCACCATTGCTACAAAAAGAAATTCAAATTTTTTTGGCCTACAATTTATAGACTTTTGTTGCAATTGGTGTTGCAATATTTTACGATGCCAATAGCTCAAACTTAATTAATGCGAGACCTATTACATTGCAAATGCTTGTTATATTTAGTAGGCACGGAGAGAGGAAGTGATTTACCCAGGATCACAGGATGCTGAGCAGATACCGAGGCTCGAGCCTGGTTCCCCAGCTTCAAAATCGGCAGGTCTGGCCATAAGGCCACATCTGCTCCCCAATATAGTGGGTTTTTCAGATGAAGTGCAATACGAGCTATATTCCATGAGAATATCTGCATAAATTGTCGTTGCTCTTCATTTCATAAAGCGCTAGTGTGAGGTAAGCTGTTCTTCCTACAACAATACATTTTCTCCGGTTGAGCAAGCAAGGGAGAATATTTTGCTTTGTCCATTTGTGAGACTGAAATGCCCTAGAGCCTCAGCACTTCTCTCCTCGCCCAGATCTTGAGTGCAATCTCATCCTTTGACCAGAATGTTTGAGTAGAATCGGCATTCGAGTTTTTGTCTCAAAGAAAGCTGACTGACAGAAGGTCTGCTGTAGTCGCAGAGCTAAGATCAGGAAAAGATTATATTACTTTTACTAAATTCTGCCGGTTTAAAACATCTTGTACCCTTCTTGACTGGTAAAGTGACTTACAATCCAATGCTTGATTTTCCGTCATAGATAATTTGTTTCATGTAGAGCCTGTATGTCCTGATTTAGACTGCCCTGGTTTATTTTTCCAGGAGCCATGTAGTTAGTAGGAGTTACTTCAAGGACGGGATAATTTGATAGAAGCTTTATGGTGGAGTAAGGCTGTGGAGAAATGAAAGTCTTTGTTTTACAGGGAGTAGGTGTACCATTCTTGACCGGCGGCTGAATGCTCATTAAGTACAGATCTTATTGGCCAGAGTTAAAAATCTATCTGCCAGACGGTGGACTACCTATTGGTTTTGCTAATGTTTTTTTAGCAATGCTGTGCAACATCGAGGCTGCTGTGCAGCATGGATGAAAAAAAATACTTGATGACGTGGCCACTGAGTCATTCAACAATCGTGCTCACCTACAAAAGGGCAATTTTTCTTTTACAGATCTAAGATGGATTATTTTTTTAATGTAGATTGAAAGCTCTCTTTTAAGACTCTTGATTAGAAATGGGGTCTCTAGTTGGCAGTCGTTTGCACCTTTTCCAAGTAGAGATCTACACTCTAGTTAGGGCAAGTGTAGTACACACTAAGTTTACATGTGCTCACTCTCTGGTAGCTTTGCTCAGAGCAGTCAAGCTAAACTAAAGCAGCAATGTGTAAAGTATGTGTGCAACCATACACAGTAACACAGTGAAAACACCACAAAAGTATTCCACACCAGTTTGGAAAAATAGCCAACTATTATCTGAGTACAACAAGACCAAAAAGGCAAAAATCCAACATATACAAGTCAAGAAATGACTTTTTAAAGGTTAAATAAAAACACAGTGCTTAGAGAACAATAGCTCCAATTGGGGCTATCTGGTCGTGCCTGACCGGGACAAATACCCAAATTCAATCTGACTGCAATACACCGCGGGTCGGCTACAGGAGTCACGCTGACCCCGGTATAGTAGCTTAAAAGCATCAAACGTCAAAGACGATGCGATTCACAGGGGATGTGAGACATTGCGAAGACAGGTGATGCAGGGTTTCCGTTGTTGGCACTCAAGTGCGTTGTGCATATTAGGTGAAGTGTCACTGTAGAAAAGTGATGCATCTGTTCCTGGAGATGGTGCAGAGTCTTTGAGCCGCTAATGCCAGGGGATGATGCCGGGCGCTGGGGAGTTGATGCGTCAGTTGCAGGTGTGAGACCTCGGGTCCTGAAGGTAATGTGGTGTTGATGATGTGTCGATGTCACAGCATGGTGTGTCGATTCCATAGTGTGGATGTCAAACCACCAGGCCGAAGATGTTGCATCATAGCTAGAGATGTGCATCACAGACTTCAGTGAAGTGGCAGTACTTCAGAGGCACTGCAGCAAAGTTTTAGGTTGCATTTTAAGTTGTGGTGGTTTCATCGCAAACTCTACGAGTGGGGACCATGGCTTTGGTGCAGGCATCGGTAATGAATCGATTTCGCGGGGATCTGCCGGTTCCAAAGTAATACTTGCAGTTGATGTGTTGATTTCTTAGTTGCAGCACCAGAATAACCTCCAAGAGCCCAAGACTGGGTTTGGCACCTCTTGGCAGGTCAGGACTCGGTGCTCACGTGCCTGACCACCTCAGCCATTATGTCTTACATCCACTTTGGGGCACCCACCCAACCCTGCCCCAACCACCTCTACAACCTCACAACGAACCCAATCAGCATGCAACTCACCAGCATCCACAACACCTCCACCTCCACTGGAACCTTCCTGGACAGATGGAAACCTGCAGATGTCAGACCCATCCTCAAGAGAGCCTCCCTAGTGATCTAAAACATTTCTGCCCAATTTCCCCACTCCCTTGCCCTGCCAAAGTACCAGAGAAAGCCATCAAGTAGCAGCTCACCAAATTCCTGGAACAAAACCACCTACTGGACGAATCACAATCAAGATTCCATGATGATTGCTTCCACAGATGACTTCAGAACACTCCTCGACCATGGAGAAACTGTGGCCCTGATCCTCCTTGAACTCTCAGTAGCGTTCGACACCATCTCCCACAACAACTTCATCAACAGACTCTGCAACATAGTCATACAGCAAGACACCCTCAAGAGGATCGCCTCCTTCCTTATAGGATGCACACAGAGCATCCGACGGCCTCCCTGTACCTCCTCCGCTCCCAAAGCCATCATGTGCCTGTGTACCACAAGGACATACCACAGCCCCACCCTGTTCAACATCTACATGAAACCCCCTCGCAGACATCGTCAGATGTCATGGACTCAACATAACCTCCAATGCAGACAACACTCAACTGATTCTCTCTCTCACTAAGGACCCCTCCAGCGACAAAACCAACTTCTGCAATGCCCTCACTGTAGCAAAATGGATGAGAGACAACTGCCTCCAACTCAACTCCGAAAAAATTCTGAACTTTGGGAAAAACAACTCCGCTTGGGACAAGAGCTGGTGGCCTGCAGAACTCAGACCTACACCAACACCGACCGACAATGCACGCAACCTCTGCAGCATCCGCGAAAGCAAACTAACCATGAAAAGACAAGTCAATGGAGTCACCTCCTCCTGCTTCCACACTCTCCTCAGAATCTTTAGATGGATTCTAACCAATACCAGAAAGACCGTGACGCAGGCCCTTGTCATCAACCGCCTCGAATATGGGAACGCCCTCTTAGCCTAGCTCCTCAGAAGATACCAGACCATACTGAAAGCTGTAGCCAGACTCATCCTGGACCTCCCCAAACCTACCCACATTGCCTCCCACCTGAGAGACCTCCACTGGCTCCCCATCCAGAAGAGATGCCACTTCAAGATCCTCATGCACCTCTACAAAGCCCTCCATGACCTAGGACCTGCCTACTACAACCACCGGCTGAACTTCCACCATCCGTCCAGACACTTGTGCTTTTCTGCACTTGCCCTTGCACACCCCCTGCATTTGTCACTGCCACAGCGGTGGCTGCTACTTCTCCTAAATTGCTGCCACGACCTGGAACAACCTTCCCCTCCAGCTATGTACAGCCCCCTTGCCGGCAGATTTCAGAAAGAGACTCAAGAGCTGGCTCTTCGACGAAGACATAGCGCCATGATACCCTTAAGGGTGACAGTGTTGTGCTTTACAAATATTGTTGATTTGATTTGCAATCTGGTGTCCCTTACTCTACGTAGGACAAACAGCGCAAAAAAGTGAAATGTAGAACTCTGCAACAAAGAAGCAGAATAAAATGTGCACTCTAGGAGCACCACTTGTTGAACACCACAGCAGCAAGGGCATAAACTGGGAAGTGTCTGAACAGGTCACACTGGCACCCAGAAGAAGAGACAAAGCTGGCCTGCTTTCCAGAAGGGAAATTTTTCTAATGGACAAACTGATCACTCAGGGTCTGAACACCATCGTTGAATGGAGGCTGGCGGCCTTCGCATGACAATTAATTTCAATGGACAATGATGTAATGATGGCGTCTTTTGAAAATATATTAATTTGTCCATCTGTAATGCTACTGGCGCTCATGTAAAGTGCTCCGATACCTTCGGGCCAAGTTTATGGTATATAAAACTATGGAGGAAAAAAATTGTTCTTCCTCATATATTCAGCACAGCTCCTTCAAAACATAATGATGAATCCTTCCATTGGGTGAGTGTGAAGGGTTTTTTCTGACAGCTTGGCATTACGCTTATGCTCGGCAACATTAAGCACTTTAAAAACAGGGTCGTGTTCTCTTTGTAGATAAGAAATGCAGCCATTGAAGTGCTCTTAACAGGTAGGCAAGTCCATTTGGTGTTTCGACCCACTTATGCATGGCCTCACAAACCAGTTTTCTAAGCAGGCAGATTACTCAGCTTTCCTTTGAGGGATTCTCTAGGCAAGTTGCTTACATGTAGCAGCACACACGCTTGTATTTTTTACCAAATTGTCTTTATTAACCCACTCCAGTTCGTTCAACTATTTGTTTTTGTTCCATCAGCATCCCTTTGTAAAGACTCCTCCACATGACTAATTCAAGGAGTGTGCAGATGTGTATAACCCCCATTGTCTGCGTAAGTAAACTGGAACCTGACAATTTCAGCTGGAACCTGACAATTTCAGCATCTGCAAGTCCACTACATGGTCCCTTATGCTTTATTTCTTTTAAAGGTGCAGGTGATAATTTGCCTGGACATTTGGGTCTTAATACCCATTGAACCGCACCATCCAATACTATAAAATGTATTTGATATGTGGATTTCTACACTTACACATCCATGTCATCTTTTGGATGCACTATCCTAAACACATCTTTTCTTTATACAGCCTTCAATCTGAACACAAGATTTAGTATATTATCTGTCTCAGCCTTGTCTGCAAGAAATGTTGGTGCAGTCCCCGGGTAGTCTTTTGGATCTTATACCTCCTTACATGTAGGTTCAGAATGCAGCCTCTTTTGAACCTAGTTTATTTCATTGCAGCTTCTGTAATGCAGTTCTCTGAGGTTTACCCATGAAACAGTGTTTGAAGCATCTTAGGTTTTGGGTCTCTTTGCCCCAATCCTTTGGTATGCAAACTTGGGTTTTCATTATAACCATGCTTGTAATTACATTACAATGAACACAATCACATAAAGTGATACATGATTTTTTTTATTTTTGGGTGTCCCCAGTTCTAAATTTCCTCATGATGACCCTGTTCTAAATAATTGTGTTAAGGGGTCACAACATCGACATTAAGATATGTGGACTGCTTTGAAAATGTAATTGTGGGTTTAAACACACATATTATGAGTGCTGTTCATAACAGCATATTGTCCCAATCAGCCACATGTATATATATATTTTTATATAGCACAAGAGCACATTTTATTCACTTTATATCACTTCCACTGCACCATCAGTTTTTAGGAGCACGTTGTTCTTTGAAAAATATAAATGCTGTGCCCTTCCGTTCTGAACTGTTTCTGCACTATATGAATGGAATTGGCATAATAAATGCACTTACCACATAACTATAACTAACTTGTTGTGACAATTGCTATCGAAGTCTAAGGCTATACTTCCCCCATAGGGACCACTTTTTTGATAATAACTTTCTAAATATGGCATTTTCCGAACTGCAATTTAAAAAACAACTTCACTAAAAGATGTGTCTTTAAACTGTGAATCAAGAGACACCAAACTCCACTTTTCTATCTGTTCTTGTAAAGTGTTACAATGCAGCTCCAATAATAACCTATGAGAGAGATATGCCTTGGTGTAGTGAAAAATTAGTTTAGCAGCTTCTCACTACCAGGACATGTGAAACTTAAAAGCACATGTCCTACCTGAAGGAAGCTGGATCTCTAAATAGTGTACTGAAATGAAGTACACCGTGCAGAGAGTCAAGTGAGTTTCTTATTGGTTTACATAGGCAAAAGTAGATAATACTACCGCTCTATCTGTGAAAGTGTAGGCGAGCAGAGGGTAGTGCTAATCATTTGTTGTACTCACAGAATCAATAAATGAGACACACACTCAAGGATAAATCTGAGACTACTTTATAAAAATAATATTGATTTTTATGTAATTTTTAAGACCAAGAACTTTGATTTACAGTGAGTACTTTTAAAGTTACGATTTTTCAGAGTTCGCAAAAGACATCATTTTTGTGCACAATTATGCACCATTGAAGTCGATGGGGAAAAGCAGAAAAATGTATATAAAATCAGGCAATGCTTTCACAAAGTTCACCATCTCATTTTAGGTCAATAGCAGGACCAGGCCCAATGTTCCAGAAGATTGGGAGCATTTCGGATTCAGCCGGGACACGGTGCTGAGGGTGTTGGTAGCTGGTGCGCTATGACGAAGTGTGCAATTTGAAAAAACACCGCACAAGAGGATTTAAAAGTATTTTGGGTGGGTCCCACTTGGGGGAAGAGGTTGCAATGGTCTCAGGACAACAGGAGCACAGCTGGATCGTCCTAACTGAGGCTGGTTGGGTCGAGTGCAGAGCAGTTAGCTTAGCTGGGTGGCGTGCATCGAGATGTCCACGCGGTCAGGAGCAGACAACTTGGAGAGGTTATTTTGGGACAGCTGGCCCACTCATGACATGGGTCTCAGAGGTCTCAATGTCCCTTCATGGGTGTTTGCTTCTGGGGTAGTTGGAGTCTGGATTGAACTCTTCGTCTCACTGTTTGCTGAAAGGGGTATGGTACCCTGGTTATTGGTACTGTGCAGCTCCGGTAGGTCCTGGTGTCTCCAAACTGTGTGGGAAGACAGAACTGACCCTACAGAGCTGATGTACTTCTTCTGCTTTGAGTGCTGTACCAGAGTCACCGGGGAGTAGCAAGTCAACAAATCGGTGCCTGTGGTGTGCAGAGGAGTGATACCTTCACTCCAAGGGAGGCACTCAGTGATTCCTTGAAGGCTGAAGGCGCTCTCGGGTTCTTAGAGCCTTCACAGGGTCAGGCTGAGACTGCACTACTATGATTGTTGAGTCCTTGAGGCAGCAGGCAGGGTTTGGCCACTTTCTCTGCATCATGGCTTCAGTTCTCAGGCAGCAGCTCTGAAATTGTCCATGTCTTCTTCTTGTCCATCTTCGTGTCTAAGGTTCAAGGTCCAGGGATACCACCTGAATATTAAATTTGAGGGCATTAACGGGGAGAGAATTATTAGACAATGGGCTATCTACCTTTAGGGTTCTAAGCCCTTTAAGTGAACACTTCCTGTAGGAAGGGGGGCAACTTTAGCCTTGACTGATTGTTTTTCCACATCTCAAGATGGTGGATTTTCAAGAGAGGGGTTCACATCACCTGCCACACCTTGGGGTGAAGCGGACTGAATGTGGACACTCTTCCTCATCTAACTAACTTTCCCGCCTGTCCTTCAGCCAAATGTGGAGCAGGACAGGAGGGTTGGCATCCTCCACTATCTGAGGAAGCCTGGGCTGCACTTCTAAGGCAGCATCACCTTTGAAGCTTCCCATTCTGGAAAACCATTCTGGCCTGGAGAGGTGTGAAGCGCCTCTGCCCAGAGGAGGCTTTGTTTCTAGCCTCTGAGCATGCAGGCTCTATTCCCAAGAGTCAGAAACATGTCAAGTGGTGGCAGGCTGGCTATGACTGGTCAGAGACCACACCAGTGCTTGGTAGGTTTTCAAGGAACCCTCTAAAGGGTCTCCTCCAATGTATATTAATAAACCCAAAACTGGCATCAGAAAGGATTTATTAAGACAAGATGTTTGAAGCAAACATATTAGGGTACAGTGAAGCCATCATGGAGCTAGGAAACTCTTACTGACCAGTATGTTATGTTATGTTATGTTATGTTATAGTGCTTTTATATAGTGCACGGCTACTCGAAAAGAGTGTCCCGGCGCTTTCCACCTGCAACTCAGAATAAAAATAACACAACAGAGCAAGAACAGAATCAGAAACAAAAAGAAAACAGTAAAAAAGCCTAAAGATTAAAAAGCCAGGTCTTCAGGCTCTTCCTGAACTGGAGAAAATTGGCAGTGCTGCGGAGCAAAAGCGGAAGCGAGTTCCACAGCTGGGGAGCTTTACAGCTGAAAGAGCGCCCCCCCGCACGGGCCTTCCTCACCCGCGGAACCACCGCTGTAAAAATGGATTCCGACCGCAAGAAGCGGGCTGGACGATAGAAGGCCAGTCTACGCCGCAGATAACCGGCTCCTGATCCAAACAAAGCTTTGTGCATCAGCGTCAGGGATTTGAACAGAATCCGCTTCCGGATAGGCAGCCAATGAAGCGTCTGTAGCAGCCCGGAAGCACGAGCTCGTCTTCGCAGGCCGAAGATTGCCTGGGCGGCGGAGTTCTGCACCACCTGCAGGCGCTGGACCAGATAGTCAGGGAGGCCGAGAAAGAGGGCATTGGCGTAGTCTAGCCATGATCCAATAAGAGCCTGCACAGTAATCTGCCTGTGCTCCACAGACAGTAGGGGCAGGAATTTGCGAAGCATTTTCAAAATTCCATAACAGGTGCCAGCTAGACCGAGAATATGTGTTCTCAGCGACAGCTGGTTGTCCAATTGACTCCCAGATTTTTAGCCACCAATGAAGACTGTGCGGGAGGACACATATCGGACGGCCACCAGTGCCGCCACTCCGGATCGGTAACGCAACCGAAGAATAAAACCTCAGACTTACTCGATTTGGCCTTCAGACTGTATCACTGGAACCAGTCGAAGACCATTACCAGACAGTCCCGAATTCTCTCTCCATCAAACTCCTGGTCTTTACCGCATGTGAAGAGGAGTTGCGTATCGTCGGCGTAGGAGACGATCTGGGCCCCATATGCCTCCACCGCGGCCGCCAAGGGGGACATAAAGATGTTAAACAGCATGGGGCTCAACACAGAGCCCTGTGGAACCCCGACTCCCAGTGGCGGCATCTCGGCAGAACTCTGGGAAACCCAGACCGTCTGGCGGTGGCTTTCAAGGAAAGATGTGAACCATTTGAACACCGTTCCCCTGAGGCCGATGTCATGAAGCCTAGCTAGAAGCGCCTTGTGGGGGACGGTGTCGAAAGCCGCTGACAGGTCTAACATGACCAACATGGCCCTACCGCCGACATCCAAGGTCTCCCTGATGATCTCAGTGACCTCCAACAAAGCCGTTTCCGTACTGAGATTAGGACGGAATCCGGATTGGGATGGGTGGAGCAGATTGTTAGCTTCCAAAAAGCTCGACAAGACGCCGTGGACGTATTTTTCAGTGATCTTAGTTAGAGCCGGGAGAAGTGAAATTGGCCTATAATTGGCCAGAGCCTCGGCGTCAAGGCCCGTTTTTTTCAGGAGGGGGATCACCATCGCTCTTTTCCAAGAGCTAGGGACCCTCCCCTCCCTCAGGGAGGCATTGAGGATAGGGTTGACCAGCGGGTTCACCACAGCCGCCACCCCGGCCAGGAATTTGGCAGGGCAGGGGTCAAGCGGCGAGCCAGATTTAAGATTGGCCAGCAGCAGCCTGGACGCATCGCTGGAAACGGCTGGAAAATCAGACAATACCGCCACAGGCGTGTGCGGTGGTCCGCAACCGGCCCCAGGGGCGCCGCTTCCATCCTCCGGCCCCTCCACGAAGGAGGCCTGAATCGCCTTGATCTTGTTGGTAAAGAAACTAGCAAGATCACATGCCCACGCATCCGGAGAAACTAGAGGGGGCGAATGGGAGCTGGGGGTCGTGAACTCCTTCACAATGGTGAAAATCTCCTTACAGGAGTTCACAGATGCCTCCATCCTCCTAGCCAGATATTCCTTCTTAGCTCCCAGAATGTCCCGGTGGTAGGCCTTCACCGCCGCGCTATAGGCGAGTTTAGCCTCCCCGTCATACAGAAGGCGCCAGGTCCTCTCGGCCACCTTACATTGGCTGCGAGCCACACGAAGCGCCTCCGTAAACTACGGCGCAGATTGCCGTATCGCCGTGGACCGGGGGCTGCCCTAGGGGCAAGATCGTTCAACCTTAACAACTGCAGAGCCTCGGTGTCACTTTCCAAGTCACCCGAAAGGTGGCATGGATGGTCCACAAGCGCCTGCTCCAGCATATCGGGCGTCACTCAGTGCAACGCTCTCGAAGCTTGTCTAGGCAGCGTGGGGGCGCTATTGTCCAGCCGCCCATTCTCCAGCACGGAAAATCTAATCAACCTGTAATCCGTCCAGAGCACCGGCAGGGTTTCGACCTCCGTAATCGGGACAGACGAGAACACCTGATCCAGGGTATGCCCCTTCTCATGTGTTGAACCTGACACAAACGGCATAAGACCCAGCGGGGATGTAATATCCAGCAGTTTAATCGCGTCCGGGTCGTCCGTCGCGTCAAGGTGGAAATTGAAGTCACCTGCCACCACGCAGTGCTGTGTAGACAGCACCAGCTCAGAAATAACTGTCTGCAGGTCCTCCAGGAAAGATCCCACAGGGCCTGGTGGCCTGTATACCAACAACCCCTTCAGAGCTTGGCCCGGGGACAGTCTAAGCGTGAAGGCGAGCGACTCAGAGCTCCCAATGGGGTTCAGGGGAAGCACTGAGCAGGAAATGCTCTTTTTCACCACTACCGCCACTCCCCCGCCCCTTCCCTTCACTCTATCCTGCCGGAAAATGTTATACGCCGGAGGAATGGCTGAAAAAACGTCCGGATTGGACGCCTCTCCCAACCAAGTTTCAGTCAATAAAAGACATAAGGGATTTTCCCTGACAAGGAGATCGTATATATGCAGGGCATGGCATCCTACAGACCTCGTATTGAGCAGCAGGCACAGATGTTTCATGCCAGCCGTAGCTGGGCGAGGGGCATTAACATGTGTCCAGGAAGGCGTCCAGCCACAGCCCGGGCAACGCCGTTTACCCTTAAAACGCCCCGGGAAAACGGAGCGGCAAGAGCAAGAGTGACTCCGCATATCCCGCAACATCGCCGAGGAGTAGCAGATGATCTCTACCTGAGTCTAGCTGGACCGGCGTCCCCCGCCGCCCCGACGCCTCCGGGACGCTGACGGGCACAGACGGGCAGGACTCCGGCACGACTCAGGCTAAACGAAGGCGTCCACCTGCGCGTCATGCTGCGCGTAAGGGAGCGACTTTAAATAGGCGCTCCAGTCAGCCCTGAGCACGCAAGTCCACTCCAAGATGGCGGCCGCCGCCGGCTGAGATGTCCCAAACGAAGATGGCGCCCAAAGTTGACCCCCAGGACCCGGACCCACCAAAGTGGCGGTGCTTTGCAGGCAAAGTATGCCGTTTTTTATGTGCGGTGAGTGGAGAGAGGGGCGCGAGCTGCAGGCAAGGAGCCTAAAATCAGGGGTAAGTGCAACTAAAAAACGAACCAAAATAGAAAACAAGGAAGTCTTAAAATACTCAGCGCTAGTGCCAGCGCGAGCGCAGCAATGTGGTAGGTGATATAGACCGCCGCCACGCAAAGGCCCGCCTTAAATAGGCGCTCCAGTCAGCCCTGAGCGCGCGAGTTCGCTCCAAGATGGCGGCGGCCGCCGGCTGAGATGTCCCAAACGAAGATGGCGCCCAAAGTTGACCCCCAGGACCCGGACCCACCAAAGTGGCGGTGCTTTGCAGGCAAAGTATGCCGTTTTTTATGTGCGGTGAGTGGAGAGAGGGGCGCGAGCTGCAGGCAAGGAGCCTAAAATCTGGGGTAAGTGCAACTAAAAAACGAACCAAAATAGAAAACAAGGAAGTCTTAAAATACTCAGCGCTAGTGCCAGCGCGAGCGCAGCAATGTGGTAGGTGATATAGACCGCCGCCACACAAAGGCCCGCCTTAAATAGGCGCTCCAGTCAGCCCTGAGCACGCGAGTTCGCTCCAAGATGGCGGCCGCCGCCGGCTGAGATGTCCCAAACGAAGATGGCGCCCAAAGTTGACCCCCAGGACCCGGACCCACCAAAGTGGCGGTGCTTTGCAGGCAAAGAATGCCGTTTTTTATGTGCGGTGAGTGGAGATAGGGGCGCAAGCTGCAGGCAAGGAGCCTAAAATCAGGGGTAAGTGCAACTAAAAAACGAACCAAAATAGAAAACAAGGAAGTCTTAAAATACTCAGCGCTAGTGCCAGCGCGAGCGCAGCAATGTGGTAGGTGATATAGACCGCCGTCACACAAAGGCCCGCCTTAAATAGGCGCTCCAGTCAGCCCTGAGCGCGCGAGTCCGCTCCAAGATGGCGGCCGCCGCCGGCTGAGATGTCCCAAACGAAGATGGCGCCCAAAGTTGACCCCCAGAACCCGGACCCACCAAAGTGGCGGTGCTTTGCAGGCAAAGAATGCCGTTTTTTATGTGCGGTGAGTGGAGAGAGGGGCGCGAGCTGCAGGCAAGGAGCCTAAAATCAGGGGTAAGTGCAACTAAAAAACGAACCAAAATAGAAAACAAGGAAGTCTTAAAATACTCAGCGCTAGTGCCAGCGCGAGCGCAGCAATGTGGTAGGTGATATAGACCGCCGCCACGCAAAGGCCCGCATTAAATAGGCGCTCCAGTCAGCCCTGAGCGCGCGAGTCCGCTCCAAGATGGCGGCCGCCGCCGGCTGAGATGTCCCAAACGAAGATGGCGCCCAAAGTTGACCCCCAGGACCCGGACCCACCAAAGTGGCGGTGCTTTGCAGGCAAAGAATGCCGTTTTTTATGTGCGGTGAGTGGAGAGAGGGGCGCGAGCTGCAGGCAAGGAGCCTAAAATCAGGGGTAAGTGCAACTAAAAAACGAACCAAAATAGAAAACAAGGAAGTCTTAAAATACTCAGCGCTAGTGCCAGCGCGAGCGCAGCAATGTGGTAGGTGATATAGACCGCCGCCACGCAAAGGCCCGCCTTAAATAGGCGCTCCAGTCAGCCCTTAGCGCGCGAGTTCGCTCCAAGATGGCGGCGGCCGCCGGCTGAGATGTCCCAAACGAAGATGGCGCCCAAAGTTGACCCCCAGGACCCGGACCCACCAAAGTGGCGGTGCTTTGCTGGCAAAGAATGCCGTTTTTTATGTGCGGTGAGTGGAGAGAGGGGCGCGAGCTGCAGGCAAGGAGCCTAAAATCAGGGGTAAGTATCCAGCCCACGTACTATTTTTGGCTTCCCTGTGCACAATATCCAAAAATTGACTTGATATTGTAGGGCAATATATGCTCATGCAGATATGTCAACACATGGGGTATAGTGCATCCTGCCTTAGGTCCGCTAGGCCTGCAGTAGGGGTAATTCACCTATATCTCATGCACTATATTAGGACATGGCACACAGAGCTGTGTGCCATGTTGACTCTTCGGTTTTCTCTGCAGCCAGACACGCAACCTGCAATGGCAGTGTGCATGGTCTTGGTGAGGTGTCCTGTGGTGGCACAATTTGTGCTGCAGCCCCAGTGGACCTTCTTCAGTACCCATGCCCTAGGTACCAGGGGTTCCATTTACTAGGGACTTACAGGGGCAGCTGAAGTGGTGCCAATTGTGGTACATTTTTAAGGAAAGAACATTGGTACTGGGACCCGGTCGGCAGGTGCCCAGTACACTTCAATCAAAGTTACATCAAAAGCCAGGCAAAAAGTGGGGGGTTACTGCAACAGATACCCACTTAATTCTCACACTACCTCTTAAATACACTGCACCCTGCCCATACATTAGGCCTATGTTAGGAGTGCCTTACATGTATTAAAAGGAAAATGTTGTGCCTGGCAAGTAGGTGTACTTGCCAGGTCAACATGGCAGTTTATAACTGCACACACAGGCTCTCAGTGGCAGGCCAGAGACATGTTTGAAGGGCCACTCATTTGGGTGGCACAATCTGTTCTGCAGGCACAGTAGTTTCTTTGAATTTAGAGTCCCTGGGCACCCACAGTGCACTGTAGTAGGGGCTTATGAGTAAACCAAGTATGCCAATCTGAAGAAACCAAATGCCAATACATTTTAGACTCAGAGCACCGGCACCTTAGCACAGGTCAGCAGCAGAAAAGTGCCCAGAGTCCTAAAACCAGGAAAAACGAAGCTCAGCACATAGTCATAAACAGGAGGTCAGAAAAAAGCAGGAACGATACTGGCAGGTTTGTATATTTCAAAAACGGCAATATTCTTAAAGGGCAACAAATTGCTATTATGAGCACTTTTGAGCCGCAGTATCTCCCAGCGAGGCGTATGCTACAGAGGTTTTCATCGGGAGATCTGGCTTTTGTTCGTTAAGGCGTATACAAAGGGTTATCAGACAGCGCCTAACCAATTGGTCCTATACTGCGGCTCAAAAGTGCTCATAATAGCAATTCGTTGCCCTTTAAGAATATTGCCGTTTTTGAAATATACAAACCTGCCAGTATCGTTCCTGCTTTTTGACTATCAACTAATATGACCCACATTACTCTACTCTGAGGTGAAAGAGGACTTTTTGCTACCCTGGAGTATCGATGCCTTTTACTGACTGAGCACCCTAAATCTGTGATTTGAATCCTTTATACTTAGGATCCGGTCTTCCCTATTGAATATGGGTCGAGTGTATGTTTAATAAGAATTATCAATTGAATTATTATAAGTCAGATGACCATACCATAGAAGACTAAAGAAAAACGATTGATTTTAATCAGCCTGATATATAACCCCTTTTTTGTCCTGTCCAGTTTATGTGCGAATGATGGGCACCTGATGAAGGCAGATTGCCGAAACGCGCGTAGTCAAAACCAACCGCTTTGCCTATTACAATAGAATATTGACCGGTCCAGTGTGACTTGTTGTAATTTATGTTTATAGTCTGTTTTTTTGTGTTTGCTTTTTCTGTACAAATGTGAATTGTTTATTATCAATTTATTTTCATTGAAATTATCAAAATTGAAAATGAATGTATTCAATGAAATGTCTGGTGCAACTATTTAAACTAAACAAATAAAATTTTTGTATACCAATAAAAAATATGTTGCTATATTGACAGCAGTATATTTAAGGTCGCATTTATATGCAATCGGTCTATTTACCAAATTTTCTGTATGAGAGAGCTGGCATTTATTCATTGAATGTTTGCTATACGTATACTCTTTTCAAAAGAGCTAATGATAGTAGGTACATATGCCCTAAACTCATGATACTTTTTCATTAAAAGTATTGTGAGTTTGATCATATAAGATAGCTCATTGCTTGTACTGTGGGACACCCTGTGTTTTTCTTCATATACCTGTTCTAGTCTGTAAATGTCAGATTATTCTTACCGGAATCAGCAAGCTGCTAACTCCTCCCTACTGTTGACTGTGCATTTCTTTATGACCTTTTATGTATGTAACCCTTCTCTTCTGTACTTATACCGCCTTCTTTTGAGCCCCTGTGTGGGTATAAAGGACCATGCTCCTTCTGTTCAGTGTGCTACTTCATACACTACCGAAGTGAGGTGGTTGAATATAGTTCCACCTTATGAGGTTTACTAATAAAGCTTTGTTTTATATTCCAGTTTCCGTGCAAGCTTCTATTCTATGGTCTGAGGACTTGTGCAGAGTGGGGCGAACCCCTAGCACTGGTAGGCCTAGCTGAGGCCCACCCCGACAAATTGGCGCCCAACCAGTGGGGCTCATCGGCTACTCGGATGCCCGAAGGAGTGGTCGAAATGACGGATTGGAATCTCGCTGCAGACGATCGCTGCCCGAGGAGACCCGCGCCTTGGCATCCACGGCATTTTTCCTCTCTTTCTGATCTGACCCTCCAGGTGGTGCCGGTCCTCGACTGGGATCTCTTCTGTTGATTCGCCGTGCAGTGACCATTTGGTCAATTCAAGAACTTGGCAGTTGGACTCTGGACCCCAAGGGATTGGTAAGGGTCGTTTTGATGCGACACTTGCAGTTGGTTTGATACCAGGGATTGGTAAAATTGTTTTATGTGGCTTACTGTTGGTTTTGGAATTTGTATTGGCCAATTTTGGAATCTGTGATTGAGTATATATAAATTGCAATTTATATAGGCAGGTAATGAGGAGACTTTTCTCTGTTTTATATAAGATTTGAGCGGCACAACGTACAAGCGTACCTTAAGTGCTACTTTGCTTATAATACGGCATATCTTGCACTATTTTCGGAATGCCTGTTTCTAGCACACTTCGTAGGATGTGTTGCTTTTGTGGTGGTACCAGTTTGAGACTTGATGAAGCACAACCGGCTCCCCCGAAGGGAACGCCTAATAGGGACATGTATATTAAGTATGGTATTTCTTCTATAATGTACAACACGTTATGGAATAAATATACTAGTAAGGATCCTGAGTTGCGTTGGCCTATGCATGGGTCATTTGATTTACGAAAGATTCAGTATGTGGAACAATGTATGTTTAAATGAAAGACTAGGTAAGATATTTGTGACTGTGTACGAATGTGGGAGAAAGAAGTGCGTGAACGAATGAAGCTAGAGCAAGCCTTGGTTGAGAAGGAGCAACGAAAAACTATTCATGCGAAAGCATTAGAATTGAAAAATGAAGAAATGAAAGAAATAAAAGAGTGAGAGGATAGGGAAGGTCATTTGCAGGTAACTGGCCAATACGCTGTTCGGCGACCCCTCTATCCTATCCTTAATAAACCGCAAGATGATTTCTTGTTATTAGATCGTTCTCCGCCTCCGTATATTTTTCCTTCTGCTCCTCATGAGTCAGATGAGGACTCTACTTCAGAACAAGAGAAAGCACGGGAAACTCGTTCAATTTTGTCTGCTGAACATTCATCTGGGCTTAGATCCGAAGCCGTTCGTAGTACTGCTCCTGCTTCTGAACTTATAGATAACATGAAAGGTTGGCAGGAAAGGGATCAAATATATTTTACCAAGGAATTTGCCGCAGAAGTCATTGAGCGGTTCAGGAAGCATTCTGAGGAATTGGAGCCCGACGATATAGCAAATGACTGTAAGCAAATACGTGATGGTCTTTTTGTCTTTTCCCAGGAGGCTGACTCAATCAGACGTTTGGTTAAACTGTGTGCTGAAGCAGTCCATTTGCGAGAAGAGAAAAAGGCAGCAAGGGCAGCTACACAATCATCCCAGACCAGCGTGACACAGGCTTCTGCTTCTGGAACAGATAAGACTATGATAGTTCATGCAAAACCTATGTGGGAAGCCACACTTTTGTATGTTCCTCCTAGAGGCGAGGGAACAAGTGATAATAAGGATTCCACTGATGCAAAGGGTTATTTAATTTATAATTGGGTTTACATTCCTTGGAATAGAGCGGATGTTATGGCTCTTAAAGCTGCATTGCCGCTTTTTATGAGGAAGTTGAGGGAGCCGTTAGCTCTTGTACTATCACTCTGCCTGATATTGACATGTTTTTCGGATTGATATTTCCCCCTTATATGTGGAGAACTGTTCGTAAAGTTGATGATCGTGCGACTTTTGGGGCGTTATGGAAAGAATTGGAACAAATGGATGTAGCAAGGGAACCCGCACAGAAGCCATGTCAGCTAATTTTAGATCTTCCTGCAGCTATATTAGTAAAGTTAAAGACTATTATTCCCCCTAAAAAGATAGATTGGACTGTGTTAGTGTCTTGCAAGCAAAAAGCAGATGAATCGGTTTCTGACTTCTTTACACGCTTTGAGGAGGCATTCCACAATTTAAGTGGCCAGTCATTGACAGATGACATGGGCAGGCATCTGTTTGTCGATAAATATGTTGCCAACCTGTTGCCAGGAATAGCTAGTCGCCTAAAGGCCAATGAGAGTTCATGGACTACCTCTTCTCCGGTTTCTCTTTTGACTATGGCTCAGTATTATGAACAACCGGAGTTAGAAGCAAAGGGTAATGAGGATAAGAAGACTAAAGAATTAAAAACGAAGGTTATGTTAGCTCAGGCTTATGGTCCGCCTTCTAGAGGTAGTGATAGAGGTGGACGTGGGTCTTATGGTCTGTCTTTTCCTCCTTATACTCGTTCGACTTTGTCTGCTGACCGGTGTGCGTACTGCAGGAAATTTGGGCATTGGGCTACAGATTGTCCGGCATTGCGTGCTCAGCAGTATCCACCTGGGCGGGGACAAATGAGAAATCGTTCAGGATATTCTGGGCCTAGAAGAATCATGGACTATCGTGCTAGGTTTGATGCTAATACACGTGGACAGGATGGGTTTAACCTCATCGCTGCTAGCCATATTCCCCTCCGGTGCTAGAGTATAATGATAATGGGTGTGGTCATGACAGAACGGTTCCGTCATCAGCACAGCTCCACTGTGCCTCATGACGGAACTGTTCCGTCATGAGCATCGAAGGGGTTAACACTTTTGATAGATGGAACCAATATCAAATGTCTGATTATTTGTCGTCTGATTTGAAAGATTCTGCTTATGCATAGGACTGCCTAGGATGGGGTAAGGAATCAGTTGAGGTTCCAGTAGATCAGAAGGGTCCCTATGTTACAGCACATGTTTTGGGTTCTACTGATCAGTTTCTAGTTGATACAGGAGCTACTCGTAGCGCCTTATCTAAACAATTGGTTCCAAGGGCTCCCCTGTCTGGCTTTAACCATTACATCGATAGGTTTCGATGGAACACCTTCCCTTAGCCCACTGTCACAACCACTTGCATTTCATGTTGACAAATATACTGCTCCATGTCCATTTTTGATTTCTCCAAACACACCGGTCAATATTGTGGGACTTGATATGTTCAAGTATTTCAGGGCTACGATACGTTGTTCTCCAGCAGGTGTGCGTGCTATTTTGAATAACAACTACCCAGTGATTGAGAGATCTTGTCTTGTTCAAGAGGACATTGCATTAGCTTCACTCCCTAGTACTTTGTGGGCTGCTTCAGACACTGATGTAGGGCAAATGGTTATTCCACCAGTACATATTAGGGTCAAGGAGGGTGCTTCATTGCCACGCTTGCCTCAATACAAAATTTCTCAAGAAGGTGAAGATGCACTTGTACGCACTGTCCATGATTTAATTGAAGTGGGGGTTGTGGAAGAAGTTCCTTATAACATTTGCAACAGCCTTATTCTTCCTATTTTGAAAAAAGACACGGACACTAGGATTTACAGATTCATCATTGATTTGCGAGAAATTAACAAGATTGTATTATAACAATACCCCGTGGTTTCTGACATAACAACACTTCTTACCTTAGTTCCTCCAACAGCAACTCCCTTTACTGTGATCAGCCTTAAAAATGCTTTCTTTTCAATTCCTATTCATCCTGAGAGCCGATATTTGTTCGGCTTCACTTTGAATAATCGATCGTACAGATTTTGTAGAATTCCTCAAGGGAACACTGAGAGTCCTAGCATTTACAGCCAAGCATTGAAAAGACAACTTGATTCTTTCACTTTGCCTGAAGGAGTGGCTCTCATACAATATGTTGAGGATATTTTGTTGGCAGCTGATACGCCTGAGCAGTGTGAAAAATGTACTTTGTCTTTACTTTCTTTTCTTGCTTCACACCACCACAAAGTGTCACAGAAGAAATTGCAATATTGTAGACCAAAGGTTACCAACTTAAGTCACCTTCTGTCTAAGGAGGGACGTGCACTTACACCAGATCGCATTCTAGCTATTTTAGACACACCAGCACCTTCTCCTCAGAAACATATCTGTGCATTTATTGGTCTTACTTTGTTTTGTAGGCAATGGATATTAGGTTTTTCACACATTGTTAAACCCTTGTTGGCGCTTTTGACCAAAGACACTTCGATGCCCCTTCCATGGACGACTGAATGCCAGAATACTTTTTTTCAGTTACGTCAAGCTCTTTGTTCTGCACCAGTGTTAGGCACTCCAGATTACACGAAGGCTTTTACACTCTATGTACATGAGAAAGATGGGTGTGCGTTGTCAGTTTTAGTGCAGACACACGGTGACAAGCAGCGTCCCTGTGCATATGTTTCAGCGGTCCTTGATCCTGTTGCTCGTGCATTGCCTGGGTGCTTCTGTTCAGTTGCAGCAGTAGATGTGTCCATACGTCAGAGTGAAGGGATAGTTTTCTCACATAAACTGTTGGTGTTAGTACCTCATGCTGTTGATGACCTTTTGAATCAGACTAAGACGCAACACTTGACTAGTGCTCGTTTGACAGGATACAAATTGACACTGTTGGCCCCTCACATTACCCTGAAGAGGTGTGCGACTCTGAACCCAGCTACTTTGTTACCATATCCAGCAACTCAGACTCAGTCACAGGAGTCTCATGATTGTATATTCCTTACTGAGGAACAGACAAAGGGTTGCATCGATGTGCAAGATACGCCCCTTTCAGATGAAGATGGGAAATTGTGGGTTGATAGGGTCTTGTTTGCAGTTACCAGATGGCACAACATCAGCTGCATATGCAATTACGACACTTCAGACAATAGTGGAGACAGCTCGTATATCACAGAAGTCGGCTCAAGCAGCTGAGCTAATAGCGTTGACACGAGCTTGTGAACTTAGCACTAAATTGCATGTAAACATCTATACAGATTGCCGCTATGCTTTTGGAGTGGCCCATGATTTTGGCCTACTTTGGAAATAAAGAGGCTTTCTTTCGTCCCACGGGATGCAGATAATGCAAGGAGAACTAGTGCATAATCTTCTGACTGCACTGACATATCCGAAGAAAATAGCTATTGTTAAGTGTAGCGCACACAAGAAAGTGACTGATAAGACAGGACAAGGCAATGTCTTTGCAGATCGTGTAGCTCGTGAGACTGCGATGCAACGAAGCACTACATCTATGTACGTAGTGAAGTCACAAGCTGAATGTTGGCATGACGCTAGACAAGAAGTGCTAGACATACAGAGGTCTGCTTCTGTGGAAGAACTTGAGCAATGGTCCAAAGAGGGAATGTTAGATGATTAGGGCTGTTGGCGAAACAAAGAAATGGATAAGTTGAAACTGCCTACAGCCTATTTACAGCCTATGGTTCAGATGGCACATGGGCTGGCACATGTTGGAGCTTCAGCAATAACAAAATTGCTTACGCAAGTTTGGGAGCATCCAGAAATTGCCAGCACAGCTAAGAGAATAGTACAGTCCTGTTTGATTTAGTGGCAGTACAATCCTGGTAAAGGGACACAGACTCCTACAGGAGGGTTTGATACACCAACTGCACCTTTTGACGTTTTGCAAATGGATTATATCCAACTTGAACTTTGCAATAACTTAAAGTATGTTCTAGTGGTGGTATGTGCCTTCAGTAAATGGATAGAGGCATATCCTACTAAGGATAATATGGCTCTCACCACAGCATAGGTGCTTTTAAAGGAATTCTTCCCCAGATTTGGTGTATGTAAACTTTTGTGGAGTGACAAAGGACCTCATTTTATTGGGCAAGTTGTTGAGCATGTCCTGAAAGGAATAGGGATCAAACAGAAGTTCCATGCAGTCTTCCACCCACAATCAGCAGGATTAGTGGAGAGGTATAATGCTACCTTGAAATTGAAATTAGCAAAAATACTGGCTTCCACGTCTTTGACATGGCCTGCTGCATTACCTTTGGCATTGTTGTCCATTAGATCGGTGCCACATTCACGATCTGGGCTTACCTCATATGAAGTGGTATTTGGGAGACCGATTAACATTTGGGGAGTTCCTATGCCACGCCCCATACATGATGTACCTTGTGTTCTGATGAATTACTATTTAGCACAGTTAACTGGCAGTTTGATCTCTATTCATCAACAGGTTCAAGAAGCTCTTCCTGATAGATCTGCTGGTGAGGCCCACGAACTCCGACCCGGTAACCATGTGATGGTCAAGGTCTTCGAGAGGTCGAACAGCTTTGAGCTGAGGTGACGAGGACCGGAGCAAGTGCTCTTAGCCGCGAGGACAGAGTGACAAACAGAAAGAACTGGATCCATAGCACTCACTGCAAGCGAATGTCGCCTACCTTGGTGGAACCTGCTGTGTTGACTGACCATCGAGAGATTCTGGAAACGGAGAAGGGCCACGCTATCTCACCTGACAAATCTGAGGGAGTCTTCCCGGAACACACGATCTCTGGAGTATCCCGGTACCAGCTAAGTCCGAGGAAAGAATCTCCATTGTTGAAAAAGACTGGTTGAGCTACCGTCCTGGGTTTGTGAAACGGAGTGCTGATGTGGCAAGGGGGGGTGATCACCCATCTTGACCCTCGGTGAAGAAACCAACGGCTACCCAGGACATTAGAGCTCCAACGATTGACTCAACGACGAAGTGATCATGTCTGCAAGGAGATCAACTGTTGCTAAGATCTGTAATAAGAAGAGCATTTGTGCTGTAGGATTTGTTGTTGCTATGGTGGCTGTAGCAGTGACAACTTGGTTTGTTGAGAAAGTGGCTCCTGCTCGACAGCTACTGAGCGCCACTACTCCAGTACCAGTTGAGCATCATTACTTTACGCTTCCATATCATGAGCAAAAGCATTGACAATCCTACCTGAACAATACGTTTATTCAGATGTTGCATCACACTAACAATGCCACAAATACTTCCAACTGTTGGTTGTGTGGGATGATACCTGCTCACCAGAAGAAAGGAGGAACACCTTTTATTCCTCTTCATTTCTCACATAATGGTTCTTTCCAAACTTGGTTTGTCCTTTTGTTTGCTTCTGAAAAAGCACACATTCCAAGGATGACATTAGGACGGATTGATTACCATCTAAATAAAGTTTGTTATCCATATCATGAGCAAAAGCATTGACAATCCTACCTGAACAATACGTTTATTCAGATGTTGCATCACACTCACAATGCCACAAATACTTCCAACTGTTGTGTGGGATGATACCTGCTCACCAGAAGAAAGGAGGAACACCTTTTATTCCTCTTCATTTCTCACATAATGGTTCTTGCCAAACTTGGTTTGTCCTTTTGTTTGCTTCTGAAAAAGCAAACATTCCAAGGATGACATTAGGACGGATTGATTACCATCTAAATAAAGTTTGTTATCCAGATGAAGAAGGTTATCCGCGAGCTGAAGGGACTAAATGGGAATGGGAAGAGTATCGACCTGAGAATATTTCTACGCCATATGTTTTCCCAAATATGAGAACTATTAAGGACAATGGACCATTTGTGATTTCTGTTACCAGAGCTAAAGCAGACTTATGTATAAGTAGTGTTGGGAGAATTATAGTGGGGAGAAGTGAGTGTACTTTGGTTCTGACTATTGAAGGTGCCAATAACAGCAGTTTCATATCCTCACATAATACATACTTTGTCTGCGGTAACAAGGGATATTACCAACTACCTGTTGGATGATCTGGAGTATGTTATGTGTCCTTTCTGTTGCCCCCTGTGTTTCTGGCACCTGCATCGTATCACAAAGCCTTTGAATTGTATAATGATATCTCTAAGAACAGATATAAGAGGGCAATAAGTACTGATGAGGTGGACCAGACTGACACCACCTTGCAACAATACGTTGATTTCAATTTGGTCTTGTTTTTCTTTGTGGGTGCTGCATTAAACAGTAGAAAGATAAGACGATTGACTCGTGTTGAAGAAGCTGTTACAAATCAGACAGCTATGGCACTTGGGAACATTACAGAAGAGCTGCAAGTTGCGAGGATTGTAGCCCTCCAAAATTGTATGGTTCTGGATGTAATTTTGGCTGATCAAGGTGGTGCATGTTGCATCATTGGTAGTAGCTGCTGCGTCTACATTCCTGACCACTCATCTTCAGTGTTTGATTCAATCTCTAAACTGCATAAGATTACTGCTGAAATTCATCCAGAGACTGGCACCTGGACTTTTGCTAGCTGGATTTTGACACTCTTTGCTACTTGGGGCTGGACGCTATTGACCATCCTATGTGTAATACTAGTGATATTTTTTACATGCTGTGTATGTATACAATGTGGTCCGATGCTTTGCTCTGTTTGCTTTACTGCCTGTACACCTGCCAAGCAAAATGTTGCAGAGATTGGAGTCCAACGTATGCTAGATAAAGAGGTTACTGAAATTATGAATATAGATGTACAAGATGTGAATGCAGATTATCCCAAATGAACGAATGCCTTCAGCTAATGCTAAAAGGGTCGTCTGTTGTAAATTGGCAGCAATCAGGGTTAGCATTTAGCTGAAGCCATCTTGTATTCGGTAGCCATCTTGTCTGCCATGTGCTCATCATGTGCTATGTCCTTCCTTGCTGTCGTTTGCTCTTGTACTCTGTTCATAGACAGACTATATTTAGGCTCTGCTACTCTGCACATGCGCAGAAGGAGACTGTGACTGTCCATACACCTGTTCAAGTCTTTAAATGTCAGGTTATTCTTACCGGAGTCAGCAAGCTGCTATCTCCTCCCTACTGTTGACTGTGCATTTCTGTATGACCTTTTATGTATGTAACCCTTCTCTTCTGTACTTGTACTGCCTTCTTTTGAGCCCCTGTGTGGGTATAAAAGGACCATGCTCCTTCTATTCAGTGTGCTACTTCATACACTACCAAAGGTTGTTGTGTGTATATATTTCCACCTCATGAGGTTTACTAATAAAGCTTTGTTTTATATTCCATTTTCCGTGCCAACTTCTATTCTATGGTCTGAGGACTTGTGCAGAGAAGGGCGAACCCCTAGCACTGGTAGCCCCAACTGAGGCCCACCCCGACACAACGGAGTACGGGCCATCAGAGGAAGGAGATTACACCTCCTATTTAAGGTTGATGGTGCAGTGTTTTTTTCCCTGTCCACCACCACCAGAAATAACTTGGCGGTGAGTGGCTGAAAAGAAAAAAAAATATTCCTACAGCCTAGGAGAAACCTCCAACCTGTGGGGGGAGGAGGGGGGGGCGTGTCATTCGGTTTTCTGAAACAAGCTCCCGATTTTGAGAGTTCATTTCTGAAAAACAAAATATGTTAAAAGTTTGATGAACAGCTATCAAAATCAATTGTGAATAGCCATCAAAACTGAGTGCGCATGGCCATCAAAATCGAAGGCGGTCGTCCACTAAACTTTTTGTTCAATGAAGGGAGCCATTATGACGAAGGTTTCTTTTAATGAATATATCAGCTTGGCTTTAAATTTTGAATAAATCCATACTTAATCCCATAAATTGACTCTGTGCTTTACTGTGCAACCAAATGTGTTACACTGTAATTTGGTAAAGGGTAGTTGGTCCTAACTCCTTTTATTCCTTAGGCATCTGGAACTTTCCCTTGCAGTGGGGCCAGGAAGAAGGAGTCCACTTTAGATGCGTTCTCACAAGCATTCATTTGAGGCCATTCAGGTGGTCAACCATTCTCATATTATTGCATTGATATTTATTGTGGATTGGCAATATTTCTAATTCCATGCTTTATTTACCCCATGAGCAAGGTATACCTCTTTCTTTGTAAATGTTTCATTTGACCTCTATATACCTATTTATGCCTTCAAGGTGCTGTGGATGTCTGTTTTTACCTTACAGAGTTTAGTAGTTTTGGCGTGATGGTCAGAAACTCCAAATATAGCATGTGGCAGCCAGCTGCTGGTTGAATCTTCTCTGACAAAGTTGCTTTATGATTGGATACACTTGTTCCTCTATTCTCAAGTGAAGGGCTTAATCTCTGTTTAAGTCTGGCATGACAGTAGTTCTGTCTATAGGACATATTGTGACCAATTCGTATAAAAAATCCAGAGAGTGGGTGTAGCTTTACCCACAGGATGATTACTCTCTCATTGCGTGTCACTGACTGTTTGGTGCATCATTCCATATCCTGAAGAGTGCTTTCATTGAAATGCATATGGGACTATTTTACATCTCAAAAATTACACTCAGTCATCACTCTTTCAATTATTTATCTAATAAAGGCATGATACACAGAAAATAGTTCATGTTTGTAATGTTTGACTACAATAGGCTTCTTTCTAATGTTTTTGTTATGACTCAGGTGCATGACTGACCTTAAGATGTCTGCCTAACTTCTTTTTCAACTACATATGAGGATGCTCTGACCTGACCCCCAAAATGGATGTACTGTTTTGCAAGATGCTGACCCTGCTAAACCCCAACCTCCTAGCGTAAGTATGGCTGTGGCTCTTCTGCTGCCAGGCTGTGGCTTTTTTTGCTGCTGCTGGGTGCTTGTTTAAATCACTGCACAATGCAGACTCACCGCAGGAGCTGTCAGGCACAGTGAAATTGTATGCAATACATTCTGCTCCCACCAGGCTTGTGTTTGCATTTCACAGGATCAGGCCTGGTGTCTGTATTCCTGCTTGTATGTGGACAATTCTGTAATTCTACCATATTTTCGAATTACTAGTTGTGTGAGCACAAGTCAAAGCACCTAGGGGCAGATTTATAAGCCCCCTGCGTCACCAGTAGGTCACTTTTTGCTGTACCGGTGGCGTATTTACTGCTCCATATTTACAAGGAGAGAAAAGGCACCCTGCGTGGCTTTTCCTGTTATGGTAAATATGTCCCCTTTACACACAACATTTTGCGTGAATGGCACGTTCCATGGGTGTTGCTGTGGGTGTTCCCAAGCAACACCCATGGAACCAGACACATTTCCAGATTTACGAGGAATCAGGCAACACCCATGGAACCACACACATTTCCAGATTTACGAGGGATCATGAATCTGGAAATGCGTGTAGAAGCTATGCCTTCCCCAGTGAGGCGTAGGGAGGTGCAATGAGGAGAAATGTTTTCATTTCTCCTCATTGTTTCCTCTTTCAATGCATGCTGCATTCCACAGCATGCATTGAAAGTGATTGTTTGTGTGCAGGAATGTGCCCCTTCTTGCGCAAAAACAATCTCCCTATGACTCAGACATCCTTGCACCCTGGTGTAAGGATGCCTGCACCGGCGCAGGGCAGCAGTTTGTGTGCCAGCACAGGGGCACGCACAGAGATGCGAAATATTGTTATAAATATGTCACATCCCTGTGCTTTGAAAGTGACTCAGTGTGGCGCAGCCAAATGGCATGCATTCCGCACTGAGTCACTTTCTTGTAAATCTGCCCCATAGTCCAGTAGGTGTATTTTTGGAAGTGCCAAAAGCCTTCCTGTAACCGGACACTTCTGTGTCTTCCCTGGCTTTGTCCAAACTGTCGGTTCTTCAATAAACACTTCTCTCCACCTCTCAATCACCACCATTCACAATTCGAAGTGAATGGGGTATCCCCCAGAATCAATACAAGTGTGATGTATACAGGGGGAGCCAAGTCCCCACCAAGGGATCTATCAACTTTTTATTGAAGTCCTTTCACCAGGATGGATTTAGGACCTTGAGAATATTTGTCATTAGGAAAAACGTGACGATAAGAGTTTGCAGAGCAAGACTGTCCAGAACATATTTTCTCAAGTAAGTTTTCTCCAGATTCTCATAAAGACAAGGTGAACTGGTGTTACACAGGGGTTATACCAGGCACATATATGATTTAGCAAAATTGCATTTGAGCACGATAAAGGCTGTCTTAAATCTATTGTGCCATCCAGTGATGTACATGTACAAACGCCGCTCACCCTAGGCTTTGAATGTCATTAACAAATAAAATGTACTTTCCACTGGGCAGTACCTGAACGCTGAATAGTATGGCCGATAGTCTTAGAGCAGCTGCGTGAATCTGCTGCTCTGTGTGTGTTTCAATGACTTCTCTCACACTTCAGCTGTTTCGAAGGCTCTGATGAGTGTGGGTAATGTCTCGGACTATACTCACCATTGCAGTGGCCATCGGGTACTCCCTCAAAAGCCAGGGTGCAGTGTGTACATGTGCAAATATTTCCATTGCAGCTCTTACCCCCCATTCTCTGCACATACGTGCCCCCAGACTTGCTTAGTTATTAGGCAATGCTTTGTGGGCCCTTCTGTAATTTGAATATAAAGTATCTTTGCACAGGGGTTGTATTTTCTGCTTTGTGAATAAGTCAAAATGTAATTCCCTTTGGGCGAATTAACATAGAAAGACTAGTTCTTACAAACAAAACATATAAAAATACACCGTTTCAGAACAAGTAAACAACAAGGAAGCAATGTAAACAATATTAAAAAACCAGTGAAAACACTATAATAAAAGTAAATCTAGACAGTTTATTCATATACACTATATTTTGTTAAAAAATGGGAAACATACAGGACAGAACTCTATAAAATAAATAAATCCAACATTCCAATAAAAAAGGAGGTACAGGTTGAGGACTAAATTCAAACAATGATACAGAATTTTCCTCAATTTCTTGACCCAGTATTACTCCTTGTGCATCGACGCGTTTCGGTGGTGAATGAGAGATTAGACCACCTTCATCAGGACAATTGTAATGACAGTTTCCCAATAGTTCTCAATCATTAAATATCGTTAGGATTATAGTAAGGGGTACTCAGCCTCCTTTCCAGTCAGAAAAGATATTCGTCCAGCGAGATATCTTCTCAGATTAATAGTTATAGTATAGTCCTCCCATAAACCATGCAGAGAATTGGGGTGCTGGTATATTATATGGTTTCTGAACCTCGCATCTACAACATAGATATAAATGTGTAGTGCTATGGGTCTTAACACGCGGTATCAATCGATCGTATATATATACAATTTCGAAGATTACGTTGTAGGTAAGCAATCCCAGGGATAGGGAGCCCCTGTATATTATATGATTTTAAACTCCTGTGTCGGACAATGTAGATTTAATATGTAGTACTCTAAATCTCCCAGGTAAGAGGAACCCGCAACAATTCAAGCGTGCATTCCCTATTGGCGCTACGATGAAAAGCGTCCCGCGTGTCAGCAACTTTCACTCAGCAACAGCTGTTGCTGAGTGAAAGTTGCTGACACGCGGGACGCTTTTCACTGTTGCTGAGTGAAAGTTTCTGACACGCGGGACGCTTTTCATCGTAGCGCCAATAGGGAATGCACGCTTGAATTGTTGCGGGTTCCTCTTACCTGGGAGATTTAGAGTACTACATATTAAATCTACATTGTCCGACACGGGAGTTTAAAATCATATAACATACAGGGGCTCCCTATCCCTGGGATTGCTTACCTACAACGTAATCTTCGAAATGTTATATATATACGATCGATTGATACCGCGTGTTAAGAACCATAGCACTACACATTTATATCTATGTTGTAGATGCGAGGTTCAGAAATCATATAATATACCAGCACCCCAATTCTCTGCATGGTTTATGGGAGGACTATACTATAACTATTAATCTGAGAAGATATCTCGCTGGACGAATATCTTTTCTGACTGGAAAGGAGGCTGAGTACCCCTTACTATAATCCTAACGATATTTAATGATTGAGAACTATTGGGAAACTGTCATTACAATTGTCCTGATGAAGGTGGGCTAATCTCTCATTCACCACCGAAACGCGTCGATGCACAAGGAGTAATACTGGGTCAAGAAATTGAGGAAAATTCTGTATCATTGTTTGAATTTAGTCCTCAACCTGTACCTCCTTTTTTATTGGAATGTTGGATTTATTTATTTTATAGAGTTCCGTCCTGTATGTTTCCCATTTTTTAACAAAATATAGTGTATATGAATAAACTGTCTAGATTTACTTTTATTTTAGTGTTTTCACTGGTTTTTTAATATTGTTTACATTGCTTCCTTGTTGTTTACTTGTTCTGAAACGGTGTATTTTTATATGTTTTGATTGTAAGAAGTAGTCTTTCTATGTTAATTCGCCCAAAGGGAATTACATTTTGACTTATTGTCAATTACGGAACCCTATCCCTTTGGCTTTGGTGTCCATCTCTCTTTTATTAGAGATTTTCTGCTTTGTGGCCATAGGTTTCAATTGAAGAATGACACAGAAATGAGGAAGCTGAATTTAAGTGAATGGGAATCATTCAATGTCATTCTTCTAGCATCTAATGTAAGGGGGTCCTCTTGACACTCACGGCCTCATTGCAATGTTGGGCGGAAAGCCTTCACCTGACAGTCGGAATTTCCTAGTCCGCGTCACAACCCTTCAGATTGACTAGGTTGGTTTACAATCTGCCCAACCCATTAGGATGTTTGCAGTCGGAAAGTAAACAGTGCAGTTATTCTGAATCGGTTCTGTCTGGCTCTCGGAGTATCCATGTCAGACGAAACCCCATTGTGCACCTCTACGAACAGCGTTTCTGACCAACCGATTACGATGTTGATTTCCAACAGCCTTTCCTAGTTGGCCTGTCCGACATGAAAAGGCTGCGGAAAGTGACTTTGGGGGCCCCTAGCAGGGTCCCCTTCATCCAGCCGAGGGGATATCTGAGGGGCCCCCCTGTAAAAACCTGCACTGTGTGGCTGGCAGTATGGGGTACCTGCAGCAGGGTGCATGGTTTTTCACACACCCCCCATTTCCCCACAGGAACATGTGTTGTCGGGCAGAACACAGGCTTCCATGGGGAACAATGGGACTCCGACTGAACATTGTTTGGTTGCATAGTAATTGGCCGGACGGAACTGCTGACCGCGAGTCGGTTGGTTCCCGAATCTGAGACAGTGTCAGGCAGAAGATTTCTGTCTGACATTGTAATGAGGCCTTCAGTGTCTCTGTGTCTCCTGTTCAGGTGACATAGGATGACAGCTATGTCTGTATGCTAGAATATCAGCGTAAAACAAAATCAAACATGGACTTCACAGTGTCAACTAGCACTACATCCTCAAGATGAGTATATATATATAGGCAAGGGCTGTTTACTTTTCTTAACTCCAGATCTATATATATAAATGCATATATCCTCAGGGTAAGTAGAGGTGGAGTTAACAATAAATAGTCTAAACTTCCCTATAAATACTTACCAGGACAAGATAGTGATAGTCACTATTGTGGAGTCAATATTGTTGCAGGTCGATACTAGCCTTAATATTGTTGTACCGCATCACCAACTACATTGGTAGGATTGTAGGAGAGCAAACAGTGAAGGGCTCACATAGAAGGTGCTGGTGCCATTGACAGTGAGCTGATGTATTCATGCACAATGAGCCTTGTTTGCTGTTCTCAAGGATTATAGCAGATATGTTGGTACTCAGACAACCCTGCAGGCCTTGGCAGGCTTGCACTGCCAATAGAGATTCAGCAGATATTGCCACAGGTGCCTATATGTAAACGTGTCTAGCCTCTTCTTTCACCCGCCCAGCTTTTAGAATTTCCATGCTCAGCTTTTTAGCTGAAAGACCAGATCTCACATGATGTTCTGCTGGCCACCTGTAGCATTGTGCTACAATAAATACAGACACTTGGTTTCATCTAAACTGGAGCTTTATTACATACATCTAGCTCGTGCCCTGTCCCTACTCTAACTGACCCTTTCCTGTGTCTGCTCCTCCTCTTCCTCTGACCCCTAGCTCCGCCCACTCCCAACTACTGGTGTGCTGACTTCACAACACCACCTACTCTCAGTGTGTAGATACCTGCACTTGCATTGGTACATGCTGATGTCTGCTGTGTACCGGGGGCAATACAACAAGCTCCACTTTGTGGCTCACAGGCTAAAGCCCCTGTGATGAAGGGGCAGCTGGCAATAGAGCATAGCTTCATTGATAGAGGTTCAGATCAAGGCTAAGATTAGTGTTTTGACACGTAACCACCATTTTCTTTTTCTACCTTGAGGAGAGAAGAGTCAAGATTTGCTCTCCTTACACCTTTATGGTCTATTATAGAAATGAACTAGAGGTGATTATATAAACAGTACAGGAAGGAAAAATGGCGCTGATAAGAGCATCACAGGAAATAATTTATTTTAATTTCTAGGCTGCAGGTTACCACCACGTCAGTGGGAAGCACTTGTCTTCATCTTAGAAGAATGCATTCTACGCTAGATGAAAGTTATGTTATACTCTCTCTTTTTTCACAAGATTAATGATAATCTAAGCAATGTCCTAGATGTCCGAATTGATCTTTTCTGCCATGCTGATAATGTGATCTATTATTACAATTGTTTGGAAAGTAACGTCACCACTGATATATGTGGCTTGGTACAGCAAAATGGCTGAAAAGGCTGTACGATGTGGGCAATGTTGAGGTATTAGGGAAAGAGGACAAGTAATGCTTAAATTCTAAAGATTAATTGTTACTTTAAATTGTGTAACTTTCCAGCAACATTAAAGACGATGGAAATATTGCCGAATTGCAAAACATATTTATTATTACAATGTACCCTTTATTCGGCAAAAGTAAATAAATAGATAAATGCATACATCAAAATCAGAGCGTTTTGGCAGGAAGATTTTCCCAGAAAAAGTACTTTTTTTTGTTGCTATGCTAATATTGATGTTGATGTAAACAATGATATGTGTATCTCCAACAACAAAATGTAATCACTGTTGTTGAAATCCCCTGATGTGACCTCTCCTCAACCCAGAGTCAGAAATACGTGACCAGGCAGGCCCTTTGCCCTAGGCCTGAGGCTACTGATTGACAGATCACAGGTGGGGTTGCACGTAATCAGCAGGACTAACGCGCCAACAAGAAAAATCCAGATTAGTCCCACAGATAGGCAGCAACACCTCAATGGTCCTAGGAGGCTGGCCCCAATAAAATACACAGAGGAGCGTGCGTTCATAAAGCACCATAAAGGTAGATGCCACATGAAGTTAGGAATACTCAGCCAACACTCACACACTACACATGCAGTGATCACGCGCTCTCCAGGCCGGACATCAGGACACATTACCCACTGGCCATCATTGTGTCCACGCAAGGTTGAGACCCAGCTGCATTTGTCATCAGGTGGAAGTAATTTATGGCTTCATGACAAGACCCACATTCCGCTCCCAAAACAGGATCTATGAATTGTTTATGATGTTCAAGAAATGTATTAAAAGACATTCAAAATGATTGTACTTTGTTCAAGAAATGTATAAAAAGACATTCAAAACAATTGTACTTCGAGTCAGTCCTCTGACCCGTTTCTGTGAGCTGCACCACCAGCCGTAGTGATTGATTAAACCAACTGTTCCTGTTTTGCCAAACACCTCTTGTCTTTGTTTTTTCAAGGTAAATTCATATTTGAGTCACAACTAAAAGAAAATTTAGCTGGGCTTTTCCTCATCCAAAACCTGATTATAAGAGATTTTTTTTTAACTCTGTTTAAAAAATGCCAAATTCATGAAGTTTACCAACACTATAACTTTTTTTTAAAAAACTTTGCAAAGTAGCAGAAGTGAAATTTCACAACTTGGCTCAGACCAACTAAACGTTTGCACGGCCACTCATGCTGTGCAACCAATGGCATTCATCAACTTTCCACAAAAGTTATCTTAGCACCAAAAAGTTGACCTTCATGCAGAACCAAAATCACTTTGCACCAACCCTCATGAGTGCTTGCATAGTGGCATTATAGGGAGCAGAAAAAAGCTAACACCCCTAGGTCTTTGCACAGAGCCAAACCACCTACAATAGTGTGAACCAGCATTGCTCCCTGCCTTTATGCCAAATGAAACCTGGCTCAAGCAAGGGGTAAGCAGTATATCATTTGATATTGTACGTGACCTCTGTGAGTTCTCTTCAGGTAAGAATTTATACCAGGGTGTGTTCCTGGAATGCAAATCCTAGAGTAGGCACTGATTTTCTGGCTCGCTTATGCACCATGGCGCAAGACTAAATGTTGTGCAAAACAGCCATTTTAAATCCCTCAGCTGATGTACTTGTCTTATTAAATATGGGGCTGTGCACTTTCTGTTCGTTCAATGCAGCACTACAATGTGTACACTGTTTGTTGCTTGTAAAGCCATAAATCTAGTCCATAATCCACAAGCTACAGGCATTGGGAAACCATGGGCGCCAGCCCTTTCACTCCTATGCCTTGGCCTCTCCTATTCATATCCTTGCATTGTGGCCCATGTAGTGCTTTGAAGTCTACAGCTTGGCTGTGACCGACTTTACAAGCAGCATATTAGTGTTGCTTGTAACGTGATCTAAAAAAACGGCGACCCTTGCCCACAGCGACGTCTGTGCCTCCTCCACAGTCTGCCTTCTACTGTACAACCGAGGCACCAGATTGAGGTCAAAATTATGATTATATAGAGATTAAACTGCAGAATTTAATTATGTATTCAGTTGCTACTGGTACATTTATTAATTTAGCCTTACAAACCGACTGCAGCTAAACAGGCAGGGCTGATTAATTTGCAGGGACATCTAGCTAACAGATTGCGATCAAAGTGGAGGCCTGATCCCGTTAGAGTAAGACGTGGTGTTTTCTTTGGCATGAAGGGCAGGAGGCAGTGTGGCTTGTCTTCATCAATGTTTTCCTCTAAAGGAAGGAGGAAAAACTAGCAGATAATAATCAGTGCCGAGGCAGAGCCACGCAATAATTACCTACTGTCTCATCATAATCCCCCGCTAAGCCCCTGCGCTATCCATCTGGGACCCCTTTTCAATTTATTGTACAGCTCGAGGAGATGCAGCGAGCTGTCACCTCTGGGGGGCGCTGTCTGTCCCAGGAGGAACACTCGGTGACCAATTACTGCATGCTGAAAATGTCCCTGCTCCTGAGTGGTCATGGGCTGTGATTCCCAGTACTAGCACTAGACTTAGTTATTCTGTTCTTCAAAATCCTAAAAACCCAATATTCTAAATGTTTAGAATAATTTGTATATTCATATTTTCTATTTCCCGCCAAAGCTCTATTTCTTTTTTAAATAATTTTCAGCTTCCTCTGTGTGATCACCATGACTTGTTAATTTACTAGAGACAACAGAATGTGCTCACCTGTGCAAAACACAGTGTGCAAAGCACAACATTCGATTTGCTTTTAGTCATTCAGCTTTGGGCTTTGCATCCTGTCAGGGCTGTCTACAGCCTTCATAAAAACTAAATATTTTTGCTGCCACTAATTTTCATTAATCCAAGCCCAGACCTTTTTTGCTTCACCTCTAATGTCTGTTTGTATTAGGTGACAATTCCAGGCATAACTGCATTGTCACAGGGTGCCAGGGTTGCACTCCAACCAGTGGCATAGCCAGTGGGTAACGGGCCCTAGTGCAAGGAAGAAAATGGCACCCCCTTGCCCCTTTTTGAACTGTGAAATTCTGAAATGTTCAGAGTGGCCCCTCAGGCCTCTGGGACCGGGTGCAACTGCACCTGCTGCACCAATGGAAGCCATGCCCCTGACCCGGTCTCTACACCACGCGGAGCACTAAACAACTTGGTTCTTATGGGGCAGAAACACCTGACGGACATGCCAACCCGGCCTGCAGTATAAAGCCCCCCTACCATTGGGCTAGGGTGCACAGCTCCACCGGGTCCAGGGTATGACTGGGATAAAAAATATGCACGGCACCAAAATTAAAGTGTTCCCCATTAGAGAACCAGATAGCTGGAAAAGGGCCACCCATTTTACAAATCAGAGCAGGTTTATATATGCTATTTGAGTATTTTGCAAGGTTTGGGTGACTGTATGAATTTGTGTTTGCTGCAGGCAATGCTTCTCGTAATATCAGTGAAATGAACCGTAAAAACTGGTCCACCTGGTGATAAAACAGGCACATCAAGTGATAAAAAACCGTCCCACACACTGATCTATCAGACCAACCACTCGGACACTGCCTGATAGCTCTACATGCCAGTCCGACCCTGACCGGGTCAAAGCATGACAGATTGTTGGAATACGGTCAACATCACATGTTCAGCTGCATCAGTAAACCTGCAGGTGGTATGCACTGACACTTTTGGGGGGCAAGATTTATTTTTCAATATCAGACTGACCGACCGCCAAAAAGAAAATGGCAGCAAAGAAAGAATGAACGGTGAAGGGAACGATGGAAGATCAGTGACCAAGTGAAAAAGTTGGGATGAAAAATAACCTCTGAGGGAGAGCTACAGAGGCGAAAACATTTCAGGCAGTGGGAGAAAGAGGAATGGAATCACAACTAGGTGGTCATCTGTCAACCCCTTCTTACAGCAACACTAGTGGTGGGCTACTTGAAAACCTGTGACCACCTAAACGTATGTTTTTTACATATTAAGCCCTACCAGGTTCAACCTGGAAACAGACAAAACAGAATACGCGTGAGTCATAAGCGATGGAGCCGCAGTAAAAAAGTGAACTGAAGAGTCGCAGTTAAACACAATTTTAATTAGGCAGCCAGGTCTCTATCTCAGGGTGTGATCGCATCTTCTACAAATAAGCAACAGGACGTGAAAGATCAGAGTGATTATGAGCACCATCGAGTTCAGTATTAGAAATATTTTTAGAGCTTTACAAAATGGCAACTGTCTGGTACTAAATGTTAATAATTAAAAACAAGTACATTTTGAAACCTTGCCCAGCTCATACTTTTGTATCCTTGGCACTACTATTATCATCACAGCTAACCGATTTGCTCAATTTGTCACTAGATTTTGCTAGAGTATGGCATATGTGGAAGTTGGCATGTGCTTCTCCTATCTTAAAGAAGCCTAAAGCAGATCCTACCATTTTGACCAACTTCCACCCAATTTCACTACTCTGATTTCCCAGTAAGATCACTGGGAAACTGATTAATAATCATTGTACACAATTTGTAGTGAATATTCATATCCTGGACCCCTCACAATCAAGGTTTAGAGCAGCCCACAGTACAGAGTCAACTCTCCTGGCTGTTACTGACATGATTAGAACCAGCTTGGATGAGGGCAGATCAGCTGTGCTGATCTTGCTGGACTTATTGGCAATGTTCAATACGGTATCTCATGCAATCCTCATTTATAGATTACAGATTGTATGAAATAGGAGTGCAAGAGCAGGCGCTGGCTTGGTTGAGGGACTTTTTGACAGAGAGAACCCAATTGGTTTCCGTCCCTCCTTTCAAATCAAAAACCGTCAACAACACCTATGGTGTTCCACAAATTTCTACGTTTAAGTCCCATGCTTTTGAATATATATGTGTCTCCTTTGGCTAAGATTGCGGAACCTTTTGGAATTGAGATTTGGCCATATGCAGATGACACTCAATTAATAATCTCATTTGGCCTGGATCTGGAGATAACGAAATCAAGATTTTATAATTGCATGTGAAAAATTGCTTCTTGGATGAGACAGTATTGCCTTCAGTGAATGGGGGAAGACAGAAATTGTATTAAGTAAAGTTATGGAATACTGACCTGATGATGGTGGCCTGGTGAGCTGGGTACCCCTACCAGTTCCTAAACAGGTGGTTAAAATCCTTGGTATTCTACTAGATGTCAAGCGTTCGAAGGCCAACCAGGTTAAAGCGATCTATGGATCCTGCTTTGGCAAATTCCCATTGCTTAGGAAAGCATTCCCTTGGCTTCCTGTTAACTACAGACAAACTATTACTCAAGCCCTCATAACTAGCTATCCTGACTACAGCAGAGCCCTCCTGGTTGACATAAATGAGGCGCTTTTGGAGTGACTCAAGGTGATTTAAAATACTGCGACTTGCCTAGTATGCTAACTTCCCTATGTCTCTCCTTCAGAACCTTTGCTAAGATCGCTACACCGGCTTCCCATTAGGAAACGCTGTATTTTTACGTTTCTCTGCCATGCCCATCCAGCATTGTACATGGAAGGTCCTATATACCTCGGACCTAGAATACATTTTTATCATCCTGGAAGATGTGCTAGATCTTCTAATACAGTGATGGCAATACCCCGTCAGATTCGAATGAGCAGAAATTGCAGTTGTTCATTTTTATTACTTGGCCCCACATTACTGGAGCACATTGCCCACTGAGATTCGTACTTATCCGAATTTCATAATTTTTAAGAAACGTTTAAAAATGAGGTTATTTTAAGATTTGCTCAAGTGAATTTGCCTGCCTTCTTCCCTCTGCAATTTTAGCTGGAGCGCCGAGATACCCCTCAGGGAAGGAGTTGTTGCACTGTATAAATCCGTTAACATAACATAAAATCTGTTAACAAAGGGGTGGAAGAGAGAATAGAAGATCTATACTACTGATGAAACAGGACAGTTGGGAGGATGGAATGGAGGGAGGTTAGTAATCCCAGACATGAGCAAGGTTTTGGAAAGGGGGGAGAGTGAGAAATTCATGGATGGTGTAGCATTCATAGGATAGTGGGTGAAAGGGGGTGGAAAAAATGAGGTTTGAGAAAGCGGGAACTGATGGTGGGGAAGATGTAAGGAATGGATAGTAAAGAAAAGTAGGCTTGGTACAGAGGTGATGATAATAGTGATGTGATTAACGAGTGATGAAAAAGTGCACCTGAATTACGAGTTATATTAAGACGGCATTTACCTTTGTGGGATTTAGTACATTGAAAATAATAACTTTGTTTGCCTTTGCAAAATGACAATTAAATCTCCATAGATTCTAATGCTAATGCTTTTACCGAAGAAGCTATCACATCATTGACCATTTAAGGAACTAGTGTCAGCATCCAACACCACAGAGCTGATGTAATAAGCAAAGAACTTGACAATAAAGGGAACGTTAAAAATAACAAAGAACAACTTTATTGTTAAAAGTATTTTTAGGTCTAGGTTTTGACAGTGTGGCTTCCAATCAGACCTATTGTTTTTAATATACTTACTGTAGGATTTGGGTCCGCCACCATCAACCATTGGCTTTTTTTTAACCAGCTTTTTTCAGCACTGGCTTGATACTGTGAAAATCATGTATAGGCTCAGATTGGAGGTGGATATCTGTCACACCTAAAGCTATTGCCAATTTGGTTGTATCTTTCTACTTCCAATCGAGTGCATGAATTGAACATCAAGAAGGGCGATTTTACTGCTATAGGCTGCTCTGTTGACTCTTTATGCTTGTTCCTCCATGTGTCCACTTTGATTGCTTACTTACACTCATCCCCTATGCACTACTGCCTATTCCTCTCCGCACCAGTTTTCCATGTACACTGCGTCTTACAGACCATCCCCTATGTGTGTTGCTGTGCATTCTCCTCACACTTCCCTCCCATGTGTTGCAGATCGTTTTTCTCTCCCTTCCTCTTTCCTGTGTGTTTGTTCCCTAGCACCCTTCTCTCCTGCACCATTGTTGCAGGGATTCTGCACAAGTACAGAACTATGTGCAGGAAATGGGATCTTGGTGTATAGGACTGAGTCTTCCTACCTCCTTAGTACCCACAAACCCAGGACTGACTAGCTATAGTTTCACACGTGCTCTCCTACTCACTCACAGAGAAACAAATGATTAGACACACCAGAAAACAACACTCCCAGATCTCTCAGGAATTGTGGTAACAAGACATACCCTTTCACTCTCACTCCTGTACGTGTCCACAATAAGATCTGACAGAGACGCAGAATAATTTAAAATATTTATTTTAACAAATGTGGCCTAACATGCAGTATACGTGCCACAACAAGCATGAAAATGCATATTACAAATATAGTCAGCATAGCAGCTAGTCCATATATCATGAAGGGAGATGTCATCATAAAAAGACAATGGAGAAAGGACTTAGTGCCTAACCTCCCTCCCCTTGCTAAGAAGAAGTATTATTATATAATAGAATATCTCTGGGCTTCGTCAGCAGACCCCATGCCTTAGATTATAGATGGTAGATCCACATCATAGGTGCTCTTCTCCCTGGTCCCTCCTCCAAGTGTGTGTCACCTATTCTTGTACCACTTCCAAAAACCAGAGTAAGCTGTCCATATGACAGCTGCATCTGTATGTTTTGTCTAAAGGCTAAGGACTGGCCAGAACAAATAACAAGGGGCATTGTTGTTCAACCTTGCACATAATGTTCAGTCACAATCCCAGGAACATGCAGAGAGTGAACACAGCGATGAGTTCTCATGTGAAAGCAGTCTTCGAAATTGTTGCAAAAACTAAAGCCTTGTAGTAACATGTGCAAAGCAGCAGGCAAGCTGCAATGTGCTCATGCTAAGTTAGTGAAAAACTACCATGTCCCTATGGGCCACGTGACACCATGTCATCCACTCATTCTATCTTCTGTCATATCTTTTGCTCACCCACCAGTTCTCTCCCCCAACACCCTACCTGGATTCTCAGTCCAGCTGTGAGTTGTGGGAGAGCTTCTTATTATACCAATACTTGTTTGACATAGAAACAAAAGGTGGTCTGAATTACAGGATACTTTGCCTTCTTTAGAGTACTCTTTGTTTCTATGCAAAATTAAGCTTGGGTTTGCATTTGTTTCTCTCTGTCATAGAAACTATAGAAAGACTATCGTGCCATCTGAGATTCAGTTCAAAACGATGACTGTAATGAAGGCAAGAGAGCATTCTATACAGAAAGCATTTCATGTCTTAGATGTGCCAAGCTGTAATTCCCTAATGCTTGTTTTAGCACATTAAACTCATACCTATGATTAACTTTGCCAATGCTTGCTTATGTTTATTTGAACCTGCTTAAGCAATAAGAAGGTGGTTGGGGCCATTTAACAATCTTAAGACATTGTGTATTCCCTTGATGAAAAAATTTATATTATTTCTATTACTTAAAATATGATTTCATAATTTTTTTAGCAAAGACGTTTCTGAATATTGTTAGTAGAGCTACCTTTTACATAAAGCCTTTGAAATGCGATGCTCCTTCATGTTTACTGGGTGTGCAGAAACCAAGGGAAATGGGTGATATATTTTGATTACAAAGATGTAACTACCTCAAAATATTTCAAGTTGGCTGTGAGTAGTTTATCTACACATAGCTGTATTATTTGCATACTGGTGCTGACAGATTTGCTTTTTTTTAATAAGTGTATGATTACATGTCCCTGAATCGAAAGAAAAAACACAAGGGGCCAATTCACAAAGGTAAATTTACAGGAGTAGATCAACTAATGTGTAGATTTACTCCTACAGCTAATTGTAAATCTCCACTCTTTGCTTCTCACCATTTCCTCGTTGAGACTTACATCTAGGTGTAGCGATCCGAGTCTCCACCAATTGAAATGAGTGAGTTGAGCATGGTACAACCCATTTTATGACATTATAGCTACTATTATTAACTTTCCAGCTGTTTGTGGAGAACTCCGCTACTGGGGAGGACATCTCAGTATGGAAAAATATAGAAAAATTATTACATTTATAATTTAAAACAACAAATTCCATAATTTTAATCTAAAATATAAATGTAAAATAATTTAAATTGATTAATATTAACCTAGACGTAATAAAAGAAAGTATCAAAACACACTAAATTATTACTACATTTTAAAATCATTGAAATGTGCTAATTTGATTGTTAAATGTTAATTTTTACATAGTAGTTGTAAGGTAAAATCACCCAACTGTACTCATATTTTCTTTTATTCAGTTTGTAATAAACATGGTTAAAAGTTATGTTTCATTAATTTTTTTTGTAGATTATATTTTTGAAAGTAAGTTTAAATCTTTCATTTAATTAGTTTAATTAGGCGCAGTATTGAATTTATAAAAAATAAAAATAATCAATAATTACTCTTAATTTTGTCACTAAATATTAATATTTCGAATCAGGTTAATTAGTTTAACATTAATTTCTATGTGGTACTAGTTTAATTCACAGCCTGCATTGTTTTCTGTGGGAGTGTGTTGCAGGGCCACTTGTTAGCCATGGGTGGTGTTTGAGTTACTTTGCTCAAGAGGAGCATATTTAAGCCCAAATTATATATGAATCAGGCAGAGCTGAATTACTGCTCTGCCTGGCTGTCAGGCACGATTTTACCATGTGGTAATTCTACGTGGTAAAATAGCAAGAGCCCTGGCTATAGGAGCAGCAAGCTTCAGTCCCTGTTTTGTTCTGATGGGGAGCATACAATACTGTCTCCCAGAAAGCACCTTCCTTTTTCCCTACTCTACTCCCACATCCCCCCCCTCACCCTTCACCCAATTCACTGGCCCATACATGCATTCTCCACCTGCTCATAGTAGGTGGTACATTAATCCATTTAACCCCATGGAATTGTCACCCTGTGTGGGTTTATGCTTGGAAAAAATGGCCCAACATGGTATTTTCCTATGACATGGGGTTTAGCTTGCAATTACACTGCATTGTGGTGGATGTACTGCACAGGGACAGTGTATGTGATTTTACTGTACCCCCAGTGCTGTACAACTTGGAATGAGGCCTCCTCTGAGCCTGTTTTGTCACCTTTAGTGAAGCTGTAAGTTTATAAGTGTTGATTGCTAATAGCAATGGTCTTACTCTGTGGTGTGGGTTTTGTGTCTGAATGTCCCTTCCTAAACTCCTCCTTGAATTTCCCTTAACTGTCCCATTTAGTAGAAATTATTTCTTATTTTCGCACTACTCACCTTTGTCCCTTCCAAATTTACTACTGAACACATACACTAATGTGTGTAGAGATCTCCATCACTGGGTTGGATACTAGGCACAGAAAAGAGAGGAGAGGCAGTGGTGGAGATCTCTACCAATAGATTTCAATTCAATTCAATTACCTTTATTTCGATAAAAAGTATCATAAAAGTTCATAAAAGATACAATAAATACAATAAAAACCATAATATACATAAGTACACACTAGATATAGGTATTACATATGTCTTAGTTAATCGAAATTGGAGAAGTGTGGCTCACTGGTTAGAGCAGGCAGACCCTGAAGCAGAGGTCAGACCCGGGATCAGGGTTCAATTCCCGACGCGGCAGGGTCTTGAGCTGAAAAATGTCCACGGACTCGATAATTCTCCCTTCGGTGCCTGACCTAATTATGGGTTCACACTCTGCAACTCTGGGCATTAAGCTTGCTTAATCTCCACAACGGACCCCGCGGCGGGATGCCTGGCTTTCACCTTGGGGATGCCCTGTAGGGGCTATCTCACAGGGAAAAGCCAGGACGGGTTCCCAAGGCAAGCGCTTAGAGACCCCTGGGTGATAAGCGCTATATAAATCCAACATACAATACAATACAATACAATATAGTATATAAAATATGTGTTCATTTAAAAATTCTAAAAATTAAGAAAAAAACACTCTATAAACATTCCCAATAAACATGATCCGTGCCAGCTGTAATCTGTGGTCTTATTGCAATTCATATTTTTTCTCCTGCTTTTTTCCTTATATAATACACTGCAAGCAGATACCTACTAATGCCAAATACAAGAGCCTGACGTGTGTCTGTTAATAGGATTCTTTCTGCGTCTCTACACCTCCGTACTCCTAGATTTATACAAAGAGGTTTAATCCACTTTATCCTTTGGGCCTTGTAGGCAGGACAGGCAAACAGAACATGTGTGGTGTCCTCCCTCCCACCTCCATTGCACATGGTGCATTTGTCATCAATGTTTTTGTTCCACCTTGCAACACAACTTTTTAACAAGAGTATTCTATACCTAAATTTGAGGTATAGGGTTTTAGCTAGTGGAGGGTTAACTTCATTCAGGAAGGGTTCATAGTGAGGGTCTACTTTGAACAACAGAAATTCTCTGGTTAGGGAACCATTTGATATATCATTAGTTCTGTGTTCATTCATATATACCCAAAAAAATCTCTTTTAATGTCCTTCTGGAATTAGTGGTTAGTATATTAGGACTATTCCAAAAATGTGACAGTCCTACCCTCTCAAACCATACTCTTATATGTGAGAACCATGAGATACGGTTAGAAATATCCAGATTTTTTAACTCCTCTAACTCTGCTCTATAATAGAGGAGTGCCCGTGTAGTCCATAACCGTACCCAAAACATTAGTGGTCTAAGTATTGCATGATGGTCAGTGCGCCTCATCTTGAGGTCTCGCATCATCGGGATTGTGGGAGTACACACAGGCATCTTTAGAAGAGATCTATAGAATATGTTTTCTTTCACCTCAAATGATTTTTTACATGCAGGGCCCCACAGTTCTGCCCCATATAGGGCTGCCGCTTGAGCTTTAGCACATGCTGTTTTGTATCAATAGGAGCTTGCTTTTATCAATTTGTGTTTTCCACTGCATTTTAGAATTAAGTGAGACTCCCAAATAGTTAAAGTTTTGAACATATTCCAATTTTTGATTACCTAAAACCAGATTCCCTCTAAAGGAACTGTGGGGGTTTATCGCCATATATTTGGTCTTACTAGCATTAATATCTAATCCTTTGTCACTACAATAAGAGGCAAAGAAGTTGAGAAGACGCTGTAAACCATTTGCAGTTTGAGATATTAGAATGGTGTTGTCTGCGAACAATAGGGACAACACCACCTCTCCCCCCAGTTTAGGTGAATCATTTGTTAATGTTAATGTTAATGTTAATGGGTGTCTTATATAGCGCACGGCTACTCCAAGGAGTGTCCCGGTGCTTTCTGACCCATGGCTGAAAAGAGAGATAAGGAAACAGGGGACATACCAGTTATTGGCTGTAAAGCCACGTTTTCAAGGCCTTTCTGCATTTACTTAAATAAGTGAGGACATCATTAACAAACAACCTTAACAAACAAGGAAAAGAGGGTAGGCGCCAGGACACAGCCCTGGCGCACCCCTCTTTTTACAGGGATGGGACTCGTTAATTCACCCCCGGGGCCCCACCTTACCCTAGCAAAGTTATCACGATGTAATCTTATTAACTGCTCTATAATATTGGCGGGTAATCCCTGTTTCTCAAGTGCTTTCGACAGCAGGTGCCTGGGTATAAGGTCGAAAGCAGCTCTTAAATCAATAAAAGCCACATACAGATGACCCTTCTGTAGACTAATGTATTTCCAGGTCAGACAGCAAAACCTGAACACTTGATCTATTGTGCTGATTTTAGCTCTGAATCCCGATTGGAATTTGGAAAGTACATTCCCTTCTTCAATCCATAAAAGGATTCTATTTAAAAGGTGTCTTGCATATATTTTTTTCAGTATATCTATCAAGCTAATAGGGCGGTAATTAGCTGGATCTCTCCTATCACCCTTTTTGTAGATGCAGATAATTACCGCCCCCCTCCATGAAACAGGTACTTCAGCTCCCGCAGCTATAAAATTAAACAGGTGGTTAAGATACGGCCCCCATATACTCATGTCATGTTTATATAAATCTCCTGGGATGGAGTCTAGGCCGGGCGCTTTACTTTTTTCACCATGTTTAATGCTAAGATTGTCTCCTCTAGGTTAAACTCCAGGATACTCTCTTCCTGGTTAGACACTGAGAGGCAATCCCACTCAACCTCAGAATCTGGGGCTGCGTATAAAGAGGTGAAATGATCACTCCACGTCTTTTCCTCCAGATATACTTCTCCGGTATCCCTTTCGTTATGGTTTTTGTTTGCCACTAATTTCCAAAATAAACAGGAATCTTTGTTCCTAGCTGCCTTTAGCATGTCTGTCCAGATTAAATCATCCCATTCTGATTTGGCATTTGCAAGAACTTTCTTGTAACTTTATCGTACTTCCCTTACCTTTGAACTAATATCCTTAATTTTAATTGAATTTATTAGTTCAGATTTAGCCCTCCGGCAAGCTTTATTATACCATGGTTTCCCCACGGGCCTCCTGTTTCCAGTTACTGAATCTACTTTAGCTGGCTTTGTTAACATGGGTGCTATTGCACTCAAAAATCCCTTATGTAATTCCAGGAACAAATCCCCATCTATTGGAGCTTCAGTATGTATAAGGGGGGAAAAAGTCGAAGCTAATAATTTGTAAATATTTGCTAAATTATTTCCATTGTCCAAAATCTGTGCCCATTTGACTGCTCGACGATTATTGGAAACAATTACATTATCGGTTGATGCAGGGTGGGATCTAATATAATCTACAGTGCTGGGTATTATCATACCTTTTAATAAAAGTTTGATTGGCCGATGATCACTTTCCAGTCTTAGCTCCACCTTGCAATCGATCGCATATTTCCAAAGGTCGAGGGACAAAACTATATAGTCTAGCTTACTTTGGGAATTATTCCTATAAAAGGTAGGAGCCATCATTTTATCAGAAGGGAGACGGCCACTACATGATCTTAGCCCATTAATCATCATTAGACTTGTTATTTGGAGTGCAAGATATGCACATGGGACCGATTTTAAGCCTGATATTTCGGGTATCTCGTTTACCATGTCTTCCTCCTCGTAAATATGTTCCAGTCCCTTTATTGGTTCATATTCACAATAAAAATCACCTCCTAGTATTACACCTATACCTGTGCTGTTCCTACTGATAACCTCTTCCAATTGTGTAAATACTATCGATTCTTTTGGTGCCGAGCAGGGTCGACTATAGACATTGTATACATGCAGGGCCCTGCCATCGTTGGTCACTATTTTAATACCAAGAATGTCAGGAGAATGAGTCTCTAACTTCTGAACTGTTCCATTGATGGTAATTTTAATCCAGATAACTAAACCTCCAGATGGCCTACCTCTAGGTGAGGGAGTGGCTGCAATAAAAAAACTTTTATAGCCCACACGGTGTATGTCTTTAGTGGCCCACGTCTCCAACAATAAACATATATCAAATTCCTCAATATATTTGTTCCACCCCGGGTCTATTAAGTTCTTCCTCAGACCAGCTATGTTCCATGACATAGTTTTTAAATAAGTGTCAATTGGGTGAATAGATACTATAGAATTGTTAATTGTACATGGGCTCATTTCAGTTGGGGTGGCTACATCTTTATCATGGATATTTTTTCAGTTCACTTATTCCGTTATTTACACATATGGTAAATTTGTTACCTTCGTCTGTTTTGGATTCCGCCCTTGCCTGATTCCCCAGAATATATAATGGATGCAGTAAATCCACTGCTTCCAACTAGGATAGCTCTTGGAACCTATTAGATAAAGCAATCAGTCCTATATTATTAGGAAAAGCTACAGTTTTGGTGTGGTGAATTTTATAGAAATAACCTAGTGGAAGAACATGAATGTTTGTTTGACTTGGAGAAGTATCTTCATAGGATCTTAACAGGGATCGGGCCAGATGTGGGTGTCTAAAGTTGATGACTATACAGTCCCCAGGGATGTCCTTCTGTGAGACTCCCACCCACCCTACCCTTTGTACCATTAAAATATCATTTGCTCCTCTCTGATTGAAATTTTTATGTTTGGCTAGCCAATCGATAGTTTTATTTTTTAGATTACCCCAAGATTCCAGTTGATTTCTTTTTAATACCGGCACACCTGTCAATACTATGACATAGGGGCATGAGGCGGGAGGAAGGTCCAATACATCCGTATTGGGAACCAAATCAGTCCCTTTGGGGCTATATTGAATGTCGCTGCCTAATTTTTGCGGGGCACCATGTATATCCTTACCTATAATTGGAGTTGGTGGAATCCTCCTCCTAAACGGAGAAAGACCGACCAACTCCTTAGTAGCATTAGGGCATGGTCTATGTAGAATAGTCCCACCTATATCCTTTGTGTTATCTACTGGTGCTTGTACATCAATTTGCCCCCCAATCTTTAATAGTGGAGCTTTTAGTGTGGCAATCAGCTGCTGATCTTTAGCTACTAATATTTTCCCTTCATCTATACTCTTCCCCAAATGAGTAACAGCTGTATTGAGTTGGACATTTTCAGCATTCAATTCCCGAAGTTTACTGTTCAGGGACTCATCAATTTGTTTGTGAATTAAGGGTAAGGCTGCTTTTAAGAACTCTGTCATTAACTGTTCAAGACCTTATAATACTCCTGTGTCCCTTAGAGATGCATTACCATAAATGCCTTCAGTTTGTGTACCCATGGACCTAAGTATGGGCTCTAAAGTTACAGTTTCCTTGCGTATAACCCCCCTTTCGTGACAGGTTTTTTTTTGGCAGGTCTTCTTGTCCCGGATCGGATTGTCACTCTTCTCACTGTTAGTTTGACCCCTAGCTCCTTGAACCCTAGCAGTCCCCAATCTGGTTGAAATGCCCGGGCTTAACGCTAAGTGTCTGTAATCTGATTTGTACTCGAAAAGGAATCGGCAGGCGGACTCTCATTAATTGAATTTTGCATGACTTGGACCGTTTGTGATAATGGGTTTTCCAGTGTTTGCGTGTCCATATGTGTTACATAGGTTGGTAGTTTAGAAGGGTCCAAGGAAAATCTTCTCTGTACTAAATCAATCTCACGTTCTACAATTGTCTCCGCTCTAGAAATAAAATTGTCCAAGGTACCATTACGTTTTGTCACTGTTCTTTTGCTCAATGTTGGTATAGACATAGTTGGTAATTAAAATCCACGTATGCAATGGAAAGGACAAAAACAAGCAGAGCTGTGATCAGCGCACCAGCACAGTGAGGAGGGTTCACAACCAACAGCAATTAAGGATACAGTACATTTACTCCACTTGGATAGACCTCAAAGGGAGGGGGGCCAGCCCGGCCTCCTTCGTCCTGTGACGACCTAGGACGGCCCGCCCTCTGCCCGGGCTCAGCCCGGCTGGTCGACGCAGGGGCTGCTGGTGACTTTTAAGGCGCCTCCGGGCGCTGACACTGCACTTCTGGTGCTAGGGCACCCAGGAAATGAAGTCTCCCTCCACTCGGCGGCCGAGAGATGGAAAACTGTGGCGGCGGGAGGGAGACATGACTGGCACCAGGAGCTCGGTGTCTGAGAGTGGGTAGGTCAGCAGTAAGTCCTTTGGCAAATTAGGAGCAGCATCCGCTCCACCGGGGCTGCTGGTGACTTTTAAGGCACCTCTGGGCGCGGACACAGCACTTCCGGTGCTAGGGCACCCGGGAAATGAAGTGTCCCTCCACTCAGCGGCCAAGAGATGGAAAACTGCGGCGGCGGGAGGGAGACAGGACTGTCACCAGGAGCTTGGTGTCTGAGAGTGGGTAGGTCAGCAGTAAGTCCTTTGGCAAATTAGGAGCAGCACCCGCTCCACCGGGGCTGCTGGTGACTTTTAAGGCACCTCCGGGCGCGGACACGGCACTTCCGGTGCTAGGGCACCCGGGAAATGAAGTCTCCCTCCACTCGGCGGCCGAGAGATGGAAAACTGCGGCGGCAGGAGGGAGACAGGACTGGCACCAGGAGCTCGGTGTCTGAGAGTGTGTAGGTCAGCAGTAAGTCCTTTGGCAAATTAGGAGCAGCACCCGCTCCACCAGGGCTGCTTGTGACTTTTAAGGCGCCTCCGGGCGTGGACACGGCACTTCCGGTGCTAGGGCACCCGAGAAATGAAGTCTCCCTCCACTCGGCGGCCGAGAGATGGAAAACAGCGGCAGCCGGAGGGAGACAGGACTGGCACCAGGAGCTCGGTGTCTGAGAGTGGGTAGGTCAGCAGTAAGTCCTTTGGCAAATTAGGAGCAGCACCCCATAAGATTTGTGAATTGCATTTTGTAGTGCATGAAATAATACTAATGGACTACACTTTAGTGTACTCCAAAATGCCTTTTGTGAATCGGCCTTAAACCTAATGTGCTCCTAACATCCAATACCAGAAAAATAAACATCTCTATTATATGTGGATTTTCAGCTACCAGCCAGCGTCGTTTCAGTGCCAGCTTTTGCCTAATGGGGTTGGCGGTCAGGGCGGGGGGAAAAAAAAGGAAATCCACATACCTGCAGGCCGCCCGCTGCCTCCCGGTCCTCTTCAGTCGTCGACACGCAACAAGCACACAGGCTCTCCTACTCAATCACGACACGCTGGCAGCAGCATCATGATGACCCTATGCATGTTCTCCACACGGGCTGTGTAATACAGCATGTCGAGAACATGCAAAGTGTGCATGAATGTTTGGACGGCCGAAGAGGGCCGGCCAAACCATCATGCGCACTTAGAGAGTGCTCACCACTCTTCCACCTGGCCCCTGCTCTGGCCAGAGCAGCACCACCCTGCCCGCACCTAAGCAGGAACAGAAAAATAAAATGATAATAACATTGCATTATTATTTTATTTTTAAACTGCTCGCAAAGTAGTGGGGAGATGCTCCTCCACCTTAGCGAAAGAGCCTCCGCTGGGTCGTTTATAGGATTGCTCTCTTCAGCATACAATGATATTGCATATGAGATAATTGGTGTAGACTCTGCGCTGAAATTGCACATTATTTGGCTGATAAAATTTTCCTATGCACATGTTTTTGCTAATGTGTAGCGGTTTTGTGTGCATTTGGCACAACACACCTTTTATTCTTTGAAACACTTCATTGCTTCTGGAGTTACCATGGAGCAAAAACATAGGTCTTTTTTACCCTGCACCAATATTCTCTTCAGGTTTTCTTTGCAAAAGTGTGAGCAAACTTGAATCCAACGATGCTTGCCCCAAGGTTGTGGAGTGACACACAGAAAAAAAAGTGGAAAATAATGTAAAGCATTTTTTGCTGTTAAGTTTTGCACTTTCATTGTAAAATATAATGCCAAAAATGTTTGAATGTACAGGATAAAGTTCTCCACTGATAAGGGCATGCACAAATATATTTGAGAAGCTTCGAACAAACTTCCCTCATTACATTTTTTTATTAAAAACGTAACCAGCCAGTAGGTCTACCAGGATTGTTTTGGTACCTCGGGACACAGGAAATTAGGAATTGCAACAAATGACTGATATTGGTGGTTTTAAAACATATTTGTTTTGAGCAGGTCCGTGCACAGCATTTAAAGGGTAAACGGTGGGCGGTTCCAGGCATGCAAATCCCATTGGGCTCAAGGGGCTTCAGCCCCCCAAGGTGTGTATCAACCTGGGCTGAGACAGCTTCCGGGCACACACACAAACGGTTTTTGAGCTGCCAGCCGCACCCGAGTACTTCACAGGTCTTTAAAGGACCATTCACTTGTTAACGAGGCTTTGTTGTTTTTTCACCCCTTCTTATAGCCCCTGTATCTCCACTCTGGCCTATGGCTGGAAGAATTAGCCCCCCCCCCTGAAATTTGGCTCTAGTTGCACCCCTGGGCGGTTCCCTGTAAAGATCTCAGGAGTGGAAGCATGACCCACAAGGTCACCCTGTAGCTCAAGTAATTGACTTGCCCCAGCATCAAAACAACATACAACAAGCACTTGCGATGCCAATAAATTGTTATGGCATTTGCCGCCAGACTTTTGGCTTTGCCGATGCTCGTTTTATTTTGTTGTGTTTCTTATAAAACTTTATTGTTGGGAGAACAGCTGCACCCTCAACAGTAAAAAATGACTAACAGAAAATGTGTTTTTGTTTCAAAAACCACACCTTGCATTAGTAGTCCCTGGCACTGAAGGGAACTTCTTTGTGTGCGGATATGCCTCTTGTAACTGAGCAGAATGACGTCACTCATTGTAAAAGTAAAGTAGCTGAATGGGTCTGATCCAGGGCTTTAAGTGAGATGAAAAAAACTGGGGGTGGGGTCTCTCGAAGGGGCGTGGCCGATGTACTTAAGGGCATAGTTTAAAAACACCTAAGCTAAAAATCTATGCTTAGCAAAGTGTGCCGCCCGTCTGGTATTTTGCTGCCTCTATCATTGCATCCAGATATATAATACAACAAGTAACATGACACCTAAAACAAGTTAGGGCTATTGACTTTTCCAATGGCTGTTAATTGCATAAGATAAATAGGCAACAACTATGGCATCGTTGTATATAATATTGAAAATGCTTCCATTCTGAAATGATGAGATATAAAAGAACTATAATGAGTCTCGTTGAAGTTACATCAAAGGCTGCTGTGGAGTTAGGATTTTTTATTCACCCCGAAGGTGGGGGCAAAAATGGAGAGCCCAATAGGGACCCCCCTCAGCACCTGCTTTTTAGAAATGCCCGTGCTGAGCACCAGCAGGACCCGGCCCACTTAAACCCCTCCTGATCCATTGCCCCAGGTTGTACGCTGTAGTGGGCAGAAGGATGTGAGTCATTCAGCAGACCAATGGATGAAGAGGGCAATCCCTAAAAATAAATATATTATGTAACATTTTATTAAAATAAAACGGTTTTAGCTAAGACCTGCAAAGGACATGTCTGAACATATCTGCTTAAGAAACTAGAGCATAAAGAACGTGGTTAAAAAACATGACCATAAACATGAATAGAAAGACAGTGCTCAAGCAGTGCTTCTCCACGCTGAAAAATAAACGTCATTCCTTCTTTTAGGACATGCATTCTGTGAGCTGTGCTCACCATTTCCTCATCCAGAACACGAGGCATTCATACCCACGCAGAGGCGGGACGCTAGGAAAATGCAGAGGAGAGAAAGCGCTAGGAATTCTTCGTCGGAAAACAATGGGATTCCATGCTTTTTATAATAAGCAAAAACTGGAAAACACTAAAAAAAATAGGCAAACGAAGTTTTTGTGGCGAATTCCCCTTTTTGTTCAAAGTGTGTTTTTATTTGTGAAGCTTTAGCTGTAGAGCAGCAATGGAGGGGGGCGTGACGTAAGGAGTGAAGAAGAACGTGTGGCAAAAAAAAGCGCGACTAAGTGGACTACTTCCATCAGACGTGGACATCATTTAAAAAAAACAACAAAAAAACTTTTCAATAACAATGTCAGAAACATTTAGCCTCGCTGTTTAATATAATGGAAAACCAGGCACAATGCACGACTCCCGGGGCAGCTGCGAAGTACAGTTCTCGTACAGTAATTGCATACATGCATATGAGCATCTGATCAGCGGCCCCGTATTGTTTTGGACAACAATTCTGCCTATTAATGCGGTGACTCCGTGATGCTGCTCCCAGGCTGCCCATAAAGGCTGTCTTTGTTTCATTGTGAGGCGGACCGGTCGCTCTTACAATGTTCAAGTTGCAGACAGGTGGGAAAATGGAGGTTGCATCTGTCGAAATATGAAATGCCACGCTTCTCCCATCTGCTCGGGCAACAGTTTAGGGCCTGCTTGGCGTCAGCTACGCACTTGTGCGTTCAGGGCAGCCATATGCCCGTCAGAACACCCGTGCCACCACCGCCGGCTACGCACTACGCACAGCAGCGGATTAACAAATGGACAGAAGATTTAGGAAAAATCACCCAAGGTCAGGCACGTGCGATACTCCGAAGGCGACAGCCCATACTGTCAGTAAAGCGTGCCCCAGACAACCAACAGAAAACGGCCTTAAAGCCAAGTACAAAGTAGACAGAATGCAGACTGCTACTGTTATTAGCCAAATGATGTGCGTAGGGTTGCCTCGCGGCTAGGCCCAAAGAAGGAAACTGCAGTACATGAAAGTCCATTTTTAGGAACCGTGTTATCGATATGAAGTTTTAGAAATCGTTTTCCGTTCAGGGACTTTTTTTCCGCGCCCCAATTTGATATCTAGTGTGAATAAATATATCTGGGTGTCCACTTGACTTCACTTGGCAATCAGGATACCCACCTGACTAGGACTCGAGGAACCTTTTAGTTCTTGTCGTTTTGTGTTACGATATTTCTAATTTTTTTACCTTAGCGAAGGGTTGAAAGTGTCCACGCTTGTTTCGTATGTGATTTTGTTTCTGCCTAGGAGAGAATTTTTATGGTAATAGAATAATACTATTCAAACAAGACCCACTATAGAAAGAACTGTTACACATTTTTTGCACAGATTTAAGACATAATTACTTCAGGGATAATTTATTCAGATTTTTTTCTCGGCAAATGTCCTATTTGTACAGCTACTCTATACATAATGGCACTGCAGAGGAAACGAGCACTGTTTTCTGTGAAGATTTTTTTCTCAGAACCATATTTAGCGCTAAATAAGCTTAAACGTGACATACGTTGTTTTAAATTCGAGATATTCAGGTGGACACCAAAACGAAATATCTCTCAAAGTTCTGCAAAAAAAAGAAAAAACCAAAAAACAGTTGTACCTTCTCACACCCTGAAGCCCTAACGTAAAATGCGGCATATGCTGAAAAGTTGGAAGGCCAAGCAACCGGTGAGAAATGTTCAGTCCTTGGAGGGGGCAGATTAGTCCTTGGAACTGTAAACAATGTGGGCTAATTGTATTGAACATGTTTCTCAGCCATGAAAGGCCTCCTCGATTTGCCTCCACGGACCCATATTTCAGCCACTGCTGCTCTTTTGCAGAGCTTTTCTGCAGCCTCTTGAGTTTCACTGAGTAAATAATAGGTGTGTGTCAAGTACTGTCAGGTGCACCATCGGTCGAGCCTGGCACAGGCCTCGATTGCAGAAGCTGTTGGCCGTCGAAGGCTTTTTTTTTCTCTTTCTTTTAGAGAACCAAGCTTTACACAATGAGGGCTAGAGCAAAGGCAAGTAGCACCACAAGAGAAACTATTCAAATAAACCAGTTCATTTGCCAATTGTACCACCTGTTATTTACAGTGTTTAGAATCGACAGAAGTGTGTATGAAGCGCTATATAAAAACACACTCTTTCATAATAGTTAGTTGTAGTACTTTCGTATTCTTTTCAAAATACTGTTGAACATTGAAAAATGTTATTGAGGACTAAGGCATAGGCTGAATGAAAGCCAATGGGGTTACCACATACAGCAAGATTTAATGAAGAAGCATTAATAGGAATGAAAAAAGAATTTCAGGATTAAACTCACATTACATTTTCAATAATTTTCCCAAGTAGACTTGTTCTTTGAGTGATGCTTGGACTTTTTCGTATCCCTGTGACTTCAGTTATGTAACAGCGATCGCAGCACTCCCACTCTGAAAATTGTTCGAGCACCACTGATAGTGTGAATAGCTTAGAAGTCAAGTCCGGTGTGAGACAGGGATGTGTGATGTCAGCGTTGCTCTTCAACTTAGTCATCGGCCGGGTGATGCCACGCACAAAGATGACCAAGCCAGAGCCATCAAATGAAACTTATTTTCTACACCAGAGGATCTTGACTATGTAGAGGACCTACCCTTGCTCTGTCACACACACCAGCAGCTGCAGGAAAAGTTGTCAGGCCTAAACAGCTTTACAAAACAAGTGGGCCTGAAGATCAACACATAGTCATGCAACTCAACATCCCAAACCCTTCCCCAATCAAGGTGGATGGAGAAGACTCAGCCATGACTGAAGAGTTCACCTACCTGGGCAGTACTATCAGACATGATGGGGGGGCAGGCAGTGGCATCAATAGCAAGTTGATGAAGGCCAGAAATGTCTTAATATGCTGAACAATGTGTGCAGGTCATCACAGTACAGCACCAAACTGAGGCTTTACCAGAGCTGCGTTCTGTCCACACTGTTGTATGGATCTGAATTCTGGGAGGTAACAAAAAGCTTTCACTATCAGGCAAGCGTAAGGACGGGGTAGGTGCTAACGTTCCGGCACCCGAGCTAAACTCCCTGTAAGGTGCAGGCACCTTGAGCTTCTAGCCCTGGGAGCACTTCTACCCCTCCCCCCAATTAGGTCATGATCAAGAGTGGTTTCAACTATTTAGTTGTAGCCTAAACTACAGGTTTCACAGTTTTTGGCCTGCCCTCACCCTTTAGAGGGTTTCTCCCCTTGTATCACTATTTACGTGCACAACACACCACACTAAGTTCATTCGGTCCTGATGAAGTGCAACGGATCCTGTGACTACATAGGTGCGAAACATGTCGACCTGACCTTCTAGGTACCTGGGCACATTGTGCCTTCAGTGGTAACATCTAACCTACGGATTGTTTATTCTGACAAAGGTGTCAACATATTAAAACACACATCTTCTGGTAACCCTTAGTCAGTTTTAAAATCTTTGCATGCACTTCTCTACCCTCCACATAGGACTCACCCCACACACCCACAGACACCATACGGCAGTTCTCAAAAGATCTCAGATAAAGCGACCCTTCGTGAGACCCGTGGGGCATTTCAGCGCCGGCCCGACAAGGAGCAACTGTCAGATGATGAAGCATGACATCCTTCGGGGTGTGTGAGGGCTACAAGAGGCAAGACTTGCTCTTCCCTCCCAGCAGTAGGTTCGAGACCTAGGATCCCTACCCCTTCCCCCTTTCTTTCCCTCCTTTAAGTGAGTGAGTGACACACGCACCACTCCCCAGGAACAGTGTCCCCCTTCTTTGACGATAGGTGACAAAAAGTGACATCACCAAATTGTCAGCCTTTCACACCAGTAGCAGTAGAAGATTCTTGCGCAATTTCTGGCTGCGAACCATCAATAACCAGGAACAGCTCACCAGATCTAAACAAGAGAGCATGCACACCATCATTATGAGAAGAAGATGGAGATGAATAGGACGCATCATCAGAATAGAACAAGACTATGTCACAAGAAAAGCTCTCCACTGGACACCAGAAGGCAAACGGAAAAGAGGTAGGCCAAAGAACACCGGGAAACAAACTGTGGAAACAGAATGAAGGCCCTGAACCACAGCTGGGGCACTGTAGAGAAACGTACCCAAGACAGGAAGAACTGGAGGTCCTTCATTGTTGCGCTAAATGCCAGTCAGCAGAAAGAGCAGTAAGTAAGTAATAGTTAGATTTTGCTAAAATATCTAACCACGTGATTAGGCAAAATGATCCAAAGCCATTCAGATATCAAGTTCTTTGAAAGACTGTAGGCATTTGTGAGTAGGTGAAAAAATATTCTTTGGAGTGCATGCAGAGGAATTCAGTTTTGTTGAGTTTTAGTTTCAAGGAGAATGACAGCATACAGTATCAGTTTATCCAGGAAGATTTTTAGATATGCATGTCTGCAGGATTTAGAATTTTGAGACACAGTTGTGTGAAGTCTGCTTATTGATGCGTGGTAATTGTTTTTACTTCGAAGCAATTCGTTTATTTGGAGGCTGAATTCACCAGTCAAATTTTCTCCAACATACAAGCCATGTGATAGATGAATTTCCAACGATAAGATTTTCCTCTAGATTTAGAACTTCCAAACAAAATAAAGACATTTTCCCTTACTATTCGAAATAAAATCAGCCACTCTGACTTAAGCTGCATGTATTCCTTTTGAAATACTTCCATAAGCTATAGCTATTAGCCAATGCATGTTAACCTATTGTTAGGAATTCATAAAGATTATACATTTTCTTGCAAGTGGGCATCTGGGCACTAAAGTAACAAATGAGTGCCTGCTATGTTGAGTCCTTCTATGCAAGTCTGTGGCAATACCAATACTTGGTAGCAGCAATTCAGTACTAAGGATTACTGGCTATTTCACCTACTCCCTTTGGCTAGGAGCTTTACAGCCCTCTTGGTATATATATGTATATATTACCTACTGGCGGTCGCCAGTAGGTATATATAGTTAGGATTTTTTCTCTATGGAACTTTTGAAAATTCTATGTCTAATAACTTTGGCGTTTGTGGACGGAATCGGCTGAAATTTTCAGGAAAATGGCACATTTTGTTTCTGATCAGCCCCTGAAAATTTGGGGGGGTTTCATCAAGGGGGGCCGAGAAAAAAGGGGGGTCCCAAAACGCGTTTTTCCATGTTAATTTCCTTAGGGCGTTTGGCCTCACTTTTAGCTCGAACGGCTGAATGGATTTACACGAAACTTGGCAAAATTGTAGGGACTGTTAGCCCGATGTGCCTTTGCTGGGTCTCAATATATGTGCTCCAGTGGATTTTGAGAAATTAACGTTTAAAAAAACAGATATATCTGTGACAGCGTCCTAGATAGCGTACTAGTTCGCGTACTTTTCGCGTTTCGGAGCTTTTCGAAGCGAAGCTGATTGGCTCTCCGGTGTCTGTCAACATTCTAAACAGTCTGTAGCGGCCGCCATCTTGTCTCTCGGTAGGATCAAGAGACAAGAGGAGGCCAAAACAAAGGGGGAAATGAAGGAAAGGGGGCAAGGTAGACCCCTTCTGACCCCCTAGGATTGATGAGGGGGATATTAAAGTGCCCCGCGGGGCCAAAAAAAAAAAATAGTTTTTTTCGTGGGGTGCGCCCGGTTCGCGTACTGGAAAGCGGTCTGGGGAGCGTAGTATAAGGAAACAAGAATGATTGACTTTTAACTTATTGTATGTTTATTGATTGTTCGTTTTGTTGTTTTTTTTGTTTATTTTTATTTACGTAGCTACATGTAGGTATCAATGTAGAGTGTATAATTTAATAAACGCCGTCTCCTTTGTAGATATGTTGCTTGTTGTTAAAGAAGTTATTGTGGTATATGGAATTCATACCATAGTCTGTCTGGAAAGCCGAAACAACATGGAGGCAGGAGATGATAAAGAGATGTTGTTGATGTTGTCACTTGTTGTTTTTGCAAATACACATTGGAGATAATATAGTGGGGGAAAGGAAGTAACTATGTACAAAGTTAGTATGTAACACCAAAAAGTTGCACAGTATATTTAAAGTCTGACTTCACGTTATAATCAATTTGCTACTAGTTTTCAATATATATATAAAAATAAAAATTGTGTCAAACAATTTTTGAATTAAGAAATTAAAATTTATTTTTCAGATTGTTTTTCAAAATTTAAAAGAAAATCTAAAAAATCGTGATCATTTTTTTCTTCATTTTTCAATAGAAAATCTACTGCATCTACACATTGCACAAGTTCATTGTTTATTGTGTCGTCGTAGAAATCCATGTCAACTTCTGTCTCATTTTTTTTTTCTGTTTCAGTTTTAAAGTTGTTTACTTCTCCTTCCATTTTGAATTCTGAAAAATGAATTTTTAAAAAATATATCAGTACAGATAGGGCACTGTTGGGTTTCAGTACAGACAGGCAGTTTGGTTATTTATACAGTGTTTTTTTCTTTGGGCTGTGTATGGTATCAAATTGGAAGTAGAAATATGAAGAAAATTATAAAATAAACTCTTTGTCAATTCTGAATTATACTGGAGAAGTCTAACTCTATCCTTAACTCAGGGCCGGCGCTAGGCATGGGCAGCGTGGGCTGCCGGTCAGGGCCTCGCACTCAGCCCATCAGCATGGGGCCACACACTGGTGATGTGTCCTTTTGTTTTCCTGGAGATCTATCACAAAGAAAGGTGTCGCCTGCAATTAAGGTCCATTGGCGGGGGCCCCTCCTTGGGCCTCTCATGGATGGTGTCAGGAGGTATAGGGGAGGGAGAAGGAGACGCTCTTTGAATTGCAAGGAGACCATTCACAGACACTGTGGGGGGCCCATTGTCCAGCATTTTGGCGCACCCTCAGTTTTAAAAATAATATCTTACCTTTTAAATATAATTTTAAGTTATCAGTTGATTTTTTGTTGTTCTGCACTTCACGAAGTAGTAGTCAAAATGGCTGTGTTTCTTTCTCTTTGTTTATATATATTCAGGTACATAACCAATCAAATGTCATGATATAGTAGTAGAAATTGAAAGTAATATTTTAATTGGTTGTCATTTCCAACACTTTCGATATTTTTTGTGATGTAATTTACCTCAGGGATTTTAGAGAGTTCTACATGCTAAATGGCTAAATGGTATTCCAACTAAATTTGTGAAAATGGTAGGGATTGGTATGTAGTATGAGCTACTGTTTAATTGGTGAAAGTGTCTCCAGTGGTTTTTCTGTAAATTACTTTCCCACCTTTTTTGTGCGAGTGCTTGTCAGTGCGTTTCCCGGTACACGAACTTGCAGTGTTACGGGAGTCCTCCATTTTGTGTTTCGGTAGAATTGAGATACAAGATGGAGGGTAAATAATGTTCAGAATGGAAAGATTGGGGTACTTTAGACGTATGCTGTTTCCCTAAGTTTTCTGAGGGTGGCTGAGGAGGCTCATATATGTCGATAAAAAAAGAAAGGTTTTTTTCGTGTGGTTAGCTGCAGGTACGCAAATTGGGTAGCGTACCGGGAAGCGAATATAGGTGAAATTAAGTGAAAAAAAAAGGTTCATTCGAAATTTTAAAAGAGTACACTAAGTTAAGGTAGTTCTGAAAAGAGCTTTTGGGTTCTGTGTATGTTCTAGAAAGTTATAAGTAGGAACCAATAGACATTCTTAAATTTAGTATGAAAATTCTGTTCCCCTCATCTGAGAAATGCACGCCACCTCCTCTGTAGATGCATGTAGTAACGCAAGTTATTGTTGTAGATGCAGCCCATTACATGGTCCCTCATGTAAACTGAAACAGACTTATTTACATGCTTCCTCGATTTCTCAATTTGTGGACAAAATTGATTGGACCACCTCCATTTTTGTCTTGGGCATATATTGGAATATACCAAGGCAGTTTGAGGAAAAAGTGTCATCAATTGTTCAAAGGTGTCCTTTAAAAGCATTTCCAGTCCTACCCCAGTCAAAGTGCCCAAATCGTTTCCTCCACAGTGCACTATTATGAGGTCAGGGGTTGGCAAATTTAAAAAGGTTTTCACCAATGGTATCAATTGGTGACATTTCAATCCTCTTCGACCAATCCATTTGATTTCCACATTTTGTAAATCGAGGTTGTGTAAATTTCTGTTTTCAGCATACCTGTGAGCCCAGTGGATATAGCTATGTGCCAGAATCCATACTGAAAACATGGCTAGAGGAGTTTTTGCTGCAGTCAGATGAAGTGTGGGAATGAAATGGCAGTTGAAATAGTGATGTTTGTAATGTAAAAAACTGTGGAGTTTAAGTGTAAATGATTCATTAGCAGTGATTGGTGTATTTTCATTGCTGAAAACAGAAAGTTAGGGTGCATGGATGTGTTCTTTGAAAGATGTATTTTGAATGGTTATTTAAAAATGTTGTTATGAAAGATTGCAGTGGATTAGCAGGTGTACTGAGAGTTCAGAGTTCATTTGAAACATTGTTGTGTGAACTTGTGGCCATGACAGGTCAGGCAGGTGGTAGTTGCTATGGAAAAGAGGTAGAAAGGGCAGAGGGGGGAAGGGTGTTGATTTGAAAAAAGTGAGGGAAGAGTTTTAATTGGCTGACATGAGAGATATGTGTGTTGAATATCAGCGTTTCGGTGCCTTTGTTGGTTCCAGCCTCTGGAGTGCATGCCTTTAATTCTGGTACAGAACAATTGGTGTGTTTCTGAGACTGTTTTCAATTTCAAAAAGAATTTGTAAAGGTGAGTTATCGTTTATATATTTTAGTTAAAGAGTAGTATGCTTTTTTGCGTAAATAAGAAAGTCAGCTGTGTATTTAAAATGAGGTTTTGCGTTAAGTGTCTGCATTCTGCTTTCAAAGGCGGTTTTGCATTCTTCATTTATAGAATCGGAAAAATTTTTGGTTCGGAAAAATACCGAATCGGTAATTTTACCGATTCTGTAAATTTGCTATATAGGGGGGAGTCTTCTGAGTCTCAAATGACTTAACGAATCAGTATTTTAGCATGAAATCAAACTTCATGGTAAAATACCGATTCCGGTGTGCATGCACATTTGTGCATGCACACGTATGTCATGTGAAAGGCAGACCTGCCCTTACATGATTGTAGGTGTATAATTGTTTTACATAAAAGGTTTTAAAACTTTGTTTGAAATCAAATGCATGCACACTTAGGGCCCGATGTAGGTGGTCGTTTAGGCCATTTACCGACCGGTTACGGCCGATTTCGGTCGTTTCCGACCTGTAAATAGCGAAAAGGTATGTAGGCGCCTAAATCCAGGGTCACATGTAGGTAAATTTACATTTACAGAATCGGAGAAATTGTTTTTGATGGTAAAATGATGTGACTCCTGCAATGCATCGCTTTTGGGGAACAGATATATGATGTAATTGTGTTGTTAATGTTACAGTGTACATGTAAAAAATGATGCATAAGTGTTGCACGGGCATTGTAGATACTCTCTTATGTGTGCTTAGCAATTTCAAGTCACTTCCCCCGGGTTCAAGGGCCTTGTAAATACGTCCCCATGTGTGTCTGGTCATTTGAAGTCATTTTCCTTGTAGTGTAAGGCCCTTGTAAATACGCCCCCATGTGTGCCTGGCAAATTTTAATTTTGATTGTTTGAGTTACATAGCCATGTTAAAAGTTATTGAAAAAAAGGTGCAAGTTCTTTAAACGTTTTTATGTGTATTAGGGCATTTTAAGTCTGTTCCCCATGAATGTAGGGGCCAGATGTAGGTGGCTGAAAATAGCCATTTACCGATCGGTAACGGCCGAATTCGGCCGTTACCGACCGGTAAATGGGCATTGACACGTAGGGGCCCTTAAATGTTGCGTTTTCGGTAATTTTACCGAATCTGTAATTTTTCCGATTCGGTAATTTTACCGAATCGGTAATTTTACAGATTCTGTAATTTTACCGAAAATGCAAGATTGAAATGTGGGTAGCCAATTTTCCATTGGCACATGCCTTTCAGAATCGGTATTTTACCATGGAATACAAATCCATGGTAAAATACCGATTCCTGTGTACATGCACATCTGTGCATGTACACATATGTCATGTGACAGACAGACGTGTCCTTAGGGCATGTCTGTGTGCCACATTGCACACATGCCCGTTTTGAGGGTGCTAGATGTTGTCAAAGTGATACCCCTTGCACCCTTGACAAATTCGGTATTTACCGATTCGGTAAATACTGAATCGGTATTTGAATTGAATCCTATGGGCTTCAAGGCCCATAGGATTCAATAGCAAATATCGATTCGGTATTTACTGAATCGGTAAATACCGAATTTTTAAGGAATCGGTAATAAATCAGATGTTGGTACCTACATCCCATTTACCGATTTTGAAATACCGGTAATATTCGGTATTTCAAAATCGGTAAATGTGATTTACCTACATCTGGCCCTAGGTGTTTTACATAAAGGGCCCGATGTAGGTACCAAATACCGGTCGGAAACGGCCGATTTTGGACGTTTCTGACTGGTATTTGGCCTACTGAGATGTAGGGGACCTTTTTTTGTCCGATTCGGTATTTTACCGATTCGGTAAAATTACCGAATTGCAAAAATACAGAATCTGTAATTTTACCGATTTTTAAATTTGGGATGTAGGTGGGACTACTTTCTGTCCCACAGGCCCTTTAGATTCGGTATTTTAACACACAATCCAATTAGGTGTTAAAATTCCGAATCCAGGTGTGCATGCACATGTGTGCATGCACACCTATGCCATGTGACAGACAGACATGCCCTTAGGGCTGGTTTGCTTGCCACATGGCACCTGTGCCTGTTTTGAGGGCGTCAGAGGGTGTCAAAGTGATACCCCCTGCACCCTTGTGCATACTTTTTTTTTTATATAGCATTGTCGAATCTAGTTCGTACTGTTATTGATTTACTGTTTGGTAATAGTGGTTAATAACATTTTTTATTATATTTCACCACAGATTCAACAGGAGATTATTTGGGAATTAGACAATGCCGTCTAAGGATAGAATTCGAAAGGCTACAAAACGTCAAAGACAGCAGTTACCAAATATTTTGCAGCAGTCCTCTACTTTAATATTATCTCAACGGACGAAGAGAACACCAGGTAAGAGAACAAAATCATTCCTTAAAAACATTTGTAGAAACAAAAGTATAACTACAGAACAAATTTTAGTCCAGAAAAAGAGAGCCAATTTAAAGCCACTTGTCCCTTGCTCCTGTTCCTCGTCTTCCTCTTCTTCTTCCTGGTCGAAGATGACCTGGCTAGTCGGTCCTGTCTTCTTTGGTGGTGGTGGAGGTGGTGGAGATCCACCAGCTGCAGCTAATAGAAATGCCATGTCTTAGCAAACAAAAACAGGTCTTTCTCTCATAAAAATGAAAGTTGGAGTGAGGAAAAAAGGTGGGACTTTCATCATTTGAGAAAACAAAATGTTCTAAACCAATGAAAAGTGTTTGTTTTACGTCATATGATCAAGCGTTCCATCATTAGGAAACTAAAAGTAAAATCAACCAATGAAAAGTTTTATTAACTAGTCACATGACCTGTTATGCTTACGTTCCGCGTTCCGCACCGCGCCTTAGATCGAGTCCGGGGCTTTACGTTTCGCGCCTTTGTTCGCGTTCCAGAACGCTTCCGGGTGCGCTAACGCAGCACGTCATAAGGGGCATTACGTAGTAACGCGATATGTTGCGTTTATGGGACGCGTCACGATGTGCCTTTCTAACGTGGTATTTACACTAACGGAACGTTTACCGATTCGCGGACCGGCAACGAAACAAGAAAAAATAATTTAAACTATAATATAAATTGAATTAAAAAAATATAATACAAATATATATAAAAAATATTTGTGAATTAGAATAAAAAAATATATGTTACAGCTATAGATATTTGCTATTAAAAAACCATTGAAATTCACAGAAAAAACCATAGGTTTTAGGCCATATATAGTTAGGGATTAGCATTTACAAAACCTTAATATACTCGCACAAAACCATAGAAATTCGCATATATAGTTAGATGCAATAACTATATATCGCGCACCCGCAACCCACTGCTGATGATGTCACATATTACATCATTCATGACATGGTCAGTGACATCACTGATGACATCACTGATGACATCTCAAATGACATCACTGATGACATGGTCAGTGACATCACTGATGACATCACTGATGACATCTCAAATGACATCACTGATAACATCTCATTTGTCATTACTGATCACATCTCTGATGATATCATTCATGTGATAATATGATCAACCTCTTCAGACTCTAATATAACCTTAGATACAATCAGTGTAAACAGACTCTCACAGACTGTCACTCATCCATGGAGTTACTCACACACCTGGTCAGTCATGCAAAGAATCAATCACACCTCCATTTCCTCAACTATACAGTTATACACACCATACTTAATCAAACATATACTAACACATATTTACTCTCTTATACAATCCCTGAGACAAGTTCAGAATGATCCATACAGCCACTCACACATTCACTGGCTCTTATGCACAGTTATTTATATATGTCAATTCTTACATGTACTGTGTTTTACATATGTACTTACTTTGACATATAGCACTGATAAATCCAATTACTCACCAATGCACTCATGCTGATAGTCAACTGCCCATACAGCTGTTTTCACATGCACTTTTGAACCCATACATCTACTGAATCAACTGCTCACACATCTATGCACAGAGTCACACACCTCCCAGCCACCCCCACTCACACACTCACTCTCCCATACAAATATTTGGGCAACCAATCAATAACCCATATAGTTACTCATATAGCTACTGATCAACACATGCAGCAGTTTACAGAACTACAGTAATAATGATGCACAAATTAAGACAGTTTAGTCACTAACCCATGCACTCAGTGAGACACATTTAATCACTCACTCATACAGTCAGTCATGCACCTACTAAATCCTTCATACAAACACTTATACATCCACTCATTCCTCAATATCTAAGACATATTTTAACTTTACAGAAACATACAGTCACTGGATGTTGTCATTTGAGATGTCATCAGTGATGTCATTTGAGATGTCATCAGTGATGTCATCAGTGATGTCACTGACCATGTCATGAATGATGTAATATGTGACATCATCAGCAGTGGGTTGCGGGTGCGCGATATATAGTTATTGCATCTAACTATATATGCGAATTTCTATGGTTTTGTGCGAGTATATTAAGGTTTTGTAAATGCTAATCCCTAACTATATATGGCCTAAAACCTATGGTTTTTTCTGTGAATATATATATATGTATATATATATATATGTATATATATATATATATATATATATATATATATATATATATATATATATATATATATATATATATATATATATATATATATATATATATATATATATATATATATATATATATATATATATATATATATATATATTCTCCAAAGTGATCCTCTCGACTCCGAGCGCTCTGTTGTGGGTGCTCTGCATGGGGGCCGGATCCTGGCCCGAATTTCAATTTTCTCACAAGGAATGCGGCACGCAAAGTTCTGGATTTTTAATGAGGGTTTATTACTCCAGCTCAGACCAATGCGTTTCAGCCTAGGAACAGGCTTTATTAATGGTCCAACTTCCTGGTGTCATGAACACCGAAGAAGGCTTGACGCCGAAACACGTCTGTTCAATCCGCAGTAAAGAAATTTATGAATGCGTCCCCCTGTATGTGCGGTTCATTTAGCAAAATCCTGCAGGATCTGAGCTTACATTTCGAGCGGTATTCCCTTGCCGCAGACCGCACCCGCTGGAGAGTGCTCTGTTTCGAGAGTGGAGACTGAGCGTGCATATTATCCACGGAGAACCGCTGCAGCTGTTTGGGAATGTAAACGGCACCTTTGGAATGGATTGGGTCGGGGAGATCGTCGTGGAAGCACGAAAGCGACCCGTGTATGAAATCAATCTCCAAGGTGAGCCTGGCTCGAGGAGCCACAGCGCAAAATGCAGGAGAGCGGGTAGGGGGACGCAAAGGGTAAATTTCCTATGCTAACAAAGACACAATGGATTTGGGCACGTTCTGTGAAAGCACGCGCTGCGCGGCGGCGAGAGATATGTTTAAAAAATAGGACGTGGCAACCTTGCATGCAATACCTACGATAGTGCAACAAAGCAGCAAACTAAATGACATGTTGATCAAAATGGAAAGACTATATGAGCTCGAAATTCGCAAGTGGTGGGAGGCCACTAGTCTGCAGAGTAATATTGATGATAAGCGCGTTCCACTAGGATTAAGGGTGTATACAGTGCCATCTTATGAAAACCCTGACCCCCAACTTCTGACAGACTGGACGGAACATACGTCCCAGTACTGCAAGGGAACCTTGAAGATCCTTGTCCAATATGACTGGGGCGACAGGGACAAGGCACTAGTGGAAATTAAGGCACTAGAGGATGACCTTGGCAAGGAAGAAGATAAAAGTCGCATAGATGATGCGAAAGCACAAATGAAACTGCGGCTGAGCAAATACGAACAGAAAATTAAAACAAGAAAAGTACACTCGCGATGAAAATGACTATCTACAAGGACGTGTCTTGACATTCGCCAAGAAGTTTGATGCCCCGAGGAAAGAAGTACATCGTGGAGCACAACAAACGACAGCACCGCGAGTAGAAACTTCTGAGTCCGAGGTCACTGAGAATGAAACTACTGATGATCAAATACGTCATGGAGGGGAAGAGAGAGGAAGGGCTGTCCCCCTCCCTTTTCACAATGAATTCAAGGTGATCCGGCAGTCCTGGCTACGGGGAGAAAAGATCAAGCCCCCAGACGATCCCGCAGAAAGACCCGTAGAGGAGGCAGGGACTGGAAGAGGAAGAACGCAAACATGGACCAGCAAAAACAAGAAGAAAACCAACAGGCACTAGAGGATACAACTAATTTAACTGTGGTCAACTTAACAGACAGACAGCTCACAGATACGGAGTCAAAACTTCTGAGACTTGGATTGACCTTTTGTCCCAGTAGCTGATTAGAATATACACAGACTCGTATAGATCTGTTTAACTTCATTCAAAAACTTAAGCTCCATAAATATTTTTAATTAAGACCTCAGAGCAAAGACACTAGAACATTGCCCCAAAGATTGACAGCTACAGATACATTGACTGGAAAAGACATTGTAGGAATCGAACTTCTTGATGATCTCAGAGAAGAACGGGACGAACCATATGCACACATAGAACCTTGGCGGAGAGGGCTTTAGCACAGGACTTTGAACAAGATAGGGAGGAGAGTCCCTTTAAACCTATGTCGGTTTTCAATTCTCAGATGCCCTGGGACGCCATCAATGTTTTCTCGGAGGCTATGATCAGCGACCTCTTAAGATTCAGAATGAAGCAAGGCAAAACCGTGCAAGTGGGCAATATCACTTCTGATGAAAGAAAAGCACTGCAGGATCTTATGAAGGACGACACAATCATCATCAAACCATCTGGAGATGGACCAATGGAGATAAGACAGAGGTTCTGGTGGTGGGGAGAGATGTCTCTGCATGGTCTCATGCATGGTGGCCCAGTGAACTGGGCAAGCTGCCTATTCCCGTAGAGACGGTTAGAAATCTAGGCGTTATGCTGGATTCCAACCTCTCTGGTAAGACCCAAGTCAATAAAATAACGGGAAAATGCTTTGGCATATTAAAAGTTCTCCGCAAGGTACTTGACCTTCTTCCCACCGAAGCCAGGAAAACCATAGTCCATGCTCTGATAACACCTCATCTGGACTATGGAAATGCCCTCCTGATAGGTCTCAGCCAGAAGGGCCTTCACCAATCACAATGTGTACAAAACACAGCAGCCCGACTGGTGCTCGGTCTCTCAAGAAAAACATCTACCAAAGCTGCCTTATCCAAACTCCATTGACTCCCTATTAAAGAGAGAATTAAATTCAAAACCCTTTGCTATGCCCACCGTATCGCTCAGAACAAAGGCCCCAACTACCTGAAAAGTCTTCTCACCATTCACCGCCCGACTAGAGATCTAAGATCTTCAGGCATGATGTTATTTAAACTTCCCCGAATCACAAGAGCTAAAATGGGAGGTAAATCCTTCCGTTACCTGGCCACAAAATATTGGAATGCACTTCCACTCCACCTGCGGATGGAGCCTTCCGAAATGAGATTTAGGGCAAAATTAAAAACTCCTCTGTTCCCTAGCAAGTAACTCATCTGCTGAGCTCTATGACACTACTCCTCTGGATTTGTTTTGTACTAGCAGTTAGTGCGGGGACACACAGTTTTGTGTAGCCAGGCGCTTTATAAATGTTTTATTATTATTATTATTATCTGATAAGGGTGGGAACGTTGTCCTTCTTACGAGAGAACAATATCGGCAAGAGGCAATCCAGCAACTGTCTGATGTTAAGTATTATCAAAGTAACAACAACGATGCCTATAAACCCAGTGTGAAGTTATATGAAGCTCTTGTGTGGAAATGGTATCATATGTCTATGTTAGGGACAGATGAACATTTGTTTCTACGTAGTAATAACCCAACGATTCTGACTTTCTACCACCTCCCCAAACTGTACAAGAACTGTCAAAATCCACCTGGCAGGCCAAATGTGTCCTCTGTGAATGGTCTTACTGAGCATATGTCTATGTTTGTGGATAACTATTTGTTTCCTTTTGTGGTTCAACTGAAGTTATACACCAAGGATACAAAAGACTTTTTGAACAAAATCACTGATATTTCCTGGGACTCGAGCTATTTACTCATGGTATTAGGCATCACTAGTCTATATACCAGTATCAAACATGAGCATGGGATGATTGTGATTATCTGGAGCAACGTCAGCTGCGTTTTGCCCAACACAACGAGATGATACTGGAGTTTGTAGAGTTCTGCCTTACTAATAACATCTTCCTATTCGAGGAGCAATTCTTTAGGCAGACATCTGGTACGGCTATGGGCACCTGCTTTGCCCCCAGTGATGCAAACTTGTTCGTTGGCTGGTGGGAGGGGCGGGTGCCCAAGCTGTATCAGGAGCAGGACAGTGGAAGAGTAATTCAGTGGCATAGGTTTATTGACGACCTGTTCATCGAGTGGCAGGGGACAATGGATACGGCTTGTCGGTCTATCGATGTCTTGAATGACAACGAGTACAATTTGCACTTCTTGGGTACCATTAGTCCAGTGGCAGTGGACTGTTTGGATCTAAAGGTGTTTATTGGTGATGGTGGATTGCAGATTGCACTCTTCCGCAAACCAACAGCTGGTAATTCAATCTTGTGGCCCAACAGCAACCATCCTCCTAAGTTGGTGCAGAGTATTCCGTACGGGGAACTCTTGAGACTACGCAGGAATAGCTCTAGAGACCAAGATTTCAAGGCGGCTGCGTCGGAATGTATCAGTAGATTTAAGATGAGAGGTTACAATTGTGACACTCTTAACAAAACTCTTAGTAGAGTGAGACAAATTCCCAGATCAGAACTTTTGTTGGATAAGGTTAAAAACATATCCAATATGGTTGGTGGGAAATTCCGCATGATCACTCCCTACTCCTCCGAAGCTATTTACCTCAGAAAAATTCTATGTAAACACTGGCATATCCTGAAAACTGATTCCATTATCAGGGACGACAAACCAGCATATCCCTTGGTTACATTCAGGAAAGCTAGGTCCTTACGAGATATGCTGGTAAGGAGTCACCTTGATAAAGTTACACCGAGAACAGGGACCCTGAGAGAAATTAAAGGTTTTTTCCCTGTAGCCGGTTTAAGGCCTGCGCGGCAAGTAAACGTGTCTTGTCATATATTCTACTTGACACAGGAAGATCAAAAGACATCAATAAATTCATAACGTGCAGCACTTCTTACGCTGTTTACTGTCTAGTTTCCCCCCGTGCGGACTGTGCTATATAGGTAGCACTATACACCAGCTCAAAATCAGGATTCTAGAACACCTGAGGGCAATAGATAAAGCAGACCCTGCTTATCCTGTCGCAAGACACTTTTCTGAGTTTCATGCAAGCGACAGAAATAAATTGCTGTACTTTGGTCTGGATTTTATCCCCAATAACATCAGGGGGGTGATAGGCTACGGAAATTACGACGCCTAGAATCCAGGTACATTATAGACCTTATTTTGAAATCTCTGAGGGGTCTGAATAGTGGAGAGGAGTTGGCTGTTCATCTGGGCAAATAGAGGACAACAACTTTAGATCAGCTGTCCGGGTGGGTTTTGTGTTTGTTGTTGCTGTGTCTGTTTGTTTATGTATGTACACACACAGACGTGTGTGTATATGCATATTCATGCTGCACCTACATTTGAAGTTTCCTTAAACTGTGACTAAGATTAGTTTTGTGACTCGTACTAGAACACTACAGGGACTACACTATAGTAACTTAACTGCTGAAATAAATGCTAATCGTATAGATATATCCAGTATTTGGTTTCTAGAAAAACATGCTATAAATTTTGCTAGGTATCTGATTAAATTGTTATTGTAATTATGAAATTACACAGCTATTGTATTTGGAAGGGACCCTGGCCGATACACGGCGTGATATTTACTGCTACACCAATTTACATCTATGGTCCCAGAGTGCTGACCACTAATGTCATTTGACTGTGAAGGTGCCGTGCTTATTTGAATGATTCACAGGAATAGGGTATTGTTGTGGTGTGTTGTTCCCTACTTATAAAGGATGTAGGGATAGGCGCCGATACACAGCAAAATAACTAAATACCTTGGCAGATTCGGATGCAATGACATGTAAATAATATTTAAAAGAATGCCATTGAGCAGCAAAGTGTGAATACGCCACTACACTTTAAGATGGCGTCCATGTTCTGCTTAGCAAATGTTGTCCCTTCTTTATGATGATTGTTTGTGGCTATGATGAAAAACTTTATTAATGGTCCAACAAGAAGGCTTGACGCCGAAACGCGTCTGTTCAATCCGCAATAAAGAAATTTACGAATGTGTCCCCTTGTGAGTGCGGTTCATTTTGTAAAATCGTGCAGGATCTGAGCTTACATTTCGAGCGGTATTCCATTGCCGCAGACCACACCGGCTAGAGAGTGCTCTGTTTCGAGAGTGGAGACTGAGCGTGTATATATATATATATATATATATATATATATATATATATATATATATATATATATATATATATATATATATATATATATATATATATATATATATGTGTGTATCCAGCCCGTCTACACCAGTGCTTAGCTGCACAGAAAGGCACACAGACCAGGAATCAGCACGTCCAGGCGAGGTCAGATATCCAAATGTTTATTTTAATTCATCGTGTGGTTGAAAGGCTGTCATCAGACGGGTTTCGGGCACGTCCGTGCCCTTGCTCACTGACAATTGACAGGATGAAGTAACACAATATATAAAACCATATCAATTAAGTTTCGCGCCAAGCAGATCATTGACATAGAAACTGGACTACTAGTTCATTTGTAACATTATTTGGTCACAAGCGTGGGCGCCATCTTAGAACATGTAATGTTACTATGATAACTCACTCACTGAACATCATTTTATGGCATATTTAAACTTTCTAAATAGACGAAATTTAGTGATACTATTCATTGAATAAGTAAAAAGTATATACATTAATGATACAAATATCAATTCATCTCTGTTTTTCAATAGGAATGACATCACCAACGGTCATATTTAAAAATGGTTCATGACTTGAATGTTAGCCCTTAGTAGACCTATTGTTAAAGTATACATATAGGACAATGAATTGTTGGAATTCGTGCACATTATAATGTTAACAAATTATAACAGTCCTACAGATAGGAACGATATACCTGTGTTCTTAATAAAAATAAATAAGAAAACCCATTCGTTTATGAAAAAAACGAGAGATATAACTAATCAGTTAAGTTGGTGTCATAAACAACGAACAATGCCATAGTTATCATTTGCACAAATACGCTAGGTATAACAACATCTACATACATAGTGCCCGTTATCCATAGATCAAAACGAACAGGTTAAATTCATACAATCCTATTAAGAATGAACAACAGGGATGGCAAGAACTAACTGAAAATGTGTCGAAGCCAACGTGCGAACTCATTGTACTGTTTGGATATGCTGGGTCTCAGTTATAGTGTTTAGAAAGGTGAGTAACCCAATATACCCTTGCGGGCTCGGGCAGAGTTTAGTGTAATATGAAATGGCCAGCAAGGGATTTTATTTGTATGAGGTTGCAGCACTAGTTAGGACCTGTTGAAAGGCAATCAAAGTACCTAAATCTGAGTTTTAATCAGCGGCTGTTCAATAAATTTAAAAGTTTCTAACAATGAGAAACAAAGGATGTTACCACACTAACATCATCGGTACAGTGAATGAAAAATAAAACATGAAACCAGGATAATTTGTTTGTCTGAAAAGTTATTATTTTGAATTCAAGACAAAGAGTAGTTCTGTACAAAAAATGATGAACTGTAAAAGAAGGCAGGGTACATACAAAGATATACAATGGATATTTAAGGTATTGGTTACTTTTCCTATACTATATCCAAGAGAACAGTCCAGACTGCTAAGCAAAGGTGATAACTAGATTTCCACTATTAATCAGGAGAAAATCAAATGTCGATACAAATCAAACTGTGCAGAATTGGACTAGGTAGGTCGACGTTTCGGTCTTACCTTGATCATTTACAAGACCATCATCAGGACGGAGTAGTACTATATACAATGGTTGACCCTTTTTTAGTTCCAAATCACGACAATTTTGGGCTTTAGTGACGGCATCCGCTAATTTCTTTTAGAGGCGGGCAGTGTGCACACTTAGTTTTGAGTGTCAAGCACTTGTGCATACAGCAATATTGCAGTGAACAGGTTCTGGTAATTTGTTCAATTTGTTCAATTCGCGCTACTGTTCCACGGTGTTCACAGTTATTTCTCAGTCACGAGCACGGGACGTCAATTACGAGCAGTCCAGGTAGTGACTGGACTGCTCGTAATTGACGTCCCGTGCTCGTGACTGAGAAATAACTGTGAACACCGTGGAACAGTAGCGCGAATTGAACAAATTGAACAAATTACCAGAACCTGTTCACTGCAATATTGCTGTATGCACAAGTGCTTGACACTCAAAACTAAGTGTGCACACTGCCCGCCTCTAAAAGAAATTAGCGGATGCCGTCACTAAAGCCCAAAATTGTCGTGATTTGGAACTAAAAAAGGGTCAACCATTGTATATAGTACTACTCCGTCCTGATGATGGTCTTGTAAATGATCAAGATAAGACCGAAACGTCGACCTACCTAGTCCAATTCTGCACAGTTTGATTTGTATCGACATTTGATTTTCTCCTGATTAATAGTGGAAATCTAGTTATCACCTTTGCTTAGCAGTCTGGACTGTTCTCTTGGATATAGTATAGGAAAAGTAACCAATACCTTAAATATCCATTGTATATCTTTGTATGTACCCTGCCTTCTTTTACAGTTCATCATTTTTTGTACAGAACTACTCTTTGTCTTGAATTCAAAATAATAACTTTTCAGACAAACAAATTATCCTGGTTTCATGTTTTATTTTTCATTCACTGTACCGATGATGTTAGTGTGGTAACATCCTTTGTTTCTCATTGTTAGAAACTTTTAAATTTATTGAACAGCCGCTGATTAAAACTCAGATTTAGGTACTTTGATTGCCTTTCAACAGGTCCTAACTAGTGCTGCAACCTCATACAAATAAAATCCCTTGCTGGCCATTTCATATTACACGGGTCTCAGTTATGTCTGCTCTACAGTAGGCGACTTAAATTTGCTGACATGAATGATGGTAAATGTGTTACATTCATAAAGGTGCATGAAAAATATGAAAACGTGCTAATTCGAGGATCAATAGATAAATATTGAAAAAGTGCATAAGTGCTGTGAACATATAAAGTGTAGAAAATATTTTTTCATTATTGATGACCATAACATAGACTGTGGGGTTGTAAGTATCATCACATAAATATATAGGCAGATGGACATAAGGTCTCTTCTCTAAAAGTAATAAGGTCTATGTATAGTACCATTATTCACATGGCTGATAGCGGTACAGATAGCAGAGAACTATTCACAAAAAGTTGTGTAAGTCTTCCCCCATGTTTAAGCCCCCCGGGCTCTTGCTGTTAAGCAGAACTATGTAACGGGACTCAAGTTGCCTCAGTTGTCTTTCATAGTTACCTCCTCTTTTGCTGGTGATTACAGCATCAATGACGTAATATTTCAAATGTGCTAAGTTTTTGTTATGCATCATTTGAAAATATCGGGCCATATATATATATATGAGACGAACTCCGTTATGCCCCAAATACAGCTTCAGAACACCAACGAAAACCGGACCCAGATGGAAAGTTGCCAAATTATTTTATTTCATCCTCGTGCAGAAAACACGCCTATATATATATATATATATATATATTCACTGAAAAAACCATAGGTTATAGACCATATATAGTTAGGGATTAGCATTTACAAAACCTTATTTTACTCGCACAAAACCATTGAAATTCCCATATATAGTTAGTTGCACTAACTATATATCGCGCACCCGCAATCCACTGCTGATGATGTCACATATTAAATCATTCATGACATGGTCAGTGACATCACTGATGACATCACTGATGACATCTCAGGTAATGAAAATATAAGGGATTATAGTATGAATGTTTAAGTTTTCAAATTGTACATACGTGTGGACCATCTAAATCTGGATCTGATAGTATTTTGCGTTATTATTAGCTGGGTTTTTTTTTTTTTTTTGTATTCCTTTATCGATTTGGATGTTAACTTCTAATATCCTGTATGTATATTCTTTTTTTCAAGTTATTGTTGTAGATGCAGCCCATTACATGGTCCCTCATGTAAACTGAAACAGACATATTTACATGCTTCCTCGATTTCTCAATTTGTGGACAAAATTGATTGGACCACCTCCATTTTTGTCTTTGGCATATATTGGAATATACCAAGGCAGTTTGAGGAAAAAGTGTCATCAATTGTTCAAAGGTGTCCTTTAAAAGCATTTCCAGTCCTACCCCAGTCAAAGTGCCCAAATCGTTTCCTCCACAGTGCACTATTATGAGGTCAGGGGTTGGCAAATTTAAAAAGGTTTTCACCAATGGTATCAATTGGTGACATTTCAATCCTCTTCGACCAATCCATTTGATTTCCACATTTTGTAAATCGAGGTTGTGTAAATTTCTGTTTTCAGCATACCTGTGAGCCCAGTGGATATAGCTATGTGCCAGAATCCAGACTGAAAACATGGCTAGAGGAGTTTTTGCTGCAGTCAGATGAAGTGTGGATATGAAATGGCAGTTGAAATAGTGATGTTTGTAATGTAAAAAACTGTGGAGTTTAAGTGTAAATGATTCATTAGCAGTGATTGGTGTATTTTCATTGCTGAAAACAGAAAGTTAGGGTGCATGGATGTGTTCTTTGAAAGATGTATTTTGAATGGTTATTTAAAAATGTTGTTATGAAAGATTGCAGTGGATTAGCAGGTGTACTGAGAGTTCAGAGTTCATTTGAAACATTGTTGTGTGAACCTGTGGCCATGACAGGTCAGGCAGGCGGTAGTTGCTATGGAAAAGAGGTAGAAAGGGCAGAGGGGGGAAGGGTGTTGATTTGAAAAAAGTGAGGGAAGAGTTTTTATTGGCTGACATGAGAGATATGTGTGTTGAATATCAGCGTTTCGGTGCCTTTGTTGGTTCCAGCCTCTGGAGTGCATACCTTCAATTCTGGTACAGAACAATTGGTGTGTTTCTGAGACTGTTTTCAATTTCAAAAAGAATTTGTAAAGGTGAGTTATCGTTTATATATTTTAGTTAAAGAGTAGTATGCTTTTTTGCGTAAATAAGAAAGTCAGCTGTGTATTTAAAATGATGTTTTGCGTTAAGTGTCTGCATTCTGCTTTCAAAGGCGGTTTTGCATTCTTCATTTATAGAATCGGAAAAATTTTTGGTTCGGAAAAATACCGAATCGGTAATTTTACCGATTCAAAGGAGTCTTCTGAGTCTCAAATGACTTAACAAATCGGTATTTTAGCATGAAATCAAACTTCATGGTAAAATACCGATTCCGGTGTGCATGCACATTTGTGCATGCACACGTATGTCATGTGAAAGGCAGACCTGCCCTTACATGATTGTAGGTGTATAATTGTTTTACATAAAAGGTTTTAAAACTTTGTTTGAAATCAAATGCATGCACACTTAGGGCCCGATGTAGGTGGTCGTTTAGGCCATTTACCGACCGGTTACGGCCGATTTCGGTCGTTTCCGACCTGTAAATGGCGAAAAGGTATGTAGGCGCCTAAATCCAGGGTCACATGTAGGTAAATTTACATTTACAGAATCGGAGAAATTGTTTTTGATGGTAAAATGATGTGACTCCTGCAATGCGTCGCTTTTGGGGAACAGATATATGATGTAATTGTGTTGTTAATGTTACGGTGTACATGTAAAAAATGATGCATAAGTGTTGCACGGGCATTGTAGATACTCTCTTATGTGTGCTTAGCAATTTCAAGTCACTTCCCCCGGGTTCAAGGGCCTTGTAAATACGTCCCCATGTGTGTCTGGTCATTTGAAGTCATTTTCCTTGTAGTGTAAGGCCCTTGTAAATACGCCCCCATGTGTGCCTGGCAAATTTTAATTTTGATTGTTTGAGTTACATAGCCATGTTAAAAGTTATTGAAAAAAAGGTGCAAGTTCCTTAAAAAAACGTTTTTATGTGTATTAGGGCATTTTAAGTCTGTTCCCCATGAATGTAGGGGCCAGATGTAGGTGGCTGAAAATAGCCATTTACCGATCGGTAACGGCCGAATTCGGCCGTTACCGACCGGTAAATGGGCATTGACATGTAGGGGCTCTTAAATGTTGCGTTTTCGGTAATTTTACCGAATCGGTAATTTTTCTGATTCGGTAATTTTACCGAATCGGTAATTTTACAGATTTGGTAATTTTACCGAAAATGCAAGATTGAAATTTGGGTAGCCAATTTTCCATTGGCACATGCCTTTCAGAATCGGTATTTTACCATGGAATACAAATCCATGGTAAAATACCGATTCCTGTGTACATGCACATCTGTGCATGTACACATATTAGTATCAAAAAAGAGGAGTCTTGGGCTATTACTGCTCTTATCGGAGCAGAAGGTCCATACGCGACATGCCCAAATGACATAGAATGCAAAGATAGTCGCGATGTTCCTTAGGAACATCGCGACTATCTTTGCATTCCATGTACACATATGTCATGTGACAGACAGACGTGTCCTTAGGGCATGTCTGTTTGCCACATTGCACACATGCCCGTTTTGAGGGTGCTAGATGTTGTCAAAGTGATACCCCTTGCACCCTAGACAAATTCGGTATTTACCGATTCGGTAAATACTGAATTGGTATTTTAATTGAATCCTATGGGCTTCAAGGCCCATAGGATTCAATAGCAAATATCGATTCGGTATTTACTGAATCGGTAAATACCGAATTTTTAAGGAATCGGTAATAAATCAGATGTTGGTACCTACATCCCATTTACCGATTTTGAAATACCGGTAATATTTGGTATTTCAAAATCGGTAAATGTGATTTACCTACATCTGGCCCTAGGTGTTTTACATAAAGGGCCCGATGTAGGTACCAAATACCGGTCGGAAACAGCCGATTTCGGACGTTTCCGACCGGTATTTGGCCTACTGAGATGTAGGGGACCTTTTTTGTCCGATTCGGTATTTTACAGATTCGGTAAAATTACCGAATCGCAAAAATACCGAATCGGTAATTTTACCGATTTTTAAATTTGGGATGTAGGTGGGACTACTTTCTGTCCCACAGGCCCTTTAGATTCGGTATTTTAACACCCAATCCAATTAGGTGTTAAAATACCGAATCCAGGTGTGCATGCACATGTGTGCAAGCACACCTATGCCATGTGACAGACAGACATGCCCTTAGGGCTGGTTTGCTTGCCACATGGCACCTGTGCCTGTTTTGAGGGTGTCAGAGGGTGTCAAAGTGATACCCCCTGCACCCTTGTGCATACTTTTTTTTTTAAATAGCATTGTCGAATCTAGTTCGTACTGTTATTGATTTACTGTTTGGTAATAGTGGTTAATAACATTTTTTATTATATTTCACCACAGATTCAACAGCAGATTATTTGGGAATTAGACAATGCTGTCTAAGGATAGAATTCGAAAGGCTACAAAACGTCAAAGACAGCAGTTACCAAATATTTTGCAGCAGTCCTCTACTTTAATATTATCTCAACGGACGAAGAGAACACCAGGTAAGAGAACGAAATCATTCCTTAAAAACATTTGTAGAAACAAAAGTATAACTACAGAACAAGTTTTAGTCCAGAAAAAGAGAGCCAATTTAAAGCCACTTGTCCCTTGCTCCTGTTCCTCGTCTTCCTCGTCTTCTTCCTGGTCGAAGATGACCTGGCTAGTCGGTCCTGTCTTCTTTGGTGGTGGTGGAGGTGGTGGAGATCCACCAGCTGCAGCTAATAGAAATGCCATGTCTTAGCAAACAAAAATAGGTCTTTCTCTCATAAAAATGAAAGTCGGAGTGAGGAAAAAAGGTGGGACTTTCATCATTTGAGAAAACAAAATGTTCTAAACCAATGAAAAGTGTTTGTTTTACGTCATATGATCAAGCGTTCCATCATTAGGAAACTAAAAGTAAAATCAACCAATGAAAAGTTTTATTAACTAGTCACATGACCTGTTATGCTTACGTTCCGCGTTCCGCACCGCGCCTTAGATCGATTCCGGGGCTTTACGTTTCGCGCCTTTGTTCGCGTTCCAGAACGCTTCCGGGTGCGCTAACGCAGCACGTTATAAGGGGCATTACGTAGTAACGCGATATGTTGCGTTTATGGGACGCGTCACGATGTGCCTTTCTAACGCAGTATTTACACTAACGGAACGTTTACCGATTCGCAGCCCGGCAACGAAACAAGAAAAAATAATTTAAACTATAATATAAATTGAATTAAAAAAATATAATACAAATATATATAAAAAATATTTGTGAATTAGAATAAAAAAATATATGTTACAGCTATAGATATTTGCTATTAAAAAACCATTGAAATTCACAGAAAAAACCATAGGTTTTAGGCCATATATAGTTAGGGATTAGCATTTACAAAACCTTAATATACTCGCACAAAACCATAGAAATTCGCATATATAGTTAGATGCAATAACTATATATCGTGCACCCGCAACCCACTGCTGATGATGTCACATATTACATCATTCATGACATGGTCAGTGACATCACTGATGACATCTCAAATGACATCACTGATGACATGGTCAGTGACATCACTGATGACATCACTGATGACATCTCAAATGACATCACTGATAACATCTCATTTGTCATTACTGATCACATCACTGATGATATCATTCATGTGATAATATGATCAACCTCTTCAGACTCTAATATAACCTTAGATACAATCAGTGTAAACAGACTCTCACAGACTGTCACTCATCCATGGAGTTACTCACACACCTGGTCAGTCATGCAAAGAATCAATCACACCTCCATTTCCTCAACTATACAGTTATACACACCTTACTTAATCAAACATATACTAACACATATTTACTCTCTTATACAATCCCTGAGACAAGTTCAGAATGATCCATACAGCCACTCACACATTCACTGGCTCTTATGCACAGTTATTTATATATGTCAACTCTTACATGTACTGTGTTTTACATATGTACTTACTTTGACATATAGCACTGATAAATCCAATTACTCACCAATGCACTCATGCTGATAGTCAACCACCCATACAGCTGTTTTCACATGCACTTTTGAACCCATACATCTACTGAATCAACTGCTCACACATCTATGCACAGAGTCACACACCTCCCAGCCACCCCCACTCACACACTCACTCTCCCATACAAATATTTGGGCAACCAATCAATAACCCATATAGTTACTCATATAGCTACTGATCAACACATGCAGCAGTTTACAGAACTACAGTAATAATGATGCACAAATTAAGACAGTTTAGTCACTAACCCATGCACTCAGTGAGACACATTTAATCACTCACTCATACAGTCAGTCATGCACCTACTAAATCCTTCATACAAACACTTATACATCCACTCATTCTTCAATATCTAAGACATATTTTAACTTTACAGAAACATACAGTCACTGGATGTTGTCATTTGAGATGTCATCAGTGATGTCATTTGAGATGTCATCAGTGATGTCATCAGTGATGTCACTGACCATGTCATGAATGATGTAATATGTGACATCATCAGCAGTGGGTTGCGGGTGCGCGATATATAGTTATTGCATCTAACTATATATGCGAATTTCTATGGTTTTGTGCGAGTATATTAAGGTTTTGTAAATGCTAATCCCTAACTATATATGGCCTAAAACCTATGGTTTTTTCTGTGAATATATATATATATATATATATATATATATATATATATATATATATATATATATATATATATATATATATATATATATATATATATATATATATATATATATATATTCTCCAAAGTGATCCTCTCGACTCCGAGCGCTCTGTTGTGGGTGCTCTGCATGGGGGCCGGATCCTGGCCCGAATTTCAATTTTCTCACAGGAATGCGGCACACAAAGTTCTGGATTTTTTATGAGGGTTTATTACTCCAGCTCAGACCAACGCGTTTCAGCCTAGGAACAGGCTTTATTAATGGTCCAACTTCCTGGTGTCATGAACACCGAAGAAGGCTTGACGCCGAAACACGTCTGTTCAATCCGCAGTAAAGAAATTTATGAATGCGTCCCCCTGTATGTGCGGTTCATTTAGCAAAATCCTGCAGGATCCGAGCTTACATTTCGAGCGGTATTCCCTTGCCGCAGACCGCAACCGCTGGAGAGTGCTCTGTTTCGAGAGTGGAGACTGAGCGTGCATGTTATCCACGGAGAACCGCTGCAGCTGTTTGGGAATGTAAACGGCACCTTTGGAATGGATTGGGTCGGGGAGATCGTCGTGGAAGCACGAAAGCGACCCGTGTATGAAATCAATCTCCAAGGTGAGCCTGGCTCGAGGAGCCACAGCGCAAAAAGCAGGAGAGCGGGTAGGGGGACGCAAAGGGTAAATTTCCTATGCTAACAAAGACACAATGGATTTGGGCACGTTCTGTGAAAGCATGCGCTGCGCGGCGGCGAGAGATATGTTTAAAAAATAGGACGTGGCAACCTTGCATGCAATACCTACGATAGTGCAACAAAGCAGCAAACTAAATGACATGTTGATCAAAATGGAAAGACTATATGAGCTCGAAATTCGCAAGTGGTGGGAGGCCACTAGTCTGCAGAGTAATATTGATGATAAGCGCGTTCCACTAGGATTAAGGGTGTATACAGTGCCATCTTATGAAAACCCTGACCCCCAACTTCTGACAGACTGGACGGAACATACGTCCCAGTACTGCAAGGGAACCTTGAAGATCCTTGTCCAATATGACTGGGGCGACAGGGACAAGGCACTAGTGGAAATTAAGGCACTAGAGGATGACCTTGGCAAGGAAGAAGATAAAAGTCGCATAGATGATGCGAAAGCACAAATGAAACTGCGGCTGAGCAAATACGAACAGAAAATTAAAACGAGAAAACAAGAAAAGTACACTCGCGATGAAAATGACTATCTACAAGGACGTGTCTTGACATTCGCCAAGAAGTTTGATGCCCCGAGGAAAGAAGTACATCGTGGAGCACAACAAACGACAGCACCGCGAGTAGAAACTTCTGAGTCCGAGGTCACTGAGAATGAAACTACTGATGATCAAATACGTCATGGAGGGGAAGAGAGAGGAAGGGCTGTCCCCCTCCCTTTTCACGACGAATTCAAGGTGATCCGGCAGTCCTGGCTACGGGGAGAAAAGAACAAGCCCCCAGACGATCCCGCAGAAAGACCCGTAGAGGAGGCGGGGACTGGAAGAGGAAGAACGCAAACATGGACCAGCAAAAACAAGAAGAAAACCAACAGGCGCTAGCGGATACAACTAATTTAACTGTGGTCAACTTAACAGACAGACAGCTCACAGATACGGAGTCAAAACTTCTGAGACTTGGATTGACCTTTTGTCCCAGTAGCTGATTAGAATATACACAGACTCGTATAGATCTGTTTAACTTCATTCAAAAACTTAAGCTCCATAAATATTTTTAATTAAGACCTCAGAGCAAAGACACTAGAACAGGGGTCTCCAACCGGTCGATCGCGAGCTACCGGTAGCTCGCTGGTGCCCTGTCAGTAGCTCACGGCCTGACATCCACTTTAGTAGCCGATCATTGTCGTTTTTTGTTTTTTAGGCCGTTTGCAGTTGCTGGACTCCTGCCGTCGGAAGCAGCTGCTATTTGAGCCTATCTAGGGCAGGGTGAAGTGGTTGATGTCGGCCAGTGCATGGGCAGTGTTTGCTGGCCTCTGATTACAACTATGCGCGCCTTTTGCTGCATGTCTCCATTCTCTGATCCTGTGCATTTTTACGGCCGGAGCGGCAGCCTTGAAGGATCTCCATCTCCATGCTGAAATACAGGAGATGTAGCGTCAGCCAACTTAAGCCAGACACACATGAGGTATGAGGCAAGAGCAGCTTTATTTTTTTTAATAGATGCCTGTGCATTCCGTTATTTGAGGCTTCTAAATCAAACATAAGCAGGACTTCGAACAAGTTGGACCGAATTCCTTCCGAATGGCTTTGGATGTTAAAATGATGTAGATCTTGTTGAACTAAATGTTTTTTTCATTTTTAGCTCTGCTTTGCCGCCTTATTTTTCGGGTGATAAATAGAGGTTATTAGTTGCGCATTGTTGCGTTTGGTTTTTGTTTCATGAAAACAGACTGTGCTGTTTTATTTTGAGTGAAACAACGGCAGGCTGCCACCTCGTCATTTATGCCTTGCATTATTGTGCTCGTGTTGCAGCGTTGTCACTGTTTCCTTTTAACATTGTGTAGTATTCAGTGCATGCCAACACATCACAATTCATTGCAGGGCCGAGGTCATTCACTGTGGGGTAATGCACCCTCCGTGATCTGCGTTTGACCCAGTCACGGTTTTCACACCTGTCTCGTTCCCTCAGCTATAATCCCACCCCACCCCTCAAGGTCTATAAAATAAGTACCATGGGTTTGTAATGAAAACAATCTGTTCATTACCAAGATATCCATAGGTGAAGTTGTGTTTTACAGATGCACGTTATAGGACATGTCTTTGCATTACATTTTAATGAAATAATGGGAGAAATGTAATGTAAAATTAAGTTACTGGCTCTGGTTTGTGGACAGGGAGAACACCTAAGAGGTGCTTTTTAAAAAACAAAATACATGTTAAATTATGCTTTTAATTTCATTATATTATAATTATATCATGTGAGAAGTGGTGATTTTAAGCACGATGAAAATAAGGCTTCACATTTCACTTCAAATGTATCCCGTTTAAAAAATGTCCTCACTCTTGCAGTGGCCATATGTTTCTGTTGTTAACGAGGCTAATAAATCAACAAGGAGAGCTGTGCAAGGGACAAGCTAAGGTCTGTGGCCCCTTCTTTGCGTGAGCAAAGAGTTGAAAATAATGCAATCAGTGGCACAAAAGTCATTCAAAAATATGATGGAACGTTAGAAAATAATGTTTATTTGTCCTACATGCCTAAGCATTTCTTATGAACAGCATATTATAGTACTGGAGATTAAGAGGCTTTTTTAGAAGTAATAGCTCTTACTCATGAAATAATCATGGACTTCCACCATCCTTGATGACAATTCTATGATAATGAACTAAGTGGCAAGTCATGTGAATCCTACATGTGGAATAGGTTATTATTATATGGAATACATTTATGGTCTGTTAGGAGTTAATTTGTACAGTGCAAATCCTGAACTCAGGCATTTCAAGGTCTAGTCATGTGATAATGTAAAAAAAGGAGGTATGATGTAATAAAATAATTGCATTGCAGCATTTGTTTATACTGCTTACTACCCTGCAAGCTTATCCATGTAGTAGGGTTTGTGGTGGGAAAGGTGTTGTCTTTATTTTGTGCGCCAATGTGGGAAGTGTTGCATGTTGTGCATGATGACCACTGGGGTTCGGTTAAGGAACGTAGCATTTTGGTGGATGAAAAGGTGTGAGAGACAGATGTGCAGGATATGGTTTTTAGTATGATTGCAGCTTTGAACAGCCCTGCACGTCCTTATGATTTCTTATGGTTGTAGTCTTCTTAGCTGGTTATGGCAGAGGGTAGGAGTATGAAGTTTGTTGAAGAGGAGAGCCAGGTCTTATATCAGGCTCTCTGGTTTCATATTGTGCATTGCAGACACTAAATGGGTATCTGTTTATCCCTTGTCAATGAAGCTGCGCGTGGAGGGACTTTGGGAAGGATTCACAAGTTGCTTGGCCTTTAGTAGCTCACAATCATTTTCTCGGATCAGAAGTAGCTCTCCCTTGCGAAAAGGTTGGAGACCCCTGCACTAGAACATTGCCCCAAAGATTGACAGCTACAGATACATTGACTGGAAAAGACATTGTAGGAATCGAACTTCTTGATGATCTCAGAGAAGAACGGGACGAACTATATGTCACACATAGAACCTTGGCGGAGAGGGCTTTAGCACAGGACTTTGAACAAGATAGGGAGGAGAGTCCCTTTAAACCTAAGTCGGTTTTCAATTCTCAGATGCCCTGGGACGCCATCAATGTTTTCTCGGAGGCTATGATCAGCGACCTCTTAAGATTCAGAATGAAGCAAGGCAAAACCGTGCAAGTGGGCAATATCACTTCTGATGAAAGAAAAGCACTGCAGGATCTTATGAAGGACGACACAATCATCATCAAACCATCTGGAGATGGACCAATGGAGATAAGACAGAGGTTCTGGTGGTGGGGAGAGATGTCTCTGCATGGTCTCATGCATGGTGGCCCAGTGAACTGGGCAAGCTGCCTATTCCTGTAGAGACGGTTAGAAATCTAGGCGTTATGCTGGATTCCGACCTCTCTGGTAGGACCCAAGTCAATAAAATAATGGGAAAATGCTTTGGCATATTAAAAGTTCTCCGCAAGGTACTTGACCTTCTTCCCACCGAAGCCAGGAAAACCATAGTCCATGCCTTAATAACACCTCATCTGGACTATGGAAATGCCCCCCTGATAGGTCTCAGCCAGAAGGGCCTTCACCAATCACAATGTGTACAAAACACAGCAGCCCGACTGGTGCTCGGTCTCTCAAGAAAAACATCTACCAAAGCTGCCTTATCCAAACTCCATTGACTCCCTATTAAAGAGAGAATTAAATTCAAGACCCTTTGCTATGCCCACCGTATCGCTCAGAACAAAGGCCCCAACTACCTGAAAAGTCTTCTCACCATTCACCGCCCTACTAGAGATCTAAGATCTTCAGGCATGATGTTATTTAAACTTCCCCGAATCACAAGAGCTAAAATGGGAGGTAAATCCTTTCGTTACCTGGCCACAAAATATTGGAATGCACTTCCACTCCACCTGCGGATGGAGCCTTCCGAAATGAGATTTAGGGCAAAATTAAAAACTCATCTGTTCCCTAGCAAGTAACTCATCTGCTGAGCTCTACGACACTACTCCTCTGGATTTGTTTTGTACTAGCAGTTAGTGCGGGGACACACAGTTTTGTGTAGCCAGGCGCTTTATAAATGTTTTATTATTATTATTATTATCTGATAAGGGTGGGAACGTTCTCCTTCTTACGAGAGAACAATATCGGCAAGAGGCAATCCGGCAACTGTCTGATGTTAAGTATTATCAAAGTAACAACAACGATGCCTATAAACCCAGTGTGAAGTTATATGAAGCTCTTGTGTGGAAATGGTATCATATGTCTATGTTAGGGACAGATGAACATTTGTTTCTACGCAGTAATAATCCAACGATTCTGACTTTCTACCACCTCCCCAAACTGTACAAGAACTGTCAAAATCCACCTGGCAGGCCAAATGTGTCCTCTGTGAATGATCTTTCTGAGCATATGTCTATGTTTGTGGATAACTATTTGTTTCCTTTTGTGGTTCAACTGGAGTTATACACCAAGGATACAAAAGACTTTTTGAACAAAATCACTGATATTTCCTGGGACTCGAGCTATTTACTCATGGTATTAGGCATCACTAGTCTATATACCAGTATCAAACATGAGCATGGGATGATTGTGATTATCTGGATCAACGTCAGCTGCGTTTTGCCCAACACAACGAGATGATACTGGAGTTTGTAGAGTTCTGCCTTACTAATAACATCTTCCTATTCGAGGAGCAATTCTTTAGGCAGACATCTGGTACGGCTATGGGCACCTGCTTTGCCCCCAGTGATGCAAACTTGTTCGTTGGCTGGTGGGAGGGGCGGGTGCCCAAGCTGTTTTAGGAGCAGGACAGTGGAAGAGTAATTCAGTGGCATAGGTTTATTGACGACCTGTTCATCGAGTGGCAGGGGACAATGGATACGGCTTGTCGGTCTATCAATGTCTTGAATGACAATGAGTACAATTTGCACTTCTTGGGTACCATTAGTCCAGTGGCAGTGGACTGTTTGGATCTAAAGGTGTTTATTGGTGATGGTGGATTGCAGATTGCACTCTTCCGCAAACCAACAGCTGGTAATTCAATCTTGTGGCCCAACAGCAACCATCCTCCTAAGTTGGTGCAGAGTATTCCGTACGGGGAACTCTTGAGACTACGCAGGAATAGCTTTAGAGACCAAGATTTCAAGGCGGCTGCCGCGGAATGTATCAGTAGATTTAAGATGAGAGGTTACAATTGTGACACTCTTAACAAAACTCTTAGTAGAGTGAGACAAATTCCCAGATCAGAACTTTTGTTGGATAAGGTTAAAAACATATCCAATGTGGTTGGTGGGAAATTCCGCATGATCTCTCCCTACTCCTCCGAAGCTATTTACCTCAGAAAAATTCTATGTAAACACTGGCATATCCTGAAAACTGATTCCATTATCAGGGACGACAAACCAGCATATCCCTTGGTTACATTCAGGAAAGCTAGGTCCTTACGAGATATGCTGGTAAGGAGTCACCTTGATAAAGTTACACCGAGAAATTGGACCCTGAGAGAAATTAAAGGTTTTTTCCCTGTAGCCGGTTTAAGGCCTGCGGGGCAAGTAAACGTGTCTTGTCATATATTCTACTTGACACAGGAAGATCGAAGGACATCAATAAATTCATAACGTGCAGCACTTCTTACGCTGTTTACTGTCTAGGTTCCCCCCGTGCGGACTGTGCTATATAGGTAGCACTATACACCAGCTCAAAATCAGGATTCTAGAACACCTGAGGGCAATAGATAAAGCAGACCCTGCTTATCCTGTCGCAAGACACTTTTCTGAGTTTCATGCAAGCAACAGAAATAAATTGCTGTACTTTGGTCTGGATTTTATCCCCAATAACATCAGGGGGGTGATAGGCTACGGAAATTACGACGCCTAGAATCCAGGTACATTATAGACCTTATGTTGAAATCTCTGAGGGGTCTGAATAGTGGAGAGGAGTTGGCTGTTCATCTGGGCAAATAGAGGACAACAACTTTAGATCAGCTGTCCGGGTGGGTTTTGTGTTTGTTGTTGCTGTGTCTGTTTGTTTATGTATGTACACACACAGACGTGTGTGTATATGCATATTCATGCTGCACCTACATTTGAAGTTTCCTTAAACTGTGACTAAGATTAATTTTGTGACTCGTACTAGAACACTACAGGGACTACACTATAGTAACTTAACTGCTGAAATAAATGCTAATCGTATAGATATATCCAGTATTTGGTTTCTAGAAACACATGCTATAAATTTTGCTAGGTTGCTGATTAAATTGTTATTGTAATTATGAAATTACACAGCTATTGTATTTGGAAGGGACCCTGGCCGATACACGGCGTGATATTTACTGCTACACCAATTTACATCTATGGTCCCAGAGTGCTGACCACTAATGTCATTTGACTGTGAAGGTGCCCTGCTTATTTGAATGATTCACAGGAATAGGGTATTGTTGTGGTGTGTTGTTCCCTACTTATAAAGGATGTAGGGATAGGCGCTGATACACAGCAAAATAACTAAATACCTTGGCAGATTCGGATGCAATGACATGTAAATAATATTTAAAAGTATGCCATTGAGCAGCAAAGTGTGAATACACCACTGCACTTTAAGATGGCGTCCATGTTCTGCTTAGCAAATGCTGTCCCTTCTTTATGATGATTGTTTGTGGCTATGATGAAAAACTTTATTAATGGTCCAACAAGAAGGCTTGACGCCGAAACGCGTCTGTTCAATCCGCAATAAAGAAATTTACGAATGTGTCCCCTTGTGAGTGCGGTTCATTTTGTAAAATCGTGCAGGATCTGAGCTTACATTTCGAGCGGTATTCCATTGCCGCAGACCACACCGGCTAGAGAGTGCTCTGTTTCGAGAGTGGAGACTGAGCATGTATATATATATATATATATATATATATATATATATATATATATATATATATATATATATATATGTGTGTATCCAGCCCGTCTACACCAGTGCTTAGCTGCACAGAAAGGCACACAGACCAGGAATCAGCACGTCCAGGCGAGGTCAGATATCCAAATGTTTATTTTAATTCATCGTGTGGTTGAAAGGCTGTCATCAGACGCGTTTCGGGCACGTCCGTGCCCTTGCTCACTGACAATTGACAGGATTAAGTAACACAATATATAAAACCATATCAATTAAGTTTCGCGCCAAGCAGATCATTGACATAGAAACTGGACTACTAGTTCATTTGTAACATTATTTGGTCACAAGCGTGGGCGCCATCTTAGAACATGTAATGTTACTATGATAACTCACTCACTGAACATCATTTTATGGCATATTTAAACTTTCTAAATAGACGAAATTTAGTGATACTATTCATTGAATAAGTAAAAAGTATATACATTAATGATACAAATATCAATTCATCTCTGTTTTTCAATAGGAATAACATCACCAACGGTCATATTTAAAAATGGTTCATGACTTGAATGTTAGCCCTTAGTAGACCTATTGTTAAAGTATACATATAGGACAATGAATTGTTGGAATTCGTGCACATTATAATGTTAACAAATTATAACGGTCCTACAGATAGGAACGATATACCTGTGTTCTTAATAAAAATAAATAAGAAAACCCATTCGTTTATGAGAAAAACGAGAGATATAACTAATCAGTTAAGTTGGTGTCATAAACAACGAACAATGCCATAGTTATCATTTGTACAAATACGCTAGGTATAACAACATCTACATACATAGTGCCCGTTATCCATAGATCAAAATGAACAGGTTAAATTCATACAACCCTATTAAGAATGAACAACAGGGATGGCAAGAACTAACTGAAAATGTGTCGAAGCCAACGTGCGAACTCATTGTACTGTTTGGATATGCTGGGTCTCAGTTATGTCTGCTCTACAGTAGGCGACTTAAATTTGCTGACATGAATGATGGTAAATGTGTTACATTCATAAAGGTGCATGAAAAATATGAAAAAGTGCTAATTCGAGGATCAATAGATAAATATTGAAAAAGTGCATAAGTGCTGTGAACATATAAAGTGTAGAAAATATTTTTTCATTATTGATGACCATAACATAGACTGTGGGGTTGTAAGTATCATCACATAAATATATAGGCAGATGGACATAAGGTCTCTTCTCTAAAAGTAATAAGGTCTATGTATAGTACCCTTATTCACATGGTTGATAGCGGTACAGATAGCAGAGAACTATTCACAAAAAGTTGTGTAAGTCTTCCCCCATGTTTAAGCCCCCCGGGCTCTTGCTGTTAAGCAGAACTATGTAACGGGACTAAAGGTGCCTCAGTTGTCTTTCATAGTTACCTCCTCTTTTGCTGGTGATTACAGCATCAATGACGTAATATTTCAAATGTGCTAAGTTTTTGTTATGCATCATTTGAAAATATCGGGCCATATATATATATATGAGACGAACTCCGTTATGCCCCAAATACAGCTTCAGAACAACAACGAAAACCGGACCCAGATGGAAAGTTGCCAAATTATTTTATTTCATCCTCGTGCAGAAAAACACGCCTATATATATATATATATATATATATATATATATATATCCCAGTTCGAATAGCTCAGCAACCGCCAAGCACCGCTCGGCTTAAGCCTCTGAATGAAGGCGGTTCGTGTGTAGGTTGCGAGCCTACAAATCAATTCAAATCCTGACCTTTTCTTTCCAGTCAAGAACACACGAACACTTCTTTGCTGGAAAATAGTCTTTAATGCAGTGTAAAGACAAACAAAACTTTCAGGAGCTCACCTCCCTTGCTCACGAGTGAAAGTGTTTCATTTTGGATAGGCTTTAAATTAACATGTGACATTTTAGTGAATAACCATAGAAAGCAGACTAGCGCTGCCAAACCATAATGTGAATAGATACAATGTGAACATACATATATACTCATTTGAGTTGATGCACTGCCCTTCAAAATACATTAGGCTTGAGAATTTAATTCAGGATTCTCTTATACTATTAATTAAACTTATAGTAATTATTAGGTATTTTGTGTAACTTTCAACGAAAACTTTATCCAGCTTGTCGCCGGTGAACAACCCATAGGTTTAAGCTTTTCTCTATTTTCTCAGATAGAGCATTGTAGGTATATAGCCCCAGTGGGCTTGTTCTATCAGTGCCATTTCCAATCAGTCTATTCTGCCCAAGTGGGCTTAACATCATGTTACCCAATGAATTCCATTTTTCATAGTTCATTTACAATCTGCAACTCTCTTCATAATTCATCCCTAATGTCGGCTGTCATAGTTTCATATTCTCTTCCTCTTGCGTTCTTCATTAGCATCTATGAAAATACATAAACAATAAAACATTTACCTCATATGTTTCACCATAACCCTATGTGATTTTAAAATCCTCCTTTCTGTATTTTGAGACAATACTTCTTCATAATTTCATAAATTCTTATATATATATATATATACTCTCCCAACTTGCCTCCTCATAACACTTTTACGTGAATACGTGAAAGGAAGAAAGCACTCCCAGGGGATCATTTCTATAGATTAATTCACAGAAGACTTGCACAACAAACAGACGCATTTCGGTGTCAACCTTTCTCGATGCTTAGCGAAGCGTTGGGCAGTCATGTTATTTAAACATTCCATTTCCTGTAACAACACTGAAAGCCGACTATTTTCCAAAATATCCTCTTTTCCAATAAGGTGCCATCTTCGAAGTCCACAATCGAACCAAAGATAAAGCTGAGCCCACTGCAGGGCAAACATCCCATGCACTACACAAATTATATTATATTTATATACATTATCTTGTGAAAAAATGAAATTATTTAAACACCAGTTATAATGCCCATCAATGGGCTTTTTTAAGGCTCAGCCGGCCATATTAAATTCCAATAATTGAGCCCTGTATGGGCTATCTCCAAACTAACTCGCGTGCCACAGGTTTACACAAAACTTAAGTATAACAATAGGCCACCTCTATACACATTACATCTATATACATCTATGGAGGAACAAAGGAACAGAAAAAGAGAGAAAAAAGAGAGAAAAAAGGGAGAAAAAGAGATAAAAAGGAGAGAAGCAAGATAAAAAAGCTAAGTAAAGACAGAAAAAAGAGAAAAAAGAAAAGAAAGAGAAAGAACATAGCAAAAGAAGAGAAGGAGGTCAAAAATGCAAGAAACGTGTCTGTTTGTTGTGCAAGTCTTCTGTGAAAAAATCTACAGAACCGATCCCCTGGGAGTGCTTTCTTCCTTTCACGTAATAGTGTTACGAGGAGGCAAGTTGGGAGAGTATTGGATATGCGGGAGCACCCCCGCATTTAGAAGCACCCGACTGTGAGTGCACCGCGCTGGTGCAACAAGGAGCGAGTATGTGTATATATATATATATATATATATATATATATATATTGAGCAAGTGGCTGTGTGCTGCGAAATGCGTCTTGGCATCGGGAAAATAAAAAAAACTTGAGCACTTACTTCGGGTCTGTGTCCAGTGTTGCGGCGAGTGGCGCTTGATACAGCTCGAGCCAAGGATTGGATTTGTTGTATATATATATATATATATATATATATATATATATATATATATATATATATATATATATATATATATATATATATATATACATACATATATATATATATACATATATATATATATATATATATATATATATATATATATATATATATATATATATATATATATATATCAAAAAATGCCTTGAACTCTGTACTTGCTTCCGTCCGGCGAACAGAGATGCAAACCCCCTGCCGAAGGAATTGCTGGGACTTCACGGTGTGCACAGAACGGGGAGCTGAGGAGGTACAGCCATGTACATTCAAGGTGAAAAACGGCGAGCTTGATTCTACTTACCCCCATTGCACATACAATCAGCTCACAGCATTCTGGACTCTGTAGTTCTGACGCACTGGGCGTCCTACAGCGAGACCCGACAAGAACACATGCTGCATGGGGGGCGGAGCTACCTCTTTCATCGAGCGGGAGGAGAAAGGGTATTTAAACCTTTCATACAAACTGCCTCCTGTGTGACCATTTGGCGCTGACGAAGGCAAACCCTTGCCGAAATGCATCCGCCCTGACATTTGGTTCAATTTGGCAAATTAAAGTTCTTTCCTCCGAAGACTCCCCTGTGTGGTCTCTCTCCTTCTTTGCTACAGAGAGGATTCTGCTCATATTTTAAGCGCGGGTTCCAGTAACGCGCCCTGAGAGATCCCTGTGCCTCGGGCGGACCGGACCAAGCTGGCTTTTTCACTTCAGTGGTGAAATGTCGTTTTCCATGGTAATGGGATGGTCTGGTTCCTACACCAAGAACCGGCAAGAAGATTGGCAGTGTTGCAAGCCATTGTGCTTCACGTTGGGTGAACTGCAATGTCAGTCCGACCCCTGCCGAAGGAATTGCTGGGACTTCACGGTGTGCACAGAACGGGGAGCTGAGGAGGTACAGCCATGTACATTCAAGGTGAAAAACGGCGAGCTTGATTCTACTTACCCCCATTGCACATACAATCAGCTCACAGCATTCTGGACTCTGTAGTTCTGATGCACTGGGCGTCCTACAGCGAGACCCGACAAGAACACATGCTGCATGGGGGGCGGAGCTACCTCTTTCATCGAGCGGGAGGAGAAAGGGTATTTAAACCTTTCATACAAACTGCCTCCTGTGTGACCATTTGGCGCTGACGAAGGCAAACCCTTGCCGAAATGCATCCGCCCTGACATTTGGTTCAATTTGGCAAATTAAAGTTCTTTCCTCCGAAGACTCCCCTGTGTGGTCTCTCTCCTTCTTTGCTACAGAGAGGATTCTGCTCATATTTTAAGCGCGGGTTCCAGTAACGCGCCCTGAGAGATCCCTGTGCCTCGAGCGGACCGGACCAAGCTGGCTTTTTCACTTCAGTGGTGAAATTTCGTTTTCCATGGTAATGGGATGGTCTGGTTCCTACACCAAGAACCGGCAAGAAGATTGGCAGTGTTGCAAGCCATTGTGCTTCACGTTGGGTGAACTGCAATGTCAGTCCGACCCCTGCCGAAGGAATTGCTGGGACTTCACGGTGTGCACAGAACGGTGAGCTGAGGAGGTACAGCCATGTACATTCAAGGTGAAAAACGGCGAGCTTGATTCTACTTACCCCCATTGCACATACAATCAGCTCACAGCATTCTGGACTCTGTAGTTCTGACGCACTGGGCGTCCTACAGCGAGACCCGACAAGAACACATGCTGCATGGGGGGCGGAGCTACCTCTTTCATCGAGCGGGAGGAGAAAGGGTATTTAAACCTTTCATACAAACTGCCTCCTGTGTGACCATTTGGCGCTGACGAAGGCAAACCCTTGCCGAAATGCATCCGCCCTGACATTTGGTTCAATTTGGCAAATTAAAGTTCTTTCCTCCGAAGACTCCCCTGTGTGGTCTCTCTCCTTCTTTGCTACAGAGAGGATTCTGCTCATATTTTAAGCGCGGGTTCCAGTAACGCGCCCTGAGAGATCCCTGTGCCTCGAGCGGACCGGACCAAGCTGGCTTTTTCACTTCAGTGGTGAAATTTCGTTTTCCATGGTAATGGGATGGTCTGGTTCCTACACCAAGAACCGGCAAGAAGATTGGCAGTGTTGCAAGCCATTGTGCTTCACGTTGGGTGAACTGCAATGTCAGTCCGACCCCTGCCAAAGGAATTGCTGGGACTTCACGGTGTGCACAGAACGGGGAGCTGAGGAGGTACAGCCATGTACATTCAAGGTGAAAACTGGGCGTCCTACAGCGAGACCCGACAAGAACACATGCTGCATGGGGGGCGGAGCTACCTCTTTCATCGAGCGGGAGGAGAAAGGGTATTTAAACCTTTCATACAAACTGCCTCCTGTGTGACCATTTGGCGCTGACGAAGGCAAACCCTTGCCGAAATGCATCCGCCCTGACATTTGGTTCAATTTGGCAAATTAAAGTTCTTTCCTCCGAAGACTCCCCTGTGTGGTCTCTCTCCTTCTTTGCTACAGAGAGGATTCTGCTCATATATATATATATATATATATATATATTCACTGAAAAAACCATAGGTTATAGACCATATATAGTTAGGGATTAGCATTTAAAAAACCTTATTTTATTTGCACAAAACCATTGAAATTCCATATATAGTTAGTTGCACTAACTATATATCGCGGACCCGCAATCCACTGCTAATGATGTCACATATTACATCATTCATGACATGGTCAGTGACATCACTGATGACATCACTGATGACATCTCAAATGACATCACTGATGACATCACTGATGACATCTCAAATGACATCACTGATGACATCACTGATGACAACACCTAGTGACTGTATGTTTCTGTAAAGTTAAAATATGTCTTACATATTGAAGAATGAGTGGATGTATAAGTGTCTGGATGAAGGATTTAGTAGGTGCATGACTGACTGTATGAGAGAATGATTAAATGTGTCTCACTGAGTGCATGGGTTAGTGATTAAAGTGTCTTAATTTGGCAATCATTATTTATGTTCTTCTGTAAACTGCTGCATGTTTAAATCAGTAGCTATATCAGTAACTATATGGGTTATTGAATGGTTGCCCAAGTATTTGTATGGGAGACTGAGTATGTGTGTGGGTGGCTGGGAGGTGTATAACTCTGTGCATAGATGTGTGAGCAGTTGATTCCCTAGGTGTATGGCTTCAAAAGTGCATGTAGAAACAGCTGTATGGACAGTTGACTGTGTGCATGAGTATATTGGTGAGTGAATGGATATCTCAGTTCTACATGTCAAAGTAAGTACATATGTAAAACACACTCCATGTGAGAGTTGACATATATAAATAACTGAACATAAGAGCCAGTGAATGTGAGAGTGGCTGTATGAATCATTGTGAACTTGTATCAAGGATTGTATAAGAGAGTAAATATGTGTTAGTATATGTTTGAATAAGTAAGGTGTGTATAACTGTATAGTTGAAGAAATGGAGGTGTGATTGATTCTTTGCATGACTGACTAGGTGTGTGAGTAACTCCATGGATGTGTGACAGTCTGTGAGTGCCTGTTTACACTGAGTGTATCTAAGGTTATATTAGAGTCTGAAGATGTATTATCACATAAATGATATCATCAGTGATGTAATCAGTAATGTCAAATGAGATGTCAGTGATGTCATCAGTGATGTCATTTGAGATGTCATCAGTGATGTCATCAGTGATGTCATCAGTGATGTCACTGACCATGTCATGAATGATGTAATATGTGACATCATTAGCAGTGGATTGCGGGTCCGCGATATATAGTTAGTGCAACTAACTATATATGGAATTTCAATGGTTTTGTGCAAATAAAATAAGGTTTTTTAAATGCTAATCCCTAACTATATATGGTCTATAACCTATGGTTTTTTCAGTGAATTTTCAAGGTTTTGTAAATGCAAATTCCTAACTATATATGGTCTATAACCTATGGTTTTTTCTGTGAATTTCATTGGTTTTTTAAAAGCTAATATCTATAGCTGTAAAATATATTCTTTATTAAGTGACGTATCACGTAGCCCGTGAGACGCCTCATGATGCATCGCATAACCGTGACGTATCGTCTCTGCAGCGCAAACCAAACCCAAAACGTAAGCGCGCCAAAACACGCTTAAAGATATATATATATTTTTTTAACCTTAATTAGACAAAATCCACACGTGCACATATCACAAACGTTCAAAAAACACAATATGTCGGACTCCCGTTACGCTGCCGGTTAGCTGCCCGGTTAACGTACCAGGAAGCACCTTTACCGCGAAAAATCGCATTTTTTTTTCACCCCCCAGGGAACTTTATTAGCCCCCTCATCAATCCTAGGGGTTCAGGAGGGGTCTGCCTTACCCCTTTCATTCATTTACACCTTTTTTCCACCTCTTGTCTCTCGATCCCACAGAGAGACAAGATGGCGGCCGCTCCAGACTGTTTACAATGATAACAGCCAATCAGCTTCTCCTCAGACTCCCGTTACACTGCCGGTTAGCTGCCCGGTTTGCGTACCAAGACGCGTCTCTAAAGCGAAAAAATCGGAATTTTTTTTTTGGGCCCAGCGTGGCTCTATAATATCCCCTCATCAATCCTAGGGGGTCAGAAGGGGTCTACCTTGCCCCTTTCCTTCATTTCCCCCTTTGTTTTGGCCTCCTCTTGTCTCTCGATCCTACCGAGAGACAAGATGGCGGCCGCTCCGGACTGTTTACAATGTTGAAAGCCAATCAGCTACTCGTCAGACTCCCGTTACACTGCCGGTTAGCTTCCCGGTTAGCTGCCCAGTTAGCTGCCCGGTTCGCGTACCAAGACGCGTCTCTACGGCGAAAAAATCGGAATTTTTTTTTTTGGGCCCAGCGTGGCTCTATAATATCCCCTCATCAATCCTAGGGGGTCAGAAGGGGTCTACCTTGCCCCCTTTCCTTCATTTCCCCCTTTGTTTTGGCCTCCTCTTGTCTCTCGATCCTACCGAGAGACAAGATGGCGGCCGCACTGGACTGTTTAGAATGTTGACAGACACCGGAGAGCCAATCAGCTTCGCTTCGCAAAGTTCCGATAAGCGAAAAGTACGCGAACCGGATCGCTGCCCGGAGCGCTGTTACAGATATATATCTTGATTTAAACGTTAATTTCTCAAAATCCACTGAAGCACATATATTGAGACCTAGCAAAGGCACATCGGGCTAACAGTCCCTACAATTTTGCCAAGTTTCGTGGAAATCCATTCAGCCGTTCGGGCTAAAAGTGAGTCCAACCGCCCTATGGAAATTAACATGGGAAAAACGTGTTTTGGGACCCCCCTTTTTTCTCGGCCCCCCCTTGACGAACCCCCCCCAAATTTTCAGGAGCTGCTCAGAAACAAAATGTGCCATTTTCCTGAAAATTTCAGCCGATTCCGTCCACAAACGCCAAAGTTATTAGACATAGAATTTTCAGAAATCCCATAGGGAAAAAATCCTAACTATATATACCTACTGGCGACCGCCAGTAGGTAATATATATATATATATATTATGTGATAATATTAAATGGGAATTTCTGCAAATGTTTGTATATCTATTATCTGAATAGACATATATGTATGAAATGTAAGTGGGAACATTATTTGTTTACATAATCTATTGCAAGATATGTAAGTACCAGTTAGCGCAAAGCTTTGAATGACGCTTAGAATCTTGTCCACTGGGAGATGATGAAAATGTACAGCGTATTCAATTCTATAACTGTTGATTGTCATAAATGGGTGAGCCTTTCCACTGGGAGTAAAGGCAAACAGTGTCAGAACGTGAGCGCTAGAAAATGCAGTAGCACACGCAAGGATACTAAGTCAAATAATCCCGCCGTAATTTCCCCGGTTAACCCCGCGCGCCTATTTTGATTAGAGAACCAAAGATAATTACAAACGCTCTCGGAGTAACCTTGTAGCAATCCTCACTGCACCCGCTCACACACGCGCTAAACAGCATATGGAGACCGGAGTGAGCACGACAGATCTGAACCAAGGACTAATAAATAATATGCCCTCACGCACATACAAACCACGGAATATGCAATAATCTAAGAGTACTACACTTACCAGCGCCGAGGGAGTTTTAAAACGCGTTAAACCGCGCGAAGGTCTGTCTGTCACAGCATAGCGAGGCACACACAAGGCAGGAATGAGGAAATCACTGGGCTCAAGGTGCGGGAGGGTTTCTATAGAAACGAAACCACGCATGGAGGCGGATGATGTAATTGCTAACTGTGAAAGTGAAAATAACTTCTCTATGTCAGTCTAATTAAGGCGTCGCCCCAAATCACCATGGGAACTGGGTTATACACGAGTGTGAAATGTGAAAACAAGCTAAAATGTGCATGGAAACAGGAGTTAAACGTGCATGATGTAATGCAATGACTAAGGGGTATAAATATAACCACAGTCTGTTAAGATGTTGTGAACAAGGCGGGTGCTTACCGCCGAAACGCGTCAAGCAGCCTAAATGAGTGAATAAACTTATTTGGAATCATCTATTTCACGGAGTCAGTGCCTTACTTGCATGAGAAAGTTTGGAGTGTTCCAGATATATATATATATATATATATATATATATATATATATATATATATATATATATATATATATATATATATATAGTGTGAGCAAGCGGCTGTGTGCTGCGAAACGCGTCTTGGCATCGGGAAAATAAAAAAAACTTGAGCACTTACTTTGGGTCTGTGTCCAGTGTTGCGGCGAGTGGCGCTTGATACAGCTCGAGCCAAGGATTGGATTTGATGTATATATATATATATATATATATATATATATATATATATATATATATATATATATATATCAAAAAATGCCTTGAACTCTGTACTTGCTTCCGTCCGGCGAACAGAGATGCAAACCCAGCGATATGAGGCAAGATGATAATTTATTTGAAACCTCCAAACCAACGTGTTTCGGGCACCTTGTGCCCTTGCTCACAAGTCAAATAAGAAACGCTGTTTGCCATATTTAAATACATTACTGTGTCTTAGTGATGTCACCAAGTGATAAATAACATAGAAGACATATTGGCACCTATGTGTGCTTGCACAAACAAGCCTGTTTTCTCAGCATATCCCATACTGATCATTAATCAAAGGCAGTGATTTTTACATGGCAGCATAAATGCATACATGGTAAAAAGCGAAATTGCACTTCAATCAAATTCAATAAAAATTATGTCAAAATTATAATTCTGTAATATGACTTCATTGAAACACAGGTCAAGGTAAAAATCCAAATTCCTATCAAAATACCATTAAATGTAAATATTGATGTATATTGGAGTAATGCATGATAGACGATTCAATTGATTTATGTTCCTTATATAAATATATAGATAAAAACATGAAACTATTACTGTTGTAAAACCTTTAGCTGTGCAAAATTCGCAAAGTTTACATGTAAACCACTGACTGTACTGAATCATACCTGTGTGTATTTGGGTCCTCATCTGTATTTCACCTCACTTCCTTTCGTAAATGCATATCTATCTATCTATCTATCTATCTATCTATCTATCTATCTATCTATCTATCTATCTATCTATCTATCTATCTATCTATCTATCTATCTATCTATCTATCTATCTATCTATCTATCTATCACCTACTGACGGTCGCCAGTAGGTAGTTATAGTTAGGACCTATTTTCCATAGGAAATCTGTAACATTCTATTTGGAATAACTTTAGCGCCAATTGACGAATCTTCGTGAAAGTTTCAAAACTGGTGGGGTGTTCCGGTCTGCTCCTATCTTGAAAGTCTTGGGGTGATTCGTGAAGTGGGGGCTGAGAAAAAAGGGGGTTCCCAAAACGTGTTTTCCCCATGCAATTTTCCATAGGAACCGTTCATCGCGGCTACAGCCCGAACTGCTGACTGGAATTACATCAAATTTGGCAAAGTGCTAGTCCGCAGTTCAGACTCGTGCCATTTGCTTAAATGGTGTAAATCCGTTCAGTAGTTCCTGAGAAAATTACAATTAAAAGTACATATATATCTATGGCCTTAGTGGATCCGTGCATCCTGCGCGCACAGTAAGCGCATCGTCCCGATCACGCGCTGAGTGCTAATTGGCTGTCAAGTGGTTGTCAACATTAGAAACCAGGAAGTATTGGCAGCCATTTTGTGCCTCTGTAGAAGCGAGGATCTAGAAATTAGTGGAACAAGTGTTCAAAACGTATAAAGGGGGCAGGGTAGAAATATTTTGACACTCTAGACCTGCTTAGGGCCCCCCCCCAATTTTTTTTTGTTTTTTGCACGGCTACAGTCCGAACTGCTGAACAGAATTACACCAAATTTGGCAAAGTGGTAGTCCTTGGTTCAAACTCGTGCCTTTTGCTTAAATGGTGTAAATCCGTTCAGTAGTTCCTGAGTAAATTACAATTAAAAGTACATATATATCTATGACCTGCTTAGGGCCCCCCCCAATTTTTTTTGTTTTTTGCACGGCTACAGTCCGAACTGCTGAACAGAATTACACCAAATTTGGCAAAGTGGTAGTCCTTGGTTCAAACTCGTGCCTTTTGCTTAAATGGTGTAAATCCGTTCAGTAGTTCCTGAGTAAATTACAATTAAAAGTACATATATATCTATGACCTCGGTGGATCAACGCATCCTATGCGCACTCTAAGCGCATCGTCCCGATCACGCCCTGAATGCTAATTGGCTGTCAAGTGGTCGACAACATTCGAAACCAGGAAGTGTTGGCAGCCATTTTGTGCCTCGGTAGAAGCGAGGATCTAGAAATTAGTAGAACAAGTGTTCAATACGTATAAAGGGGGCAGGGTAGAAATATTTTGACCCTTTAGACCTGCTTAGGGGGTCGCACAAGGACCCATAGGGCCCCAAAACAATTTTTCATTTTTAAAAAAAAATGAAGAAATGTGCGCTGGATGCATGGATTCGCCATAAAAAAAAAAAAATAGCGCAGGCTTCTGTGCGTGTTTAAAATTAGCTACCTGGGAGGGCCAAATCCTGGGTCTAAAATATTACATTTGATGGGGGTCAAGAGGGGCGCTGTAGCCCGAGGACTGCCATTCCTCGAGGCTGTAAAATAAGAGGGCGAGGGAGCTCAAAGGTCCATATAAGCCCTGGGGATTACCACCCTCCCGGTCTTTTTATATTTTGGGAGGGGAGGCCGCGTGGTCTCCATTCTGGAGCAGTTGAACGCCTTGGGGAACAACACCCCCAGGACCGACTCTTGATGTGTCTTGGGGTGCCTACCCCCGGGACACTGTTGTTTGCTATGGCAGGGCAGGAGTCGTGGTTCCCGCTCTGTCATAGCAAACTTGAGGGCATATTAACAAGTGCCATTTAGTCGCAATTAAAAAAAAAAGCCAAAAGTGCGATGAAAAATATATCGCCCTATTTACTAGTCGACGCTAAGATGCATTAATGCATGTTAACAGTCGGTTTGCTAACGGTTCGCCTCGTATCTCCAATGAGTTGCAATGTAGGTTTTCGTAGTGGCAAGGTAGGTGTTCGTATGACAATATAATATGGAAGAGGGAGGTATGACAACAGCATTGTATTTACAAGGCGGCCCTGGATTTGAGGACCGATAGCAAAATTCTTGGTAATTGCAGTTTATGCTGGATGCTAACCTCTCTTCTGAAGTAGGCTTAAGCATGTTTAATATGTGTGGTGGATTGATATGTTAAGTTCACAGTTTTATATTAACAAGCTTTTCACTTGCGAACATGAATTTTACCGTAAAAAAAAATATCACCTCCTACTAATTTTTATTCTTCCTCGGGATCCCATCTCATGGACGTATATTCAACGTTGGGGACTGTGGGTGGAGGCCCAATGTCCCTACGGTGCCAGTCAGATCCCTGCGTCCTTCGGAAGCCACCATTACTTTTCCACACTGGACCTGCTAATATGCAGCTCCCCATGGGGAAAAGCATTCTGCTTTGCATTTTAAAAGAGAGTGTAGGTTTTTGTGTTCTCTCTTTCAAAATGCAAACCAAGTTTGCTATGGCAGGGCGGGAGCCACGGCTCTCACCCTGCCATAGCAAACAGCAGTGTTGAAAAAATCTTATGGTAAGACAACAAAGGATTTTGAAGTCCATTATCACCTTTTTAGCTGTAGTTTGCTGCAGTTAAAGCGGCAATAATTTTAACGCCGTCCTTGAAAATATGCCCCAAATTTTTGGAATGTCGACAATCCCGTCTCCCATTTAAATAGGCACGAAGGGGCAGATCTACAAGAAAGTGCCATAAGCACTTTGGCTGCGCCACACTGTGGAACTTTCAGAGCACAGGAATGAAACATATTTACAAGAATATGTCGCATTCTTGTGCTCTCCCCCTCTTTCTTCTGCAGAACGCATTGAAAGAGGAAAAAACAAGGAGAAATGAAAACATTTCTCCTTGTTGTGCCTCCCTACGCCACCTCTAGGGTGGCTTATCATTCAGACGCAGCTCCAGATTTACCATTTCTGGAGCTGTGTCTTGTTCCATGAATGTTGCGTGGGAACACCCAACACCCATAGACGCCACTTCACCGCAAAGTGCTGCGTGTGAAGGGGCTGTATTTACAAGCAGAGGAAAAGTCACACATGGTGGCTCTTCCTCTCCTTGTAAATATGGAGGTGCCCCCTGCGCCACCAGTACGTCATGAAAAGTGAAGTAACAGTGGCACAGGGGGCTTGTAAATCTGCCCCATAGTGTTCTATCGTCTCAGTTTGCTTTTCCTTGTCATGGAGAGGATCCTGGGTAAATATAACGGATTTTGTACAGCCATTACCTTTCAATCCTACCCCCAAATTGCTTACTGCCTGTTACCATATTAACAGTTCATGGAACACTTAACAGAGCACATAGGTCACAAGTTCACCGCACAATGTGGCTAATCCAAAAAGCAAGTGTTCTGGACTTTTTAAAATGTCCTATAGGAACAATTAATTGCAGCTACAGACTCCGGTAAAGAGTTGGTACAGAGTTAGCCTCAGTATTATACTTCTAGTTAGGAACATCATTTCTACTTTTTATTTTTAAATCTTCTCTAAGCATATGATTTTCACACCAAATAATAGTGAAATATTGTCAGAAAAAGAAGACGTATACAGTCAGTTTTCTTAATTAACTTTTATTAAAACAATAATAAATAAATAGAAACGTATCTTTAACATAACAGTATAATGAACAAAACGTGATATGGACTCTATTGGTAGGAGAGTAGGTAACAGGCAAAACAAAAATGAAAATAAGTCTTTAAAATTATATCGATGTAATTGAATGAGGTGAGAGATTCCATCTTTATGAAAGGCAAGATAACACTTGGCAATATTGATTATTAGCACGTGTGCAGTGTGCCTGATACATCCCACCCCTCTCTTAGCCCCGCGCTGAAGAGGTGTCTGTAGGGAAGTGCCTGCTGGGTCAGATCTACAGTATGGTCCAGCAGGTCTTTAAAATGATTCGGAGATGAGACAGAATTAGGTTAGAGATCACGTCATTATGCCTGAAAACATTGTTTCTTTGTAGCCCGTTTAATTGGAAGCATTGTGTATCAAGGCCACTCTGCTTAACTTTTGTTAACACTGTTTCATCAGAGCTCACAACTTAGTCTGCTTTGGTTCTCTACTGCAGACTGTATAAAATTCAGCCTTGATTTATTTATCTGCAGACTGGACAGCAGCGTCCATAACTTGAAAAGATAAAGAGAAACAATGTGAGAGAGAGGGGGAGAGAGGGAGAGAAAAAGAGAAAAAGTGACATTGAAAGTGTGAGAGAGAGAAAGTAATAGATGGAGCAGGAAAGGTAGAGCTGATACTGGAGAAAATCTTCATAGCTCACCTTTTTGCCTTCCGGTGTGTGTCCAAGGATGTGTTGGTTCAAGTGCACCCTCAAGTTTAGTGATCTGAAAGATAGTATATAGTTAATATTAGCAGAGTACATAGAACTGCACACGTATATTTCTGCGTTATGCATTTGGACACTCGGGACACTGTATTACATCAACTTCCACTGCAAGGTGGTGTCTGTGTGCTCTTTTTCTCCCAGAGTACTATACCCATGCACTCCCGCTGCTTAGCGGTGAGTTCTTATTACTGCATACCCAGACTGCTGCACACCATTGACTCACAGTGTCCAGAGGTGAGTGCCCTTTCCTGCAGACCCAGACTGTTGTAACCTATCCACTCCCACTGCCCAGAGGTGATTGTACATTCCTACGTACTGAAGTTGCTGCACAGTATCCACTCTCCCCGCCCACAGGTGACTTCTCGTTGCTTCTGAAACAAGCTTCTTTGCTCACCTTGTGCCATTGGTGTGATTCAAAGTGGTGCACCACGTGTCTAAGCAGCCTTCTTATGCGTTGTTACGATGGCCACGCATCATCGCAGAATCCTCAAACGTTGAGCTTTGGAGTTGTTGTGGGGGGGATACCAATTTGTGAAACACAACCTGTTAGATAAAAAGGAAGATAAGATTGTGCGTCATTTGTTTATCAAAGGAGAGAGGAAGTGAGAGAGTGACTGAAAAGAATATTTGCAGCTCACCTTTCTGTCACTGGTGTGTCTTCCACCACTTGCCGGTGCATAATGCAACCCGAAGCTCTACATCTAAAAGATGGTAAAAGAAAGATGTTATGATTGGTAATTGCCACTATATTAATGTGAAGTTGAATAACATTGCCCTTTCACACACCTTCCCTCCCGCATTAAAAATACAACTACTTGTACAGTTCCAACTTTTTTAATGGGTTTCAATTTATGAAGAATTAGTAGAGTAGTAATGTTCCAACCGGTTATAGAAAAGAAGTGGTGCGCAGTGATACACATGGTTTCAATCATGATAATAGACGGACTTTTGACAGACTACAAAAACTTTTCAGCCATAGGAAGAAAAAATACAAATGCAATAAGATAGGGTATATAAGACTGCGTACACCTAAATCGCTGCCTCGCCTTTTTGTATCCAGCCTGCTGCACCCCATCTACTCCCTCCGCTGTGCACCCAGGCCTCACTGCTCACCTTTTCGCGGACAGGGTACGTTCTACATCATGCAGTCCTGCTCTGCCAGCAAGAAGTCTCATATTTGGTGCTCAGTCTTGATATCGCTGTTGGAAAGGATGTACTTGTGCACAGATCTTCATTGCAGATTCCTCACCCGGTTAGTCCTTGGGGTACCAGTAACTCAGTGACCAAAGAGGCTACGCACATGGTGGTGGGCCTCTTTTTCGGTAGTTCAGGCCTATATGAGGTGTCCGAACCACCAGGATGGGCCATCACAATGCTTGCGATGGGAGCAACTCTAAAATGGCGTAGAGCACGTGCGCCCCGTCTTTTTTATTGGTAGGGTCACTTGTGTTGTGACGCATGTGCTGGATGGGTATGGTGTGGGTGTATACCAGCCATGAGAGAGTGTGTGTGCCGTTCTGCCAACTAGACCTGGAACTAAGAAATCACTACAATGGAAATCTGGGCCATGTAGTGTTGTTGTGTTTTCCTGGAAGTGTAAGTGGAGTGGGCTAGTCTGACGTATGGCAGTGCTGCGCGAGGCTGTGAATGATGACTCTAGGGCTATGGGTGTGTTTCCGTCGTGAGCTATGTGAGAAATCAAGTGATTCGGGTGTCCGTGTTGTAGTGCTGCCGTCACTGGGGTCTTAAACACAAATGTGTCATTATATCTGTAAAGTCCCACAACATGGCCAACATGGAAGGTACGGGGTATCACTGACCCTATATACATTCATAGTTGCACACATGAAAGATGGTGGAGAAGATGCATTTCTGAGAATATGAATGTTTGTTGTACATTCAGTGGAGTGTTGTAGCTGTAGTAATACAGGGTTATGAAAGCTTTAGGATGTAGTTTTTGGCACATGAAGGGCAGGTAATGTATATATGTATGTGGTTATTTGGGTATACTGTCATTCTCAGTGCTGGAAATCAGTGTTCGAGGCTCGGAGTCGCGCCCACATCCTGTTATTGAAGAGAAATGACGTAATCTACGCATGCCTGAAAATGTACTGTAAATACGGTGCTCATGTAAATTGCTGACATAGTTTTGGGTTGACTTCGCGCTACATAAATATGCTAAAAAAATAAAACGAGCAACAACCCACACTTATAAATTGACTATACACTTTGTTTTCAGTATTGTAATGATCCAGTTTGTACGTTCGTATTTGTAGAATGAGCGAGAGAAAGTTATATAATCGAAGTTGTTGTTACTGGCAGAGGTAAGATGGTTGCATACACTATTTATAGCACAATATAATGTGGTAGGGCGCAGGAGGCGTATTATACAAACATAATAAATACACAGACACAGATAGATAGTTGAAGTGGGTACGGGCACATGTGCTCGACTCCATTTTATTGTGTTGCTGTTGGTAATAAGTCGAATAGTAATCATGATATCATACACAGATATTCAATCGTAAACGGTTTATGACTTCTGCTGTACACTATATGTGAAATAATACACAGAAGATTCTATCGTAAACGGTTCATGAGTTGTGGTGCACTGAGGTAGGGGCCGTTTGTATGGAACCTGCGATGATGCGTGGTTCAGGCAGACCGCACTGGTAAGAATGTGTTTTGACTACTGAATTTTGCCTTAATAAGGCCATGTGGCAAATTTTTATGGTGTGCTGAGTTAGTGGTACGTCTGGTGTTTAGCGTGTGCTCACCCTGCGATGATGCGTAGTCTGAACAGGCTGCACTCAAAGCATTGACTGTTGCATACTGGACTGCATGAACTTTGAGGGGAAAAAAGAAACTAGCATTGATGGTTATTAATTGCTGTGCAAACTAGGTCCACTAATTACTCACCATAACAAATTAAACGATTGCACTTCACGCAGTGCATTCTAACTTTCCCAAATTGGGGACGTATGTCTGGTGGCGATGTTGAAGGTGATGCCCCAGAGGTACTTGGTATTGCCGGTGGTGGAGGTACATTTTGGGCAGTATTCTACAGTCTTTGTGAGCATAGTTCACAGGATGCAGGGATTGAAGGTGCTTGCACATACTAGCAGTGCCACAGGAGTATTTTTTGTCTATGCCTTAAATAAATCGAGGCTGAATTTAATGCTGTCTGTAGTGTAGATCCAAAGCTGAATTCAAGTTGTATACCCTACTGTCCACAGTGTACATCGAAGGCAGTAGTCAGCACAGTTATAGAAGAATGCTTTTTCTTACTTATTTTAACAAAATCTGAATACATACAGTATACTTGTCTCTGCATTAAGTAAATCAAGGCTGAATTCTCTACTTTCTATAGTGTAGATCCAAAGCTGAATTCAAGTTGTAAACCCTGCTGTCCGCAGTGTAGATCTTAGGCTGGACTGCATCATCTGTAATCACGATTGAAATGAAATATAGAACATGCATGGAATACATTGTCGAAATATGTATGTTTCAGGGACATTATGGTTCAAATTGTGACCTGTGCTGTCCGCAGTGTAGACTGGCATTAAGTGTGCCTTTTCACTTGCAGCGTGAGTTTTATTATTCAACCAAAATCTATAATTGATATAAAAGAATTTTTGAAGGAAGCATACTAAAGAGATATTGTATAGGTTTGATAGGTGTTATACTTAGTTTGGTTTGCACTGAGTTAGTGGCACCTGAAACAACAAGGTTCTATGGAGCCTGCGATGATGCATGGTCCAGGCAGGCCGTACTGATAGTAATGTTTTTTGTCTTGTGAATTCTGCCTTAGTAACGCCACGTGACGATGATTTTTGGTGCACTGAGTTTGGCACTTTGGCCTTTGGCGCTTAGCGTGTACATACCCTGCGATGATGCGTGGTCGGGGGGGAACAGTAATTGGAGTAATGTCTTTTGTTGATTGAATTCTGCATGAATTCCATTTAAAAGGGACAGTATGCCTCACTGTGACATAAAACTGTTCACTCTTCTTTGCGATGATTTATGGTGCACTGAGTTAGTAGTATCTACTACTAAGCTGTACTGAGCTTGTACGTATCCTGCGATAATGAGTGGTGCAGGGGGCCGCATTTGGACCAATGTCTTATGTATGTTGAATTCTGTGTGAATACTGCCACGTGGCGATGAATTATGGTGCACTGAGTTAGTAGTACCTTTGGTACTGACCGTGTACGTAACCTGCAACGATGCGTGGTACCGGCAGGCCAGACTGGGAGCAATGTTTTTTTCCTAGTGAACTCTGCCTTAATAAGGCCACTGGAGATGACTTGTGGTGCAGTGAGTTAGTGGTACCTGAAGAACCCAGCGTGTGCGCATCCTGCGATGATTCGTGGTTCGGGCGGGTCGCACTGGTACAATGTCTCTTGCCTACTGGAATGGGTCATGTGCAATCGCCATTCCACCTGATTTGTGAGCACTCGCAATGTAGATCGAAGGCAGTAGTCAGCACAGACATCAAGAAATTCTTTTTGTCGTCTCCTTTAACAAAATCTGAGGACATAAAGTACAATTATCTCAACCTTAAAAACATCAAGGCTAAATTCCATGCTGTCCATAGTATAGATCCAAAGCTGAATTCAAGTTGTGAACCCTGCTGTCCGCACTGTAGATCGAAGGCAGTAGTCAGCACAGATATCGACAAATGATTTTTGACACTTATTTTAACAAAATCTAAACACATACACTACAATTGTCTCTGCATTAAATAATTCAAGGCTGAATTCCCTACTATCCGTAGTGTAGATGCAAAGATGAATTCAAGTTGGGAACCCTGCTGTCCGCAGTGTAGACTAAGGCAGTAGTTGACACAAATATCAAGGAATGCTTTTTGTTACATACTTTAACAAAATCTGAGGACTGAGTACTATTGTCTCTGCCTTAAATAAATCAAGACTGAATTCAATGTTGTCTGTAGTGCTGATGCGAAACTGGTGTGAAGTTGTAAACTCTACTGACTGCAGTATAGATCGAAGGCAGTAGTCAGTACAGATATTGAGGAATGTCTTTTGTCGCATCCTTTAACTAAATCTGAGGACTGAGTACAATTGTCTCTGCCTTAAATAAATTGAGACTGAATTCAATATTCTCTGTAGTGCTGATGCAAAACTCGTATCACGTTGTAAACTCCACAGACCGCCCTGTAGATCGAAGGCAGTAGTCAGCACAGATATCGACGAAGAATTCTTGTCACTTATTTTAACAAAGTCTGAAGACATAGAGTACAATTGTCTTTGCCTTACACAAATCAAGGCTAACTTCAATGCTGTCCGTAGTGTAGATCCAAAGCTGAATTCAATTTGAGAACCCTTCTGTCCGCAGTGTAGATCGAAGGCAGTAGTTGATACAGACATAAGTCTGCGGTGCTGTGGCGCTGAGTTCGCAATCGGCCGGTATCATGGAGGCACGTGGTCATGGTGGCAGCCACATGGCAGATTGAGGACCTTTGCTGTGGCAGAGTCTTTCCTATTTGCAGAAGTGAATCACGCTCAAGGTGTAGGCTAATTATTTATACTCTTACGCTGGAGTTCCGTACTTTGGACCAGCCCATTCCACTTCTGCTTCAAGGGGGGGAGGAGACAACACAGCTACATGCCCAGAATATTCCCCAGAGTCTGAGATAATATGGCTGAGTCCGCTGTGCAGTACACTGTACGTATTATTTGTATTTCTACACACTGAAAAGTTTTTGGTTTCTATAGTGAGTTGTGTATAGCATATCACCGGTAGTGTTAGCATTACTGTTGTTGATGTGCGATTTCCTTTCTTTATACATAGTTGATTGCCACATCTCTGAACATTGAGCTAGTGTGCTGTTGAGGGGATATATTATTTTGGGAAGGTCCGTTTTCCTGTTTTGCACTGCCTGTGAGGTAGTAGATGGGGAAGGGTCAGGAGGGGTGGTTGTAGTGGTGGTGGCACTAGGTGTTGTGATTTTGTTGGGTGTTGGAAGTGCATAACTAGTACCTCTATTACATATTTGTCTTTAGATATACCTCATCATACACTAGTATAATCTTTCATCACTCACTGTAAAATACAGAGTACCATATTTGAATCCTTTGACACAGCAATATCAGTATCTAAAAATCCACTCAGTGATTCCTAGATCTACACACACATCTAATCAATTACCTATAGATTTACTCATATATGTTGTCAATGATCAATAGAACACTATCAAATATCCTTATACAGCTATATTGACATTACACACCAGCACACATCCTATTCAGTTATGCATTCATCCTACTCACTTTTGCAAACAATGTATCTTTTTTACATTTACTCAGCTACACACTTACACACTTATACAAATACTACTTCATTTATTGATATAGATAGTAACTCATACTTAGTGTGTTATGAAATCACTATTACAAGTATATAGTTATCCATATAGTCACTCATGCTATCACTGAGTCGTATGTATACTTATTTGTATGCAACAAATGTCACATACACCGCCTTTTATTTTTCTAGTTTGGTGGACATGTACCATTGAGAGATATATTTGCTCATCACCACACCCATAAAGATATTCACTCAGCCAAACAACTGTTATAACATGTAGTCTTAACGTCATATACCTACTGAATCAACTATTCACACATCTTTGGGGAGTCACACACCCCCCACCGACCCACTCACACATTCACTCTGTGCAGCATTTTACACAAAAATTGACAAAGTAATACAGATATTCACACAGTTTAGTCACTATCCAATATATTTAGTGATACACTATAAATTAGTCAAGTAAACAGTCAATCACACTGCTACTAAATCCTCCCTCAAGATAGGTATATATCCACTGACTCTTAAATGCAGATTGCTATATATATAATACATATTTAATTATCAAACAAAACCACATTCACTGGATGATGTCATCAGTGATGTCATCAGTGATGTCATTTGAGAGGTCATCAGTGATATAATCAGTGATGTCATCAGTGATGTCACTGACCATGTCATGAATGATGTAATATGTGACATCATTACCAGTGGATTGTGGGCGCGAGAGTTACAGTTAGTACAACTAACTATAACGGAGTAATTTCAATGGTTTTGTATAAGTGAAATATCACATACACTGCCTTTTATTTTTTTTGTTTGTTGGACATGTACCATTGAGAGATATATTTGCTCATCACCACACCCATAAAGATATTCACTCAGCCAAACAACTGCTATAACATGTAGTCTTAACGTCATATACCTACTGAATCAACTTTTCACACATCTTTGGGGAGTCACACCCCCCCGACCCACACACACATTCACTCTCCCATACAAATACTCAGTTAACTAATCATAACTAATATAGACTTTCACGTAGCTAGTAACTAACTGGTGCAGCAGTTTACACAACAACTGACAAAGTAATACAGATATTCACACAGTTTAGTCACTATTCAATATATTTAGTAAGACACTATAAATTAGTCAAGTAAACAGTCAATCACACTGCTACTAAATCCTCCCTCAAGATAGGTATATATCCACTGACTCTTAAATGCAGATTGCTATACATATATCATACATATTTTATTATTAAACCAAACCACATTCACTGGATGATGTCATCAGTGATGTCATTTGAGAGGTAATCAGTGATGTAATCAGTGATGTCATCAGTAATGTCACTGACCATGTCATGAATGAAGTAATATGTGACATCATCACCAGTGGATTGGGGGCGCGAGATTTACAGTTAGTACAACTAACTGTAAGGGAGGAATTGCAATGGTTTTGTATGAGTGAAATGTCCAGCTAACTATAACACCCCTTAAAACCTATGTTTTTTTCAGTGATATATATATATATATATATATATATATATATATATATATATATAACGCTCATACTTTTCATTTTTCAACTTTTCATATATACATATTTTCAAACAATGGCCCTTACGTAGCAAGAGGGCACACAACAGCATTCCGCCTTCTGGCATTAACAGTGCAGACCGGTTCTTGCATCCATTTCAAATTTGTATTTTGCAGACGCGTTTCGAAACCCACGGTCTCTTCTTCCTGGGCTTTCCGAAACCACACAGCTGACGCTCACATTGCGTAGATTGCATTCTTTATTCACTTCCAAGCCTGCCCCCAGTGGGCGTATGTTTGATGCGAAGGTGTTTAGTGATTTTGGTTTACAATCAAAGTATGCCAGACATTGATTGTAAACCAAAAGAGATCCAATCCAGTTGAGGGATTCTATGTATGTGGCAGATGCGAAGCGTGCAAATTTAGCCACAATACCAAAGAAATCAGATTATCTGAAGTGTGTGAGCCTTTTAAAATCACTAAACACCTGAATTGTCACACAGAATATGTGGTGTACGCGTTAAGATGCCCGTGCAACAAATTTTATGTGGGCAGCACCATGAAACCAGTAAAAGATAGAACTTTACAGCATCTAAGAGCCATTAAAAATCAGGACAAGCAGTATCCCATGGCTGGACACTTTGCGTCCCACCATAACAGCAACAATAGCCTCCTATCTTATGTGGCACTTGACCAGGTACCACTAAGAGAAAGAGGCGGCAACCGACTGCAGGAACTTAGACGACTGGAGTCGAGATTTATAATTAAATACCAATTGTTACAACCCCAGGGACATAACTGCGATGAGGGTCTGGGTGTGCATCTGGGTTAAACTAATGAAAGTATGTGAAAGTTCTGCTAAACTGCTATCGATCCTTTTGGTATTTTAAAAATGAATGTATGAAAGACAAGATATCTTTAATTCTATTTTATTTTAACAACTATTTTGTTATTTTGCCACAGGTACCAAACAATGTGGGAGAGTTTGAAATTGCACCAAATTCAGAGAATGTGTGACAGTATGTTTCATGATGCAAAGAATAAGCTGGCAGCTCACAGTGAATGACTTCTCTCACGTAAGAGTCAAGACTCGGATATGATTTGTCATGAACTATTGCAGGAACTCAATGCCCACTGGGGCTGAATTTACTATCGAACTATGCCTATTAACTGAAGCACAATCCGCTCCAATTTAGCCTGTACAATACCTCCTATACGCAATGGAAACAATTGTACTGAGCACCAAAAGCAAAGTTGTGAATGAAATGATTTAACTCAATCCATTGCGCGAGCGCGCGTTAACACGCAGTGAAGGCTTGACTGTGGGTTCGCAGCTCCTATCTGAGTGGAGTGAACACAGATTTACTTTATAAAGAAAGCGGATGTATATTCATTGTATTTTATCATTTTGACAGCATAGAATAGAGATAATTCTATTGCATGCCTTTTCGGCACCCCAAACTCCGACATGATGTTAGGGTAAGTATGGTTGCGGGCAATCTCCAACAACACTTGGGACTGCATACAGGCACTCCATCCGAACTCCTGATGAATTATGGGACTTTTAGTTTGGCAGCAGTCCGGCAGGTATCTACCAACGAATTCTGGGACATTGCACACGTGGTTTACCTCTGAGGAAAGCTATTTGCTGAAACGCGTCAGGTGCTCCACTTTCGTTGCAGCCTGCGCTAATCTCAATAAAGGCCAGTTGTTTCCAGAACCAGTGTTATGGCACATTTGTTTGGATGTTAAGTGCGGGAAGCGCTGTCTCCCGTTTTCAGCCATAAACGCCCTTCAGGATCGGGGGCCCCCAACGGCAGCAAACTTTGCTTGGAACATTAATGGGGGGCATGACCCGCTCGACCCACTGCAAGCCAGAGGATTTGCCGGCGATTTCTGCGGTGGTCACGAGTATGGGAGCGATAAAGGGGATGATTCCTCCTTGGAGCAGGTTCTGGAATTGGCGTTATTCTGATATTCTGCAACTGCTACGTATGGGTGTGCACCAGAGATTGCCCGCAACCATACTTACCCTAACATCATGTCGGAGTTTGGGGTGGAATTCAACAACACTTGGGACTGCATACAGGCACTCCATCCGAACTCCTGATGAATTATGGGACTTGTAGTTTGGAAGCAGTCCGCAGGTATCTACCAACGAATTCTGGGACATTGCACACGTGGTGTACCTCTGAGGAAAGCTATTTGCTGAAACGCGTCCGGTGCTCCACTTTCGTTGCAGCCTGCGCTAATCTCAATAAAGGCCAGTTGTTTCCAGAACCAGTGTTATGGCACATTTGTTTGGATATATATATATTGACTGAAAAAAACAAAGGTTGCAGAGACGTTATAGTAAGACTCAGGTTTCACTTGTATAAAATGAGAGAAATGCAGCAGTTTGAGTTAGCTGCGATAACTATAACTCACGTCCCCTCAATGCACTGCACATGACCTCACATATTACATCAATCATGACATGGTCAGTGACATCACTGATGACATCTCAAATGAGATCACTGATGTCATGAGTGATATTACTGACCACGTCATGAGTGATGTAATATGTGAGGTCATGTGCAGTGCATTGAGGGGACGTGAGTTATAGTTATCGCAGCTAACTCTAACTGCTGCATTTCTCTCATTTTATACAAGTGAAACCTGAGTCTTACTATAACGTCTCTGCAACCTTTGTTTTTTTCAGTCAATATATATAGCTGGCAGCTGATGGCTCCTCTGTAGTGAGGTGTGAATGACTCCCATGACAGGGACAACTTTTAAGGAGGCCTGCCCTGTCACAGGCAGATGTAGCACACATCTTGGCCTGCCCTCTCTACTGCCAAGATGGTACCAATCTCTGTTGAAGGGAGAGCTGCCTCAGACATGTTTTAGAGCGACCACAGAGGATGGGTTGACCATTTCCATAGCCATAGCCATACCTCTGGGTGGGAACAGGGATCTCTGATCAGGGGAAGGAAGGTTAGGCCAGGTTGGCATTAGGGATAAGGCGCACTGTGGAATAGATTACAGTAAAACACTGGCCTGAAAGGAGGACAAGATCTTGCCACTTCTGAGAAAGAGGTCATTGGACCCCCTCCGTCCGGGGAATTACCGCCTATCTTCCAGGTGTGTGAGAAGGTGGTAAATAAGCAGCTCACTGATTTTGTGGAAAAGGAGGTGCTCCTGCATTGAGCTCAATCTGGGTTTCGGGCTTCCCACAGCACAGAAACGGTGTTGGTTGAGGTGGCGTAGGCTATTTGGGAGGGTCTGGACGCCAGCGGGAGGGCTGCATTGATTTTGCTTAACCTCTAGGCGGCGTTTGACACAGTCCTGCACTCCCTTCTCCTGTCACGTCTGGCCAGGATTGGTCTATCGGACACTGTATGGGGCTGGTTTTGTTCCTTCTTGGGAGGGCGGTCTGAGCAGATTTGGATTTCACCATCCTCTACTTCCCCATAGCCAGTAACAACGGGTTTCCCGTAGGGATCCTCCCTTAGCCCCCTCCTTTTTAATATCTATGTTACTCCTCTGATATATCTGGCAGAGAAGTTGGGGGCCTCCTGAGTACCCGCTACCGACTTCAATAGGGAAGCCAGCAAAAAAACTTGGGGTCTGGTATTATGAAGGTCTTTCCTTCTTAGTACATTTCAAGAAGCTGGCCAGTGGCTGTTTCGGCCTGATTAAATCTTTCAGAAGATTTTTTCCACTCCTGCCGCAGACAGCGAGGGAAACAGTCACTTGTGCGTTGATTCTGCCTCGGTTGGATGATGCCAATGCCCTTTTTTCTGGAATCCTGGTCTACCTGTTGAAGAACTCACAGGTGGTGCAAAATACAGCAGCCAGACTCCTATTGGATCTGTCCGCCATGGACAGTGTGCATCAACAGCTGCGCTCCCTCCACTGGCTGCCCATGGCGGCTAGAGTGAAATTCAAACTTCTGACTCTGGCCCACTGTGCGCTTCATGGGTGTGGCTCTCTTTACCTGCAGAAGCACTTATCTTACTATGTTCCTGCGCACTCCCTGTGTTCTTCGTCCTTATGTTATGCCCAGGTCCCACGTTTCAAGCGTCAGAGGATAGGGGGCATCTCTTTTACAGTGAAAGCGTCGGTTGCCTGGAATGCTCTTCCTTTGGACCTGCGCACCATCCAGGATCCAGCGGCATTTAAGAAAAAATTGAAAACTCATATTTTCATCTAAAGCCCACTGCTTTACTCTGTTTGGTTTTGCGCCAGGACACTCATGAGTAGCCGTCCGCGTAATAAATTTATATAACATAACATAACAAGTGCTGCAAAAGTTGGTAGGGTCACCCTGGAAACATTTACCCCATTGGTTGGGGAGTGGCCTGGAGATGCTCCCTCCCACAGGATAGTGCCATGCATAAATGTGGCACCAATAGTACTCCCCAGGAGAACCGTGCTGGACCTAAGGAATATTTAGAAGAAGACTGCCCTGCTGTCCGAAGACCAGAAAAGACTGGACCTGCTTTCTTTGCACCCCCAGACCTCAAATGTAACTCCAAGGGTCATAAAACGGACCTCTTTTTTGAACTACAGGGACACAACAAGCTTCAAGAGGCTGTTTACCTGCATTTCCAGCCAACCGGTTCTAACTAGATCTTTTCTGGACCCTGCTGCTTGCCTGTGGTTGTGTGAAATATTGAATCCCTCAAGTGTTGTCCCCAAGGTCCTGGACCCTTGCCTGCGGTCAAAATGTACTCCTTCCTGCCTAATACTAAAAGCTGGGACTTAGAAACTTTTCACCAACTTTTTTCCTGGAGAGCAGTCAAGAGACGGGGACCAACCTGCAAAGCCGATCCGACAAAGGTGGATTGCCAATGGGCCTGAGTTCGCTATAGCTCTCACTGCGTTCTTCTCCACAGCAGAAAATTATTTTCAGCTGGACCTCTTGATGCCGCAATCCACCTAGGTTGCGCCTTCTTTGGCTACAACCTGTAGCCTTGCTATGATGAAGAAATCTGACATCCAAAGTAGTATCTAAGTCTGAACATATGAAGCTTCACAGGCACCGCTGTCGAAGGGGATCTGATTGATGTTGCGGTCTTCTTGGGTGCAAAACCTGAAATTTACATGCTTGGAGCTTGGCCCGCCTTCTTCAATGGCTTCATCAAGACCTCATCCTCCAGTAATCCATCATTGATGAGCTCCTAATCGGTGACATCCTGCTGCTTTATACCACTGTAGTCTTTCAACTTCCAAAAAAGTTGAAGGTAACATTTTAATGGGCATAAACTTAGTCGATGTATCTGACCCATGCTACATCGCAGTCGGCCTTATCTTTCACCTTAGTACCAGTCAAGAACAACCCGATGACTAGTTGGTGCTTACTACTTTTTGGTACTATTTTTAGTTCAAACTTTTAAAAATCAGATATCCAATTCCCTTTGTTTGATTTTAGTCATTTTGATATCATTTTATTTTGTAAAGTGGTTTATGATTTTTCTTGCTTTGTGTTTGTCTTCATTTCTGTTTAAGTACTACATATATATGTTACACATGGCCTCTAAATTAAACCTGTGTTCTCTGTGCTATTCACCCTAACAAGGATTGCTATTATTGCTTGAGTTGGATTGTTACCCCTCTCAACTGATAGCCCAATTTCTTACAAGCACCACAAGACATTCTACTCAAACATTATCTGTTAATTCACTGTGTTCAAGATCTAATTTCATCAATTTATTTTAAAGTAAAATGGGGACTTGTGCTTTCCCATGTTGCAGCAGTGGAAAGAATTGGCCAGCTTTTAGTTGGGTACAACATCATTAACTATACAAGGCTTAGCCTAATTCAGATTATGCATGTAAGGATATTCATGATTTTCCAGGAAGTTAATCTAGGCCTTAGGCCTACTGACATTTGCTCACCACTTTATGTAAAAGAAATACATAACACCATGTGCACAAATGAATGGTAATACATTTAGTCTGAATTGCAAAATATAATGTGCATACTCCTCCTTTATTGAACAAAACAAATTATATATTTGGCTATAAATCACCTTTTCTACATAAACACACATTGTTGGATACATATCAACATTGTTATTATTAAATACCAAACCTAGAATTAAAACAAATAAGTTAGCAACATTTCTCCTGGGCTTACAAATTCAAATAGGCTTTATTCGACAGTTGACTCATAACAGCATGACAAACATCATTACATCAACACATTAAATCGTCGTAACACTTAAAATTCCGGTGTAACCAAACATATTTAAATAGCTAAAATGTTATTAAATTACTTTAATAATAACTGTCGACTACATATTTTAAAATAATACAAAAAATTTCCCCTTAGTTTGTCAATGATGACCCTCCATCATTTCATATTCCCAATACTCCACATGTTTTCCTACGGGATAGTACCAAGGTCTATGGTCGGCAGGCCGATTTCAGCACCTTTGATCGAATGGACCAAGCCCAACCCAGATACTTGGCCATAGCAATAGCTATGGACATGGCTGGGTCAGTGCACAAGACTCTCAGCGCTTCTTCATGCCGACTAAAGGCCAATAATTTGCATATGGGTTTGACCCACATGCGGCGAGGTGTAACGTATAAGGGACAGAAAAACAAAATATGACTTATCGATTCCTGCTGATCTGTACACCTTGGGCACATGTTGTTAGTTGCTCCTACCCATTGGCTGGTAAAAAGCTTAGTTGGTAGGGTTCCTACCCTTAACTGGGAGTACAGTTTTCGGGCATGTGGTTTCTCAATAGCATCCCAATATTCTTCTAGGGCAGGCCTTGGCTTATGTTCCAAGAAACGTCCTGTTAGATGCTTAGAGAATCCCCTGGTACATGCCGATAGCATAACTGATTCCCAGTATTTTTCCTTAAAGATCTTTTTTGAGGGAAAATCAGCATTGTGTGGATCATTCCACAATTCACTCAAGCCCAGTTTCATTAAGAGCAATCTTATTTCCTTCAACCAGGTTATTTTTATGAAAGGAGTCAGCATCCATTATATACTTAAGACCTTGCGCATAATGCGATAATTCTTCCGTACACCACAATCTACACCAAAATAATAGAGGACGAAGCTTCACCAGATCTTCTATAGCTTTTCTTCCTAGATCTAGGAGGAGTGGGCACGTAGGTGTACTTTGCGGGACTCCAGTAAAAAATAATTCTCAGCTACAGTTAATTGATTTACGTTTACAAACCTCCACAGCTCAGCACCATATAGGGCTGAGCTTAGTACCTTCATGATGATGATTAAAGTGTCATCCGCGAACATGAGGATGGGGATGTGATTACCTGCCAGCACCGGGGCATCCCTGGGGACCAGGGAGAGGAAATCGGCCACCCCGTTGACGAAGAACGAGAACAGGGTAGGCGCTAAAACGGACCCCTGTCTCACACCTCTGTCAACGGGGAAGGTCTCCGTCACCTCACCCCTTGACCCCCACCGGACCCGGGCTTGGTTATCCTCATGTAGTCGGACGATCAATGACAACAATTCCGGGGCCATCCCCATCTCCCCCAGGACACACCACAGCTTACTACATGGTACAAGGTCGAAGGCTGCCTTCAAATCGACAAACACGGCATACAATGCCCCTTTACCCAATACTACCATTTTCCAACAGATAGTAATAAAACGAAAAACTTGGTCTATTGTACTTGTAAAGGGTCGAAAGCCAGCTTGCAATGGAGATAATATATGATTTTCCTTCATCCAGGACTGTACTTTATATAAAACCAACCTACCCATTATCTTCTGCATAGAGTCAATTAGACTGATTGGCCTATAATTACCTGCAGCAGTTTTATCCCCCTTTTTAAAACCTGGGATTATCTCGGCCCCCTTCCAGGAAGGCGGAATGGGTGCGCCACGTGCAATAGCATTTGCTACATAACCAATATATTGACACCAAGATGTTTTGTTACTTAGAAAAACATCAACTGGGACACAATCTATACCTGGCGCTCTTCCAGTTGTAACGGTTTCAAGTGCCCTGTCCACCTCCTCTGCGGTAAAAACCGCCCTGTGTAAAATGTATTCAGAAACAGCTCGGTATTATTCTCATCTGCGAGGCAAGCATAACTTTTTGGCCTCCATCTGAGCCTTCCTATAATGGTCCCGTGCCTTTCTTACTCTGCCCGGATCCCTGTTTGCTAATGCTAGACCCAACTCGGCACGAGCATGCCTGCATTTCTCATTATACCACCCTTGACGTTTCTTGTTTTTACTTTTCCTGTTACTTGCTGATTTACAGAAACATGACTTCAGTCGGTCAAAAAGCGTTATATGGGTCTCTATAACATGGGGTTGCGAATCCAAACTGACCGTACTATCTCCCAACACTGCTAATGCATCCTTAACATCATTATTTATGGCTATCAGAATTTCGGGGTATTCGATGATATGGCACCATTGAAGGTGCCGCATAGCATTGGATGGTACAAGATTTCTTACCAACGTACCATCACTTGCTGGTGAAGCTTGACCCAGCAGCCCGGCCATTATAGAAATGAGGGGATTATGATCACTTTCAACACAATCAATTACAACCATATCTTTAAGATGTTGCCACAGTTTTAGACTGACTAGCATATAATCTATATGGCTAGCCCTGAGGCCATTACTGAATGTGTTTGCCCCCATCCTATCAGACGGTGTGCGTCCATTGGCAGCCCTCAGCTGGTTACCTAAACACATCCCCTTCATTTGAATGGCCGCCTCAGTCCATTTTTTAATGGGTAATATCTCCAGGTTAGGTATACCCCACTTAGAGTCTTCCTCTTCCATAAGGCACTGATCCTCATGCCCTAATGGCTCAAACGTGGTATTAAAGTCCCTCTCTACGATCGGGCGAATGTTACTAGGCATCGCCAGCAACAACTCCTCTAGAGCTGATACTACCTCTGATCTGCGCCCACCAGGGTTGTCTCTTGCGTAGATGTTATATATGTCCAGGCGTCTCCCTGGAGCTAAGCTAATTCTTACTGCCATAATATCATTGTTGGTTATTCCGATTCGGAGTACTTTGCAAGCTAATGCTTGCCGAACCCAAATCATCAGTCCCCCCAATAGGCGGCCTTTTCCTTTTTTAACTGCTGTGACCTAAAATGTGAGATATCCCAGTCAGAACACGGGGTCCTCCACTAATCATGTCTCTTGAAAGAGACATATATCATGTTCTTCAATGAAATCGGACCAAACCGGCGATGATAGTTTGGAACCCAGTCCGCAATGTTCCAAGACAATACTGACATACAAACTATGTTTATTGGGGGCGAATCCACTATAGCTAGGCACCTTTCCTGTATATGGGACTGCCCTATGCTCATGTTCGTGTTCCCCCCCAGGAACTAATATTGGTTCTATACCTCCTGGTCCCTAAGTAGATGTTGAATAATCCACCAAGAGGTCTGGGCCTATTTTCTTTACGCGCAATGATAGCCTTTTAGACTGGGAGTCTGTTGTCCTATTCTGAGTAGTTACCAAATCATCCACTATAATCATATTCCTGTCTGGGGTATCACCGGGCTGCTCTACCAAGGTAGCTGGCTGTTTGCGAATAAACCAGCGTCAATCGCAGTCTTCTAGGCCTGATAACACGTCACACCTATTCCACATGCTAATTCCCCCCCACATTCCGTAATTCAGAACTCTCCCCTGCTGACAGTACTTTTACAGGGGTCATATGGGTTGCATGGTAGAAATAAGTTAGGGGCAGTGATTTTATTCGAGTGTCCGAGCATACCTGTGCCCATCCACAGATATGCTCAGCTGCTCTACTATCCCTAAAATTAATGATAACACAACCACCCTTTATATACTTTTTCTTTGTGCCCACCCATTCCACCCTCCTAGCAAATAGAATTTCGGCCGACACCATTATGGGAAGTGGCCGGTTCATGTTATGCCAATGGATACACTTATTCTTTAATTCCATGTAATTCTCCCTTTGGCCCTGTCTCAATGCTGGGACCCCCACCATAACTACCACATATGGAACAGATGCAGGAGGAATGTCAATACACTGTAAACCATTAGAAGGTGGATCTTTAGTAAGCATGGGCGCAAAATTCGTTCCGCTCGTGGATTTTGCGGATTTTCGGCAAATTCGCGATCCACGAATTCCCGCGAATTAGCCAAAAATCCGCGAATCCGCGAGCGGAATGGATCCGGGGGGCAAAAGTTCAAGCTTCAAGCTTGTAACTATTTTAGAACGGTGCCAGCAAGCTGCAGCACCATTACTAAGTTAGCTTCAACAGGAAGCACTAATAGATAAAATGCAGGTGCTCGAGCACCTGCTTTATTTGATCTATTAGTGCTTCCTGATGAAGCTAACTTATAACTATTTTAGAATGGCGCTGGCAGCTTGCTGGCGCCATTCTAAAATAAAACAGGAGTGGGGCAGAGGGCAGAAGGTCACAGAGTGGGGCAGAGGGCAGAAGGGCACAGCAACAAGTGGGGCAGAGGGCAGAAGGACACAACAACGAGTGGGGCAGAGGGCAGAAGGGCACAACAACGAGTGGGGCAGGGGGCAGAATGGCACAAAAACGAGTGGGACAGAGGGCAGAAGGGCACAAAAAACGAGAGGGTGGCAGTGATGAACCAGAGGGCGCATCGCAGTCTCGCACAAAAAAAACCCCGCGAACACGCAAAGCACCCCGCGAACACGCCAAGCGCCCCGCGAACACGCAAAAATAAAAAAATCCACAAATTCGCACAAGTTCGCGAATTTTGCGGATCGCGAAATTAAAAATCCGAAAATTCGCGGATCGCGAATTCGCAAAATTCGTCCATGCTTAATCTTTAGACATCGTTCTAGTAACGCTAGGGTGCTGATTCATTGGCCTAGATCCCACCACCTCTTCTACCCTTCGTCTCGGAGACAGATCACCAGTAGCTCCATTCTCGCTTAGACGCAGTGGGAGTTCGTTGGAGGTCGTAACATGTTGACTTATAACAGCCGGGTCCTTTGCTGTCCAGGTCTGGGAATTAAGACCAACTTCAACCACATTTGCCTGTGCCCCCGTATTCTTGGGCGTTTCAACTACCCTAATACCCTCATTGCTCTGTACCTGGGCCATGGTTGACTCAAAGCTAGTAAGTCTATTTTCGATGTTATCGAGTCTATTATAGATAGGGATACATGTTCGGTAGAAAATCTGTTCCAGTTTGTCCCGTATGTCCTGGCCCCACTCAGAAGGGGACTCCGTGCTGGGGTTCGTTATTGGAGTGGACAGATCAACAGAAGGTTGTCCTTCACTGAGGCTAGTTTGGTATATCGCCTCCGTACTCTCGCTGGCACCATTTGGTTTCAAAATTTTGGCTTTTCTGCCCTTTTGAGTGACACCCACCCGTTTCCGTTTAGTTACCAGGGAGATTAATCCGGGTTTTATCCCTCGTGTGGCTTTCGTCTTCACACCGCTGTTGGGGAGCTCAGGAAGATCATTACATCCAAGGAGGACCTTCTGCGTGTCTGGGATATGACCTCTATTTTGTAATTAGGTTTAATGAACCATCTACAGCTTGTGAGGGGTGGTCCCTAAATCCTCCCCAGAGCCATCAGGCATAGATATAACAGATTCGAGCGGGGGGTAGGGGACACCACCCGGGCCAATCTGCTCATTGATGACCTCTTATTGAGGACGGGGTCCATTGACAATCTCCTTTCCGTCAGTTCTATTTCATGCGTTAAGGCTGATGATGCTCGTGTAAGGAATTGGTCAAGTCCACCCACGATTGACCCGCCATTCATCTGTTTACCACCCCTCCCAGCTTTGGTAGCCATTACACAGATATTAATTAAAGGTCCTTTGCAAGACTACTATGAATATGATTGATTGATTGATTGATTGATTGAAGGCTTTATTTCGATATAAAAGAATATCATAAAAGCATAATACAATGGATCAAAAACAATATTTACAAGCACATTCAATTTACACAATTAAAACATTGTATGAGCAGTTAAGACAAGCATTAAATTGACAAAGCAAGCCTTTTTAATATGAATATGATCTCTCTAGGGTTTGCAACACTGACCTTTAGGTAAGATGTTAGGGGAAGGCCCCGTCCCGTCCTCGAGCATCCTCAAACGGGCTCAAACAGGCATAGCGGTAGCCTTGTGCAATTAAATATGTACAAATGGGGGGGGGGGCGGGAAGAGGCACACAGCTGCGCAGAGTTACGGGGCTGCTTGTCCTTGCAGTCCCGTCGTGGCAGTCCTCACGAAAACACCATGGTCCAAAGGCAACGTCTGCGAGCGGCTCCCGCGAAGTGGGGGCCGTGAGTTGTTATGAATCAGGCAGGTAAGGGCGGGAAGAGGCACACAGCTGCGCAGAGTTACGGGGCTCCTGTCCTCGCAGTCCAGTTGTGGCAGTCCTCACGAAAACACCAGGGTCCAAAGGCAACTTCTGCGAGCGGCACCCTGGGCTTACACTGGACACCCACTACTACATAATGTTTAACTAATGTTCATGTCTACTCACTATGATCCAAATGTTCTCACAAGACTGGGGAATCTCCTGCCTTCATAAAAAGGTAAGTGTAGCTGTTTATAGGAAATGCAAAATTACAGGAGATATGAGAGTTTATGACGTAAAAGATTGCCAATTGTCCGAACATGCTATTGTAAATGAGGTTTTTCTATTTAAATCTATATTTACTCCAATCCCTCAATCCGCAGGGGCAACATACAGCTATAAACTGCTGGATTTCAGGAGTAAGGTAGCAGGAGAAATTTGAAGGCTGGATGGTCTGAGATGCAGTTTTTACTTGCTGTTAAACTGCTGTAGTCTGCAGTCTACCTGGGTGAACATCTTGTGTCTGACTGTGTGTTGTGACCCGGTTGGAAGAGTTTTGTGAACAGTGTGATCATTTTATATATAGTTTATCTGTGCTGTGTTGGTTGTGTGTAAAGTGTTCAAAGAGTGTGATGTGTTCTCTGTAATATGTGCTGTTGTCCTTCATTGGTGTGGAATATGACCATGTGAAAAGTATGTTTGTGAAAATGTTGATACAAAGGCATATGCCATAACTATGCCCCGCGCTTTGTGGTTCCTGACCGTTGGATGCTGGTGTCAATGTGCTCCGTGGGGCGTTTCCCTGCGTTTCCCCGATGTTGATGTCAATGCCGCTGCTCCTCTCTCTGGTTGAAGAGGGAGATTGAGCGTTCTGAGTGGTGGCAAGAGCAGAGGCATTGTGTGGTGCTCGGTTCAGGACTGTATCCTTTGCTTTGACTTCGGAAGCTGAGCATTTTGTTCACAGCGCTGAGGCTGCTGACAGTCTCGAGGGCAGTGCACAGGGAGGCGGGGACGGCGTTCACAACTCCAAGTTTCCCGATGGAAAGAGTCCTTGTTGCACTGAGGGCCTTCTGGATCTGGTGAGAGTACGAAGCATTTTTCTTTTGGGTTCTACTTGGCTGCTGCACTGCAGGCAAAAAGTGAAACGGCCTCAGGGGATAGAGAGACTTGTTCTACCCGGTAGCATGCCGGGTGTGGAAAAGGGAGTGGACAGCAACCTCGGGGCACTATTGCAGTTAAATTAAGTAGAGCGGAGATCTTTTTCTTGGCCATACCTGCTCTGCCCCGTGAATAATCTTGCTGGGAGCACCCTCTGCATTCCTGTTGTTCGGCGGAGCTCGTACGCTGTTCCTTAGACGCATTAACACCCTCGGCGAGGACTTCAGGACTTCAGCCCCCAGGGTGCATCAGCAACTGCATAGCTGCCACGAGTGAGGGGGAGGCATGGCGCTGCCTCTCCCCCCACAGCCGGGACAAAGCCAGGGCGAAGCCCAGACCAAGGGCGGGCCCATCTGAGCCCGTCAGAGATTGGAGGAGGCTGGGCTGGACTGGGTCACAGTATTGACTTTTTGATATATTTGATCTATATTATCTCCTAATTTTTTCTCTACCGGGCCTCCAGAGACTTGATAATTGCCACACAACCTCCAGCTAATAACTATAGTAGGGGAAGGGGAACGGAATGAAAAGCGAAAATCTTTAACAGGGCAGGGGGTGGTGGGGCCCCTGGATGCCTTCTTTTTGAGGGCAGAATCAGCACTGATGCATGAAATTGCTCTAACTGAGCGTAGATTGTCACTCAAGCTGTTACCTGGGGTACCACAAACACATAACCAAGTTCCAGAGTTAGCAAACCCCACCGCAGTAGGAATACCCAACACTGCCACACCTGAAGGGACACCCTTGCTAACACCGCCCATAGAGAGAGAAGTATTGTTGACCCCCCTGTCTGTATCATCAGACTCACAGGGTTCACTACACCCAAAAATAGGCAACAAATCGAATGTCCAGACGAGGGGCCAAAAAAAGAAGACCAATCAGTGCAAAGGACCAGCCCCTCTGCCCAAAAAAAGGAGAGAACAGGGGGTGCCTATAAATAGAGCATTACCTCCTCGGCATAAAACAACAGGGTTGGACATTGTAAATGGAAATGAACCCACATTGCTGGAGAACCCTAAATTAACTGTCGATACTCCTGTGAATGCAGGATTAACTATCACTAACCAATTGGAATTCTGGGAAAAGTTAGAGGGGGCTATATTAGCTATAATTAGACCAGTACTAACTAAACTGTCCACGATTGAAGAAAGGCTATCGGGGCTGGAAGGGGCAGTACAACGATCGCTCGTGCCTTTAGCAAACTTCAGCCCAGAATAGGGGTGGGGGTGACAAATACTAGAGGAGAGCATGTGGACAATAACTCCCAGGGCATAACTGGTTTATGCTCTTTAGCTTACATGCCAGTCACCAAGTCCACCTCTAATACAATAGATAATCCACACGGGGCGCAGAGACCTCGGCCCCTAGCACTCAGCCCCTTGTCAGTCACACCAGGCACCCCTAGCTAATGACAGCTGTGAAAACAGAGGGGAAACGTATCCTGCAAGTGCCGCCACATAGGCCAAACGGGTAACTTTACACAGGGAGCCAGCTGGGTTGATCGACGGAAGACAGAGTTGTAGTAATATATTAGAGCCGAGGTTTATACATCTTCCCCCAGAGGCCACTCCCTATACTATTGTTTTAATGAATGTACCCACGCTTTCAAGTGGAGAACCCGAACATTGGTCCTCCTTGAAAAACAAGGCGCTTCACGCATTGACTACTAAGACAGGCTACACTAATGATCTGTTTACGGAATATAAGATGGTCCGCCGCATCCCCTGTTGTTCTCCGAAAAGAGTAGTAGGGGATTGTGTAGTGATCACATTTAAGTCCCCGGGTTTGGTTAGAAGTATCTTGGAAGAGGCAAGTTATCATCTGTCAGTAAGAGGGGCGTAAGCATGGTACCTTTAGACTTTTTCTATCAACCTAACTCGGTTTTGCATCAGGTACCAGTATTTGGTAACACCTGTAACTCTGGACCACATAGCTACGCTATTCCAACCTCTAATTTTTATGACCCTCTTTACAGTTTAGATGGGGTTGATTGACTGGAGCAACCCTTTGATACCTCAAGTAGCAGGGGAGCGCAAAGAGAAACTAGCACCATGGACCCTACCTTACAACCAGGCACTATTCCGAAGGAGGATCTAATCGGGGTTTCAATCCCCGAGAGTATAGAGAAACACATAAGTGGGAAGACTATCCATGGGGTTCAAGCAGTCTCCCTGGAGCAACATAAGTTTGTTCCAGGTCCACTCATGACACCCATTTTAGACCCCCACAAGGCCGTAAGATTGACCCCCACCAAACCCAAAGGCCTATCTGATCCAAATATATCCACCATGGCATCCTGGAACATTTCAGGTCTAAGAAATAAGCTACAAAATCTAGTTTGGGGAGCCTTTATTGAGGACATGGACATTCTTGGCCTGCAAGAGACATGGGCAATAGAACCTATCCATATAAATGGCTATAAGACATACAACACTCAGGCAGTTAAGGGTTTGGGAGTGTTAGAAATGAGATTTCTGGTTGGCTAAGGCTTGCGCCAAAGTCAGGCAGATACCACTACTCTAGTCAGGGCAAGGAAGTCACCCGCCAAAGATAACCCCTACTCACCCAGATCGTATCCTACGCAGATGACACCCAGCTGCTTTTTACCTGCCGGAAAGGAGAGGATTTTGATGGAGAGAGCATCCGTGAGTGCCTGAGTGCTGTTTTTAAGTGGCTCCAACTGAACAGCCTCAAGTGCAACTCTGACAAATCAGAGGTGCTCTTCTTCTGCTGTCAATCCGATCCAGACTGGCAGGTATTGTGGCCGGCTGATATGTCTCCTCCTGGGCGATCGTCTCAGCTTGCTAAGAACCTGGGGATCAAGATAGACAATGTTCTGACTCTAAGATCACAGGTCCTGGCCCTTACTGGCACCTGCTTTGGCCTGCTCCGTATGCTTCGGAAGTTCTTCCCTCTGCTCCCCCAGGAGGGTGACGGTACAGGCCTTGATTGGTTCACGTTTGGATTATTCAAACGTCTAATATCTTGGCCTGCCGGAATATCTCCTGCAAAGTATGCAGGTGGTACAGAATGCGGCAGCACGTGCCATTTTTGGCCTGCATAGGCGAAACAGAGTCTCTGGCTTATTGCAATCGCTTCACTGGCTGCCTATTCGCCAGAGGATAGCTTTTAAAGCCTTAACGCTCGCTCATAAGGCCTTTTATGCAACAGGGGCTAAATGCCTGCAGAAGAGGTTCTTTGCCTATCGCCCTCTCCGATCGTTGAGGTCTGAGTCTCTGTTCTTGGCCACTGTTCCTCATGTGAGGAAGACACGCATGGGAGGTCGCTCCTTTAAGCTCCGGGCCCCTCAACTCTGGAACTCTTTGCCCCTGACTCTTCGTAGCACTTCTAATCTGCTGGCTTTTAGGAAGCGCCTGAAAACCTGGCTCTTTGCCTCTTAGATTTCTTCCCTACTGACCTGTTTTTAGCTGTTTGTTGTGTTTAGCATTTCAGCTTGTCAATAAAGCGCCGGGACACTCATTTGAGTAGCCGAGCGCTATAAAAGACACAAAATAACATAACATAACACCCACTTGGTAGCTTGGCACTAGCAGTCAGGCTTATCTCGGAGGCGATGTGTAAAGCGTTTGCGCGCACACCCAGCAACAACACCCAAGGCCCACCACAAAGGAAACTCCACACAAGGTTATATATAAAAATAGCATTTGTATTATACCAAACCCATTAGATAATAAACACGCACTTTACAATGTGCCAGAGGCACGGGCAGAATTTACAGGGGATTATATACACGGGACAGGACAATGTGGACCACTGTCAGGAATAAGCACTTTTAGAACTAGCACTTGGTAGAAATGGCACTTAGAACATAGAATAATGATAGCACCAAATAGCAAATGTAGCACACAACCAGTAACCACTGGCAACAGGTAAGTACACACTACGCAACCCTAACCACCTTAGGCATATATCACACAGGGCACCATGAACTCACTAGTATAACTATACTAGGTAAAACAACCTCCTAGGCATAAGAATACATTCAGATGAATAGGCAATAAGCATTGCATAAATCACTTTAGGCAAATATTCACAGTTGCGCCAAAGCTCACAGAACTGACCCCAGGTCAACCTGGCCTCTCAAGGGCTCTCAGGCCCAATGTCCAGAATGTCTGGGCTGGCTGCGTAGGCAGCAAAAGGAGATTGCGCAGAGCCTAAATGAAGCAGCTGCCCACTAAGTGCTGGGCAGCTGGGAAAACTGAGCCTGGCACCTGCGTACCTCCTGGCTCTCTTCTGGGGCTCTGAACAAACAATAGGCATGCGGCGCAAAACAACGTCGGAGCCTCGTGGACTCTGATCAATAAAATGCCCCAAATCACGTGGGAGTCCCGCTCTGGGGACTAGGAAAAACAATGCCCCCCTTGAAGCCTTGTGGGCCCTGAATAAATAACTGGAGCCTCAGGAGCCTTGTGGCTCTGAAATGCACTGTGCCCGGGAGCCTCGTGGGCTCTGGAAACGGAATGCCCCCAAAATCGTTGGAGTCCCGCTCTGGGGACTCGCTAAATAATGGCCCCCTCAGAGCCCTTGTGGGCCCGGGATAAATGCTGCCCACCTGGGGGAGCGGCCCGCTGTCAACCGGGGTCGCTCTACCCCTACTGAGACTGGTCCCGAAACGTTGGAGTCCCCCCTCTGGGGACTCGGAAACAAAGGGCCCCAAACTGTAGTAGCACCACTGGGGGGATGGCGGGCACCGGCAATGTGCCCCGACGCCCCCGCTTCACCAAGTAACACAGGAGTCCCACTCATCGGGTCTGCAGGACTCCTCGGGCCGGTCCTGCACTCCAGTAATAAGCACCAAGGGACTCTCTCTGGGGGACATATCCTCAAGGCGGTGGCCGGGGCTCTCCTCCTCCGCTGCACTCCAGGGCTCTCCCTCGCTCTTGGGAGCCCCAGGGGAAAGACGCCAGCCTCTGTTCTGTGGCGCAAAGCGCGGGGTAGGCCCCCTCCTGCTTCCTGCTTTACTCCCGGCCTCCACCAATACCAATGCGGTGCGGGTAATGACGTCATGGGGGTGCCCCGGGCTGGCGGTGATTTCTTTTCTCTACAATACGGGGTAGACGGTCCCTGGCGGGGTGTTCACCCGCTAGGGATTTGAAAGTAAGAACGGCAAATAAACGGGGTGGGCTCCCATGTAGGTACAACATCCCTCGCGGGGTGGGCACTCGCCAGAGATCTCAAACTTGGCAAAGATGCGGGGAATCAGAAGCACAGCCCCTCAAGACAGCGTAATCCTCTTCAGGCACCACAAAATAAAGCGCTCCCCTGGAAGTGAATATCCAGCCCTCCCCAGGCGCTGGGAGGCCAAAAGTCCCAGGAAAGTCTCAAGTCCAGGGAAAAAGTCTTTCAGCAGGCAGGGGGGCAAGGCCTGGGCCCAGGGGCCAGCTCACAGGGCCCTCCAGGCAGGGAAGCAGCACCCAGTGGCGGTCCTCCTGGTGCCCAGCAGCAGGCCCCCCTCAAGTTAGGATCAGGAAAGAACACTTCTCATGGGGTCACATCCCCTTCTTATACACAGTAACCCTTTGTCTTAGGGTGCAGGGTTAAGGGGAAAACCAGACACAGCTGGTTTTGGAGCACTCTGTTGTGCTCAGCCCCTCTCCCCATTCAGAGGACAGGCTAGGGTCATCAGTCGCACCACATCGGGCGGAGCTAGCATTGTGTAGGGAAAGCCCAGCCCTATTCGGGTCCCAGGTGCACTCCTCCCACCCATCTGGCTGTCAATCTCTCTATTCACCACCGGGGCAGACCCATCCTGACTCCTGGAGCCAGGCACACCTGCCAGCTCCAGACAATCACAAGCCAGACAGTCACTTCACCTTTAATACACAGACATGCCAACTTCTAGAAGTGGCACTTCCACACTAGGCACATTAACGACGCACACATCATCGCTCAGCATTTAATCACACGAGTCCGCACATACCAAACTCGACCCTGCACTCCCCACACATCAGGAACTACCATGGACACATACATTCCCCATGCATTCCTATGGGAGGGCAGGCCAATCTCACCACACACACTCAGAGTGCACACACACACTTTACACTGGGACACAGTGAAAGTGTGCAGAAGCCAAAAACAACTAACACCAAGTCACATATGAAAGAAAAAAGTTTTAGCGGTGAACCAGCCAGAAGGGCCAAGTCCAACAGGGAGGAAGGCCCAAAGGCAGTATATCCACTTACATTTCAAACCGTATGCCTTTAAGTAACACTGTGTTTCACAAAGGGGTCACCTTTTACCAGTTAGTAGAACTAAACTTCAATAGAAGCCATTTTAATAACTCAAAGACAGGAGATTTATTTATTGAGCTCATTTTTAAATTGGATCTTGGATTAGCCAATGAATTAATAATTAATCCCTCTTGTTTGCCCCCCACCTTGAATGGAAGATGATACTCTACCACCGTTGATTTCATCTGGACCTCACGCTCTCACTCGCATCTGGTTTCAACTTTCAAAGTGTGAGGAAATATAAATTTTATGGTCAAGAAATGTTCCCTAACGTGTACCCCACCGTCTCCATGTACGAGCTTAAAGTGCATGTAACTTCCCTCCTGTGCCAGCTATGAAGACGCAAATACATTTGCGTCCAACGTTAACATGTCCTCTTTCAGATCCACCCTGAACGGGTTGAATATTCCGTTCCTAAGTATGCCTTGCCAACGTCTTTTTGTGGTGTACTTTACACGTTTTTCAGCTCTGGCGAAGTAGGCCCTGAATTCTGCCATCGAGCCTTTTCCTGCCTCTGTACCCGTGACCTCTGCCTTACTCCCTGCGCGGCTAACGGCGCTTAGCTCAGCCTGTTGCCTGCCAAGACTGTATTCAACCTTCGAATTATCTGCTCCGCTCCTCAAAAATACATTCCTGCCTACTAGTTCAAGTAAACATCCTTCCAGCTGCAGAGCAAAGGGCCCGGCCTCACTGTCTCCGTGCAAGTAATTCATAGCTCCTGTTACCATGGTAGGCCCATGCCCCCTCGCATCTCATGCAGACACGTAGACGCTTATACACGCACTCACAGTCAGTATAGAATAGCCTCTGCCCAAGAGACCTTTCCCTCTAGATAATATGGTTCCCAAACATCAGATATCAGATATGATATAGGAACGAGTTGATCTGACATGCCAGACTTCTGTCTCTTTCCTCTAGTGTAAATGTCAAGTCCCCTGCACCCTCCAGCTTCACGTCAATCACACGTCATGCAGCTGCGCGCGCATCCAGATCTCATATTTCTGCTGACATTGCAAGATTCTGCTATGTACCCACCCACTTGTGACACTTTCATGTGACGTTTCTAGCACACACCTCTGTGTTCACGCCTAGTTCACGCCTTCTGATTACGTATTGCTAACACGTGTGTGCTCTTATCTTGTTTCTCTCAGCTGTTACGCCTACTGTATTGGTTTCCATTATATGATTTGAGTATAAAAGTTATGTATTGTCAATAAAGCATTGCTCTATCCCTTCCTGAACCCCAGTGGTGTCAGGAACCCGATATCCGGTTCAAGAACCATTCCTTTTTAAGGAATAAAACCCCTAAGAACTCTAACACCACGGACTCTGCGTCTTTCTTTCCGATTGAGGTATTTTATTTTTAGTACTTACCTGCATAGAAATTAGGACGGTAATTAAATATTTACCACATTATTTTGGCGCCCGAATAGGGACCCCTCCCCCACCCCACGCGCCGGTTGGTGCGTTGCAACCTTTGCCCCCTGCCATAAGTCAAGACGGACAATTATGCGTACCCGCAGGATTTCCTGTATCTCCCTCAGGCCTACGGAGGTGACGGAGCCTGCGATCAGCACCCAGACGAGGCGGTGAGGAGTGCGGAGGATCCCGACCAGAGCCTAGCCGAAAGAAGCAAGGTCCGAGGTGTCAAGAGGCCCACCAGTTCCGAAGTATTCACGTATCGAGTCGAGTCGAGTCCAGTCCGGTCCAGTCCAGTCGAGTTTTCCGAGGCCTTCTGTTCCGTGCTTCCCGGTGAGTACCATTGCTGGGGACGCATCTAGACGGGTGCATTATTATGTATCCGGTAAAGACAGGTTTAGGTACACAAACACGGTCTGCACTGTTTTAGACAGTGTATCTGTACTGTTTAGCAGTACATCAGGCATTCAAGTTCTTGCACTGTTCTCGACAGTGTATCTGTGCTGTTTAGCAGTACATCTAGTATCAAGGGTAGTCATATGTGTTCAAAATGTTTCATGTGATTAATGTCGTGGTATGAGTGACTGTTTGATGTACATTACTGTGTTTTTGTGTAACTAGCTGTGTTCAGAGTAAGTAACAAGTATCGAGTATCCAGTACTAAGTAACAAGATGCCGTTTTTCAATAAATTAAGACAGATAGGAACTAGGAAAGGGATACTAGAGGAAGAAATTCCTGTCCCCCTAGGGAGACTCCTGGTAATTTTATGTACCATAAGCATGGCTTAGATGCCATACTGTACCTAGATTTATGGGCCGATTATACCAAGCACCTAGAGGAGAGACACAGGTGGCCCGTTACAGGAACATGGGATGCCGAGTGCATCCTGAGAGTAGAGGAAGCGCTATGGAAAAAGAAAGCCAGACAATCCCAGAAAGATGCCATAGAATTGTGGCGTAAAGAATCACATAAACGTGCCGAAAAAGCACTCCGAAAAGAAGATAAACATAGAGAAGAGTCGGATGAAGTCCGAGAAAACGAATTAGTTAATGAAGGGATCCGAGTAAAAGCAGAACAAGTAGACCGCATGCGAAACACTCTTGTAAATGGCATGTACTTTGTGGCCGAGGGTTTGCCTAAAGCCACTTCAGAAATACCGAAAGATCTGCCGCCACCATTGGTTCCAACTAAAGTAAGTCACAAGACCACCAAAGACATATTCCTTGCTTCCTATCTAGACGATGTAGCTCCCGCTTACACCAATCCACGTGCCCACGTACCGCCTACTGACGGTGACGGAGGTGGCAACCCGCTCCAAGACAATGTCCCGCCATTGCCGCAACAAAGTTCACCCGTTCGACAGCCTGCTCCACCTGCTCCTCCACCTCCACCACTTCCCACATCTAAGATTAATATACTAAATCCGATTGCGCCTGATCCTAATAAGAGACAAGTTCAGGTACACATACAGACTCCACAGGCAAATAATGCTCAAGCCTCCGCCTCAGGAGGTGCGACAGGAGGTTTCCAGACTCCGCCACCAACACACAGATTGAACCTTAGGGACATAATGAAGCAACGTACACCCCAAACACCACGTTTCGACATGCTTAAAGATCCCCTTCCAATTTGCAGATACGATCCAGTACCCGGTAAAGATGATAGAATGTTGTTAGCATCCCTACGTTTACGAAAAGTTACAGATTACCTAGTGTTATTTCCAGGAATGACTGAACACCTAGATAGAATATATCATTTTATCCAGACTGGGGAAAATCCTGAAAGTATTAAAGAGGCCCTGGCTCACCAGAAAGTTGACACTCAAGGTTGTATATTACGTTTCTTCATAAATTGCTTAATAAGAGAACGAGACAGGCCTGGAGTAGACCAGGAAGAGATGGAAGCACTAAACAGGTGGGGTCAAAATATAGCCGAAGGAAACCATGATAAACTGAATTGTATAGCAAGTATGTACAAGAAAATTAGAAAAGCAGTAATAGAAATACACGAAAAAGAACAAGAAAAAGAAAAAGAAAGTGACAGGAATGACTCCTCCGAGGAGGACGGACCTGAAGAACCTGACACGGCTAAAGAAATGATAGCGTATGTGGGTAAGGGAAATTACCTTAAGAAAGGCATTCGTCCAGAAAGCAAGAGAGTTTTTCTCTCTGGCATATCAAAACCGAGTTCTCCTGAATATCTGTTTCAAGGTACCGATAAAATTCTTCAAGAACGAATGGGGTACCATGTACTCAATTCTATGGATGAACAAGAACTAGCCCGGTCAGCAGTACTATGGGCTGACAATCCTAGCACATACAATGATGATACAGTAGCACAGACATTTCTGAACCTTTCCCCAGACGAGCAGAAACTAGCTGGTGTGTACATGATTCAGCATCTCATCACGTTATACAGACAACAACATTCTGATCCAGGTCCCTTACCTGATACATTAGAAGCACTACTTATGAATAGATGGAGAGGCCTAAGTACCAAGTTAATTCAAATAATTCTAGAACAACGGCGCAGATATAACGCTTTCTTAGGCCCACAATATGTTTCAGCTCCGCCCCCAGAAAGAAAAATGTTTCATTTTGACAGGCAGAATCCTTTACGAGAAGTACACCCAGTTATGAATGCCAATAATACCTTGGAACGTGTGTTTGTGTACACACCTTTAACAAAGTTGGAATTGTTAGAAATGAAGAAACTAGTACCCTGTCATGATAAAGACCCTGCAGGTTTTCACCGAGAACTTAAGGACATGTTACTCATGGGAGATTACACGTATACGGATATTATGAAATTGTTAAAAGTACTGCTGCCCACCGGCATTTACGAGAAACTCAAGGAAAAAGAATGGGAGGTGGGAGATAAAAAGATTATTTGGACTGAAATAGAAGACGAGGAAAAAGCTCGTACTCCAGGGCTAGGCCTTGGGGACAAAGCTAAAGCATTACCAGGTTTAATAGTACAGGTTTTGCCAAGATTATTGACAACTAAAAAGGAAGACTGGGACGCAATCTCAGCCTGTAAACAGAAACACGATGAAGATACTAGTGACTTCTATTCAAGATTCGATAAATGTTTCATTATTAATAGTGGCCTGAAACCAGGTAGCGAGTCATACCCACATCTTTTTGTAACAAAATTAGTCGAGAATTCCCTGACACAAGTTAAGAACCGTGTATATAAAGTTGAAAGTACATGGCAAGCAAATACGCCATCCCAGATGTTACAAATGTTACAATATCACCAGAACAGAATTAGAGAAGAACAGGATCACGAACAGAGACGTATGAAAGACACGAAAATGAAAATGTTAGTGGCCCAGTCGGTTCCAGCCGACGGTCAGAGAAAGGGTGCGACCCAGACAGGTAATTCAGCAGCTCCCGTTAAAGGGACATGCAACTATTGCAAACAGCCAGGTCACTACGTACATGAATGTCCAGTCCTGAAACACAATATATCAACAGGTAAAACTAAAGAAAGACCGCGTCAGCCTAGACAAGACCAGGTCCAGCAACAGACTTCACAGAATATACAGCCTATGCATGCTCCACCACATACAGTACAGACCGCAGCGGTATCACAGCCACAGCCTATTGCCGCGACGCAGCAAGTTTCACGGCAGATGTGCCAGTATGCCCAATCTGATTATCCCGATTATCAGCGATACACATGAAACAGCCTAGAGAGGGAGGTTGGCTTGCCTCTTATTGAGATTCCTGTAGATCAAGAGGGTCCTTATGTACACAGTCAAGTATTGGGAAAAGACAGAAAATTTTTAATTGACACAGGGGCAAGCCGCACAACGATCAGCCATGATGAAGTCCCAGGGGCACCCCTCTCAGGCTCACAGAATGTTTCCCTTGGTTTTTCAGGACAGCCTATTATAAATGAAGTATCGAAACCAGTCCCCCTAGCAGTAGGTCCATTATCACGCGTTACAGACTTGTTACTCACGAAATCATGTCCAGAAAACTTGCTAGGTATCAAAACATTGAAGGCTCTAGGAGCTGTGATATGTTGTTCTCCGGAAGGAGTTAGACTTTTTCTACGTGACTTTAAGGGTCACTATGTATTACGAGAGTTTGATGTCAGATTGAAAAATGTACCGAAACACCTGTGGGCACAAGGCCCAACCGATGTAGGTTGCATGCACATCACACCATACCGTGTTACACTCAAACCAGGAGTTGTTTTACCACGAATCAGACAATACAAGTTACCACCCGATGCTGTAGTGGCTTTACTGGAAATCATTGAAGAGCTCATTGCCCAAGGAGTGGTCGTAGAAACGGACTCCAATATCTGTAATTCCCCTATCATTCCAATTCTTAAACGTACTGATCCCAATGCACCGCCAGTATATCGGCTGGTGATTGATTTACGAGAACTGAATAAATGCATTGTTCCACAGTATCCTGTGGTTCCCGACATCTCATCCTTATTGACTGCTATTGATTCAGAAGCGACGTTCTTTACTGTAATTGACCTCAAGAACGCCTTCTTCAGTGTACCCATTGATCCAGAGAGCCAATATCTCTTCGGATTCAGTTTAAATGGACGAAGTTTCAAATTTTCACGCGCACCTCAAGGATTCACAGAAAGCCCCAGCATCTATAGCCAAGCACTGAAAAGACAACTTGACTGTATCCAAATGCCAGTTAACACTGCCTTACTACAGTACGTCGATGATCTGCTGATCACCGCACGAAGTGAACCCGAATGTGAACAAGCATCACTGACAGTTTTACATTTTCTGGCCGACAAGGGACACAAGGTGTCTCCTTCGAAGCTACAATTCTGTGTTCAGCAAGTTGTGTACCTGGGTCACTTGCTGTCCAAAGTGGGGAGACAGCTCACCCCTGACCGCATCCAGTTAATTGTAAACATGCCACAACCCCAGACACAAAAGGAAGTGCGGGCCTTTATAGGCCTCACCTCGTACTGCAGACAATGGATTCCTCAGTATGCATTTCTAGCTAAACCACTCATTCAGTTGACAACACAGGAGGCAGCGACTTCGACTGCCCTCCTTTGGACTCAGGAACATACACAGGCTTTTGAGGAATTAAAGAAAGCTTTATGTCAAGCACCAGTTTTAGCGACACCATGTTACAGCAAACCTTTTACACTTTTTGTTACAGAACGTGATGGTACAGCGTTGTCTGTCCTCACTCAAGATCAAGCAGGTTCACATAAGCCTTGTGCTTATTTTTCAAGTACATTGGATTCAGTGGCCCAGGCTCTGCCTGCGTGCTTAAAATCAGTTGCAGCGACAGCCCTAGCAATCAGACAAAGCGACTCAATAGTATTAGGACATCCATTGACAGTACAAGTTCCACATTCTGTAGAGGTCCTTCTAAACCGAACACAGACTCAACACCTGACTATAGCACGACTGACAGGTTATGAATTAACGCTATTCCAGCCACACATAGAAATCAGACGCTGTAACATTCTAAATCCTGCAACATTGTTACCTTCGATTATGACAGATTCAGCCCCGCATGATTGTATAGAGATCATTAATGCAGTAACAAAGCCCCGACGAGACTTAACAGATGTTCCACTGACAAATCCAGACCTGACACTTTACGTGGATGGTTCATGTATGAGAACAAACACAGGAGAATTAGTAGCCGCGTATGCAGTGACCACTGAAACTGAAGTCAAAGAAACACATCGTATTGATACACTGTCCGCTCAAGCAGCAGAGCTTATCGCTCTGACCCGAGCCTGTATACTAGCCAAGAACAGAAATGTTAACATATACACCGATTCACGTTATGCTTTCGGAGTCGTACACGACTTCGGAGTGTTATGCCAAGAACGAGGTTTCTTGACCTCTCACGGTGCCAAGATTCAACACGGTCCCCTCATTCAAGCACTGTTAGAAGCAATACATCTGCCCTCAGGCATATCTATCATGAAGTGTAAAGCACATACTAAAGTTACAGACTCTATTTCCCAGGGTAACGACCTGGCAGACCAAACAGCAAAACATACAGCATTGACTCACACCCAGACAACTGATGTAACAAAGATCATAGTGCCGACACATTGTATGACAGTTAGGGATCCCACACTAGATGTAATCGATATTCAGACACATGCTACTCCAGATGAAATAAAGAAATGGACTGAACTAGGAGGGATCCAGACAGATCAGGGATGGATGACGAAGGGAAAATCTACATGGTTTCTCCCCGACTCTATGGTTCAAGTCATAATAAATACAGCACATAGTCCAGCACACCTAGGAGAAAAAGCTATGTTAGACAGTTTACAGAATCTCTGGTACAACAAACATTTACGAGCAGCAGCAAAACAGAAAGTGCGTACTTGCATGATCTGTTGTCAGTTCAATCCAGGAAAAAGCGTCCCTGTAGAGCAAGGTGGATTTCATCCTCCCGATCACCCTTTTGAAGTCCTCCAGATGGATTATATCCAGATGGAACGTTGTCGAGGATTCAAGTACGTCCTCGTAGTTGTTTGTGCACTTTCCCGTTGGACCGAAGCATATCCAGTCCCAGATTACACTGCCCCGACCACTGCCAAGCAGCTGGTTCGAGAATTCTTCCCACGGTACGGCTTGCCTCGTATCGTGTACTCAGATAACGGACAGCCATTCTCATCCGAGCTCATGAAGCAGGTTTCACTTCTGTTAGGATACCAGTGGAAATTCCATTGCGTCCGACATCCCGAGGCAGCTGGCCTTGTAGAAAGGCACAATCAGACACTGAAAACACGTCTTGCAAAAATATGCAAAGAGAAAGGGGTCGACTGGATAGTCGCCCTGCCAGTTGCACTATTCTACATGAGAATGGTCCCACATTCGAGATCAGGACTATCCCCGTATGAGGTGGTCTTTGGTAGACCACCAAATATGTGGGGGACGCCCATGCCTAAGAAAATAACCGATGTTGACTGTAATATGCTGACAGATTACCTTGCCTCCTTGATGTCTGCACTCCAATCATGTCGTTCACAGGTTGCCGCAGCCTTTCCCGACAACACTGATGTAAAGCCACACGATGTCCGTCCTGGAGATACTGTCCTGATACGAAATTTCGATAGGAGGAGTCCGCTGGAGCCCCGTTGGCAGGAGCCGAAGCTCGTCCTTCTGACCACGAGGACTGCAATCAAGGTTGAGGGCCGAAAGGGGTGGATTCATACGAGTCATATTAAAAAGTGTAATGAACTGTTGCCAGAGACTGACTCTTCCACCCCCTCAAAGGACTGCCCCGATTCTAGTGACTTTAAAGTTCCCAAGAGAGAGAAAACTCCGCAAGAGGAGTATAAATCAAAGTTGCGGTCTAGCAAGTCAGACAGTTTAATCGTTTAAGTCCTCCCCTAGGTGAATCGGTTAAATTAGTTTCTGACATGTATCCCCTAGACCGAGATAGAGAGAGAGAGAGACAACTCAAGAAACGTGCATATTGTAAATCACTTCGTAGTCACTGTATAGTGACATTATTGGTTATGTTTTTTCTAAGCCTTCTGATAATTGCTGCCAGTATATTGTTGCATATATATTACCCTATCTTCAAGCGTGCCCAATCTGCTTACAATGTCACTGCCGAACATTCTTTTAGTGAATTACCCCCACACGAGTTATCTTACAGACTTGCGCTGCGCAACAACACATTCATTAGTATGTTACATCACTCCCATCAGACTAATAATGCTACAAACTGTTGGATATGTGGCCGACTCCCTCCCTATCAGAAATACAAGGGAGTTCTGCCTCTCTTTCCATACCCGTTCACTCACAATGGCTCATGTGGAGCATGGTTTAGATTAATTAATTCTTTAGATTCTGATATTGCTGTTTTCGAAGGAAATTGGGTTTGGGGAAACCTGAACTTAGTTCTGCTTAAAGCCTGTTACCCTGACAAGAAGGGACTTCCCACTAGGACAGGAACTGATCTAGAAAATGAAGTATATGGATTAGGTAATTATACAATTAACCTCATGATTCTTACTGTTGAATCCGAAGCTGCACCAGTTCTCCCTGCTATGTCAGTATTACCAGTCACGGGTGACTTATGTGTCAGAAAGAAGGGTTCAGTACACTTAGGTCATAGTAAATGTACTACTGTGGTCGAATTCAGTGATCAAGGCAAGTCTACATTTAGAGCTACTCGTCATTCCTACTTTGTTTGTGGCCATACCGCATACATACGCTTACCTCCAGATTGGGATGGTACCTGTTACATTGCATTCCTTCTGCCACCTGTTTTCCTAGCCCCTCCTGATTATCACAGAAATACAAATCTAGTAACGAATAGACTCCGAAGAGATCTCCCGATTGTCGACTATACTGAAACGGCATGGGAGCAATACACAGACTTCAATAAAGGTTTCTTCCCCTACTTAGGTACTGTCTTTAATAGTAAACTGATACGAAAATTAACTAGAACCCTCGAAGCAGTAGTGAATGAAACTACTTCCGCTCTAGGCAACTTAACAGAGGAGCAATCTGCCATGCGGGTTGTTGTTCTTCAAAATCGTCTTGTTATTGACGTCATCCTAGCAGATAGGGGCGGAGCCTGTAAGGTCATCGGGTCGAGTTGCTGTGTTTTCATTCCAGAAAACGTGCCAACAGTATATAAAGCTATCACACGTCTTCATAAAATTGCAAGTTTGATACATCAGAATCCAGGCACCTGGACTTGGTCCGGTTGGTTCTGGACAACGTTGACCGCTTGGGGATGGAAGATCCTATCCTTCCTAGGCATTGCCCTTCTCATAGTATTCAGTTGCTGCCTGTGCCTACAATGTGGGCCAGCGATTTGTGGTCTGTGCGCCACATCATGTATTCCGCATTCAAGTTTCCACTCAAAACGCGAAAAGAAGAAAGAAGAGCAAATGATGTTACATGAACAGACTGATCGATTCATGAGGATCGATATATCATGAAGGGTCCGTAGGGAACAAGGAGGGAATGAGGAAATATAAATTTTATGGTCAAGAAATGTTCCCTAACGTGTACCCCACCGTCTCCATGAACGAGCTTAAAGTGCATGTAACTTCCCTCCTGTGCCAGCTATGAAGACGCTAATACATTTGCGTCCAACGTTAACATGTCCTCTTTCAGATCCACCCTGAACGGGTTGAATATTCCGTTCCTAAGTATGCCTTGCCAACGTCTTTTTGTGGTGTACTTTACACATTTTTCAGCTCTGGCGAAGTAGGCCCTGAATTCTGCCATCGAGCCTTTTCCTGCCTCTGTACCCGTGACCTCTGCCTTACTCCCTGCGCGGCTAACGGCGCTTAGCTCAGCCTGTTGCCTGCCAAGACTGTATTCAACCTTCGAATTATCTGCACCGCTCCTCAAAAATACATTCCTGCCTACTAGTTCAAGTAAACATCCTTCCAGCTGCAGAGCAAAGGGCCCGGCCTCACTGTCTCCGTGCAAGTAATTCATAGCTCCTGTTACCATGGTAGGCCCATGCCCCCTCGCATCTCATGCAGACACGTAGACGCTTATACACGCACTCACAGTCAGTATAGAATAGCCTCTGCCCAAGAGACCTTTCCCTCTAGATAATATGGTTCTCAAACATCAGATATCAGATATGATATAGGAACGAGTTGATCTGACATGCCAGACTTCTGTCTCTTTCCTCTAGTGTAAATGTCAAGTCCCCTGCACCCTCCAGCTTCACGTCAATCACACGTCATGCAGCTGCGCGCGCATCCAGATCTCAGATTTCTGCTGACATTGCAAGATTCTGCTATGTACCCACCCACTTGTGACACTTTCATGTGACGTTTCTAGCACACACCTCTGTGTTCACGCCTAGTTCACGCCTTCTGATTACGTATTGCTAACACGTGTGTGCTCTTATCTTGTTTCTCTCAGCTGTTACGCCTACTGTATTGGTTTCCATTATATGATTTGAGTATAAAAGTTATGTATTTTCAATAAAGCATTGCTCTATCCCTTCCTGAACCCCAGTGGTGTCAGGAACCCGATATCCGGTTCAAGAACCATTCCTTTTTAAGGAATAAAACCCCTAAGAACTCTAACACCACGGACTCTGCGTCTTTCTTTCCGATTGAGTTATTTTATTTTTAGTACTTACCTGCATAGAAATTAGGACGGTAATTAAATATTTACCACAAGTGGGCGAAATACCCTTAAGTGACCATTTCCCCCTCTTTTTAAAACTTAAACTACTTCTCTACAGTTTTATTAAGATCGTGAAATCTACTTGAATAACAGGGGATGTTACACTGAGCAAAACCAATGGCAATTCACTAAAGTGGGAGAAAGTGGAAGCAGATTTACTTATTGAAAAAGTTATAGGTAAATGTAGGCCCATGTTGGACACCTGCTTAGCGAGGTCGCCCCGGATGAGGCCATCATGAACTCCTTCATAGATATTATGAGGGAGACAAAAAATCTGCTGACAGTTTAATTTAGTAATAAGGTGAAATCCTCTTGCTAAATGTACTACGACATATGCCAACCTGAAAAAGGTCGCCGACCACAATATGACAAGCAAGAGTAGATTACAAAGGGGCAATAAAAGACAGGAAACGAATCTTGCAAAATGAAGCTTGGGACTCACTGCATAGTGCCGCACAGCAGAAAGATAATATACCATTCTGGAAGGTATTGAGGACCCCTTTCCTTTCTCCTTGTAACTGCCCCCTGTGGAAACAGCAATCACAGAAGAAATTTGGATTACCCATTTCTCAAAGCTGTATAATGAGCAGGGGAATCATGTAGGGTATTCCATAGTTGATAGTGCCAACATAGCTGAACAAACTGATGTAGAAATCACCCTGGAGGAAGTAACAAGGGCGCTAGGATGAAGTTCGTCCGGCAAAGCGCCAGATCCCGATGGGGTCCCGGTCGACATGTTTAAACATAATACTCCCTTGTGGGGGCCTATATTAACCCAGGCTATTAATGCTAGTATAAAATCCCCTCTTCCCCAGACCTGGGCACAATCCATAATAATTCCAATCTACAAAAAGGGAGATCGTGAAGATTCGGGTGCTATAGACCCATCTCCCTTTTGGATTCCACAGTTAAAGTGGTTGGGAGGGTCATCTTGGACCGCCTTTCTGATTGGGCGGATAAAAGCCAAATATTATCTGACCTCCAATATGGATTTTGCGATGATCTTGGAACCGTTGAACAGTCCCTCAACTTTTCTTTACTGATAGGCAAGTATACAAGAGTAAAAAAAGGTAGCTTATACCTGGCCTTCGTCGACCTCACCGCAGCCTTCAACTCAGTCAGACACCATAAGCTGTGGGAGGTCCTTGAAAGGATAGGGGTTCACTATAAAATTATTATGTTTTTAAAGCGGCTGTACAGTGGAACCTCCGCAAGCGTTCTGTTTGGTCTGAAGGGTGAATGCACTCAAGCCTTTCCGGTCAGAAGAGGGGTCAGACAAGGATGTGTCTTGGCCCCTTTCCTTTTTAATCTTTTCATTAATGGCCTCGAAGCTGCACTCCCAAAGATTACCCCCAGGTAGAGGGCCGCCCTATTCCTGCATTATTGTATGCGGATGATGCCGTTTTGATGGCACACACTCAAAACGGCCTTCAACGTGCCCTGGATGGCTTTAGTATGTTTATGAGGGATCTAGGTCTCAAAACTAATATAGCTAAGACCTATGTCATGAGATGCAGGCAAGGGACCCAGAGGACCTGTGAAATGTATATTGAGGGAGAGAAGCTATCATCTATAAAATGTTTTTTCTATTTAGGCATACTTTGTAATCAACACGATTCATGGGCAGCAGCTGTATCTGACAAAAAATTGGCGTTCTCTAGATCCACAACAGCGTTGCTATCGTTTGCTAAAAAATTAGGTAGGGAACCTCCCCTGGAGTTGCTATGTATATATAAAGCAAAATGCGTGACTATGGCAATTTACGGGGCTGGGGTGTGGGGCTTCACAAATTCTACTTCCATACAAACAGTCGAAAATAATTTTTTAAGGCACATTCTCTCTGTACCACCTAGTACCTCTTCCTTTATTTGCCATGATGAGCTAGCACAACATTACATAGTGGATCTTATAAAAATTGAGCCTATATTGTTGTGGCATAGAGTTTGGTGCAAGGACCAGACAAAATTAAATAGGGCAATTTTAAAAGATATTCTTAAATTAGAGAGGACACTTACAATACCTTGGCTCAAATTTGTTCATGATTTTATGAACGATCTGGGACACCCAGAATATTTCCTAAACCCTATATCTATGACGGAGATCCCAAGAAAGACTTTAAAGAAAGATGGTCCCCAGCTTCTGGAAGCAAATAGATTGGTGGGGGAAATTTCAGAAAAAAACACAGTGAGACATCACCTGTTATTACAAACCACTATGGGGATGGAGCCGTATTTATTATTTGTACTGGGCACTTTTGATAGATTTCTTTTAACGAGGATCAGACTGGGAATCATACATAGACTTGTGTAGTTTCCTAAGCTAAATGATTGGTCACATGAACTAATACTGTGCCCCTGCGATAAAATGTCTGACCAGTCTACTATGCATGTAGTCCTGTTTTGTAAATTTTACCTGGAACAGAGGAAAGTCTGGATTATTCCACTTTTAAAAAACCTAAGTCTTCACGGGCAAGATGACCGCTGACAGGCCGTAAGGAGTAGTCGCACTCCTTCCTCTCTCCCAGGGATAACTTGAAAGTCCATTCACCCATCCCCATGACCTGGACAGATCACTACCTAGTAACCATGGACTTACCCTCCAATAGTGACCCTTTCCTCAGCCCCACTCACCAGGTCTTGAAAAGACCATGGAAAAAACTTCGCTCTGAAGATCTTCACGCCCTCCTTACTGCAGACCCCTCCATCTCCAGCGACGATCCTCACCTAGACTATGACTGTCTCTGTAACCGGATAACAAAAGCTTTAGACTCATTGATCCCAGCTAAACTAACTAAACCACGAACCCATGAATCTAGCCCCTGGTTTAATAATGAGCTCACTCTACTTAGAAAAGAGCTAAAAAAAGCAGAACGCAGATGGAGAAAGGACTATGACCCCACGTCAAAAAGCATATATACTCAGCTTCAAAAAAGCTATCAACGCAATATATGTAGGACTAGGGCGGCATACTATGCATCTGAAATTCAGAACAGCCACAACGCCTCTAAAACTATCTTTCGCATTCTGAAAGAACTCAGTGCTAAAAAAAACTGTAAAAGACCTCAACACCTCCCCTGCCCTTTGCGAAAACCTGGCCACCTTTTTTATGGACAAAATTTTAAAAATCTACAATACGTTTACGACAGTGCCCCAGCACTTACCCATAGCCGACTCTCATGGACCCAAACTTTCCTCCATTCCACCCTTTAGCCATGACAACTATCTGAAAATCTGCGCCAAAATTAAATCCGGCTCACCCGCTGATCCTTTAAAGCCTGAACTCTTCAGAGAAGCAGGTGAGGTCGTTCTGGGCCCACTCAGAGACATTACCAACTCGTCCTTCCTTACGGCCAACATCCCTACCACCTGGAAACAAGCATGGGTCTCACCAATTATAAAAAAACCCTCACTTGACCCCAGCCTCCCGGAGAACTTCAGGCCCATCTCCCTGCTCCCTTGGCCAGCCAAGGTGGCAGAAGCCCATGTTAACTCCACCCTGACCAACTTCTTAGTGTCTAATTCCATTCTAGACAGGTCTCAACATGGATTCCGAGCTGGGTACAGTACCGAAACTGCACTCCTAAGCGTCATTGAACATCTTCGGACCATACTGGACGCAGGAGGAACGGCAGCACTGATTCTTTTAGATCTCAGTGCTGCCTTCGATACAGTTTCCCATAAGGTACTGTTGTCCAGACTTGAGGAAGTAGGAGTCGTTGACCAGGCCCTCAACTGGTTTCGGGCTTTCCTCACCGACAGATCCTTTAGGGTCTCCACCCCACCCTTCATTTCAAAGGAATGCCCCGTTGAACAAGGAGTCCCTCAAGGGTCGGCTCTCAGCCCGACCCTGTTCAATGTTTATGTCCTCCCGCTGGCAGAGGTAGCTAGGAAACATGGACTCACATTGGTGTCCTACGCTGACGACACCCAGCTGGTGGTGGCTCTAAAAGACGATAATGGCCTGAGTGCTATGAACTTCAGACAAACCCTCAGTGACATCACCAGCTGGATGTCGGCAAACTATCTCCAATTAAACGCCGGCAAAATGGAGGTCCTGCTTCTAGGCAAAGATACAACGGCCTGGGGCAACAACTGGTGGCCTGAAACCTTGGACCAGCCGCCTATCCCCAAGAGTGTGGTAAAAAACCTAGGAGTCTGGGTGGACTCTGCACTGAACTTTACCCACCACACTAAAAAAGTTGCTGCCACATGTTTCGGGATCCTTCGAAACCTTCGGCCCATTCTAAAAATTTTCGACCATCAAACACGCCAAGTGATAATACAGTCGGCAATTTTATCACAGCTGGACTACGCTAGCTCACTACTGCTGGGAACTAACGTAGCCGAGAAAGCTAGACTACAAAGAGTCCAAAACGCCGCTGCAAGAGCTCTTACAGGTCTACCCCGACACAAAGCGGTCGCCTCCACCCTCAGGAACCTACACTGGCTCCCTGTTGAAAAGAGGATCCATTTTAAATCTCTTTGCCTTGCTTTTAAAATTCTGAAACTCTCATCCCCACTGATGTTATGTCCACTGCTTTCACCCTACGTCCCTTGGCGCTCCCTCCGGTCAGAAGGTCAGAACTTGGTCACTATCCCCCGCACCAGGTTAAGCCGAATGGGCGGTCGCTCGTTTGGATACTTAGCTGCCAAACTTTGGAATGGACTCCCAGCTCAGATCCGCGAAATGAACTACCTTTTATCCTTTCGTAAAGCCATTAAAACCCACCTTTTTAACTAGTTATGTTATGTACACTTCTGGACAACCCCAATAATTCCATCTTGCTGTCCCCTGGACATTGGCAGCTAGCGCCGGGACGCCCCTTGGCTGGGGCAGCCGTGCGCTATATAAACACCTCTAACATAACATAACATAACATAACATAACATAACATAACATACAGACTATGGCTGTCCCTTGCTGGCTCCTGGCTGCTGGCGAGATGGGGCGAAGAGAGCTGTGAGAGCTGCTATACTGCTATACTGAAAAAATCACTATAGAGACTGCGATCTGAAAAAGATGCGAGAATGTGAGTATGATGTAATATTCCCACTTTAAACCCTGAAGACGCCGCCTCTCATAAAAGCTAGTCACTGAATGATGCTCTGGATATCAAACTGGCATCTGCGGCTACTGTGGCGTTTTTCCTCGACTACCCCGTCTGAAGCAAGGCAAGCTTGTATTTCACAGATTTTGGACTTGGTCGGCGGGGGTTGCAGGTGGTGCTGGTCAAATTTAAGACGAGCCACGGTGCCGAAGATACAGAAAACAGCAAGGGAGCAAAAGGAGCTGAAAGAGCAAAGAGAGAAGGAAAGAGAGAAAGGTGCATTTAGCGATCCAGGTGCCCCGGCAGCTAATTTGAGGACAAAAATACAATCTCGGAAATTTATGGACGAGAAAAATGCTTTAAAAGATGTCGGCGAACCAAAGTTACCTGACAAGCTACCTGATGGCAACGGAAAGCCAAAGGAAAAGAAGGAAAAGCAGAAGGAAAAAGGCTCGGGGGAAAAATCCAGCAAGGCTATACAGTATGGCAAGCATGAGACTAGAGAAGCAACATTAAGGTAACCTACCTTGTTGGAGTCTTTTTCCCCAATCGTTGCTCTGAGCTCATCAAGTTTTCAGCCTCCTGTACTCTCCCCCACCGCAGAGCTGGCTAGAGACCTACGCGCACAGCAAGAGGTGAGCACCGGTATGTGTCTTTGAGGGGCAGCTGATCGTGCTGCGGGGGCGCAGGTTACAGAAGGAGATGCCGAGCAACGGATTGTAGTGGCTCCGGTGGAGGCTCCGGGGGCAGGGTCTGAGGCGCTTGGCATGCAGAGTCAAGAGGCGGAGGTAGAGGCAGAGCAGCGTCAGTGTCAGGGGCCTGCATTATCGTGTGTACCACCTGCACAGATGACATAAACAATAAAAGCAGTAGAATCTGCTGTGGGTCGGCAGGCAGGGGGGGGGACAATTTGGGAGTTTCACCTGATTTACCTCCTGTGATCCTTATTGACAATGCAAGCAGGCCTGAGGGAGCATCTAGGACTGGTCCTGGGGCACAGACTTTGACTCTTTCTTTAATTGATGCCCGAATAGAAACGAAAAAGGTGCAGGGGAGCAGATATTAGACCCTCTGAAGCTGCCTGTCAATGCTGGGGCCATACTAGAAGGTCTTGATACCGCCTCTTTAATTCCGGGTTCGCCAAGCGATGATTGCTTTTTCTCTCTGAACGACGAAGAGGGTGAGGAGGATGAGGATGAAGGCTCCGAAATAGGCTCACTCTCCTCAGATGCAGAGAGCAGCACGGCGGCCTCAGGACTGGAGTTAGACACTTCAGAGGTAGAAGGGGACACAATACACAAGCCCTCCCCGCGACAAAAAACTAGATCTACCATAAATAGGCTGCAAAATAGACCAAAAAATGTATTAAGCCCTTCACACCCAGAAGTAGTAAAGAGATTGGATTGGGACTGCTCAGCTACCTCTCAGCTATACCAGGAGGTTGCAGGGATCAATCCCCCACAGGCACATCAACAGAGCCAAGCGCAGGCTTCTGGTTTTGATCTTGTATATAAAACCCTGAAACAGATGCAGGGGGAGGCCAGGGCAGAGAGCCGGAGAGCCAGACAGGCAAACAAAAAAATACAGGGGTCCCTGTGAAAAGTAAAAAAACTTTCTTCAGATCTAGTGGGCAGGGTCACAGAAGTTGAAGAACGAACAGGGAAATTGGAGGATGAAGCTGTGAAATGGCAAGAGTTTAAGCAAGATCAAGAGAAGACTACAACAGACGTTTTGTGGAAGCTCGAAGATTTCGAGAATCGTCAAAGAAGAAACAACATAAGACTCTTGGGTGTGGCAGAAGGGAAAGAAGGGCAAGATGTGCGGGCCTATGTTATTGAGTTGCTTAGCGGGGCGCTTCCGGATATAACTGGCTGGGTCTGAGAGAATGAAGTCCAGCCGCTCATAGATTCCCTTTGTTTCAGAGGAAGAGCAATACTACAGATAAACCAAGAGCGATTTTGGTTTATGTAGGGAATTACTTGCTCATAGAAGAAATCATGAGTAAATCTAAGCCTGAGGCTAAACGTCATTATAAAGATACAACGTTCTTTGCAAGGCCTGACTTCTGCCACACCACGGTGGAAATAACATGGCGGATGAGGCAATTAATAACCCCATTCCATAATCTGGGGTGTGAGGCTTATTTAATGTTTCCCAGTCGCCTCAAAATAGGGAGAAATGGACAGTTCAGGTTATTCTACTCAGAAATTAAGGCCCAAGAATATCTGACATGGTTAAAAGAAAATAAAGGTCAGACTGACACAATGGGCGTGGTGACGCAAATGAATCGAAAGTCTCAACAATAGAAGGAGGTGGAGTTTCTTAGGAGAGGTTTGTTTTTGGGATTGGAGACGTCAGCAGCAGAAACAAGCAGTGGCAGCATCATAATGATGGGAAAGCAGGAGAGGGAGAGGGAGGGGGGGAGCAACAATCCGGGGTCACAGCTGTCACAGATATGTCAGGATTGACCTATTTGCAGTAAGGAGGGGTTGCTCGCCAAGGCGGTTCTCAGGGGAGGGAGGGGGGAAAGAGGGGGTACAGGGCACGGCACATGGGCACAACACAGGGGGTTCTTGGGAGTTGGTGTAAGATGGATGAATATAACAAGCAAGTAAGTACAAAGGGGAGAATTGAGCAAGACATCTAAGAGTGGAAATTATATGACTGTAGATTCTAGACTTATGTGGTTAGGACAAGTACCGGATGTATTTTAATGGGTACCCGAATTGTGTCATTAAATGTCTGTGGGTTAAATGAGAGACAGAAGAGGCAAAAAGTCTCTATACTATTAAAAACGATGAAGGTGGATTTTTTGCTTCTGCAGGGAACACACATTATGGTGACGCAAGGGTACCTTTTGGATCAGCTAGGGTTTTATGTATTGGCATATTCAAGGCAGGGCTCGAGAAACAGGGGAGTGGCTATATTATCTAGACGCAGGGATACTGTAATTAGGAAAAAGTTGGATGATAACTGGAGTAGATGGGCCCTCGTGGAGTGCCTTATCAATGGGGAATGGACTACCCTTGGATCAATTTATGGATCAACTCAGGATGATCCTGACTTTTTTGAATTCCTAAATGTTGAATTAGCTACCTGGACCCCTCTTATTGTCCTGGCAGGGGATTTTAATATCAATGGTGCGGATGGTTTAGGGTTAGGATCCCAAATTAGCTATCAAGGTAGAAAAAAGAGGGTCTGCCAAGCAGTTCTCAGCCTTGCAAGAAACAACGCGCTAGTAGATGTTTGGGGCAGTTTGAAGCCGGGAGAGAAGGGATTTACTTTTTATTCAGCGCCGAACAGGGTGTGTGTACGATTAGATTACTTTTATATTTCTAGTGCTCTCCTTTCTGTAACACAAATTGAGAGGTTACCTCGTATACTCTCTGACCACAATCCCCTGATTTTAGACTTATCCTTGGTGGCAACTAATAGAAGGGAGAGTGTATGGACTTTTTTGGAGAGAGGCCTGCTGGAGGATGACATTTATGTGCAGCACATGGCACACTGGATGGAAGTATTTCTTGAGATAAATAGGGATAGTGCGTCAGCGAGTATTGTTTGGGACAGTTTTAAGGCGGGAGTGCGGGGGGAGACCCTAAGCTACAGCACCAATAAACGAAAGCAAGAGCATCTGAGGATTCTGAGATTAAATAATGCACTACTGGAGGCGGAGGAAGAATTAAGTAAAGGTGTATTAGCAGGCATAACAGGTATACTGCTTGAGCAGGCTCTCATGAAAGTGGCAAAGGCAAAGATGGACGCTGAAAAGGATATAGCAACCAGGGCTGCTAAGATATATATTGCTAATAGGGAAAAATGCTATGAGGCTAGTGAAACGGTGGGCCGTACGCTAGCGGTATGGGCAAGGCAAAAAGCGGCAATAGGAGAGGTGAGGGAAGTTAAAGATAGCTCAGGAAAGTTAATTGCAGATCCACAAGGGGTCAGGGAAGTATTCAGGCAATTTTATGCAATGTTATACGATGAGCAACAAGGAAAGGATCTTGAGGAAATAAGAGTATACCTGCAAGATACTCCGCTGGTGAATTTAGAAGAAGAGGAATGTGAGAGATTAGATGTCCCTTTAGAACAGAGGTCTTCAAACTTTTTGATGCCGAGAACCCCTTGTAAAACCTTTTTTAGGCGTAAGGACCCCCTTCCGACAAAAGTTTCTAGAAACTGGTACTCCTCATCATCAACTTTTGACAACCATAAATGCGCCTGTTAGACCTCATCACATCCCTCAATCATTCATCCACCCACACTTTCACACATCCATCCATCCACCCTTTCATCCTTCCATCCATACATCCATCCTTCATCCATCAACCCTTCCATCCATACATCCATCCTTTACTCATCCACCCTTCCTTCCATCCACCCATCATTCACCCACCCACCTTTTCACACATCCATCCATCATTCATCCATGCAACCTTTTATCCATTCATCCATCCATCCACCCTTTCATCTTCCCATCCATACATCCATCCTTCATCTATCCACTCTTTCATTCTCCCATCCATCATCCATCTACCCTTTCATCCATACATCCATCCACCCGCCCTTTCATCCATCCATCTACCCATCATTAATCCCCCCACCTTTTCACACATCCATCTATACATCCTTCATCCGTCCACCCTTTCATCCTTCCATCCATACATAGATCCTTCACCAATCTATCCTTCATCCATCCACCCTTTCATACTTCCATCCATACATCCATCAATCATCCATCCACCCTTTCATCCATCCATTCACCTATCATTCATCCACCCATCTTTTTACACATCCATCCATCCATCATTCATCCATCCACCCTTTCATCCACCCATCCTTCATCCGTCCACCCTTTCATTCTTCCATCCATACATCTATCCTTCACCAATCTATCCTTCATCCATCCACCCTTTCATCCTTCCATCCATCATTCATCCATCCACCCTTAATTCATCCACTCATCATTCATCCACCCACCTTTTCACTCATCATTCATCCACCCACCTTTTCACACATCCATCATTCATCCATCCACCCTTTCATCCATCCATTCACCTATTATTCATCCACCCATCTTTTTACACATCCATCCATCCATCATTCATCCATCCACCCTTTCATCCATCCATCCTTCATCTATCCACTCTTTCATTCTCCCATCCATCATCCATCTACCCTTTCATCCATACATCCATCCACCCGCCCTTTCATCCATCCATCTACCCATCATTCATCCCCCCACCTTTTCACACATCCACCCATACATCCTTCATCCATCCACCCTATCATCCTTCCATCCATACATCGATCCTTCACCAATCTATCCTTCATCCATCCACCCTTTCATCCTTCCATCCATACATCCATCATTCATCCATCCACCCTTTCATCCATCCATTCACCTATCATTCATCCACCCATCTTTTTACACATCCATCCATCATTCATCCATCCACCCTTTCATCCATCCATCCTTCATCCGTCCACCCTTTCATTCTTCCATCCAAACATCTATCCTTCACCAATCTATCCTTCATCCATCCACCCTTTCATCCTTCCATCCATCATTCATCCATCCACCCTTCATTCGTCCATTCACTCATCATTCATCCACCCACCTTTTCACTCATCATTCATCCACCCACCTTTTCACACATCCATCCATCCATACATCCATCATTCATCCATCCACCCTTTCATCCATCCATTCACCCATCCTTTACCCATCCACCCTTCCTTCCATTCACCCATCATTCATCCACCCACCTTTTCACACATCCATCCATCATTCATCCATGCAACCTTTTATCCATTCATACATCCATCCACCCTTCCATCCCCGATCCATACATCCATCATTCATCCATCCACCCTTTCATTCATCCATCCACTCATCATTCATCCACCCACCTTTTCACACATCCATCCATCCTTCAGTCTTTCATCCATCCACATCCATCCATCCTTCAGCCTTACATCCATCCACATCCATCCATCCTTCAGCCTTACATCCATCCACATCCATCCATCCTTCAGCCTTACATCCATCCATCCACCCAGCATTCATCCACCCACCTTTGTCACACATCCATCCATCCTTCAGCCTTTCATCCATCCACATCCATCCATCCTTCAGCCTTACATCCATCCACATCCATCCATTCTTCAGCCTTACATCCATCCACATCCATCCATCCTTCAGCCTTACATCCGTCCATCCACCCAGCATTCATCCACCCACCTTTTCACACATCCATCCATCCTTTAGCCTTTCATCCATCCACACCCATCCATCCTTCAGCCTTACATCCATCCACATCCATCCATCCTTCAGCCTTACATCCATCCACATCCATCCATTCTTCAGCCTTACATCCATCCATCCACCCATCATTCATCCACCCACCTTTTTTGTGCCTCTCTCATGGAGGGGGTGGGGGGGGTCAGTATCTCTCTGCGTCGTCGTCCTTCTTCTTTCCCGCTCACAGGAGGGCATCTCTGTGCCTCCCTGCTGGGGGCGGGGACGTGTCATGGGACCCACAGCTCCAGGTGCGCAACATCCATTGAACTCAAAGGGCTAAATTACAGCCACTCCCCCAGCCCCCCCCTCCTCCCAGCTCCCCCCAGCTCGTGTATGTGAGCGCGGCTGTAACAGCTTCAGGGACACACACACACAGTCTAACCCAACCACTTGAAATGTCTTTAAAATACCTTTTACTTGTTAATGAGGCGTTGATGTTTTTCACACCTCTGTGTGAAATAGGCCTCCACCGTGAGCACCCTCGATCAGCCCGACGCCAGGAACTGAACTCTGCAGAATCTGCGACCCCCTTCCCAGGACTCCACGACCCCCCTGGGGGTCGCGCCCCACAGATTGAAGACCGCTGCTTTAGAAACAGATGAGATAAAAGCAGCTATGATGAGCCTTCCATCTGGAAAGGCAGCGGGACCAGATCAAATACCATTGGAATTCTATAAGGTGTTTTGGAACATATTGGGCAAGGATATGATAAATACGATACAACAAGCGCAGATAGGGGTATCTATACCAGGTTCTTGGGCTGGGGCGGACATTGTCATTATTTTAAAGAAGGGGAAGCCACCAAGTGATCCCGGCTCATATAGGCCAATAACTTTAATGAACTCTGACAAAAAGGTTTATTCTAAGGCACTTGCAATAAAGTACGTGTATATTTAGCAAGGACCCCCTGAAGGTATGAATTGTATAATTCCTAGGTCAGGGAAAACAATGTATATGCAAAGTAACAACCTAGGCAATCAAAATTTACACAAACTTATTTGATAAAGAATAATAAAAAACTAGCTACAACTGACTAAAAGACATCATTTTTTATTTTTTCATAATTAAAACAGTAAACATTTCATTCGCATAATACACAATTTAAGAAAATCACAAAAGTATTAACAAGTTAAAAATTAATTACTTTGCATATACTTGCAATAAAGTACGCAAGCATTATAGACACATTAGTCAGTACTAACCAGCATGGCTTCATCCCAGGGAGTGGCACTACCCACCACACTCGGAAACTGATCACCTTATTCGATACCATGGAAGTCACAGAGGACCCGATGGCGGTAATGCTGTTAGATGCTGAGAAAGTGTTCGATCGGGTCTCCTGGGACTATTTATGGTATATTTTAACTGGAGCCGGGTTTGGGGACGGTTTTGTTAGGGCAATAAGAATACTGTGTAAAGCCCCAACAGCTTGTATAAGGGTGAACGCAGGACTGACTTTGCCATTACAAATTAAGAGGGGAACAAGGCAGGGGTGCCCGTGCTCCCCAGTGCTCTTTGCTATGTACTTAGACCCGCTGATCCGCAGAATGGGGACGAATGAGAACATCGCCCCATTAACTACACATAGGGGGCAGGGTAAGACATTAGCATATGCCGATGATGTGGCGGTCCTTACACCAAACCCCACGGAGGCTATACCACATGTGGAGTTGGAGGCGGGCAATTTGGGAAAAGTATCAGGTTACTCGTTAAATACCTCCAAGACGCAAATAATAAAGAATCAAAATGTGGTATGTCATGACCAGCTGGTGGTACAGTCTGGTACATATTTAGGAATTATAATTACCTCAAATTATGATAATTTGGTAGAAGCAAATATAACCCCTATAATTGCTAAAGTAAGAAAAGACTTAGACAGACTTCACAACCTGCATTTATCGATAGTTGGTCGAACTAATATTGTAAAAATGTTGATATTGCCGAAGTTTTTGTATATTTTTAGGGCAGTCCCGTTGGTTTTTTAAAACAAATGGTTCAATATTTTAGAGTCCATGATTAATAGATTTATTTGGGCCAAGGGAAAAACTAGAAGGGCATTACGATTCATGGCACTCCCAAGGGATAGGGGAGGTTGGGCGCTACCAGACTTAAAATTATACTATTGGGCAGCAGCCCTTCAGTACATGACGGGTCTGTTAGGGGGGGCAGAGGCTGAAGGGGAGGACGAGTTGGGAACTATACCTATATATGCTCTGTTACTGGGGGACACGGTGGAAAATGTACTTCTTAAACACTTTGACTCAAGCTATTTCAAGAGAACCCGATTCAAGACGATTATGGTAGCAAATAACATCTGGAAGGCTGTCAGTAAGAGATTTGGCCTAGGGAGATACAATCTATACACAAGAATGATTAATAATCCCATATTTCCTCAAGATATCTTTGCCGATTCAGTGTTTAAAGAGTGGGGTAGAAAGGGAATTACGAAGATTGGGGATGTCATGGGCACACAGGGAATGATACAATTTTCAGAGATTCAGCTAAAATATGGAATAGATTCAAGACAATTCTTTAAATACTTGCAAGTTAGAAGTTTCCTAGCAAATAAAATAAGTGGGCCAGCTGGTTTTGGAAAAAACTCAATAGTGGAGATCATTCAGGGAGGGGTAGATTGTACAATTAAGAGATTTTATTCCAAACTAATTAAAAGTAAACAGGAAGACTTGGAGAAGTGGGGAGATATGTGGGCTCAGAAGTTATAGGTATGATAGGATTGTTTTGAAATTGTTGTTAGAGATGGGTCAGAATATTTTGTGCTCTGCACCCCTTCAGGCGCAGCATTATAAAACACTTTATCGGTTGTACTATACTCCGGCAAGAATTGCACAATGGGGGGGTCTAACGGGCATTAACTGCCGAAGATGTGGAAGTTTACAGGCAGATATTGTGCATATATTTGGAACATGTGGCCACCTTAGTACAATACTAAAGGATATTGAAATATTTTTACAAAGATCACTGGCAATACAAACTACCTTAGTGCCTTCAATAATAATGCTGGGAGTGAATGCTGACGGCACTCAGGTGGAAGGTGGATATGTTATCTTTGTAGCAATGGCAGTATTAAGGTTATGCATTGCTACAGCATGGCTTGACTCATTACCACCGACATATCATCAATGGTTAGCTAGGACACTGAAGATATATAATTTGGAAAAGGCAATTAATGCAAGAAAAGGAAAGAACGGAAGGAAATTGGGATTAAAAATTTGGGAACCGATAACTAGATTGAAGGAAGAGATTATTAATAATGTCTAGACTTTAATTTAAATTGCTCAATTCGTATGGCATATTATGTAGTAGAACTACCTGTGTAGAAACACAAATGTAAATTCTAATGTCTTGTTTATGATTATGTTTTGCTTCTCTTTTTTTATGTTGTATTGTTGTATTTTGGCGTGCTGTTCCCTGTACTTATAAAAGGGGAAAAATCTTCAATAAAAATAAAAAAATAAAAAATAAAAACTTAAGTCTTAGACAATGTCACCAAGCCATGTTCGTACTTCAGCTATTAGATAATGAACACATAGCGTGGAGACTAGCGCAATTTTTAAAAGCTGTGTTTTATATCAGGAAACGAAATATTCCAGAATGCTAATGGCTGCAATTGGTTTCCTTTTTTTAACGGTAAATGAATTGTGTTTCTTTTAATTTTTTGCATTGAACCTGTAATGAATTTTGTATATAATTGTGCTGTGCTTTTATGTCTGTTTTAAATAGCAGCCGAATAAAGCTTTTCTTGAACTTGAACTATGCTGTTCTGTGCCTAGTCTATTTAATGATATGGATTCTCCTTTGTGTGGCCTCCATTAGAGACAGGTTTATCTGTAATATTCATGAGGTAGTTAAAATTGTGACCCACTATGATTCATGATTTTGTGAACCGATCTATTAGTACATAGGTTGGTTGGCAAAATACTACACTGGTTGCAAAAACACTGGTTGCAAATTCTGACCAGTGCTTTGTACATCAGACCCTAAGTTCCTATGTCGTTTTTGCTTATTATGTGCAATAGTACTCTAAGTGCTCTGGCACTATCATGGGTGTTTTCACCAGTTTTTTGTGGCTAAGGACGGGTATTACAGAAGTAGCCAAAGACACTTTACGGCCCCCTTCTGTTACATAGAATGTAACAGTACACATTTTGCACCCTCACAATGCCAGCATTTACATGGGGAATTGCCACATGCAAGTTAGAGAACACACTTGCCCCTCTGCTATTTTACAGATGTAGACAAAGGGCAAAACAAGTTGTCTGGAGGCATACTGAATATCCAACACAGAAAAAGTGATGCAAAATCAGTGTACCCGCTGTGGGTGCTCTTGGGAAGGAAGGCGTTGGTCCCAGGGACCCCAGGTATCCCCGCCAAGTGTATGTAGTCACCACTGCACTGCTTACAGAGGAATCTGCTCTGCTGCCCTGGAGACAGGTGTTTGCACCTAAACTAATCCTTGCTCATTTTATGATGCATGGTTTCGGTTTGCACCAGACCCATTTGCACCGCATACACTAGGCCCTTGCACCATATTATCATAATATATCACCGTATGTTGAAACACTACACTTGCACTACTTGTGCTAACGTTACTTTCACACTTGCACAACGGACAGCAAATGGCCCCTTTAAATATTTTTTTCATTACAAATTTGTTTGTTTGCTTCTGTCGAAGCGTTTAATTCAAAGTGAATGCTCCTTTCAGAACAACTGATGAGGACATTTTAGTAAAATGTTTGGTATGAATTTAGTGCTTTTTAGAAACTGGTAAAACAAGATTTTTCAGTTTTCAACATATCGGGTGTAGCAATGACAGCATTCAGAGAGTAAACTTTGCTTCTCCTTTTCACGGAAGGATTAACCTCAGAGGAAACTCAATACACTGAAGTTATTTAACATCATGTTGTTCTTCTCACATTTCCTTCTTGTCTTATAAACAATGCTTCATCATCACTTTGTTTAACATGTGCTAAAATGTGTCCCCATGGTACATCAGCAGTCATTACAAAAAATGTCAGTAGCCGTGTAATTTAAGAGATGGAAAAAAAAGCATGGGGTCCCTTGTAGAGGGAGGGTGAGAGGGGGTTTGGTACATGTATTTGAGCGTACACAGGATGCACAAATTGAAGTTCATTGGAGGCAACCAGCCTCAGATTGTGAGAGGTAAATAAAAATTTTAAAAAACACAATGGCTACATATAAATGAAATAGGAATTGTCTGGTGGTCCAAAATGCCAAAAAGTACCATACTGAGAGCCACAATATTGTTCCTTTGCATCCACTGCTGTATCATTCGCTGCGTGAGGACGGACTCTGACACATTGAACTCAGAACTGACTACCTCACTGGAAAAGATTTACAAGAAGGCGTCGCTATACCTTTGAATGTGTAAGGGTACTCAAGATATGAAATCCATGTCCTGAGGATGGTCTCCTACATGAAAGAATAGAGACCGAAACGTAGACTGTGGCTTTATCTACCATTGAATATTTAATTAATTTTGTGTTAGGTAGAAAAGCTTGAGCAATTGATGTAACAAGGGCTGTGTGGATTAATGGTTTTACCCTTTTACATCTTTGCTGTTTATCTTGTACTCAACTTTTTAACTTGATTTGAAAAAAATATTAAATACTCTTTGTTTATATACACCCGTTTTTCAATCTCTTTTTGCTCTCTCTCCTGACTGATTACTCACAAGTAACAGCTTTGAATATATGTCATTTTTGTTGTTGCATAACCAGCATTAGTCGGTCCAAATCACTAAGCCCACACGATCTCATCCTTTAAATGATTTCAAAATTCCTGTGTCTATTAAAATCCCTTGAAGGTATCTTTACCCCATCAAATAGAAATCCATCCGCAATAACAAAGCTTTATGGTGTCAGGGTTCTGTGTGCTCAAACCAGTGGCTAACCAGCTAGCTTTGCTCACCAATCAGTAAAACAAGAGGTGCTGTCAGGTTGGCTCCCTTTCTCCTCTCTTGTGGTATTGTGTTAATTCCTTCCACCACACATTTCCATGTTTGAGTTTCCCTTATTCACCCGGAATTACCTAGATCGAGTTAAGGCTTTGATTGATTGTTGGGCCACCTTCACTGTTATGCCTATACAAATCCCAATCTGTGAAGAAGTTCAATAGGTTTGCTAATCATTTGAGTGAGTGGTTGCAAGCCATGTGAGCACAATGTGTTATGAGACTGTAGACATGTGGCCCTTGATAAAAATTCCATGCAGCAATTCATAAATTTCACTTACCTTCTAAAATTAGTGTTGTTGCAGCTGTGTCTATGCTGCTGAAACCTGCTACAGTCTCTCCCTGGAGAGTTGAATCAATGAATTCCCCCAAGCGTGAGGGTTATGGTTCAGTTTTCGGGCCACCTCATGTAGCATCAACATCTTGCATTCTTTGATGTGCACACAGAGTTAGTACCAGCATTCCCTAATCTCTTGCAAACCCCTATTTGTGACACAAACAGCATTGTTCCTCTGCTGTTTACAGGATCATACCTGTCTTTCTGTAGCATCAGCCAAGGTGGTTAATTCTGGATTCCACTTGGAAAGTTTAGCAGTGCTTACATTCTGTGTCCTACTGCCCTCCTACAGGATCATTTCCTCATTTGACGATGTCATTACTAATAGGTAGTAAGCAATGATACTGATTACTTAATTGTAAATTGGCAATCTCAGAGAGTGAATTTAAGGCCATGGGGACTCATGTTCAAAGATTTCATTTAAGGAAGCGTAAATTGCAACAAATAATGGTTCGCAATTTACGATTCCTTAAATGGAATGTACAAAACGGATTTGTTAGAAGTGGTTACAATCTATGCATTGACTTCTAACGAATCCATTTCTAACGAACCTACCTATTTATTAATAAATTTGTTCTCAAAATACCGATTCGTGTTGGTTTGCAATACAACCTACCTCATTAATATGCATAAGGTAGGTTGTACATTATGACCCACTACGATTGGCTACATTCACAGGCATGGTGGCCAAATTGGGTCAGCAGACGGCCAGGTATGTTATTGCTTTTAAATAAAGCAACTTTTTAAAGCAAAATACAACTTGTTTCCCTAAAGGAAAACGGGATGCTCTTGAAATAAATAAATAAATACAAATGATGCTGAAAAAAACTTTTTGTGAACATTTACAAAGGGATATTGGGTCCACTAAGACGACTTTCCCATTTGTGAATGGCTGACTACCTCCTTTGAGGAGGTGGTAAAATATTGTTTTGCGACCGGAATTCAATTGCAAAACATTTATATGTAGCTTAAAGATTTGTTATCTGGAGGGGCTGCCCTTAACATGTCTCTTCCAAAAACCAAATCTTTATTCCTAAATCCAATTAACAATTCAGTAACATTCTTTAATCTGTTACCAAATCGCTATTTGGGTTTGGAAAATTAAAACAGCCATTTTTTGTGCGAAAAGACTCTGATTGCATAGTTCCTTTATGCATAGCATTTTGAGATGTTTTATTAGCAAAAAGTTTTTTTTAGTAATAAAGAGTCACAAAATCATGTGTTTGTACATCAGGTCTTAGTGCCTAGGAAAATGATAAAGCACCCTCTCTACTTGTGGGCTCTTTTATCAATGTAATTTGTGGCAGAATTGGCATTCTGACCCAAGAGAGCAAGCAGATGAGTCACACTGTACTGTTCTGAACGATGGTAGGATATATCAGACACATTTGAATTGGGCCCCTTTATTTAACTATCGACCATTGAAGTTACCTTTTAGCAAATAAAACATGATCGAATTTCCTGAAATGGCAGATCAGGCATACTGCTGTACATCGTTTTCATGCTTAGCGAACACGGACATGTCTACCTCATGATGTAGGTGAGATATTCCTTGGCAACAGATGGATTGGTTTCGCAAGAGACAAGGAGAATCCTGAAAACAAACTAAATGATATTCTTATTTTTACCAGGACAATTAATTAAGCTGAATTTACAGTCCTGAAGGTGAACACCTCATCTCTCTTTTCTCAGGGACATCTTGGCTTTAAGATGATCAAAAACTGTACGCAGAGCTTGGAGATCTGTAACAGCAGTGAATGACCTGCCAACACAGAGTTAAAAATGCTCATGTGCCCATACCATCACAAGGCTTTCCTGCCCGTGAGTAGGCTTCCTCAGGGTTGTTTTTAGAAGGGTGGACCCTGTAACTCTTTGGTTTGTAAGAGTACCAGTTGCATACACCATTACTCGACCCTGGGCTTATGCACAAGTTTCTTTTTTAGCCAGGATTGCACCTAGACCAAAAGGACACACATCCACTATAATCTGTGTGTGTAAACAGGGTTTAAATTAGGCCATTTTGTTTGTTGCTGTGAAATTGGTACAGTGTCTCAAATGCTAGCTTGCATTACCTCCTCGTCCGTCTTCCTCCCCACAGTAATTACTAATGAGCATCCTGCTCCCACAGAAACACAAAGCAAAAGTTAACTTACTAGTCTCCCTATCCCTCCAATATGGCCCCCCAGTGGCAACCACCAATCACATAAAAGGATACAAGATCCACACCACGACCTGCTTTTTGTTTCTGCACTACTACGAGTGCTGTTCATGTTCCTGTTCTACAGGTGAGTTAGGGGCGGTCGTCCTGCTTTGGCGGATTCTTGTACCCCATTCTGATGGGGGGGGGGGTTGGTTTTCACGCTTGTATTGTCCTGTTTTACTCCCTCTTGGTTGGCGCTTAGGGCGTTTTACCCTGTCCTGCTCTAGCGGACGCTGGGGATTGCTGTGCGGATCTCTTTTGTTTGTGCTACCAGGTCCTGCTTTTGCGGACTCAGCGTTTCTTTCCTGTTTTCGTGCCTCGGTGGGGGGTAGGGTGGGCTGGTTTGTCTCATGCGGGTTCCCTTCCTCCCACATGCTTGTTTCTTTTTACTGTATTACTGAGTCCTGCTTTAGCGGACTCAGTGTTTTTTTCAAAGTTTTCATGCCTACGCAGGGGATGTGAGGGCGGGTGGTTTGCTCGCTGGTTCCCTCCCTCCCACATACATGTTTGGTTTGGCTGTACTGCCGTGTCCTGCTTTGGTGGACTCGGCGTGCCTTGCTTCTTTTCTTACTGTTGCAAGGGGGCTCCCTCCTTCCTCGTGGTTGTCCGCTTCCACGTCTCCAGTGGCTGGCTCGGTGGGCTCGTTTGCCAGCCAGGGAGGGGGCGTGGCTTCATACCGTCTTGCTGTGGTTTAGCGCGATGTATGCTACGCGCCTTCTTGCGGCTAGTGGAGGTGTTGTGCTTGATAAGGGCACTTCTTGGCTTGCTTGTTCGTATGTGGGTATTTCCCCTCTATCGATTCGGAGGGTTGTCGTCCTGCCTCTGGCTTCTGTCATGATTTTCATGGGCGTGCCGATGGCCGGCCTGGGACGTTTTCCTTATGGTACGTGCCTTGATGTAGGGGGCCGGCGGTCCTGCTTTAGAGGACTCTTCAATCAATCAATCAATCATATCATTTGTAAAGCGCACTACTCTCCCGTGAGGGTCTCAAGGCGCAGGGCTGGAGAATGCTGCTACTGCTTGAAAAGCCAGGTCTTGAGGAGTTTTCTGAAGGTCAGCAAGTCTTGGGTCTGCCGTAGGTGGATGGGGGGGGGTGTTCCAGGTCTTTGCGGCGAAGTGGTAGAACGATCTGCTGCCTGAGGTCGCTCTTCGGAAGTGGGGGACTGTAGCAAGGGCGAGGCCGGGGGAGCGGAGCTGGCGGGTGGGGGTGTAGAAGCTGAGTCGTCTGTTGAGGTACGTTGGTCCGGTGTTGTGGAGTGCCTTGTGTGCGTGGGTGAGGAGCTTGAAGGTTAGCCTCTAGTTGACCGGGAGCCAGTACAGGTCTCTCAGGTGGGGTGTGATGTGGCTGCGGCGAGGGATGTCGAGGATCAAGCGTGCAGAGGCGTTCTGGATGCGTTGGAGCCGTCTCATTAGTTTGGCCGAGGCTACTGCATAGAGGGTCTTTCCATAGTCCAACCTACTGCTGACAAGGGCCTGGGTGACTGTTCTTCTCGTTTCAGTGGAGATCCACTTGTAGATCCTACGGAGCATGCGGAGGGTGTTGATGCAGGAGGAGGAGACGGCGTTGACCTGTTTAGTCATGAAGAGGGCGGAGTCGAGGATGACCCCTAGGTTGCGTGCGTGGTCGGTGGGTGCTGGAGCGGTTCCTAGTGTGGTCAGCCACCAGAAGTCGTCCCAGGCTGAAGGGTTGGATCCGAGGATGATGACCTACGTCTTGTCCGAGTTCAGCTTCAGTCCGCTGTTCCTCATCCATTCAGCAACGGCCTTCATTCCTTCGTGAAGGTTGGTTTTGGCGGTGTGGGGGTCCTTGGTGAGGGGGAGTATCAGCTGGGTGTCATTGGTGTAGGAGACGATGTTGAGGTCCTGCCGATGGGCGACGTGAGCTAGCGGTGTCATGTAGATGTTAAACAGAGTTGGGCTGGGGGATGAACCCTGGGGTTTGCCGCAGATGATCTCGGTGGCTATGGATCGCAAGGGGGGAAGACGGACGCTCTGTGTTCTGCCAGAGAGGAAGGAGGTGGTCCAGTCCAGGGCCTTCTCTCGGATCCCAGCGTTGTGGAGGCGTGTTCGTAATGTGTGGTGTCGAAGGCGGCTCCATGTCCAGGAGGATGAGGGCCACCGTTTCTCCATTGTCCAGCAGGGACTTGATGTCATCGGTGGTGGCGATGAGGGCAGTCTCTGTGCTGTGGTTGCTGCGGAATCCGGACTGGGAAGGGTCTAGGATGTTGTTCTCCTCGAGGTAGTGGGTCAGTTGTTCGTTGGCGGTCTTCTCGATGACCTTTGCCGGGAACGGGAGCAGGGAGATGAGCCGGAAGTTCTTGAGGTCCTTGGGGTCCGCCTTGGGTTTCTTGAGTAAGGCGTTGATCTCTTGAGCTCCGTTTTGGGGGGTTGCAGTGTCATTTGTTCTGTTTTTATCCCTCCTTGGTGGGCACTTTATGCATATTCCCCCGTCCTGCTTTAGCGGACTAGCGGGGTCTTGCTTTCCGTGCCAGTTCTGTTTCTGCTACTGACAGACTCTGCGTCTTATCTGAGGGCCTGATATTGTTTACTCGTGTTGCCGAGTCCTGCTCTAGCGTACTCTGCATGTTTATTGGTGCCTCCTGATGCTGCCATTGTGCTTGTAGCAATCCCAGCGTGTTTTCCGGGGTGCCCGGCCTCACGGACCAGTCTTTGCCTCCAGCCTAATCTGTGAAGGTTTCCCCAGGTGGTACTTTTTCATAAGTCCTGTGTGCGTTTCCCTGCACGCCTTCCTGTTTGTGGCCACAGCATTTGGTTTCCTGCTGGTGGTCATTTTTTAAGGTGGGCAAGTGGGGGGGGGGATGCTTTCGCTCGCGGTTTGTGTCCGCTTCTGATACTGCATGTATTTATGTAGCGCTTGCCTCGCGGGTGCTTGTAGGGTTTGGTGTTTCCCTCCACTTATGCTTCTGCATACTCAGTATGTTGTTGGCTTCCCTCCGGGTCACGCTGGTGGGTCACGTCCGTGTTCTCTTCTCCTGACTGCCCCTCTCATTTTGCATGTTACTGTATCCTGCTTTAGCGGACTTGATGTTCCCTGCTTTCGGGCCTCCCTGTTTTGCTCGCATGGGAGGGGGTTTGACTGTGGGTTTGTAGGTCCCTGGTTCTATCCCGGGTTTCGTCACAGTTTGGGCTTCTGCTTTGTATGTCGCAGAGCTGTTTGATGTTGAATCGTTTTGACGCTCTTCATTATGATATCTTTTAAGTGCTGCGCTTCTTGAGATCATACGGTGACATGCCTGCAGCATGCTGCTCCAGGACTGGGACTCTTTTCCCTGGTTTCCATGGTGATGATACGCTTTTGGGGTGCTCCTACTTGCCATGGTGATGTTGCTGGTCATTCTTTTTCCGCAGCCGCGGAGGGTTCTTCTGGTTCTCTGGACTCAGTCCCTTGCCTTGCGTTGTTTCAGCAGCTGTTGGGTCCTGCGGTGATGGCTGCCTTGCATGTTCGGGAATCGCTTCCCTCTCCTGTGAGGACCAGCTGTGTTCCGGGTTCTTCCCATGTCACGGTGAGGGAGGAAGTTGTGGACCTGCATGGCCTTTTTATGCTGGGGCCGGATCTTGGGGTTGTTCCTGTCTCTGCTCATTCATTGGGCTTATGGATTCCTTCGGTTTGCCGGATGCTTCTCTCCATGCCGCTGTCCTTTTGACCTCTCGTATTCGTTTGCCTTTTGGCCTGCGTTCCTCCCCTCGTGTCTTTGCTGCGGTTCTGGCACCTCTGGTTGGGCTTTTTCATGGGAGGGGATTGTGTTCTTCCTTACCTGGTTGTTTGGTTGAATCTGCTTCTTTTTTCTCTGAGGCAATGATCCATGTCCGTGAGGGTTGCCTGGTCCTCGTGGGTCACGGTTTCTCTTGCTTCCTGATTCCTTCTCTGGATCAGATGTACATTGGGGCTCACTTGGGATGCTGTTGGGTTTGGTGTTTGGGCATCATACACTGACTTGGCCTCTGGAGTATGTTTTCGGTCCCTGGTGTCGGGGACTTGCCCTCCAGTGTGACTTTGGTTGGGGGTCCGGGTATTATGTCCACCTGCTTGATGGTGAAAGTGCCTTGAGCTCCTCTCCCTTTGTCTTGTGTGATGAGTTATCTTGTTTTTCTCATTGATGGCCCTATGGTCTGGATTTCGATCTGGGCGTTCCTGTGCCTGCCCTGGTGAGGGTGGTTCTGTGTTGGTGGCTGGATGTCGGTCATCTGTTCCGATGTCATCCGTTTCTGTTTGTTCCCTCTCGGATGGTCACTGCTCGTGTCTGTCTGTGGCCTTGGGAGGCTTTTCTGAATTACTCTTTGATGCGGACTGGTGGTCGGTGGCTCTGCTTTCTTGTTCTCCGTTGCAAGGGGCTGAAGGCTGTCCAGTTGGGTCGCTGTACGTTTACCAGCCTTACTGGCGGTTCGCCGTGTTGGTGTACGGGTGGACTCTCATGTTGTCATATTTCTGCTTCTCTCTGTAGGGAGGGTTACGTTGCTTGTTCCCTCAGTTTCCTCTGTCGACTCCATTGTTCCAGGCGGGGTCATGGTTGGCCTCACTGTCTGCTGTTTCTCTCCTGAACTGGGGGGAGTGTGTTGATGGGCTGTCTGTGTGGGATATTCCCTCCGTGGGGTCTTTTTATCTGCTACAGATGATATTCCTGCCGTTGTTGTGGTGTTTTGATGGTGGACTTGTTTGCTTCTTCGGTCCTTGGCACGTTCCGTTGTTTCTCCTCTTTTATGCCTTTTCCGTGGGCTTGGAGGTGGATGCGATGTCCTTCCAGTGACCGAGGGGCCTGTTGTCCGCCTTCGTCTGGTTCCCCTACTTCTGGCACTTGTGCTGGGGTTTGGGTGTGTTGGGGCTTTGGTGCCTCTGGTGGTTCCGGGTTGGCTTCACCCCGTGGTTTCCTCTGTTGTTGGTAGCGGCGTTGCGTCCGGGTTGGGCGTTGCCGTTCCTTTCATTTCCATTTGTTGGACACTCCGGTTCATCTTCCGGTGTTCTGGTCTGTGTTCCTTTTGGGTTGGCTCTTGTTCAGTGTCCCCTGTTCCTGAATGATTGTTCATTTGGAGTTGCGGGCCTTGTTCCGCTGTGGGGGCGCCCCTCTGCTATGTTGTCTTTCGCTACGCTTTGGGTCTCCTTTGCTATTAGGGTCTGCACTATGATATAGCTGCTGGTCGGGTCCTGGATATTTTTTTGGGGGGTCGGTGTTGGTTGGGCTTGGCCCTTTCTACCCTCCATGTTTGGGGGGGGCTACCTTTGGAGCTTTTTCTTGGTCTCCCTTTTGTGTCTGTGGGTCCTTTTAGAGGCTTGTCTTTCGTGTCTCTGGCCCTTCTACCCCCTTGTCCTGAGTTATCTCCTCCCTGTGGGACCTTCCGTTGGTGTTGGTGCATTGCATGGGGTTCCATTGGTCAGTTGGAGTACGGGGACTTGCTGTTTTTGACGTTTGGTAGGTTTCGGTGCTCTTGTGTACTCTTCCTTCTTTTGTGCCTGCTTGTGCTCTTCTTGGTCTGTCGGCAGAGGTGTTGCTTCCTGTTGACTCCTATGCACATTTTTGGTTGTGTAGCATGCTTTGATGTATTCTTGGTCTTGCATGGCTGCTTTTTCTGTGGTGGTCTCTTGTTTGTCATTTCAGCTGCTCCGTAGGGGTCTGTTGCCATCTCTTCTGCTCTCAACCGGTGGATTTGGGTGGCTCTCCTTTTGGGGCCTGTTTCAGTCGGTGGTTCCCTCTCGTTCGTTTCGGGGGCATTCTTCTGGTTTGTTGCGGTTTCTTGGTTTGCCTTTCCGGTTGTTTCCATGGGTGTTTGGCTGGTTGGCCACTTGGTCTTCCCCTCATGCCTTCTTTTCTCGTTACCGGCTTGAGGTTGGTGCTTCTGTTGCCATTGCCTTTTTGGTTCTGTACTCAGTGGTTTCTTGAGGTGTATCTCTCTCCTTTGTTGTCGCTGATGTTTTTTGTTGTGCTGCTTTTCGTGTGTGGGCTGTATTTCCTATCCATGAAGCTGATATTGCTTTGGTATCTGCTCATTAGTAATTACTGTGGCGAGGAAGACGGACGAGGAGGTAATGCCCCGGTTTCTTACCGGTAATCTTCATTACTCCGAGTCCTAGTCTTCCTCGCCAGAGTATAGTTTCCCTTCCCTCCCAGCCCTTTGTTGTGGCTTCATGTATAAGGATTTGGTTTACTGGTCGTGGTGTGGATCTTGCATCCTTTTATGTGATTGGTGGTTGCCACTGGGGGCCATATTGGAGGGATAAGGAGACTAGTAAGTTAACTTTTGTTTGGAGTTTCTGTGGGAGCAGGATGCTCATTAGTAATTACTGTGGCGAGGAAGACTAGGACTCGGAGTACTGAAGATTACCTGTAAGTAACCGGGACATTCTATGGACTACTTAAAAGGGACCCATTTTTTTGTGCACTGTGTGTGGCGAAATCAGAGATGCTTCGAGCCCAGTAACTGGTTAGACCCAAGAAGCTGATGCACTGTCAGGTAGAGAAAGAGACAGAGTAGCTGAGATGTTGCCTGGATAAGGGCACATGCCTTCAAACAAACAGACGTGACCTTAGAATTTCCGAGGGGGCTTTCCAAAGCATCATTTTTCCTTATGAACTGACGGGTTTGCATTACACAACACTACAGATTTTGACGAGCATCTCGTGATGTACTTGCTTCCATTTTATAAAGGCAAATATGTTGTAGTTTAGACAATTCAGATTGCACTTTATGACATAACAAGTTTTTTCTTGAAAGACCTCAGTGTCTGAGGAAATATAAGAAAAGAGGCCTTTAGAGTGGTGATATTTTGTAATTCTTCTTTCGGTTCAGGTTGGTGGCAACCTTGTTAAAGTCTAGATTCGAGAAGTCTTTGGCCCTGTTTAACTGAGATAATATATCCTGGATTCACAACCCCATGTGTCACTCATGCTGGCTGGCCAAAGTCAATCAGCACATATCTAAGCATATGCCAATCTTGACCCCAGCATGACATTTGGGTACTGGTAAGATGGAGACACTCGTGGTATGAACCCATCTACAAGTATGAGAACGCCCTCTTGAAGATTAATAATTTCATTTTCATCTACCAAAAAATGTTAAGCAAAAGAATCGACATTTTTGTCTATTCGTAGACACATTTGTCTGCCTTTAAATTTAACTATGCCTTGTAAAAGTTTCAGGAAAGTCTTCACCATATTGATATTTTTTTCTAGGGTTGCTTTAGCAATTATCAGGCAACAGACTTGAGGTAATCCATCTTAATTGCAGCTCTGAAAATCAGAAGACACCCTGTGCCAGCAAGAGCCTCAACAACATGAACATAACAATCAATTGAGTGAACTGTGGAAGGAAAAGTCTTAAACGCTTGAGGGGCCTATTTGAGTCATACATATATAAGTGAACAATTAACATATGCTAGAAAAGGCTTGTCGGGCAGCATTGTATTTCATTTGAATGCAGCATTTATATAGTGCCTATTACCCCTATGTGAGGCGCTGAAGCACCATTCATCATGACATTGATAATGGCACAAGTATCAATAAGAAATGGGTTTCATACAGCATTAACTCCTATTTAAAGAACTAGTTCATATAGTTCATTATGATCATCATTGAGGACACTTCCTCTGATGGAAAAGACTTGGGCTACTCTCGAGCAGGCTTTGTCTGATGACCTTTTTTAGATAATGGGTTGATGTGTGCCACTATCTCTCCCATTGGGTATCATGTCCAAGATGTGTGTTTGGGCCTGTCAGCCACCTGTTTAGTAGGCTGGTGGGAACGTATTCCTTCAAATGAGTTCAAAAGAATCATTGACTTCATCAGGCTTTTAAGCAGTAGGTTGATTATCTATCTGTCTGTCTGTCAGTCTCTCTCTCTATCTATCTATCTATCTATCTATCTATCTATCTATCTATCTATCTATCTATCTATCTATCTATATATCTATCTATCTATCTATCTATATCTAGCTATCTGTATTTTTTAATTGGTATTTTAAAATTTTTCAGGCGGAAACAGGCCACCAGACTACTCTACAGGCACAAGTAAATCACACTCTGAAAAACACAATGTCTCTAGTGCCAAGACCTATACAATGTATGAGTGAGCAGCGCAGATGCTTGTCCTTTTCAAAGACAAGTGAACCCACACAGATGTCTAAGCCCTTTACCAATCAACATCACTTGGGGCCCATACTGTAAGCCTCAGACGGGCTAAAGATTTGGGACCACCAAAGAACTGCCAATCAGTCGAAACAGGCGTAGAAGGAGAAGCTCGCCATACAGCAATAGGACCAGAATCATTTTCTTGAACTATGAATTCAAATTTCTCTTCCAACTAGGATGACACAGCTTTGTCGTCAGTGAAGTAAATGCGTTTTCCTGGTGGGCCGGAGCGGTGGGGACCGGTTTTGGAGAGGTGGGGGTAGTTTTTGTTACTGGGGGCTGGTTTTACTGCAGTGCTGCAATATCGAGCCACTGTCACAAAAGCAACAGCAGTGTTTCCACCCAGCACCCTCCAGTCCGACTTAATTGCTAGGGCTGGTTTGCTTCCTCTGTCTGCCCGTGATCTGGATGCAGGTTATCATGTGTTTTGCGCAGTGCAGTGCTGGTGTTTCTTTGCCAAGGAACTGTCTTCCCTTGCAACACAATGCGCCTCTCTCTTGCCCAGCCTTTCTCCCCGTGCCCCTTCCTGAGTGGTGGGGAAGTACCAAGTGATGCCCAGGTCAGGCAGAACTCAGGATACTACTATGTTATGCACAAAAGTATCTCTTAATTACGTTCTCATCACCTCCTCCTGTTGGAGAACCTCGGACCGGCCCAACAGTCATGCACACTTTGTATGTTCTCCACCTAGGCTGTAGAGAACATACCCAGGCTCCCTTTCCCTCTCTGAACACCGAACCACAGTGCTCAGACCAATCACAACGCTGCTATCCGCAGCGTCGGGATTGGTCAGGAGAGTCTGAACACCTGGGTACTTCCTGTTCCTGCGAGGAGAGGCGGCGGCAACGGCGAACAGTAGGTAAGTTTACTTTTTTGTATTTCCTAAACCCCCCCTCTTCCCCCGCCCCCTTCCTGCGACCCCTACCAGCCGCCACTGACTTCTGCGCAGTCTTATTCAAACATATCTGTCATATCAGAAGGACACCCATGCGTTTCGATGTGCTTGTTTTCAATTTTATATATCAAAGTTCATCCATTTCTGCAAAACTATTGAGAGTCTGTGTTGAAAAGAAAATTGACTTCGCAACAGCACATGGTAATAGCTCAGATAAAGTCCTTGGATTTCTGTTGTCCCCAGTGCTAATAGTCACATTTATACTGTATTCTCCATTTGACTCGTTTGATAAACATCACGGTCCCAGAAAATTATTTCCAAGACACCATTTAAATGTGCATTTAGTCATTTCATCTTCAATTGGTGAAAGCCTTGAAACGCAATTCAGAAGGATGCATTAGAGGCCATGTGTAGATTAGATTATAATTATTTGACTAAAAGCAGATCTTCCTCATCCTATGCCACCAGCCGAGCCCAGTGACCCCTACAGAGCAAGGCTCAGGATTTCTGTCTTGTGAATGTAATTAATCTTGGCGACAGTGGGGATTTAAAGCTGCCGTGTCCTCCTTCAAATTAAACAGCCACTACTAGCGTGTAAAATGGACACCATATGTGTAGCCTTTATTGCAGTAATCTCGGTGCGTGCCTTCAAACATCAGCCTCTCACACGAGAAGTCCTCCGAAGACATTTAACAGGGAGCTGACTCCGGTTAGACTCGAGAGTATTAATCCTATTTTGGGTCTGAGCTGCTTTCATTTTCTCTGCCAGGAACAATTTGCGGTTCCACAAGGTGTTTCAGAATGACAGACGCACCAATCACAATGGAAGATTAGGACCGTGAAGGGAGGCACACAGAGGCCTCAAACCACACTTGTTTTCTCATCACAGGCTGTGTGGGGTTCGCTTTTAAGAGGGGAATCAGATAAGACATTCATTTCTGTACAGGGTGGTGGCATACGGTTACAGGCATCTCAAACATAACATGTAGGCTGCTTTATTAAAACTACTTGAAGAGATGAGCAGCTTTCATGAGTCATAAGAATGCCCTCTGGCATATGTTTTGCTGTTTAATCTGCTCTTTCAGTCTCCCAATCAATGGAAAATGCTTTCAATGTCCCTAAATTATGTTTTTAAGGCAACTTCACAATCTATACTATGGGCAAATTTACTAAAAACACACACAACTCAGCACAGCAACCAACATGGGCATCTGCAAGGTTGGGGTAAGGGGGGCACTTCCCCTCCCCCTGGATTTTTTGCCTGCCCTTTTAAAAAAAATCAAGATATTAAACTGGCAGCGCAATCTTGATTTTTTTTTATTGTCGTCCCCCCGCCCCCCGAAAACATTTCTGTAGGCGCCCATGGCAACCATAGCTGCTTTGTGTAAAAAGGGAGAGAGCAGGAGAGGCAGGGCACAACCAGCACACACTTTACACACTGAAAATAATCCATGAAGATTGTTCTGTTGCACCTGTCACTTCACCAGGACATTTTCTCAGTGCACAGGACAGGGTAGAAAGAAAAGCAGAAAGCAAAGACAAGGGAAACATGTAAAAAGGGGGAACCACAATGTTTCTTAGGTTCCCTGCCCCCAAAGGCATGTTTTGCGAAGGCCCCAGGTGTGGTTATAATTTTTCCAGTAGACACTCACTAGTAAATGGTAGGGGTTTAGGGCGAATAAGGAAGAGTTTAGGGAATTTACGGGTGTTAGGGAGGGATATGCACCCACCATAAAAGAGTGAGCCCGTTCCTATTCATAAATTGTACTTCTAAACTTACTGCAGCCGAAAACTGACCCAAAACAATAGTAAACTACTCTAGCTGAGAGTCCAGCACCACACATGGCCAACAAGTAGTACTACAACACCCTCCCATAGAAAATAGCGAATGTAAGGACCTGAAACAAAACCTAGTAAGAAATACTGTTAAATTACATTAAATAATTTTAAATATTTACAAATATAAATAAATATATTTTAATGTTAAAAAAAATCTAAACTACAACATAGCTACTATTTAGTTCAAATCTAGTTTGACAATCTTTTTTAATCATAAATTAATGCAACAATAATTTATTCTACAATACAAGTAAATTACATTCAACTAATCCTACATAACACTTTTAATAATTATTAATGCATAATATATATTGTTTTACTTTCGAAGGAATTCATTCTTTTAATTAAACTTCTGAAAAATATATTTATTGCTTATATTTTAATTAATGATGATTTATTTCAAGTTAAGTTAATAGTGCTGAAAATGTTTTGTATTTTGTCCTACATTCAAAAGAAATATATAACATTATTTACACTAATATGTCATATAAAAATATTTTTACTATTTTATTTTAGTCAAATAAACGTTTTTAACTTTTTCCTGTACTTTACTTTAGCGTAGGAAAACTCAAATCAGGTGGAGATATCCATAATGTAAAGTATAGTGAATATTGAAAATGTTTATGAAACTTTATAATAAATTAGTACAAATATTATATGTTAAAATGTATGTAAATTATTTTTATATATTTATTTTAACAAAACAAAAAATGCTGCTGCACTATAAAAATAATGATTAATTGAATTTTTAATTAATGTAAATAAATTACATTCAATGAAAACTATTTTTCTGAAGTTTAAATTAAAAAATAAATTCCAACCAAAAGTAAAGAAATATTTTTCTTATACATAAATATTTATTAAAAGTAATGCATAGAATACATTAAAAGCAATGTAGGCATAGTTTAATAGAAAAGTAATGTTACAGTAAATTATACAATGAAAGTTTATTTACATATTTTATTATTACATAATTAATCTGTTTCTTTTTTAGATTTATTTAACATTAAATTATAATAATGTATATATTTCCAACTATTTTAAATAATGTAATTTAATTTAAGATTATTTTAAGTCCTTACCTCCGTTATTTTCTCTGGCAGGGTGTTACAGTACCAGTGGTTAGCCATGTGTGGTGCTAGATTTTCTTGCTTTGTTTTTGGGCAGTAGCAACCTACACTCTTAAATGTGTCGCCACACCCTTTTCTAGGAGGTGGAGACATGTAAGTCTACTCTTTTGAGTAACTTTACACTCAGATTTTGTGAACAGCCAAGTAGTATAGATAGTCAAATGTGTAAGAGTAAATGAATGTGTAAATTACTCACAAGTGTAAGTTACTTTTGTGAATAGCCAAGTTAATTTCCTAGTTCCTAGAATAACATTACTTTGACTATTGTGTAATACAATGTAGTGCTCATGTAAAGCACTCTAATGCCCATGGGCTAATTAAGTGCTGTATAAACCTGCAAAAAACACATGTGGCACAAAATTTCACATAACACATGCTTCTTGTACTTTGGATCATTTGTTCTCGCATGAGTAGAAACATTGAATATGGGCCACTGCATAGAACTTGTTGCTTCTATGGAGTGTGTCATCCACAGAGATGCAGTAAATTGGCCAATAAGATACAACCATGTTGTGTGCCTGGCAGTGTGACCACCTTTCTCCTATCCTGTGAGTGCCTATTTGCATACTCTACGAGTGTCTTTGAATGTCTGTCTCTTTAGTGAACAGCATTGCTTAGTCACAAGCAGATACTTTTTGTGCTTCACTCAGTACTTGATTTGAGCAGGTGGGATCCACCAGCACTTATTATTCCTCATCAGACTTTATCCAGAGCAATCGAGAGAGAAAACACACAAGGCAGAAGGGAGCAGAAAATGAAGGATGGAAAAAGAGAGAGAAAGAGAAAAAGGGGGATGAAAAAGAATAACGACTACCACTATACATTGTCGAGTTAAGTAGATGTGGATTTTACAAAAATAGTTAATCTATACTTACCTACGTTTACTTAAGTATAGTTAATCTATACATACCTACCTATACTTACCTTGATTATTTAGTGGTAGTCCATATTTCTGGGTTCGAGTCTCGGAAATGACGCTGATCATCCTGTGATTCTGGGCAAATCACTTACTCTCCCCATGCCTAACAAAAAATAAAAATAAATGTGTCCTCATGTAACGCAACTGGTGCTATGTAAGGCGCTCTGATACCCGATACCTTCGGGTCAAGTTCGCATTATATAAAACTCTGTAAAATAAAATTGCAACAAAAAAAAATCATTGAGTTGATGTTAAATGCAGAGTCTGATATGACATTGGCAGGAGAATTTGTAGAAGGTTCAGCCTTCATATTCTGAACACTGCACCTCTGGCGTCCAGATGACAAAACATTTTTGACAGGAGTTTTTCATGTTCTTGTTGGTAAGTTAATGCATTGCTTCCTCCAAACACCTTTTACCCCGTGCTTTGTATTCTGATGCATTTAATGTGTTTTTTACCAAATGCATGCACAATATATATGATGAAATATTGATTGAGTTAAAGCATAATATACTCTTTCTTATATCAATATGTCTATGTTTGATTTTATGAGTTATATTAGATGGTGCATAATAGGATCACTTTGTGACCATTTAATTGCTGAACATTGTAGAAACGATTGTTTTGGGAACATTTTTGTGAATACACTATAGTGTCCAGTTCCTTGGTAAAGATTGAGTTGCCTTAATGTGTAACAATATTGAACCTGTTGTAAAGCACTGGAGCCACAAGGTGAATGCCGCCACATTTGCAGAACACTGATTAGATATCTAAAATTGTGGCTTCCACCAACAGAAAAAAACTGAGAGAACTACTGGTAAGGAGAATTGATGGCTGATTGGATCAATAGTTTCAGGGTATGAAAATGCTGTATAGGTGGAAAACTCCCACCTTTACTTTCTGATACTAAACATAGTGAAACTGAAATGAAAATGGCTTTAGCACAACTCCTGATCAGTGGCAGGAAATATTTTTACCATGCCTATTGCAGGGAGCTTAAACTTTGTAAACCAGTCTGACCCAGTAGACAAATGTAAAGGAGCAGGACAACAGTTATTTGACGAGTTGGAGGAAGAAGATAATCCTGACTGGGCCAATGAAAGATCTTCTAGCCTTAATGTGCAACCCAAACTGTAAAACAAAAAGTATCTCTACTGGTGAAAATTTCCAAAAAGAAAAGAATCAGCAAATGGGGAGGGGGTTATATCTTCCTTAGAAGATTACATTGGGAAGAATCCCAAGGGGCATATGAATCTTCCTGGTACAAACATGCGAGGACCCTGAACACAATCTCCTTGAGGAATGGTCATTGCTGATGGCAAGCACATGCCAGTCAAAATAAGCTTTATTTGATTTTTGTTAAAATCATAAAAGGCAATACATACAACACAATATAAAAGTCACATTGCAATTTACATACAAAATTCAATTTGTAGTCAATTTATGTTAAATATTAGTTTGCTTAACACACTCAAGACCAATATTTAAAATAAGACATTCTCTGGGGCTTGTTTTTTTCTTAATCTGAATGCGGCCGTTAGGTAAGATGCCACGCAAAAGATGATATGCGTGTTACCCAACATTTGAAGAAAAATTAATGCTGGCCTAACCTGAAGAAAGCCTGCTTCCTTCAGAATAGGTATTAGGTATTTCTCCCTGGCGGCGGCAAAAAACCCACAAAAGAACATAAAATGAAGCGTGTCTTGAGTAGAAAAGTTGTCGCATTTGCAAGGTAAAGCATCCTCGGGTTTTGCCCAAGTGGGAAAACAACCAAGTGTATATGGGATCAAGTTCATCCTGAATTTAATAAGCAAGGTTCTATGAAGGGGATTAGTGACAATTTTTAAATAGGGTTCCATAGAGGGAGTGGTACCCAGAATCAGGTAAGCTCTTACTGACGGTTTCATTATTTCCCACATGCAAATCTATGTTGATAATATTGGTGAAATACATCAAATTATATTTTGAACAAATCTGTGCAGAAATAGACACAAAGCAGAAGGTCAATTGCAAATGAGAAAGGGTGAGAATAATCAGTTATTATCTGAACACATACTGATATTTGCAGACTTATCAGTCTTGGAACTTGGCTTTTCCTTTTGCCCTTATGCTGAACTTGAGCATGGGACCTGTAGAATTTCCATATTATTTTACCAGGAAACTAGTTATTGAAAGCCCATAGACTTGCACACAAAAAACAGACTAATATAGAACCAAGTGCAATATCATAAATACTGATCTGTGTATTAGTGACATGTGGTGTACTTGGAGGATAATATTAATTTTGTCCTCATCACAATCAGCTTTTGTTAGCATGTGATGTCTAAAGAACTTAGTAATACTAAATTGCTGATATGTGTAACAGATGGGGATTGAGAATATATCCAGCAATTGCAAGGTGTAATCTTTAGACGTCCAAAATAACTTGCCAATTCACAAAACAATGACGTTTTTTTCCAGAGAGTTAATGTTGCATTGCATGTCCATCTTACTTATATAGGTAACTCAAATGGACCATTCCAATACTGGAAGAGCCTCTAAAGAGATCCATTTCTTACACATTTCCCTTTTGACTAGTAGAACTAGAACTTCAACCTCTTCTGCGCGTCTCTCAAAAAGATGTTAATTGCGGGGTCTAGCCCAAAAAAGATTATTGTTTGGCTTACCCACACGAAATGCTGAAGTATGGATGATAGAATTTCACTTACTTTGTCCCCAAAATTTCCCACTGCAGGACAACTTGCAAACATATGCAGAACATTACCATTTTCTAAACCGCTTCTTTTACATCTGGGTACTTCTTTGGAAAATCTGGCTACTCTTTCCAGAGTCCAGTTTATGCTGTGAAGGGAGACAAGTTGATTTCTCTTTAGGGCAACAAGTTACACTGTTTTATAAAGCAAACTCAAAGATACCTGCCATAAAGTAACTAGACCTAGCTTCAGCATGCATCCTTCCCATTTTGTGTATTGCTGTGTTTGCTTCTAGCTTTCTGCCTTGACCATTTCCCAATACCAGATGGAGACGGTAAAGTCATATCCCCATATTCTAAGTAAGCCTGTGCGGTCCACTACTGGCTGGACCACTATGATTGCAACTGGTAATATTTGAATACGAGGGAGGCTCTTCGTGAAAAAATTAGGAGACCTGCCTGGAAACATCCTAAAGCAGAGGTCTTCAAACATTTGGTTGTCGAGACCCCCCAGTCAAAGTTTTCAGGTGTAAGGACCCCCTCCTGACAAACAATTCTAAACCTATAGGCTGAGCTACTGGAATTATGAGGCAGGTGAGGACCAAATTATGCAGCAGGCTCGACTAAATTGTATGGTAAGAAAAAATAAATAATACTATGTGATGGTGCATATTTTGGGATAGTATTGCTTCATTATTTTGACATTTGTACGCACAGTAACACTGAGGAAATAAGATTTAATCTCATCTGTACCAGTTTATAATGAAAATACAGCAATAAACAACAGAAAGATGTCTGGTTAACTTTTGTGAAGGGCCTTCCGCTCCGCAGGAATAAGTGCTGCCACATTAGAAGCTCACCTGGCACTGGCCGGGAGCACCAAGGGTCCCTTAAAAGTTCTGTCTATTTGTATCTTACAACTCTCCAGTCCACCATTCATCTTTCACATCTCCCCTTTGTTCTTCCACACCTTCTTGAACCAACGTCCCTCTCCCCTATTACCTCAGCACCCACCTCAGTACTCCATCTCTTCCCTCATCGCTGTTGTCCCTCACCCACATCGTACCAAATTCTCTTTTTATGTCACAGATCATCACTCAGCTATCTTCTCTCGCGTTTAACAGTATCCTGCCTTTGTGCCCTCACCTTTAGCTCACACTCACTTCTCCTCTTGCGTTTCTGCACTTCTTCAGCACTTCACATTTCTCCTCATCCATGACCTCTTCAATCTAATTCTCTTGCTCCTATGCTGTCCTCTCTCATCCCATCTACTCTCACCCTTTCATCTCTCCTCACTGGGCATACCCGTATGCTCCTCTCGGCCTGTGCCAATCTTCTTATTGTTCCCTACTGCAAAAAAACTTGAATAGTCGGCCGCACTGTTTTGGTGCGGGCCGCTCAGTTGTGGAACTTTCACCCACCATTGATCAATTATCCTTTAGGAAGCTATAAAAACCTGGCCCTATACCCTGTGGGTTACCCCCTTTGGCTGGTTCTCCTTTCCCCTCTGTGTGTTTCTTATTTGCCATTTCAGCCAGCAGATGGTTAATTAGCCCAAAGGCACCTTTTTGGAAATAGTAATAATAAACAGAAGTGTGACCTGGAAGGTGGGACCCCCTTTCTATCACTCCACGACCCCCCTGTGGGTCGGGCCCCACAGTTTGAAGACCCCTGTCCTAAAGTAATGGAATCCAGATGAATTAAATAGAAGTCAAGGATAACTTAAATTAGAGAAATCTAAGAGAAGCGATTTTTAATACTTGTTGTGGGTCGACGACTAAATTGGGACCAGATAAGAATGGATTTAAAACCGATTGGGATTGATAACCAATCGGGATTTACACTGAAATATTACAGTATAATTGTTTGTTCTATGACTGTGGGACAAAAATGTTTTCATGTCCTTAAGAATGTGATTGGTATCAATGAAATCCACCGAAACGCATCCATGCATTTAGACACACTAAGGGGCCAAATATGATGTTTGCGCGGAAGCTTTCCACCGACTCCTTCTCGAAATCGGATCCAACCCACTTGCAGTCGGGGGGGTTCCGTCCGACCGATTGCGTTGCGACCAAACATTGGTCAGTCGGAGTCCCAATGACTTCAATGGGAGCCTGTGTTCTGCCCGACAACACAGGCTGCTATGGGGAAATGGGGTGTTTGCAGAAAACTCTGCACCCTGTCGAGGCACCCCATTGTGCCAGCCACACAGTGCAGGGTTTTACTGTGGCGTCCCTTGGATACCCCCTCGGCACCGCCAAAAGCCGCAGGATGAAGGGGGGCCGGCTAGGGGCCACCAAAATCATTTTCCGACAGCCTTTTTGTGTCAGACAGGCCGACTCGTAAAGGCTGTTGGAAACCAACATCGTAATTGCTCAGTCAGAAATGCTGTCCATAGAGCTGTACGATGCCGGTCTGATTATACATATTCTCTGAGAGCCAGTTGGAACCGATTCGGAAAAACAGTGTGGTTCTCAATCCGTCCACGAGCATCGTAATAGGTTTAGCGGATTGGAAACCGACCGAGTCGGGCAAAAGGGTTCTGACACGGTCTAGGAGAATCCAACTGCCAGTCAGAGGCTTACCACACAACATCGTAATTGGCCCCTTATTTGATGAGCGGTGAAGGGCACAGTGTATATTTATTTCTTAATGACACCCCATAAAGTGATAAGGAGCCAAATAGATTAGTGGTGTAAAGACATATGTGTTTGTGATTTGTGTTTATTTAGATGTAAGTTCTTCTTTCCCAAATTGAATGTTTGATGTATATACTCAGTGGACTATATTTGATCGTATATTAAGTCACAAGAGAGTAATAATCCATTGAGTACTATGAGAATATTTTTATGTGGGTTACTTTTAGGAAAAAAACTATTTTAGAAATGCTGTAACAATATTTTAGACTTTGTAATATTTTTATTTAATGTGATCAGTGTTATGTTATTTAACTGGATTTGTTAAACTTTTGACCAATAAAGTAACCAATATCTTCCTTAAAATATCATAGTGGAGTTTCCAGCCCTGAGGACTCCAAGGTTCTAATGCCTGTATTTCTTAGTGGAAGGCTATGTTTGTCATTCAAATATGTTAGCGTTGCAGCCAAAACCCAAATTGGAGCACGTTGGGTGTAGTAGTGTATCCCTAGTTTTTTTTCTCAAGTTTGTGACATAGCTCTTAAAGTTTTCAAGCAAAACATTTTAAAGAATTGTGTAGCCCCAAATGTATATAACAATGAATCCTGTCCCACATCCATTAGCATCACATCATATATACCCCCCCAGGCTATTTATAAGGCTTTGTCATCATTCTACTGTTTTTAAATCTGGAAGCAGAGGTGTGTAATTTGAAGTCAGGTTGTGCAAGACCACCTTTTTCTAACATCCTCCTAGGTTTTTTACATGAGAGCCACACCCTCTTTTAGGGACACATAAAACTGCTAACCATTCCCTGTACTTTGGAAATACTGTTTTTTTTTAGTTTAAGTAGAATAGTGCAAAACAAATAGACTATTTTTGGCAAGATCATCATTTTAAGCTTAGTCAACCATAAATGTTTAGTGGCAGGTCTTTCCATCTCTGTAGTAGGCCCTCAATTACCACCATCTCTAAGTTTATATCCAATAGCTTGCCTAAAATGTGTGTTATTTGTACTCACAAGTATCTGATCTGATTTTTAGGATTTTATATATTCCCATTAAGATACCACCCCATTATTTCTTTTTTTTCTTATTGATCTGATAGCCTTAAATGTCTTCAAATTATTTTGCCAGACAATTTTTACTAATGAGCAGGGCTGAATCGGGCACGTAAAATATTATATTGTCTGCATATAAAGCCACCTTTCTAGATAATCCTAAAGTCTCAAATGGTATTATACTCTTATCTAAACAAATTCACTGGGCAAAAAGTTCTATATAAAGTCTCTCTTGAGATGTGGAATCTGTTTGACAGTACCCATTGATAAGGATTCTAGCCGAAGGGGCTCTGTATAAAGCTTTAATGGTGTTGATTCTGTTTTACTGAAACCAAAAGCTACCAGGACTTTCCAAAGGTATGCTCAATTCACCCTATTGGATCACTTGTCTATATCCAAAGTGGCTATAGCTAATGGTGTAAGATATGTTTCAGCTATGTAAATGGAACCCTGATAGAGGTGCATCAGCTCATTTAACTGCCTATCAAGCATGAATCCCTTTTTCATCTAGACGATCAATTGAGGGCGATAGTGCACATAGCACGTGTGCTATGATTCCTTCAACCACTTTAGAATCATCATTTAATAATGATATTGGTCTGTAGGAATCTGGGATTTTGAGGTCCTTTTGAGGTTTAGGATTAATGTTATGGTGGCTTATTTCCATAAAAGGAGAACTTTTTCTTTATGCAGAACTGAGATAAGCAATATTTTTCATATTAGGACTACCTCCTCTTGCAATTTTTTATATAGTTCTCCTTGGATTTCATCAGTGCCTGCTGCTTTCCCATTCTTTAATTTTTTTACTTGTTTCATTAGCTCTTCCTCAGTTATATAAGTAATAAAGGCTATAGAAATGGGCGGCAGATATTACTGACAAATTTCTATCAGTTAACTATCTTTCAATTTTGATCAGCTCTGGGGTTCTTGCTTCCTTGTATGGAGTGCTAAAGTTTTTCATAATTTCTACTTCTATTTCTTCTGGAAAGTTTAGTTCCAAGCCAGCAGAGCCCATCAGTTCTCTCAATATGCAAAATTCTATATCTTGATGGTTTTCCAGCACTGTAACATTTTCTTATCCAAATATGCTTTGCGATTATTTTGAGCAATTTCCAGATCTTTTCTTGCCTTGACTAATCTTCTGGGATCAGTGCTGATCCTAAATCATAACTACTTATGACATATGAAAGAAAAGGGTCTCATTGACTGTGGTGAATACTGTTTTTGAGAACTGACAAGCCAGCTTGTTATCCAAAGTGCATAAAGACCCCACTAGACCACCAGGAAGATCTAGTGTTGCCTCAAATGGACCATTCTTGGAAAACATGGTCTTCTATTAAAATCACTTCATGTTACCACTTGGATTAAGTCTTCTATAAAGCTGTAAAAAAAAACTAGTGGTTCATTGCAGAAAATTCTGAATATTTATTTGGAACTTACATTCTTAATGATAATACTGGATGTATACTGACTGTAAACCTGTAGTAGACATGAACATGGTTTATCAGCTTCTTCAGATGTAACATTGTATGATCAGACCATCATGCTGTTAGCTATGATCAGATTTTGTCTGGAAACCACTGGCTTTATTTTTGTGGACAACTAATTTATGCAAGCATCAGGAACTGCAACGGACTTCCCGTCTATGAGGCAGATTGCGATGCCAGATGGAAAGCCTCCTCCCGACAGTCGGAATCTCCTTGACTCAGGGCCGATTATGATGCAGTTAGGAAATCCTCCTGACCAAATGGGTTTGGGAATGGTTTCTGACCGACTCGGATAGAGAGAGTCCGACCGACCAAGTACGATGCATCCGGATGCTTTCAGATACGATTCGGTCAGACTCCCATTGATTTCAATGAGAGCCTATGTTCCAAACAAATGCATAGGCTCCCAATGAAGAAAGGGGTGGCTGGGGAAAATCGGGCACTCTGTGGCGGGTACCCCCTGGTGCCTGCCACACTATGCATGGCTGGTAAGGGGAACCCCTGGGTACTCCCACAGGCCAGATTGGGAAGGCTTCGGATGCAGGAGGGCCCACTACAGGCCCCCAAAGTCTGAATCCAACTGCCAATTCAAGTCGGATGGCACAATTTGAAAAGGCTGTACGAATCCATCATCGTACTCTGTCGTTAAGAAACACAGCCCGTAGAGACATACAATTCTGCTCCGGAAGGCTCGGTCATTCCGAATACCTCCGGCTTCAGATTGGGATATTCCTAACGCCTAACTCACATCATACTCGTTTGGTAGGAAACCTTTCTGAGTCGGTCGGGAAGACAACGTTCCTGACCCAATTCGGACAGAGCAAATGCCGTTATGAGGCCTTCCTAACTGCATTATAGTCGGGCCCTAACTCGGAACCCTTCCGACCGACTCGGTTGGTTTACAATCCGCCCAACTGATTACGATGTTCGCTGTTGGATTGTAAACCGTGCAGTCATTCCAAATCGGTTCCGATTGGCTCTCAAAGAATTTGTGTTGGTTAGAACCACATCATGCACCTTTATGGACAGTGTTTCAGACCTCGAGATTATGATGCCGATTTCCAGCAGCCTGTCTGATTCGGCCTGTGCGACCTGGAAAGGTTATCGGAAAGTGACTTTGGGGAACCCTAGCAGGCCCCCATTCATCCTGAGGACTCCAGTTGGAACCGAGGGGGTACCTAAGTGACGCACATGTAAAACCCTGCACTGTGTGGTTGGCGCAATGGGGTGCTCGCAACAGGGTGCAGGTTTTTCTGCACACCTCCCATTTCCCCCTAGGAGCCTGTGTTATGGCCAGTTGTTGGGCAGAACATGGGCTCCCATAGGAAACAATGGGACCCCGACCGAACAGTGTTCGGTCGCATTGTAATCGGTCGAGTGGAACCACCGACCGCGAGTTGGTCAGCCTGAGTCTGTGATGGTGTTGGGTGGAAAGTTTCTGCATGACACCGTAATGGGCCCCATTGTGAATATATTCATGGGCTTGCAATAGGAGTAGGTGATCTCATCACCATAAGAAATGTGAAAATTGCAAACCACTCATTACTGTGGACTAGGTATATAGACAACCTATTTCTCATGCGGAATGGCAACAAGACCGATGTTGAAACACTTATTGCCCAGTTGCAGATCAATGACCTTACTCTGCTATATATTCATAACATAAAGAAAAGGAAAACAGACTTCTTAGAAGTATACACTGAGAGCCAATAAAATGCCTTAGTCACCAGTTTACACAGAAAAGAATCAGCAGGGAACAGTATGCTGTATTCTAAGTGCTACCAAAAAAAATGTCTAAAATGGAGTATACTGTATAGAGAATGACACCGGGTGAAAATAAACTAACATAACTGGATAACCTACGAAAGAAAGGAAATAACAATGTTATTCACTAGAGTCAAATAGATAGGATATCCCAATAAAGTTATAGGTGAAACCGGTCTAAAAGTGTGCTCTAAAATGAGGGAAACTTTAATGTTTAAACCTAAGACTGTAAAACTGAAACCTAACAGAACCATCAAATGTATCACAAACTTTAATAAAAGAGCAAGAGCTGTTAGGCGTACCATGGCCAAAAAATAGAATGTTTTACAAGTAGAACAGAGAATTAGCAAGGAGATTAATCCTCACATATCTAAAACATATCACAAAGTTAGGCTATTGATGGACATTCTGTTAAATAGTTGTAGCCCCAATGTAGAGATTGAAAAGTTTCAGGAAATGTGCAGAGAGGATGTGGCCTAATGGGCTAGGGTGGTCGATCTTCAAATCTGGGGAATCAAGTTTGAGTCTCGGCAATGACGCTCAACGTCCTGTGATTCATGGCAAATCTCTTAATCTCCCCGTGCCTAACAAAAATGAATGTGTCCTTGTGCAACATAACGTGCTCATGTAAAGCACTCTGATACCTTTGGGTCAAGTTTACACTATAGAAAATTCTGAAGAAAAAAAATGTGGCTATTGAAATGCAGGAAAAACTAATCAAAATAGGAAAGAATATGTGCTTCCCAATGCAAAGAAAAAATAAATGATAACATATATTGCATGTAGCACTGATTCCTCTATTTACATTTATTTATATTTTTACAATTGCTCAGTAAGTTAACATATGTGGGCAGGCTAACGTTCCCAGTCCGTAAAATAATTTGGGAGCATCTCAGAGTCATTGACATATTGATTAAAACTCTCATGTAGCAAGTCGCTTGCAGAATTTTATGACAAAAACACTGAAATGTTGAAATTCTTTGGCATTGACTGTATTGCTTGTTATACACATGGAGGGGACAGAGAGAAGGCACTGAGAACATTAGAATCGAGATGCATCATGGTTGTATTAAACAAAGGGAAGAAGCTATATGTTCTTATTGAGTGAACTTCTTCCCTTATAACTTTGTCACATCTTTTTTAATTCAATTGCTTATGTTTGTACGTTTAATGTTGGCAAAAAGCTGCCTAGGAGACTTGTACTGTAATTATTACTCCAAATGACAGAGTTTAAATGCGGTGATACATAAATTCAAGACTGAGAGGAGTTTTCTATTATTCCTACTTGGAGCACAACAAAGATTGTTATGTGTGAAAGATTCAAACAGAGGGGGTATGCACAAAAGATAATCAAAAGAGCTGTAAATAAAGTGGATGAGTTGGACAGAACTGCTCTCTTAAATCCCAAGACCAAAGTTGATAAAAATGACAATCAAATCAGGTTCATCACAACATATTCTAGCCAAGCCTTTCAGGTACGCAGAATTTTAAAAGAAAATTGGCATATATTAAAAACAGATCCTATTTTGGACAAATGCCTACATGAAACCCCACAAATAACTTTTAGGAGGGGCATGTCACTAAAAGATGAATTGAGTCGCAACCAGATAGCAAGATCGACCAATGAGCGGGGCAAGGCACTGTCAGGGTTTTCATGTTGCATGCATTGCAAAGCATGCACTTATAGTAAGAACTGTTCGAAAATCAAAGTACCCAATAGTGATAGGGAATTTGTTATTAGAGGAAACTATGACTGCAACACAGAACTGTGCGTATATTGTTTAATCTGCCCTTGCAATAAATTTTATATTGGTAGCACAAAGAAAAAAGCGAAAATGAGGGTCTTGGAACATAAACGAGCAATAAGAAATAACAATCAGTTATATCCAGTAGCTCGTCATTTCAAGACGTTTCATAAGCAGAATGACAAATTGTTAGCATTTGTTGTCTTAGATGTGATCAAACCTCTAATAAGGGGAGGTGACAGAGAACGTCAGTTAAGAGTTTTAGAGTCTAAATTTATAATAGACTTCGAAACTCTAATGCCGGTAGGCCTGAACTCCAGTGAGGAATTGGCAGTCCATCCTGGATAACTGTATCATACTGAAATCAGTGGCTTGATGAATGAGACTCCTTGTATATAATTGATGAAATTGTACTGTTTTAATTGTAAAATATATTCACTTGTTTTTTTCTTTTTGCAAATGTAGTTTAGCACTTATACTTAGAGCAGTTTTCTTTATTTTTTTATTAGGACACTGCAGTATGGGTTTCTGCTATGAATCGATTGCAACTGTCTATCAAGATATTGAATCAATTGTAACAAATTACTGGAAAAATAGATAATAACAGTAACCAAGTGTAACATGCGATTTAAGCCCACTAGGGCGAGACTATATGTATAATATGAGTGATCAAGATTACTAATATGAATAGCGATTTTAGCTCACTAGGGCGACATCATTGCATGGTAACTTGTATAGTAACTGTTTATAAAAATAGTGAATTGTAACTATTGAGACATAATAGTCATTACAAGATGGCGACGATTCTCACGATCGGTCTGAAACCATGCCAGTCCTATGTTTATTTCAATCACTGGGTGTATGTAAACGGGAGTATCAGGTGCAAACTTTACCGTGACCAAGCCTTACGGCGAAATGCGTCGGCTTTGTAACCATTAGTTGCTAATAAATTGATTTTGAAGCATCCCAGAGTGTCCCGACCCTTTCTGAACCCAGGAGGTTTGCAGGAGGTTTGCTGCAGGATATATATATATATAACTTTTTTAAGTAAATAACTTTTTTAATTGAAAAATCTTAAATTAACCAGTCTACCTCAAAGTCACTCTTAAATACAGATACATTAAAACAAATATCTACATCATAAAATAATTACCTACAATACGTTTTTTCCTTTTAAAATGTAACATAAATAATTAATATAGACTAAAACCATTGCAAAATGCATTTAAAAAAATACAAATTCAAACCCACACAACTCATTAAAAATAATACAGTACTAACACAATAAAGCCTGCACCCTGAATATATAAACTAATATATAACAATTTAAATGTTTTAAAAACTTAACAGATTAATCAATTAACATTATTTAATATATAGTTTTAAAAATGATGCACTCAATACCCCAATAAACCACACAACGCACACTTAAAATTCAATGCATAAATAAAAAATGTATAAAAAATTAATCAAATATCTAACAATTGAAATATATAAAATAATGAAGAAGCAAAACAATTAAGGCTATTTAATATAAAATTACTATTACACTTTACCCTCTCAATCCCAGAATAAACCCAACAACCTGAAATAAATATTAAGTACAGAATTGAAAAAAAATATGAACAAATATGTAATAGCAAAACATAAAAGATAATTAACACATCAATTAACAGAAATTATTATCTAATATGATATAAATAGATACAGTATGAATAACAATATTTTAAAAAATACTATATCTTATATAATAATATGATAATATAAACAATACAGTTGTATGACAGAGGCATGCATGGTTAAACCATGCGAACCTAAACCATAAATGTGTCTTAACCACGCATTCCTTTACCAAACATGCTTTTACCATGCATTTTCGTAGTAAAGGCATGAATGGTAAGGGGGTATGTGTGGTAAGGGTTCACCACTACTCCGCCCAGCTCCCTGCCCTAAGCCCTAAAATCTGAATCCTCTACCTCACCCCCATGCCCTGAGGCCTAAACCTGCCCTATCCTACCCTTAAAACTACCCTTCCCCTCCCCCTTAGCTGAGGCCTAAAACCATGCCTACCCTCTCCCTATGCCCTAAGATTTGAACCCACTACCTCGCCCCTACTGAGGCCTAAACCTGCCCTAAAACTTCCCCTTGCCCTCTCCCTGTCCTGAGGCTTTAAACCATGTCTCTTACCATATACTACCCCAACTCGCCGCCCCCTGCTCTGATCCCTAAAAACCTCCATTTCCTAAACTACCACAAACCCCTCTGCCCTGAGCCCTAAAACCACCCCACTCTTAAAAACTTCTCCTTAAACCCAGCCCATTATACTACCCTGACACCCTCCCCCCACCTTGACCCCTAAAAGGGACCTGTGCCCCCCCAAAAATACCCTGAAAACCCACTTATAAAAACTACCCCCAAACCCGGCCCTAACCCCACTTACCTGTCCGCCTCTGGAGCTTCCTGTTCCAATGCTTCCCTGCCCATCGTAAAAACTAGTGCACCATAATGAAATCTATATTATTGTGAACAATATTTTAAACTTCAATATAATAATAAAACAGTAAAAAAGGGTTTACTTGCCCTCAATATTTTGGTCCATGATATTTTTGCTTTCACTATATTTTGTCCACTATATTATGGGCACACAATATTTTTGAGTCGATATTGAGGTAGAATACCAACTCAGTGGTGTGTAATGGCTCACATGAATATTATATATTATGCCAATTAAACGGGAACAATATGGCAGATGTGATAGTATGACTTTCTATGGTCTGCGGAATGTCAATAGTCATGTTCATGTTCATAAATGCAGACTTTGCAGCAGCCTTACATTTCACCCATCTCAGCAGGTTTTCCTCTAGAAATGAACATCTAATGTCCTTTTCTGAATTAGACACACCTGGTTTACAGCGTCTCTATTTGCTAAACTCTGTGATTAATATAATATTCATGTATCTCCCTTGCTCAAAATGTGTTAGAAAAGATTACATTTGCAATCATAATGTAACTACAAATCATCACAAGGCATTGTAACTATTGTATACATAAAAGCACAAATTCAATAATTATATAAAACATAGTCAATTCAAGCAGAATGTTTCTAAGTAATAATTTTCTCTGACTAACTATTGCCAAACCAAATCTTAGGCCATAGTGAATATTCAAAGCTATGTGTAACAAACATGAAAAAGTCTATTTTGTAATTAACAAATGGCAAAACTGAAAAACAACATATTGGATGAGCTAAAAATATATGTGTACTATTGCCTTATAAGCCACCTATACACTTTTTATTCATGCGTATCAACATAAGTCACTCAGGTGGTCAAAAAGCATTATCTATGTTCATACAAAGCGAATATATTTGAATTAAATGTTCAAAACCAAAAAGGTAGTAGTCCAATTGTCACTATTCCTATGTTTCACCTCATATTAGAAAACATTGACAGTATTAATTCAATTTAAATTCTAAAGAATGAGGGGCAGCTCTCCTCACTCCTCATTTGGGTGAGAGCATTAATCACTTTTGAACATTAGTGTATGGTACTCTTGGTTTTAGTTTGTCTCAACTTGAATTCACAATTGCCTTACCTTTCTTGCAGATCTGACACATTCTGCTGTGCTTCCATGCCAATTATAACAATGAAAAGGGGCCAAATCTACTGCATGCAATGTGTATGGTTCTTAGATGCTTCGTTCCTTTAATTTTTCACAGTTTTAAAGCTGCTACTAAAGTAGAAAAAGGCACCCAGGCATACTGAAGCATTAACCACAAATTTAGTTTGACAGTTCATAAAGGACAATTTTTACAGTTTGTGTATCTTTGCACATTGCAGAACTGTTAAGAATTGTTCAACCAATTTTCTGTAGAGGTGGTTGAGCCACAGAAACCACGGACCAGGCTCGAGGCACATGCTTGGCTCTGGCTCAGTTCAAGGTCCTTCCTTTTGGACCCTCAAGCCCACAACAAGCCGAGATTTAATTTAGCATCTGCCTGCCACCCGCACGCAAACCTATGGTTCCAAGAATAAAACAAATATTTAACCTTAGATGTAAAACAGAAGAGGGAAAGGAATACCTATCTAGTTGCTGAATGGAACAATGTGAAATCATAAAACCTAGAATTTTTCCAGGCTTGACCAAATTGTATGATACTTGAGAAATATTTTTCACCCTGCTTCTTTTTTCATTATTGCGTTTGAGAGCACTTTAAAATATGTAAGTTCAGGATATGTGCTATACTAGCACCACACTTGTGTCTGATTTAAATATATGATAATGCTGCTTCATGTAAGACTCTAGGCCACATACAGGGTGCGCATGACAGGTGACTTGCCTCTTAATTCTCTAATGGCATTACTGTCATGTCAGGGTACCGGGGAGACATGATTATTTTTTTCAAGTGTCACATTTAATAAATGATCCTCTTAATGCGGTGATAAAATTGGATGTAGTAAGTTGAAATGCTTCTGCATGTTAAACACAGTTTTTTTTAATTTTGAAGAGTCTTTATCATATTTTTATATAATGTTTGTTGCGCAGATTAAGTGCCAAACGTTTTTAGGGACCATCTTGTGCACTGGCTCTTAAAGCCCGGCCAGGCATCAGCTTGACTATGGATTGACTCTCCCTGTTAATTTATTAGCTCGCTCACCTCAATTTTTCACATTTTCAGCAATTTCCACTAAAGTAAAAACCCTCTGAAGGTTGTGATAACCCTTGTTCTTGTTTCCCGGGTCTTGTCATTGATTGGGGAATATTAGCATATAACATTGCATTTTAATATGTGATGGGTACCCTGGAATGTGGTAAATGTTTGAATCCTTTTCTGCTCAAAGGAATACTCGGTGTTTTTGGACTGTGTTAACTGTTGGTTATGCCAGTTATATTATCTTGTAATGAGTCATAAATATTATTTATGTTGTGAAAATAAGATAGTGATTGTATCTAATTTGCTACATTATTGTGGAAAGACTTAATAGTTATTACCTTGGACAGGCTGCTTACTGAAAAGTAAAGCTGGATATCATTAACATGTTTATATATGAAGAAAGAGTTTTCATAAGTAATTGTGCCCAGAGGTTCCATATATAGGTTGAACAGATGAGGACTATTTAACTTTATCTCTTCTTGGAACTTGTAACTTAGGAGTCACTAGGTTCATCAGAAAGTCCACAAAAGATTACAATTATTTTCCTATGAGATACATTTGTAATGTTGTAAATAAGGATTTGAGAGTTTTGGAATTTTTGAATGCACGGTAGGCTTCTCACAATGTTTTATGGCATGCAGAAGACTTCTACCGTGGTTTACTAATTGTTTCATTTTGCATTAGAAGTACTTAGATTTAGTAGACATAATGATTCTCTTTTTTTCTAGTTTTATTGTCATTCATTTGCTCTTATAAAGCTCTCTTGAGTACAAGGGTAGAGGTAATGTATTATTCATGGATTTATCTCATAGGAGGAGAAAATGTATCTATTAAAGTTGGATTGTTTCGAAATTAGTGAGGTCATTTGTTAAGTAGGTAACCTTGCAGAGACAGTTAGAGATTTAAGCAGTTCAGCAGCAACTCTCATCCAGATTTTTGGTTCTACAGAGTGATCTGTCTTCAGACTTTCTATTTGTGAAGAGAGTGAAAGATGATCGTAACAGTCAATTTTGAAGAGGAGAATTAGACAGAAGACACATTGTGGGGAAGTAATTAGTTAGAGCATGTTACCCTTCCTGTGAATGGAGGTGGAGACGGCTTGTGTTAGGTTTTGTCATTAAAATGTCAGGTTTTTTTAAGCGCGTTTTTTTATATATTCAGTGAAATATTAAAATCTTCTATAAAGGCCTTGTAGGAATGAAGCTTTTTCTTCAGCATGATCAGTTTTTCGAATTGTCTGTTAAGGAATTGTGACCGGCTGGATGATCGATGGTGTGACAGCAAAAAGAGTTGTTATGCTTTTGTTGCAAAACAAGAACTATTCAAAAAGAAGAAACAGTTGGAGAGTCGGTGGACAAACATTTCTTGTGGATGTGTACAATGCCTTTACCATTTTTATTGATTCCCTCCTTGTAGAAACTGGGGGATCTTTTGGTACCAAGATGTTGAAGGACATTGGCAAAGTTAGAGAGAACCTGGTCCCAGTAGTGAACAGGAGATCCAGGTTGAGGGCATTTAGGAGGGTTGCTATTTCACAAGGGTACGCTTGAGCTTACCTTCAATTAAGGAAAGTGGTTTTTAGATTTGTAGAGGTGGAAAGGGTCTATTCTTTCAACTGATCAATTTAAATATGAATGAGGTTTTCCAGATGAATTTCGTGTTCTGGTTGCCTTTTGGTAAGTTATTGCATGTAAGTATATTTGAGAGTAGGGATAGGCGAGATAATGGCCTTCAAAATTAACATCTTGGGACACTGGAGACTAAGATGGAAAGGTGAAAGAATTTGTACGTTGATTGTTAAAGTTCGTTACAGCGAGATATACTGCAAGAAGCGAGAGAAATGCTACTTCAATTAAGTATTTAAGTATATTGGATGTAGATTTAATAACTATTCTTCTAGAAGCATAGTACTTGGTTACACTGGTGTATGTGGGTGTCTTGGTTGTAGAATTGAATAATTATCTCTCTAAGTGCATAATACTTGATTGTAGTAGAATGAAATAGAATCTCCACAAAGGTAGCTTCTTCGCACATTAATTGAGTTGCGACAAATATGTTGACCACTGGTAGGCAGCATTAGAGATCTCACTTTGCAGCTCTGGATGGCATCTGTCTTCCAGGGGAAACAGCCACTAGAACCAGCTGTTACCATGCATATCCTTTACTACACAGTTGTTATAATGTAAATACCGTTACCACGCATAGCCTTTACCACACATTTTTTTACAATGCATATGCCTTTACCACATGTGCCTTTAGAACAAATAACGTTGTAAAGGTATGAACAGTATTGATATATGCGTGGTACTGGTGATAAGGGCATATGTATTGTAACGGTGGTAAAGGCATACGTGGCAATCAGCGTTGTTAGAGGAGATAAAGAGACCCTTCCGCTTCCTCTTTACGACCAGTGCCATGCCTCAGCCTTGAAGAGCTGCCTCGTTGTTGTGAGGTAAGGGGAATTGGGCGAGGGGTGGGGGTTATGAGTGCTTGGTACGGCTTTAGGGCTTTGGGCAGTTTCTTTTTAAGGACTGAGGGTTGGGGAGAGTTCTGCCAGGGCCTGTTTTAGGGCTTGGGGCAGGGGCCGGCTTTTCATATAAGGGCTCCAGGCGGGGGCTGCGCTAGGGGTCCAGTTTTAGGGCTGAGGGCAGGGACCTGTTAATTTAAAAAGAAATGGAGGCCAATGGGAGTTTGCTCCAGGGGTCTGGTTTTAGGGTTAGGGCTGGGTATTTTTTAACAGGACACAAACTACTACAGGCAAGGGGAGGTAGCGCTGGAATCCCGGTTTAGGGCTCAGGGCAGGTGCTGCCTATTTTTTAAAGGGCCAGGGACCAGGGGAGGGACGCCGAAGTCCGGTTTTAGGGCTCAGAGCTCTGGTCAGGGAAAACCTTTACCACACATATGTCTTTAACATCATGCTTTTATAACAAAATGTGTTGTAAAGGCACTCTGGTAAAGGCAAATCGTTGTAAAAAAATGTGTAGTAAAGGTTATGCGTGGTAATGACATTCGCATTGCAATGCACGTGTTGCAATGGCATGCGTTAAAATGGAATGCGTTGTTCCGTCATACATCCTTTCTGAAGTTGTACACATTGGCCACTAGGTGGAGCCGGGAGGAGCTTAGGCTGATATTGCATACAAAGGAGACAGAGATCTAGAAAATGGTTAGCAGTCTAGGTGTATGGGAGAGGATGACCGTTGGAAATTAGATTTTTGAATATGAGACTATTATTTCAGGAAACACCCACATGTATTACAGCACAGTAGGCCAAAATTAAAAACCGTAGCAGAGAAAGTTAAAGAGGAGGTAGAGTTAGAATAAGTTATAAGACCTTAACTTATGTTTACCAAAACTTGAAATTCACTGAAAAAAACTCAGTTAAAGTACAGGGATGGTAACAAAATAAAACCGGAAAAACACTGAAATTCGCCCTTTGGTAACCACAGCTGGCATAACAGCCATGCACACCATACTTAGTACACCAACTGCAATGTGTATAACAAGCTAAAACTGTAATATAAAAGTGAGGGAAATTTTTGGGTTTTTACATTTGTGTTTCTACAAGTAAATGAGATCAAAAATGGCCTGAGTGTTTTCTTACATTGTGGTATGAATTGTCAACGTGTTATTTTTCATTACTTAGATGCCTTCTCTGTTACCAGAGTGATGGTATCCTACACTATTTGTGGAAAGCTTAGTCGTGCTTTATAGTTTCATTGTGCGTTAGAGCAGACAAGGTGATCAAAAAAGCATGTTACTTTGTCTTTCCTACAATTAGATACTGCTGGGCCAGTCTCTTCTCCAGTTACTTACAGAATGGTTCACCTTTATACATTGCATTTCATTTAGTGTTTTCCCCTTCAAAATTAGGTGCGGATCTGTGTTCATTTGTAGAAATTACTGCTCTGTGAAGAACAGATCCTTTCTAAAATGCACATTTACTAAATGTAACATGATTTCTACGTAGGTAAAATGAAATGAAATGAATTTGCACTTGTAAAGCGCACTTATACCCCAACCGGGGTTTCCTGGCACTGTACGCATACCGCTGTGGAACCCTTCCTGGCTTTTCCCTGTGAAATGTCCACTCCTGGGCACCCCCAAGGTGAAGCCAGGCATCCCAGCGCTGTTGGGGCCGTTGTGGAGATTAAGCAAGTTATTGCCCAGAGTTGCAGAGTGGGACCCATGATTAGAATAGGCACCGAGGCAAGAGTTATCAGGTCCAAGGAAATTGAGCCCAAGACCCGCCGAGCCAGGAATTGAACCCTGGTCCCGGGCCAGATATCTGAATCAAGGTCTGCCGCTCTAACCATTGAGCCACACTTCTCCAGGTAGGTTGGGTCATGAGTAGGGTTAGAAAGGGTTTTACAGTTATCATCATACTGATCTAAAGAACAGTGAGTGAAAGTATTGTAGGTCGGAGAGAAATTGCCAAAGGAAGTTTGGTAGGTCGGGTAATAACAGAGATCTAGAAATCTCCCATAAGATATATTCAAGAAGCAGAAGGAACATTGGACGCTATGTCTCAGTCATGCAATACAATGTATTTAATATTCAGATCTAAAATAGCTCTCCATTCCAAAGATCTGAATACAGGCTACCTTTTTCACACGTGTACACCTCTGCAATGATGTGTTTGGCAAAGAGCTTGGCTAAATCGTCGAGCCTGCCACAAACACCTATTAGCGGCAATGTCTGGTGAATTCAAATTGCGTCACAGGGGACCCTAATTAGACATAATATGATGCCACCCTCTCTGTGGATTGTAAAAGTATCTTTTGCAGGTCTGTGCAGATCAATTCCCCTCTCCCCCTGTCACCATGCAGACCGAGAAACACACTAAAACACATTCCAGGCATGACTTGTGCAGTCCACACATAGAAGCCTATCTCAGAATTAACAACATGTTGGTGGAATTATGTGCAGCATTTTGAGGCATATTTCTGAATCAACAAGTGTCATAAACTGAAGAGCAAGGACATCCGGTGTGCAGCACTATTATTCCAGGCCTCGCATGTCTAGAGGTGCAGCTTCCACACAGCTTGGAGGACTGCAAGGCCCATAGAGACACTTCATTAGCCCAATTAAACAGGTGCCTGGAGAGGGACCCCCTGATAATTCACACCTGCCTAACGAAGTGTATGACCCTTAATCTCCTCTAAACAAGACACACTCGAGAAACGCTGGTGCAAGGAAGAGAAAAATTAATTAGGTGAACAAAAGTGAGATTAGTGCAGTGGGATTTCAACAAGACAACTGTAACTTGGCTAGTTATTCGCCGTTGCCTTTCTGAGACTAAGCAGCGAAGTAAACAAGGCTCCATTTTAACATCTGTGAGCAATGAATAAATAAAAATAAAAACATAATTTATTTGAAAAAAGGTATTGAAGCATTACTTAAAATAAGGCACTTGGTGATGTTGCTGTATTATAAGGAAGTTTTTGTGATGAGACTGGTAGTTAAAAGATAAAACAACTGTAATTTGCAAAAGAGGGCTTTGTATACAATGATCTTTTGCAATCGCAAAGCCTGCTAGTCACAAAAACATGGGGTTTGTGGTTGCAAAATTCCGTTCTGAAGTGCACAATACACCTTTGGCGAGTTAAGAAATAATTGGCTACTTGCAAATCGAGTTTTATTTCCTTTTCTAAATTGCAGATACAAGGGGCCGAGAAAGCTGCGCCCCTCTCATATTTGTGCTTCGCAGCGAGATGTATCTATGGTTTGTGATCACAACTGCAGGCTCCAACTATTGAGCGGGGGCAGAAAAACCATAGAGTGAGTGGGTGATGGAAACGACGCAAAGGGCACGGGAGGCATCACGCAATACGCATGGCGTTGGTGGTGGGGAGAGCATGACTGGCGCAGACGGGCCATCAACATGGATGGCACAGGTAGGCGGAGCAATGCAGGGATGGAAGCAAAACTAGGGGGGGGGGTGAAGGATGCAACACAGAGGCCAGGGGTCGAGGAAAAAGCAAAAGCAAGAGCAACATGGAGCTGGTTGAGAGAAGCACATGGGTGAGAAAGCAATGTGGGGGCATGGGGGGGAGAAGTACATGAAGGCAAGAGCAACACACTGAGGCGGAAGGGGAGATGCACACGGGTGACAGAGAGCAACATGGAGTGTGGCTGAGGAGAGAAGTACACAAGGAAAACATATTGAAAAAACACATGCTCTCTCATGGAGTGCTGAGCATAAAATTAAAAAGTAGTACTTGAAAAGTGAGCTGCTGAAGGAGAATAGTAATTCGTACATGCTCCAGGGGAGGGACAAACACAAGAAAAGGGAGGAAAACCTGTACAAGCTCACGAATAAGTAGTAAGCAGATAAGAGTGACAATAACGCCGACCAATCATAAGCAATGGACGGGCTCTAAACATGCTGTAAGCTGACAATGAGTTTTTTTCGCAAGAGCTAGCAGCTTGTGCTGTCTGGTAGGTGAAATCTAAAAATGTTGACATGCTGTGAAAACAAATACTGGGGTGGAGGTCTTGGGGTCTCTTGCAGGCCTCCATTTTCCCATTTGGTGCCATTGCAGTTGCATTGCAAAATCCAAGGCAGTTCCCAGACCATTCGATGAGCAATTTACCCCGCTTGGCTTCCAAGCTGTCCTTGTACATTCGAACCAACATTTCTTTTTAAGGTTCCAGATTAGGCCCATCTAAGTACATATAAAAATATAAAAAATAAGCATATTTATAGAACATTTACAACCATAGTATTGTGAAATCAAAATACGGCACAAGTAACGGTTAACATTAGCCAAAAGGTTATATTTATTTTGTGGCTCTTACAAGCCAGGATTGGTTTATTAGGGCCTGCAGGCATTCAAACCTGTGGGCTGCCGGTATCATACATATTTCTTCATCATGTGCATTATTCTACTCAGCTGTTTTTCCTGCTTACATTACATGTCTCCTGATGCCAAGAGTAGGACCTGGAAGCACATCCAAGCAGAGAGAGGACAGTATACCAGACGGTGAAGTCTATGAGAGCCTTAACATAGGGCTAGCAAGCACCCGGGTACAGGGAACTCTCATCCTTCATGGGATTGGTGGAGGGTCGGCTTGGCACAGGGCTGTTGTGTATCCCAAAGTAACTTTGCACCACCTTAGCATTGTTGCTTAATTTGTAAAAATAATAAGTGCCAGCTGGCCACCAGAGCTTGCACCACCTATTGCTACTGCCCACGCTGCCAATGAAAGTACCTACACAAATACTAACGATCATACTGCTACAATTTTGACATTTCAGCCTGTTCGAGGCCCAAAAGCTACAAGAATGGCTTAAGCAGCAGGTATTACTTGTTTTTAATGATTATTGAATTAATAAACAACCGTTGTTCTGCTCATCTTTTAATTGCACAAACAGCACCACCATGTGGCAGACTGTCATAAGTACTGGTGTTGACAATTAAGTGCTGGTGCCAAGCACCGGAAACTGCCAGCTCAAATTAAGCACTTCATGAAACTAATGTAAATACCTGAAGATCTATTTATTTGCAACCTCTGGCCGTAATTGCAAGTTTAGTGCTAAATTGTATTCCTACTACAAACTCCTATTTGAACAGGGATTAGAATTATATGTTGTGCAATCATTATCACCCACTTGCAGTTTTACCCTGATAGATCCCAAGAGGTCAAACCTGCTGAAACTTATTTGGTAAAAGGTCAGTAGAAAAGAGAAGCAATGGTAATTTGTTGTGTTAAATACCTATTGTGCATGTTATGTCTCATTTCGAAGTTGGAAATTTGACATCAGAAGTATTTACTACATGTGAAAAGCACCTCAACCTGGGGTAGTGGTATTTACCACGTGTGATCAATACCCCATCCTATTCTGATCAAATAGTAATGAAGGCCTTTGTCTTCCATCAGTAAAGGTGTTCATTTATATTTTCTTGTTATTTGAAAAACATTTCATGGATTTCTTTTAACAAATAACGTTTACTCCCATTTTTTGCGTTAGGGTGGTTTTGATATTAAGGCGCCATTTACATTTTATATCACAGTTTTTACACGTTTGCTTCTGTTACACAATAGAACAGCCTCCTCTCTCATTATTTTAATATTATGTCTTTCACTAAGGGTGGACAGGTGAAAGAACTTGACAACTGCCACTTTTACTTTGTTTATGGCTTGGGTTTCTTCTATCTCTTCAGGGGCCTCATAAATCAGAAATCATATCGACTGAATTCGGGTCTGGTAGCATCTTGACCCATTTAGTAATTTCATCCCTAAGACGTGACATTATCAGAAAGATCCTACATTCTGCAAACAATATGGTCAGCTGCATATTTAGTGTATATAGCATCTGCGAGGATTACATTGTACAATATTTGTCAAGTCTGATTCCTCACAATGAACTTACATTTTTTCTGACCAGGCATCATATACATTTCTATCTCTTACTACCCTGATATTAACAATCTGAGAAGCTTTAAATCTAACACTAGCCCCCCTCTGACAATGGTGGGTGGGGAGGAAAAACACAACTTCAATATTCTCTCTCAAATCTCAACCTGAGACCAATTAAAGCAGAGGGGAGACTTATACTGGCTGGATTTCATTTATGACGAACATGTAACTAATGCTGTTGAGAGTAGAACGTACCACAGTTACCATCCTGATAAACTTGTTTCACCGTGTACCTCAATGTCTCAGGATTTCCAGTATCTCAGTCTATTAACACTGTGAGCACTAGTGCTTTTCCACACCACTGTAGAGTTACTTTTTAAAAAAAATATTTGGGGCACTTCGCCTTTAAGCCTTCGCAATTTTTCGCTACAAAGCAAACATCCTGCCCAAATGAGTTTTCTTGGAAAGAACCTAGAAATTCTAAAAATGTGTCAAAACGTCCTTTTTAAAAAAATAAAAAAAATAGGGAGAAAAATGTTGTGGAGAAAGTGCGTTTTTACTTCAAATGGCGTCAATAAAAATTTGCTGTGCTATTTTCTCCCTCATTCTAGTTTGAAGAAAGAGACAGAGTTGTGAGAAAATAATCACTTTTTTCACCACAGTCTTTGCAAATTTTAAAGTAGTATTCAAGTCAGGCCAAACAATCTTTATTCGATTTATGAAAAGCCATGAAAGCACAGATTAAGACAGTTCACAATTGAGAATAACAAGCTTAAACAGAGATTAAAAACAAAGTCTTTAAAGAAGTCACAGCCCTGTACAAAAGCAGCCACATTTGTTGAACATAATTAGGGCTCCAGGTTTTATGGTATTTATTATTTTTCCAAATCCGTCTGTATTTATCCATATTTTTGGGGGCATTTTATCTGTATTTATCCACATTTATTTTTGCCACAACCAAAAGACAACGCTGCTGCTAGTATTTTTCCACATTTATTTAAATTGACAATGCACACATGCACTCGGTTGTTATTGGTCAACACAACACTTTCATCTGAAAACGTTGCCATTCTGAAAATGTCCTGAATACGCTTAAAAGTACTATCACAAGCCATTTGTCTCAAAGCCTTGCAGTGTTGGTCATCGGAACAGAGTGCCACATCCTCTCCCACACTGAACACCATACTGCCCCACTGAGAGAAACTCACACTGCCTTCAGCTACAACCCAATTGTGCCTCACTATAAACACATGGCAACAACTCAATTCAAATTATGCACTAGACAAGATTAATATGCTGCCAGAAAAAAAAGTAACAACATTCAGGAAAAAGCAAACACTCATAGGGAATACAACTAAAAGCTTTTACACATTATTAAAACATCAATGTGTGTTTTTGCTTGAAAAGCTAAGGGCATGATAAGAAAAGTGGCGCTTCACTGGCAAACTCTGTAAGGTGGCGCTTATGTGTTTGGGTGTGAATAAAACCAATCTGGCCACTTTGCGGCTACTCTCTCTTGTTTTATTTAATAATGGATTTATTGTTCGTATTTCAAAACCTTTTTTCCCTCCCCCTGAGACTGCATTTTGGAATAGAAAAATGTCAGAAAAAGACATTGCAGCAAAAGTGTTTCCTCTTTTTTTGGATCCATTTCACAGGGGAATAAATGACGGACAGAAAAGGAAAAAACAGTCCCGGTTTTCTGCAAGTCAGGAAAAGGGGGGTGCAAGGCAACTCTCTGCTGGAGCATGGCAGCACCACAAAATGTGCTAGTATTTTCCAGTTTTGAAATATAAATACAGACAAAGGAAAACTTGTTTTCCGTCTGTATTTATATGTAAAAATCAGTTTAAACCGAAAAACTGGGAGCCCTAAACATAATTCATTACAATGCCCCATATCTATTTCTAATTCCTTTCGAACAACGAACAAAATTGGCTACTGGAACACAATATTCCAAATTACACAGTTTGTGCAATAAGATAATAGTCTCCCTGTGGGGCCTAATCTGGGACAAAAGTAAAATTGGAGTAAAAAGGCATTTCCGGGATGGGAATGTAAATGATAGAAAAGCGTAGAGTGCATAGTCCTGAAAACAGTGTAGTAGAGAAAACTCTATATAGTAAACACTGTTTACAGTTCCCACTTTGCTGCTCATATTAACTTAATTTCTCAGTGTAGATTTGGTGACTGTGAGGTGTTTGATACAGATGCACGTTGTCCGTAGTAGGGTATTAATTTTGGAACAGGCGTTGACTATCTTGAAGAACTTGGCTTTTTCAGAACAGTTGTATACGTATTGAACACAGTGTGCAATAAGGGTTTCCCGTATATCTGTGGATGAAATATGTATGTTAATGTGCATTAGGCTACCTGTAAAGTATGTGGTACAGAGTCAATGTTGCTTATTACATAAGCTTGCTTTACCTGTTACACGTGTTGGAAGGAATTTTCAATTGCTTTTGTAATAGTGTAACACAAGCTTCACCAGGTCATCCGAGCCCTGTAAATGTCGCATTACTGTCTCCCTGCCCCACGCAACAGGAATGTTAAAGCAGAAATTAGCAACAAAAAGAACGATGGCTGATTCTTGTGATCTTGTGGGATAGGTACAGGCGTTGTACTATGTACCGGAGAGAAATGTACAAGGTTAAACAGAACTGATATTTAGATGAGAGTGTGGGGGAACATAATAAGCGTGACTGAATTGCTTATAGGTGTGAGGGGCAGGTGACCTGGAAGCGAAGCATGGGAGAATAAGTGAGAATTTGCAAAGAGCGCTGGCTGACCTTTTGGGATGGGGGAAGAGAGTAACAGCTGATCCTTGGGAACGGCGATGGACAGCAAGCTCGAGGGAAGGGGAGGTGTACTAAACTCTTTGACCAAGCAGTGACAAAGTCAGTAGGTATGGATTGAAAGGACTGTTGTATGGTAATGTGAAGCATTAAAAGTAGATAGCATTACAATGGATATGTATTTATGCGGAAGCAAATAACTGTAGAATAATATTGGTGTAGGTTAAAAGGGCAGGTAGGTTGCAGATGCACTGTTGAGCCAGACCTAAACATCCATGTAGGTTAATGACTGCCTTCCTCCCATATGCGCGGCTTCCAGGGAAAAACATAATTATCTAGTTATTTAAGACATTTTAATAGCATTACTCTGTCCTGTCATCACCCTACACCTTATCAATGTATCCTCTATCTTCATTCTCATACTACTGCTGGTATGATCTCCAAATTAATCCTTCCTGGACTCCTCTCTCCTCTATACATCCTGGTTCACCCCAAACATCAGTTTACTACTATGATCTCTAAACCAACCCTACTAAATTCTCTCATAGGACTCATCCCAAAACTCATTTTTCTACACTGATTCTCTTTCTACCTAATCCCTTTCTGCATATTTTCCCTCCACCATCTCTCCTTTACTCATCCCAAACCTCAACTTACTACTATGATCTTCCAATTAACACTTTCGGTTTTCTTCCCTCTTCTATCCCTTCATTACTCTAGTCGATCCAACTAACAGACTCAGATGTTCTCTGCTCAAATTAACTCGTACCTCCCTATACTGATACTATACTCATGTTTCCCTATACTAATCCACAACTAATCCGCTTTGGTTCCAGAGTAGTGTGCTACTCGCCGAAAAGTGCTTTGACGCCTCGTCTGGGGTAGTAAGCGTTTTATAAATACAATTACAATACAACAGTGCTTTGTTAGGTATTATTGCCAGGACAACATAGCAATATTGTGTTCAAATTGACATCCCTGGGAAAGGCCACCAGTAAGTGTAATGAATTCAAACAAAACCTGGTAAAACAAAACCTACAATTCATGTCATAAATTGACGTTAGATAAAATTGACATCCTAGAGATGTTTTAATTTGGTTGTAATTGGTACTACTACCAGGTTTATCAACATTTGCCTGATGAAGGTTACACTGCCTTTCTCTGAATGCCTGTTTCACGTGAGCCATTACATTTTGCTTAATATTTGGTGGATTAAAAATAGCTCTGAGAAACCTAAATCTCTAAAGTCCTCATTAATATAGTTGATCCACAGGATTGCCAGAGCTTAATCCTCGGAAAGAAAATCTTCTAAGGAGAAACAACCATTACAATGCAGTCATTACAACTCACTACCTTTACAATACAGCTGTTACAATTCAACTGCCTTTATATTGCATGCCATTACAACGCATGCCATTACCACACATGTCACTACAACGCAAGTCATTACATTGCATACCATTACAACGCATTCCGTTACAACACATTATAGGGTAAGTAATGGGGATTTTTTATTTTTTTGGGTGGGTATGGGTTTTGGGTTACATGGGGATAATATTTTTACCCCTACACTTTCCAACACTTACCCTAATGTTGCACTCACTAGAGTAGGAATAGTAATGTTTAACCCTACACTATCCAACACTTACCCCACTGTTGCCCTAAAAGTATTTTGGGTTGTAATGGTTTGCGTTGTAATGGTATGCATTGTAATGGTTTGCGTTTTAATGGTAGTTTCTGAAAATGTGTTGTAATGTCATGCTTTGTAAAATCATGCGTTGTAATGGTAGTTGGGATGGAAAAACCACGTTGTAATGGCATGCGCTGCAATTGTTTGCATTGTCACATCATTTATTCCTTCAAATACATCTTTTGAAAGTGAGGCTCCCAATTTACCACAGATTCTCATCCAAAGTAGAAGGGGGCCAGCTTAATCTTGTCCTACATGGGGGGCAAACCTACCTCAGAGTGACACGTAAATGAGGGAGTAGATTTGGAGAATGCCAGAAACCTTTGTAAAAATGTATTCTCGACCCTTTGCAATGGACCCCCACCCTTGTGTCCCCAAACACCTGCATCATAGATTATTGGTAGTCAATATTTCAATTTTTGTGATTTCGACATACTCGCACTTTGTAGGGAAAAGAGTTGTGAAACCGTTGAGTGAACCTGAAAGGTTATATATTTTTGAACAGTAGACATAGAAATAGGTAACAGTGCTTTCATCTGTATTTTCTGCTGTCATTGCTGGCCTACAAAAGTAATGTACTACTACATCTGGTAAACAGTTTTGGTCACAGAGATAGATAGTGTTTGTCTATTGTTGGAAACGCGAAACTTAGAGTCATCAACTGTGCTGCGGCTCATAACAAATTTTTTATGGTCTTTTGGCCATGTCTTATTTCATAACATAAAATCTAATTAACAAAAAATGAGTATGAATAAAAGCTATGCCTTTCCTAAATGTGCTCAAGAGCTTGAGTTTAGGAATAAGACTCTTAGGGGGGAACTCATAACATCATGAGGGCATTTTACAAAATGTGTTCTTTTTTGTACACTGACTTACACTTGGAAGGCAAAATGTGGAGAAATTCAATAGATAATAATACATATTCTATTGTTCTATAGTCCCAAACTTCTGATTAAAACAGTATGCTACATGGGTCAATGGACCTATTCAATGTGACTGAAAAAGCCCTAAACATCATATAGCAACATCATAATTCTTGCTATGAATTCCAATCATTCTGGGAATGTTGGGAGCTATGGTATTCTGGTCCATGACTGACCAGCACCCAGGAAATGCTATCATCCCCAAACATTACTCAAAACTAGAGAGCAGTCCATGACGTTGTGATTTGTGTAGATCCTACTACTTTTTTCTGCTAACGTCTCACAGTTTTCCCATATTTCTGTACGTAACATTACTGAATCTTTGGGCATTGGCAAAAGTCCTACACACCAAGCATTACCACAATTATCTTGATTGATATTTTAACGATTTTTGGTTCTTTTAAGGCTTATAGACAAAGCCTTAAAAGAACCAAAAATCGTTAAAATATCAATGGTTTTTGTAACATATAAGAAACACTCATGGCTTAATTGTAATTCATATGATTACAATTTGGAAATAATTCATATGTTTTCTGTTTTTGTCTGTTCTTATATATATCTTGTATATATTGTGGTGTGAAAGTGGTGTGATTGACTGTTTGAATGAGATTACGTTGATATGCATTTTCTGATTTTTTGATTGTAAATAGATATTCAAATATATGTGATTTCATGTTTTTTGTACATAAGGTCTTAAAAGATAAACTTGGTTTAATTTAATTTTCCAAACAAAAAAATGAATAAATGAACGAAATTAAAAGAAAATAAAATAAAATCGAATCTGTGTGATCGGATTTAAAGGGTGGCAAGTCGACCACCTGGTGTCTGTCACCAAGGTAGGAGATCAGCCAGTCCAGGGCCAAGCCCGACACCCCAGCCTCCTCCAGCCTCCTGACCAAGATGGCATGGCTGACCGTGTCGAACGCTGCCGACATGTCGAGCAGCACTAAAAAGGCTGCTCGACCTTGGTCGGCACGCGAACGAAGGTCGTCCAAAACGGTCACCAGTGCCGACTCTGTCCAATGGGCTGGTCTGAAGCCAAACTGCGCCACGTCCAGGCAAGCATTGGTCTCTAGGAAGTTGGACAGATGTTTTGTGGCCAGTTTCTCTAAGATTTTAATCGGGAAGGGCAGCAATGAGATGGGCCTATAATTTGCTGGACACATAGGGTCCATCGTTTCCTTCTTCAGGAGCGGGGAAACCACCGCAAGCTTCCAGCTATCCCGTACCCGGGCGGAGGCCAGGGACTGGCAACAAATCGCATGGAGGGGAGGAAAGAGCTTGTCACGGAACAATTTCCAAAATTTGTGTGGGAGTGGATCAAGGGGAGAGCCTGAGGATACTCCGTCCGCTAAAGCACAGAAATTCACCAAAGAAGGAAGGGGGAAACTATCAAGCCGGGCTTTCCCGGCCTCCACCTCCAAAGAAAAAGGCGGTGCAACAAGAGATGGCAGCTGGAGATTGGAATCTGATGGAGTACTCAGCTTGCTCAAGATGGTAGCGATCTTGTCCTCGAAGGCCTTTGCCAACGAGTCATACAGCGATTGAGAAGCTGGGATAGCAGTTGCGGCGCAAGCCGGGCGTGACAAATCTTTAACGATTTTAAACAAGGCCTGAGATTTATTTGAGGCAGATAGTAATGTCTCCTCTAAGAACCTAGCTTTGGCGCATTTGATCTGCGCTTTATAGGCCGCCAGTTCTTGTTTGTAGAGAAGTTTATCAGAGTCAAGGTATTGCTTCCTCCAGACACGCTCAGCCCGCTTGCACTGAAGTTTGAGCTGAAGAAGATCCCTTGAGAACCAAGTAGGCATGGGCGGAAAATCCGTTCCGCTCGCGGATTTTGCGGATTTTCGGGAAATCCGCAATCCGCGAGATTTGCGAATCTCCCGCAAAATCCGCAAATCCGCGAGCAGCGGATTTTGCTCGCACTGCTCGCACTGTTCGCGTGAGTTCGCGTGAGTTCGCGCCCCGCGAATAAGTGCAAAATTGCAGAAATACGATTTTAGCAAAACTGAAAGTAACTACTTACCAGGTTCAAAATTTCAGGCTCATCATTAGTAGCCATTTCCTGTAGTGCTTTCTGAGGGGCCCCTCCAGAGTTCAGTTGCCAGTTGAAACTATTATGTGACCCTGCTCTGAACCTCAGAATAGTTACACATATGCCACAAAGGTCCTGAATTACAGCTAAGGGAGACAAGCAGGAGCCAGGCTGGAAGTTAAAATCCATTAATCAGCCCCTAATTCATTATTGTCAGTTGGGGCAGGGCAGGTGTTGTAACTAATTTTGCAACAATGAAAGCAGTTAGCAAGTGCAAAAGATCACTAATCAGGGCGCACCAAGGAAGCAGGTGCCAGCTAAAAAAATATTCTGTGACACATTAATCAGCCCCAAATTAATTCAGGTCACTTGAGGCAGGGAAGGTGTGCTTTGCTTTGCCGAAAATAATGTACACTGGACAACCAGAGGGTGTGGTGATGAAACAGAGGGTGGCATGGGTGGGCCAGAGGGTGACATGAGTAGTCAGAGAGTGGCAGTGGTGACAGAGAGTGGCAGTGATGAAGAAGAGTGTCCCAAACAGGCTGGACACGTAGAAACAACAAGTTTGCGAAACTTGCGACCCGACAGGTAAGTTCGCAATTTGCGAAAGTGTACAAAACCCTCGCGAACTGGCAGAAACACGGGCGAACACAAAAAAAAAAAAATCCGCAAATTCGCGGGAATTCGCGGATTTTGCGGATTGCGAATCCGCAAATCCGCAAAATTCGCGAACGCGAGATCCGCAAAATTCGCTCATGCTTAGAACCAAGGCATGGCGAGTTTAGTTCTGTCCCGCGTTTTCCGCAGCGGAGCCAGAGTGTCCAAGGAGACGATAATTTGCTGGCTAAGGAAATTATAGCTGTCGTCCACACTGTCTCCCAACGTAAGGGCTCCAGAGAGCAAGTTTGGCAGGCTTGCCTGCTTCAGGAGCCTGGACCATTGTCTGCCAAACTTGGTGGCTCCCAAACTACCGCTCTTAGTGTAGCCTGCTGGGAGCGATATGGAAAATAGGACGAGAGCATGGTCCGTCCAGCATTGCGGTAGGAAATTCCCTACGATTACCTGGCTTGTGTCTGCAAAGATCAAATCCAGGGTGTGGCCCTTTAGATGGGTCTGAGAAAGAACTAGCTGCTCCAGATGGATGTTACAGCACGCTTGAGCCAGATATTTGAAAGCTGAGTCTGTCGGTCCGTCCGTCCACAGATTGAAATCACCTAACACCATAAATCTGGCGTGGGTGTTCGAAAGATCGTAAATCAAGTCTGTGAGCTCGGTTACGGTAGACAGAGCACTGGCCGGGGGTCTATAGCACAACAATCCAGTGTATAAAACCCCACCTTGCCCCTTCAAGGAGAATCCAAACAGTTCACATCCCGGGATTTCCCTAATTTCCAACTGGGAAAAGTCCAGTGACTTCCTGTATATCAGTCCTACTCCTCCTCCTCTAGCCCCAACGCGAGGATTGTGTCTAATTTTGTATCCTGGAGGGCAGGCTTGCCCCAACTCCACCGCGCTGTCTACCCTGGTCCAGGTCTCTGTCATGAAGAGTGCATCTAGCTCATGATGTTCAATGAGTAGAGCTATCTCCGCATGATGCCTACTCAATGATCTCACATTAAGCAGGCCACAGGACAATAGTTCCAGGCGCTTACTGATTCTGGGAGGCTGATGGTCAGAAGTAACACGGGGTTTCAGACTGAGGAGTTCATCGCTAGTGTAACTGATGCCGGAGGGGGACATAGGAGCAGCAAATCCGGCCGCCCGCGCACCCTGTGCGTGAACGCGCGTAAACAGGCTTACCTCTGGCGCACCTCCGGCGCGCCATCGCTGCGCCCGCTGCGCGCCCACGCTGCGCGCTGGGCCCACCATCCCTATTTAACACCGTGAAGCGCGGGAGTCCGCCGATGCGAGCCTCTAGACCTCCAACCAAGATGGCGCCTTGTAAACGGCCCGTTCAAGATAACACCTACCCAAGATGGCGGCTAATGCCGCGATGCAAGCCTAACAAACAGCCAAGCAGTCTAAATCCTGCAAAGTGCGGGTGCGTCCACTATTATGGTGCGGGTATGTCCTACGTCTGTTTGTATCCCCTGAATTATTTTATGTCAAAGGTGCCCGTGTGACAGCGCAATCGTGCGCAGTGCAAAAGGTTTTTTAAAAAGATAAAAACTGGCAGCTACAATACATATACGCGCGTGCAGGTAATAAAGATCTACCTGAGCTTGAGGGGGTAACTCCTTAAATGCGATTCTGAGCATGGGAGTCCGCCAATGCGAGCCTCTGGACCGCCAACCAAGATGGCGCCTAGTAAACGGCCCGTTCAAGATAACACCTACCCAAGATGGCGGCTAACGCCGCGATGCAAGCCTAACAAACAGCCAAGCAGTCTAAATCCCGCAAAGTGCGGGTGCGTCCACTATTATGGTGCGGGTATGTCCTACGGCTGTTTGTATCCTCTGAATTATTTTATGTCAAAGGTGCCCGTGTGACAGCGCGATCGTGCGCAGTGCAAAAGGTTTTTTAAAAAGATAAAAACTGGCAGCTACAATATATATACGCGCGTGCAGGTAATAAAGATCTGCCAAGATATATACCAGTATCTGTGACTCCAGTTATCGGGGTTGATAGACTAAAATTACAAATTATCTGAGTTTTCATTAAATTCAATTTATAGCCAGAAAATTCACCAAACTGTTTAGCCTCCTTGCTTATAAGGTTGACGGAATCACTTGGATTAGAGACCAAGACTGCTATATCGTCAGCGTACGCTGTTATTTTAAGCTCAATGCTATTCAATCTAACTGGTTGTATGCCTTTATTCAGTTTTAAATGCCTTAAGTAGGGTTCAATATAAAGAGCAAACAGCAGAGGGGAGAGCGGGCACCCCTGTGGTGTACCCCTGTGTATTGAGAATGATGAAGAGGATTGGCTCCCAACAGCACATTCGCTGTCACATTTTTATATGGTGCCTGCACCATTGCTATAAATCTGCACTCTATCCCCGGTACATCCATTGTCAGCCATAATGATTTCCATGTGACCCTATCAAAGGCTTTCTCTGCGTCCATCAATATCATTCCGATCTGAATGTTACTTTTCTTAGCTAAATCAAATGCTGCAATTGTGGTGTTCATGTGGGCTGTGGTGTCTCTGGTTGAGACAAAGCCATGCTGCTGTTCTGAGACTAGTTTGTGCAAGAGGGGGGCAAGACGCCTAGCTAATATTTTGGAGAAAATCTTAGCGTCTGCATTAATCAAAGATATAGGTCAGTAAGAGCTCCTTTCCTCTTGTGATCTTTTTGGGGAAAAACCACTATATTAGTAATAAGTGTGGGCAGAGAACTCTGAGCCGCTGGCGGAGCTTGCAGATTTTTGCATATTCTGCGTTCCGCTGAGAATACAGAGTTTATGCAAAACTCCAACTCTGCAGCGGAGCAGAGTTCAGCCCCGTGCCCCACAGTAAGCTCCCCGCCTCCTAAGGTAAGCCCGTCTGCGCCCGTCCGCGGCCAGACGGGGGCCAGGGGCACAGGGTTCTGCCAATTTTGTTTCCTACCCCTCCGGCCTACTCTGTGCCTATCAAGGCCCATGGGAATTAAATCAAGCCACGTTGGGGCATGTTATGGATGTGGGTATTGCACGCGTCCATCCTCTGCCCTTCCTTCCACCAAATTTGCCCTCACTATCCCGACTCCCCACCAGTCCTACTCTTTCCCTCCCCCAAGTGAGTGTGACATCGACCATTTCGACCGTTCTGCTAAACACACGGTACGCTGTCAAACACCACCTGGACCTGTTCATTTTTCTGGACACCCATAAACCGGACCTAATGTTTCTCACGGAAACCTGGCTATGCCAGGACTCCCTGCCCAACTTACTTGCAGCTCTACCCGCCTCGTATTATGTTCTACGGACAGATCGGCCTCCTGGTAAAGAAGGGGGGGTGGCCCTGATTATTCGTTCTGGCCTCCACTTTCAATTACTATCCTACCCACTCATTCCAGCAGTCGACTACTTGGTAGTACGCTCTGCTTCCTTTCAAACCCCAATCACCTGTGTTTTGATGTACCGTCCTCCTCAACACATGCCTCACTTTCTCTCGGCCTTTCAGGAGTTGCTAGCCACACTTGCAGTGAACAATTCGGCGGTCCTGGTACTTGAAGATTTTAATTTTTGGCCCTCTGATTCGGCTGAAGACGCCCCCTCTAGAGACTTCACTGAATTACTTCACAGTTTGAATTTCATATCACACATTCATACTCCAACCCACGTTCAGGGCCACACTTTGGAGCACGTCTGGTCTCTTAACATCCCTATCCCTGTCCCTACTGTTACACCCTGCTTGTGGTCCGACCATTATTTGATTTCCTTCTTCCTGGATTTACGTTTAGCCATAAAATCTTCCTTTCCTAAGAATACTTGGGCACATAATTGGGGCAAAGCTGACATCTCTTCCCTCTGCTCCTCTCTCTTAGCTTCTAGTCCAGCAATAGAGGAACTTTCCACACCACTTCAAGCAGAGGCCATAAATAAATGGCTGTCTAGCGCCTGCGACCAGGTGGCCCCTTTAAGGCGCATTAGGGTAAGGCGCGCCCACAATGCTAATAAATGGTTCAGTCCGGAGCTTAAGGAGAAAAAACTGGCAGTCCGTCGAGCAGAGCGTGCCTGGAGACGCACTTATTGCACTGTTTCTAAATTATTGTATACTTCCATCCAGGCTGAGTACAAGAAAGCCATCCTCGACGCTAAAACCAGCTATTTCTCCAACAAGATTCTCCGGGCAGAGAGTCAACCTAGGGAAATCTTTGCTACAGTTTTTGAACTGGCCTCTTCGGACAGGACTTCTTCTAAGCCGGTACCCTCCCAATCTCTGTGTGACTCATTGAACAACTTTTTCATTAATAAAATTGTAGACATTAAGGCCAATATTCCCCCTCCTTCCCCAGCTTTTGCAAATTCTGACCCGCCACTCAATACTCATCACTTAGATCACATAACTCCCTTGCCTAAGGACACATTTCTCTCCCTGCTTCCCTGTGTCAAGTCTGGATCCCCCTCTGATATCTGCCCAGCTCATATCTTACGTGACATCTTCCTGACTTGCTCTTCTCCTCCTCTTATCTTTCTTAATGAGTCCATTCAATCAGGAATTGTCCCTTCTTCCCATAAATCAGCTACTATCATCCCAATCTTGAAAAAACCAGGTGCAGACCCCACAGCGTTAGTAAACTATCGGCCTATTTCCCTTCTCCCTTATCTGGCCAAAGTCCTTGAATGCCACACCACCAAAGTCCTCAGTTCCTTCATCGAGGACAGCGGTTACCTTGCTCCGTGCCAAGCAGGGTTTCGCCCTCTCCATTCCACCGAAAAAGTGGTGGTTTCCGTTATGGACACACTTAGAGAGGGGTTAGATGTCAATCTCCCACAGGCACTGGTCCTCCTCGATCTGTCGGCCGCTTTCGACACGGTGGATTATACCATCCTCCTTTCCTGTGTCGAGGCGGCAGGCATTGGAGGCTCTGCCTTGGCCTGGCTCAGCTCATTCCTGAAGGACCGCACACAGGCTGTCCATTTCGCGGATTTCTCCGCCCCTGCACATAAAGTGCAATGTAGTGTCCCCCAGGGTTCTTCTCTTTCTCCTCTTCTTTTTAATATATATATCTTCCCACTTATTTTTGCTTTACAGAAGATGGAGGTCATGGTGTTCAATTACACCGATGACCTCCAGCTCATTTTCAATCTTTCTGATTCTCCTCACTCTATTCACAATTTCCAGTCGGTGATGGTTTTTATCAGGGATTGGATGAATTCCAACCATCTTAAACTCAACCCTGACAAAACCGAGCTTGTCCTCACTGGTGGTAAACTCAATCCCTGGTCTCCTACCTTTTGGCCCCCTTCTCTTGGTCTTCCTCTCTCCCCTTCCTTCTCTGTCAAGACACTGGGGATTATTCTCAACCAACACCTCACCCTACACTCTCAGATCAGCACGGTGGTCTCTTCTTGTTTTCTTATTTTGCGCACCATCCGTAAGATATCACAGTTTTTTTCCTTTTCAGCTGTTAAGCTGATTCTTATGGCTATGGTTCTTTCCCGTTTAGATTACGGTAACGTACTGTACAATGGTATCCCGGCCTATGCTCTTCGGCGGCTCCAAGTTGTGCAGAACCAAGCCGCCCGCTTGGTTTATGGCCTATCTAAATCACATCATGTTACTCCTCTCCTTTTATCTCTCCATTGGCTTCCTATCAGAGAAAGAGCCCTTTTTAAGATGGACTGCATGACGTTCCAGGCTCTTGCTGGGACAGCCCCGGTTTTTATTAAGTCCAAAATTGAACCCTACATCCCCAGTAGACAATTGCGCTCCTCTTCTCTGTCCCTCTTGGTGGTGCCCCGGTTCAGGAAAAGCACAAGGGAAGGTTCCAAGTTCTCCGTTCTCGCCCCTTTGTTTTGGAACTCCCTTCCTCTTTCCATTAGAACGGCAGCATCTTATTTGGAGTTTCGCAGTACCCTGAAAAACCTTCTGTTCTCACAGGCTTTTACCATCTAAACCACTTTGCCACCTGTTTTAGGATCTTACCCTCATAGCCCCATGAAACTGCTAGGTAAACGAGCGCTCAATAAATACCTTTAAATTCAAATTCAAATTCCACCCCGAAAAAAATAAAAAAAAATAAAGATTAAGATAAAAAAATACACTTACCTTTATTGCAGCATCTCCGGGCTACCTCCTCCTCCTCGCTGTGGTCTCTCCTGCAGAGACCCCTATGTTAGACGTACTTAAAGGTAGGACTGAACATGCATGCGCAGTCCTACCACGATGTACGTCTGACGTAGGGATTTCGGTTAGCAGAAGAGACCACAGCGAGGAGGAGGGCAGCCCGGAGACGCTGCGTAGAAGTGTGTTTTTTATCTAATCTTTTTTTATTTTTTATATTTACTTATTGGGGGGGTGGAGGCACGGAGTGGAGCTCCACAGAGTTTTTGCTCAACTCATGGAGCGCCGCGTAGTGCAACTACGCCAGTTCTGCCCAGGCTTAATTAATAACCCCCCCATGAGGCAGGGCCATCCCCCCATTGCTGCTGTATGTTATCTAGTCTCTAAATTCTGGGACTAAAATTCCTTAAAACACTTTATAAAATTCCAGAGGAATTGTATCTTCTCCTGGATGGTAGAACACTAATAGCGTCTTCGACCTCCCCCAAATCAATGTTACCCTGTAAACCCTGACTCTGTTGGGGGTCTAGTTTGGGCATCCCACTCTCCTGAAGATAGGTGGCAAAAAGCTGTCTATTGATGTTATTCAACCCATTGTATATCTCTTGGTAAAAGGTGGCAAATTGTTCTGCTTTGCATTGTGGGTGAGAGTATTCCACCCCATCGTCCCCCGAAATACACCGTATAGTCTGGCTTGTTTTTTTGTCAGCTATCTGATGTGCCAGGAGTCGACAAACTCTCTCACCATACTCATATTGAAATGCTGTATGTTTCTGATAGCTGGCCGCCACTCTCTCGTTTACTCCTCTGTTAAGCATTTGCTGTATCTCATTCAACCTCAGAAGTAAGATTTGTGCCTGATTGTCTGCAAATAAGATTGTCTGCGCGTGCTATAGCTCTAAGTTCATACAATTCTGCCGAATTTGGGCCATTTCAAGTTGCCTATGTTTGTTTTGTTTGATAATGAACTGCAGTGTCACCCCCATTATGTATGACTTCATACAATCCCACACAATAGCTGCAGTAGCATTAGCCTTATTCAAGTCATATATATTCATTTCAATATATGTTTTAAGTAAACCCAGTATTCCAGATCCACAAGCAGATATCGTGGGAATGTAAACGAACTGCACCTTTCACCCACCTCTTGCTGATTCTGTATGAACAACATGACTGCTTTATGCTAGGAAGTAATTTTAGGGTATATCTCCATTTTCGCCCCTTTAAACAGCTACTTCTTGACAAGTATCAAGTCAATTTGGGAGTACTGCCTGTGGGGAGGAGAATAGTAGGTATATCCCGGAATTGAGGAATTGTGGGGAATAGTGTTCTCCATGTGTCCACTAACCTATGCAACCTCATTAATTCCTTAATTGAAGCTTGAGGTTTAATCATCTGAGCAATCGCCCGGGGATTAGTAGAGTCAATGTTGTAATCCATTACACAACTAAAATCCCCCATAACAATAAGATCTCCTGGCCAGTCTAGCAATTGCATAGTTAAATAAACGAAAATGGCTGAGTCATCAGTATTAGTACCGTAAATCACACATATCGTATATTTCTGGCCACTGAATATTAAGTGGGCAATAGTCCACCTCCCCCTGCCATCTGCAATAGACTTGATATTTTTAACTACCAAGTTCCTGGCTTTCATTATGGCCACCCCACGTATTGAAATTGATTGTGATGTACAAATAATACTTCCATATCCTGTCTGCTTTAGGAGTTGCCTATCATTATATGCCAAGTGCGTTTCAGTTACTCCCAATATATGTGGCCTGTAAACAATTAATTCCTCCCTCAGTAAATGCCGCTTTCTGGCTTATTTTATCCTGGTGAAATTCCAACACATAGCTCTCAAACTAACCATACTGTTTCCATGCAATCATCAGAACTTTCCCTATCTTTACTATAAAATGCTTCCCTTGTTCTAAATCCGTGCTGTAACCTATACACCGTGTCCACACACTCTTGCTTGTTAGACCCACCCCTGACCCTACCCAAAATAAAGAAGGTTGGTGCGATCTCCGATACTAAAAAATCCCACCCCACTCTCCATGCCTAGAAAAGGAATCATCTACCCCTCTTTGCTGTCAGCTGGTTTGACAATTCCGTGTAAGCACACTATGTGACCACTCCCATCCCTACACCCAACTCCCACCCACCTATGTATGTATATGTAAGTATGTATAAACCATTTTATAACACGCTCTGTTACTTGGGAGTATCCTGGCGCGATGGAGAAAGACAGAACACAACGGGGGAACCAGCTTATACCACACCGATAAACAGATGATAAACAGACTCTTCTTAAACTGACCCACGCACTGAATGGAGCGCAGGTGCAGGGGAAGGGCATTCCATGCCCTGGCAGTCACCACAGCTATCGACTGACCCCCTAATCTAGTCCGCTTAAAGCGAGGAAGAGTCATCTTATACAGGGAAGACGATCTAAGGCAACGTGAAGGGGCATAAAGGATGAACCGTTTCCTCAAGTAGGCTGGCCCTTGATCGTGAGTTGCTCTACAAGAGAGCACTAGAGATTTGAATAGGATACGCTGCGCCACTGGCAGCCAATGAAGGCTACGCATGTGGGAGCGGACGCTCTTCCATCTCGGAACATTGAACAGGAGACGGACAGCGGCATTCTGGATGACCTGTAAACGTTTGACCAGATATGCAGGGATACCGCTGAACAGAGCGTTCTCGTAGTCCAATCTCGATAAAATGAGAGCTCGGGCGAAGGTCTCCTTTGCTTCTCTAGGGAGGAGTGGGAAGAATCTTTGCAGCGCTCCCAGAGTGGCGAAGCATGTCCCTGACAATTTTCTTATATGATCTTCAAATCTTAGATCTTCCCCAAACCATATGCCAAGATTTTTTGCAGGGCCATCCATCACCTTAGGGCTGGCAATGTTCGAGGGCCACAGCGTATCTTTAAAGCTGGAGGGAAATGTGCCGTAAAAAACGACCTCGGATTTGTCCTCGTTTCATTTCAGCTGGGCCAGAGTCAACCAGCGAAAGACTGAGGACAAACAGAGCTGGACTGCCACAGTATCCAGATGATCGTCCGGCCAGGTAAACAGCAATTGCGTGTCATCGGCATAACCAATCATCTTAGCCCCGTACTGTTCCGCCAGGTAAACCAAGGGAGTGATGTAAACATTGAACAGTAAGGGACTAAGAGTGGAGCCCTGAGGGACCCCAGTGAGAAGTGGCTTGGGCTTTGAGGCATGGGTCGGCATCCAGACCTGTTGCGTCCTATCCAATAGGAATGAAGACAACCAGGCCAAGGCACAACCATGTGCAAGTTGCTAAAATGAGCGCATATTCTGTGATTAGTATCTAATACAGGGATACTCAAAGTACGGCCTGGGGGCCGCATGCAGCCCTCCTGACCTTTAGTTGTGGCCCCCTGGTGAACAGCAGCACTGGGCTGCTGCTCACTTGCGGCTCACTTGACAGAGCAGGAACATTAAAAAAAACGAGAAACAAACGGGCAAGTTTTATTTACATGTTAATTAAAGCAATGGTAAAGAAAAAAAGAAGGAGTCGAAGAAAACTTATCTTTAGGAACACCTTTAGTTTTAAAGACATCTTGCACTAAACATTTAAAAACAAGATATATTTGCAGTTTGCAGAGAGTTTATTTTTTAACATGCATGAACGTTTTACCTTAGTTGATCAGATTGTATCAGTGCATTGCGATGCATTTAGCAGTAATAGTTTCCAAACACGATCTTGGAAACATTCATGCTGCCCCATTCTAAAACCAATGCAAGTAATGAACTAGAAGGCATGTCATTTATAAGGGTGCACCTTGTGTGTGGCCTTTGCTGTTACATAATTGGAACAAAATTACAGTTTTTTAAATAAAACACCGGTGAATGTTTTGTACACATTCAACTCTTATATTTTAATGGGCTCCCATATGTGGTAATGCAGAAATAGGAGGCAAAGTGAAATTAAACAATTGCCTAGAATCACACAATTTCGTCACACGGGGAAGCCAGGACAAACCAGGTTTTCTGATTTCACATTTTGCAATTCAGCCATCAGTTGAGTATCACTTTCCCGCTCATGTTTTACATTAGAAGTTAATGGTTTGACTTATCTTTCTTGGTGCATGAGAAGAGGGTTGATGGCAGACAGATGTCACATGAAGGCTCGGTTTGCTGTCCACATCATGCATCTGCTTCGCGTCCCCCCATGCCCACCTTTTATCAACCTGACCCTCGCATTGTTAGCATCAATGCGGCCCTCGGGCGTGCTACAGATAGTACTTTGCAGCCCTTGGGCAAATGTTTGCGAGTACCCATGATCTAATACATATCTGCTGTTCAATTTCTATTTTGTCCATCTTGACATTGGCTCAGTAATATAGCCCGTTTTCGAGACATGCCAGTGCCATCAACAAAGTCTATTGGTGCCATTGATTCAAGGGTAGAGAGGCTTCTGTCTTAGAATAGAATAATTGTGATCATCCATCCTTTATAACCTTTAGTCTTGCGGTTCTTGCATGTACACCTGGGCCCCGATGGCCTTGAACAGGTCGATTAGTTGACAAAGTTTCCAGCGTTTGTCCATTGTGCCTTACATAAATCTGATCGCACAGAGATAGACATAGAGCCCACCTTTACCTGTGCGGCTGGGCGGGCTTTGAGATATATGGCCTGTCTCAACAAGAAGTTACCTACATAAATGAGATGGGGTCGAAAATGCTGGTATTTGGCCAGAGTAGATTGACTTACAATTATAGACAGTCGGTTAGCTCGCTGGATCTGGGAGTCCATATCCCAGTCTGATACTTCTGGAAATACTTTCTGGAACAGGCTGACCATGAAAAATATAAGAGTTGAATGTGTACAAAACATTCACTGGTGTTTTATTTAATAAACTGTAATGTTGTTCCAATTATGTAACAGCAAAGGCCACACACAAGGTGCACCCTTATAAATGACATGCCTTCTAGTTCATTACTTGCATTGGTTTTAGAATGGGGCAGCATGAATGTTTCCAAGATCGTGTTTGGAAACTATTACTGCTAATAAATGCATCGCAATGCACTGATACAATCTGATCAACTAAGGTAAAACGCTCATGCGTGTTAAAAAATAAACTCTCTGCAAACTGCAAATATATCATGTTTTTACATGTTTAGTGCAAGATGTCTTTAAAACTAAAGGTGTTCCTAAAGATAAGTTTTCTTCGACTCCTTCTTTTTTTCTTTACCATGCTTTAATTAACATGTAAATAAAACTTGCCCGTTCGTTTCTCGTTTTTTTTTAATGTTCCTGCTCTGTCAAGTGAGCCGCAAGTGAGCAGCAGCCCAGTGCTGCTGTTCACCAGGGGGCCACAACTAAAGGTCAGGAGGGCTGCATGCGATCACTTCCTTCCTTCCCCTCCGGTATGCCAAAAAAGCCTTAGGTTGTTACGCCTTTGTCGGTTCTCCAAGTCCTTAATTTTACCCAGACCAGAGGCCAAGAGACTCCCCTGCAACTTGATTGTCTTGACTGCTGCAGTTCCGACTTTCTCTGTGCCCGCTACTCATTGCTGGAGCTCAGCAAGTTCAGACGATAGTGAGACAACCTTCCTGGTAACATCCACTAGAGCTTGATGTATTACTAGCTTGCCTGCCTTAACTTGCGCATAATGCTCAAGCGCTTCTGACTAATGAATCTGCAAGAACTGAAGGATTGTGGTCAGTGAAGTCTCTTTGCCTAGTACATCAGGGTGTTCATTATGAGCCGAAGGAATAGTGCTTGTGTTATCGGCGGCATCTGCGGTCATCCAGTGTAGTGTAGTTCCTATATTCCCAATAGGCTCTGCGCATTGGCATAATAAATCCTATAGATGTGACATAGTACTGAGGTCAGTATGTCTCAATCTAATATACTAAACTTACTTGTGAGTGCCAGCTAGCTCAGAGGTCACTAGAAACTTTCTCAAATTCACAAGAAGGATTAGTTTCTGACAATCGCATAAACATGACAACTTTGTTTCCCTAGGACTGGAACAAATATCTTCAGAGTCGTGGAAACAATAGATAACTAGTTAACTCAGCCAATCGTGCATGCTTCGTTTCTACAGAGTTGCAGAGAAAATAGAGACGGGCGTTTCAATAAAAGGGTTTTTTTGAACAATTTTCTTTCTCATGCAAGAGAGGTGAACTGCTACAATTGTTAGACAGAATGCAAAGTATAATCTGTACAGCGGGAAAAGTGTTATAAAATAATACTGTAATAGCATTGTCTAGTGTTATGACATATCAAAATACATACATAAATTACACAAGCTAAAATACTCAACTGGTGCTTCTAAAATACGCCTACCCGAATGTACCTAACCTAGGTCTTGTACGAGGGAAGATGTAAATGCTGCTTAGCATAAGTTTTAGTACTGCCAAGAATTGCCAAAGGTTTCTCTACGTTCTAATCAGCTCCATACCTTAGAATGAAAGCGGTTGGTATCTCTGTCTCGGGACTCAATTTCCCAACACCCCGCAAGGGGAGTCAGAAACACTGGAGCTGGATTCTCTGCAGAGGAGGACAGCTTCTTGTCAGTGCGTCAGCTGGAGAGTCGGCTTCCTTCGGAACTTGCTGTAGCGGGCAAGTAGGTAGTCGAACTGCACTGAACTGTGCTTTGCTATAGCAAGTGAAGGTATATTTCTACCGTGAATGTGTTTAGGAATGCCAGCTTTGACGTAAAGTCAGGCATAGGAACGTAATGGATGAACTCCTAAGGAATAGTTTTTCATGCATAATAATGAGTTTCTTGGAGAAATCAATATCCAGGCTAGGGGAAGCCCCTTACAGCTTAAGAGTCTGGTATTCCAAGAAATCGTTGTGACGTTGATGAACGGATAGAAGTAGCCATGCCTGTATTTGGGTAGTATGGTCTATGCCTAAATAAGGGCTTGATTTATATGCCTATATAAGGGCAACCTGGATTGTACCTATATAAGGGCATGAATCGGGAAAATTCATTCGGAATCTAAAATGCCATACAACACCAGGTCGATGGATTAGTGGGTGAGCCGGTATCTCTGTCTGACACATTACCAGGCAATGGGCTCAAAAAGGTATTCTCGTTGGGGATGCTGATATTTTAGTGCTGGATATTATCTCCTGCGGTAAGTGAGTGAGATAACGAGGCAGGACGCTTATTTGAGAGCCGTGAGATCAAGGCCTCGACTTCTCCTTTGGAGGTGACCCATTTGTGGAGAGCTCTATTCTGAGACCCCCTTAAATCTTAATGTGTTTGTGGCGGTGGTTTGTTAATTAGGGTAGCAGCCTTGAGCTTTCTTTAATCCACCACGGCCCTTCATGGTCTTTGTATGTTTTTCACCTTTATTTGCCCCTTTCCCTGCAGCATTGACCCCAGCAAATGAGATGACCGGAGGGATCTCATTCTTTAACCCCTGTTCAATCTGCAGTGGCATTCCAGGTGCAGCTAGGGAGCCCTCAGACTGTATAATAACTACTATTTCATCCAGTGGGTTAATTATGCAAGTGGGTATTTGAAGCAATATCCCCTAGTTCTTCTGTTTTCCCTTTCACTTGCTCCATAATTCAGCCCGGAAGATTTTACCTCTCCTCCCAGTGGCCTCTAGGAGGTTAATCATTCAGGGGCTTATCATCTCGCGGCTGGACTTCAGTAACGCGTTGTTTCTGGGTGCTCCAGAATCCACCCTAAACAAACTGCAGCAAGTGCAGAACGCGGCCGCCAGGCTCCTGACGGACCTTCCTAGGCGTCAGTCGGCTCGCCCTGCGCTGAAGGCGCTACACTGACTCCCTGTCAGAGAGAGGGTGAAATTCAAGGCACTCTGTATGGCCCACAAAATTCTGCAGGGGAAAGGCCAACCTATCCTAGGGGATATGGTTCAGTCTTACAAGGCCTCCCGCTCTCTCCGTTCTGACCATCAACACCTGCTGCAGGTTATGAGCGTGAGGAAGGCAAGAACCGGTGGCAGAAGATTCTCCATAAACATGGCCACCCTGTGGAACTCTCTCCCTCTGTACTTGCGCTCGGAAACGAGTTTTCTACGGTTCCGCAAACTTTTAAAAACTCATCTGTTCCCTGCCTAATTCCTGTGCCTAGTGTGGTGGCATTTCTCTCTGGATGAGCGCGGGATGCCCAAGGGTAACCAGGCGCTATATAAAACTCACTAATAATAATATTAATAATAATAATAATAATAATTATTATTATTATTTCAATATTGCAAGGGCCTTTTAGGGTGTAGCCCAGACGTGGACGGAATCTCCAGAGTCAAGACCCCCCCGGGAAAAAGCAGTACCAGGGTTTAGCAAAGAAGGCGGAAGCCCCTTTGGGTATGATGGAACATTTTCATAAAGTCCCTTCTCCGTATTATCTGGTTTTGCCTTAAGTAAGTCAGCCTGGTTGTGACTATTACCTTGTACTTAGTTCATACCTTCTGCAGTGTGTACTGCGGTGAAAGACTGCTCCTGGAAGTCTGGGACCCCTTTCCCTTGTACCCTGGAAGTCCCCCAGCACCCTGCAGCGCACTTAATAATACATCTGCCATCATGGAGTCTCTTTCATCCTCGCTGCAGGCTTGCAGTAGCCCAGTTGCACTGCCAGATTGTAAAAATTTGAGTACGGGTCGCCGACCCTTGAATTAGTTACTTTCTCTTTTTCCTTACTGGATTGGCCTTCTAATCCTCCAGCTGCCTCCACTGTAGTTGCTGTAGCTAATGCTGTGGCTGTCATTGATGCTGAGTCGGCTGGCTCACAGGTCACAGCAGTGGTTGCTGCAGCTGCAGTTGGGCCATCCCACCCTCCCTTCTGGACATTCACCCGTGGCAGGGCCATCACAGGATTTCAATGCAGCTTGAAGCAGAGCAGCTGACTCCGCCACTGAGCCACTCGTGTCTGCCGGAAGACGCCGTTCAGGGACGAGGAAAACAGCCACTGCCTCAGGGGCACGTCAGATGGATCCCTGTGGTGCCCCAAGACTCTGCTGCAGGGACCTGCATCGGACACGGACCGCGAGAAGGTGAGTGAGAGGTGGAGGGCGTTCACTGATACTTGCTCACCATGACAGGCATAGCCCAACATCTTCCAGGAAAATCTATGAACCTCAGATATTTCTTTAAACTAGACATCCGGGGAGTCTAGAGAAGTGTGGCTTGTCTGAATCTCACTATGTTCTCTTAACCAGAATGCCCTTCAAATTTTAAACTGGATAAAATTACACATGTTGTTCACCTTTCTGTGAAGGAAATTTTAGTAAACTGTGGGGATCAACAAAATTCTTACCATACGGCATTTCCACACTTTTTCCGATGAAAATGTTGCCCCTCTTGTGAGGGTGGGTCTATGTCCTTCCACCGGAAAGTCCCTAAAATGTAAAGTGGAAACATTAACATTTTTATTTTAAGTTTCAATCACTCTGAAATATGAGTGTCTTTGGTATTTGGGCCAGGGGGTGGTCAGCATCCAGGGAACCTATTAATCCTAGACATTTCTGAAACGCATTTGCCTGTGGGAGACCAGGGTGATGTGGCTTGCATGGATACCAGCATGTGTATTTTACCAGAATGCTCTCTGAATGTCAAACATCTGCCCAAATACACCCAATTTCCTCTCTCCTTCCATGGAGGATGATAGCAACCATTTCGGCCTGGAGTTGACTGACACTCTGGAAATCCTACCAAACCTGGCCATTTCTGAAAACAAGAAATCCAGGAGAGAGCAGTGTAATGTGGCATGCAAGGATCGGGGCTTGTTAGCCAAAAGGGATAGAAAGACTATCCAAGACCGAAATGGAATGGGGGCAACTCAATATCATACATCCAAACACCCACCTCATTCTGTTTAAAAAATATATACTTCTGTGGTGTCTAGCAGGCTTTCTGCCCCTGAGGCCAAGCAGATTTGGGGTAAACCCACAATCTGCCCCACAAGGTGGCAAAAAGTCTGTCTCCGGGTCAGAATGTGTGGGGGTTGGGAATCAGCCCAATGGCATATTGGCCTGCCTCCACCCTCCACCCTCCACCCTCCACCCTTTTCCTTTTTTATTTTTTGTACAATATTTCCCTGGTGTCTAAGACACTCTCTGCATCCCCAGGGCAAACAGGTTATGGGTAAATCTGCAGTTTGCCTCCCAAAGCAACAGAAATACTTTCTAGGGCTCATGGGAGTAGGGGCAGCTCATTGCAAGAGGGGCTGGCTCCAACCATGTTCCTTTTTTTCTTGGTGTCTAGTGGGTTTCCTGCCTTCCTGAGCTAGTCAGATTGGTGGTAAATCCCACTGTCTGCCTTTCCATGGTGCACAGAAAGACAGTCTATGACTTAGAAGGTGAGACAGGCCAATACCAGAAAAGGTTAGTCCACACCACATTCCTCTTTTTTACATTTAATGGTGTCTATTGGGCTGTTTAGTCTTTCTCCACAGGATAATCAGGTAGGGAAAAATTCAGAATCTGCCCTTCCAGATTTTGGAGCCTGAGATATGCAAAGAAGTCAGTGTTTGAGTTAAATCATCTCCTATGATTAACAGAGACTGATGATTCACCAAAGTGAGCTGAAGTTGTCTCTGTGTGAAAGGCTCATCTGTTGCCTGGCTGTAAAAGGATACTGAGGCCATTGTATTATTGTTATACTGGATAGGACAGATAAGTCACCTTCTGCATGGATCATTTTTATCCTAAAGAGCTTAGGAGCATTTGATCGGATTCCACTTAAATCTCAGGAGACATCTGTTTTCAGTAGGAAGCATTTAATCAATGATCATTGGACTACCTGACAAAAAAGCTTCAGAGGACACACCCTATTAAACAAGTGATTACATTATTATACATTCCTAACATAAACATGTGATCAATACACAGCCAATGAGGTTGCAGTCCCATGGCCATATAAAGCAATCAAACATAATTATGACAGGTGCTGATCAAGTGCTAGCTAGCACATGTGATATCAGTTATCACTGGTGCTTAAATAATGACACAGATTACATCAGCACAGCAATAACACACCTTCCCATATGTGGATATCAATTCTTACCAGGGGGCATACCTCTCTACTGACTGAGGGCCAGATGTTTATATTGGCAGTATGTGTACTCCATTGCAGTGCATTGCAGTATACATACCGCCATTATGAAGTTTCACCCCCGTGACTTACATGTGGGCAGACCTCCGGAGACTACTCTGTCATGGCCAAACTTCTTCCATGGCCCTGGGGAGTAAGGGCCAGCAGAGGAATGGCTAGATGACCATTCAGCCAAATTGGATAGGAGAATAAATAGTAATGTTTTACTGTTTATTAGGGAACCGTACACTTGTTATAATGACTTCCATGGCGAGGGGAGCATTATATGTTTTCTTTTCAAAAAGAAAATTCTGTTTCAGGATATACTTTTTGAAAAGTAAAAAGGATTACTCTCTGGTACAGGGCTGCATCCTTCTGCCGCAGCCCCGTAGAACAGAGTAATATGCATTGCCAGGAACCGCCGTGATGGCGGTTCCTGGCAATGCATATTACTTTTATAAATGGCTACCTGCTTGGCGGGCAGTTATGACCTGAGACTCTTCCTTTATCTGTGTCCGTACCACTGCAGTCACTTTTTCCTTGCATGAGCTATCTTGCAAGCATACATTGATACTGTATCTGAACCAGCCCTTTTGAATATCAATCAAAACCATGCATGCCGTTATTACACATGGTTTTACCCCATAGGCATTACAACACATTGACCTTTGAACAGCATGCACCACTTACCATGCAGTTCTTTCTATGTGGGACATTACAACGCAGGTCTGTATGGGAAACAGCGGTTACAACGTAGGTGTTACCACACAGGTCGGTAACAACGCGGTCATTACAACGACTGTGTTGTTACCATGCGTGGCTTTACATTGCACGTAATTTCTATGACTTGCGCTAGGTGGCGTGCAACACAAGGGAATGAGTTGGATTTTAAATCCAACACATTCCCTGCTGTTGTGCTAACTGCAGTAGGAATAGTAATTTATGCTATTCCTAGGTCCATCTAGTGATAGTTGTAGAAACGACTTGTGATGTAAAGCCATGCGTGGTAACAACGTGGTTGTGGTAACAATGCGGTCGTTGTAACGACTGCGTTGTTACCTATCACGTGGTAACCCCACGCGTTGTAACGTGTATTCGTTAGTACAGCACAGGTAAGGACTATGTGGGCCATTTTTTCCCTGTTTACAATGTTGTACTTCAGCACACAGTTTGCCTTTTTTAAATGGCATATTTTTAATGGCATTTAAAAAGAGAGTATTTAAGGGTTAAGACCAGGCTTGTGCGAAGCACTACGCTACGCTACACGTAGTTTGCGAAGTTTGCGCAACTTCCCACTATGCGAGCTGCAGGTAGCACAGTGCTAACATGCGTAGCGAAGTGCAGCGGTCATTTTATGTTTTCTCGCGGTCCTCAACGTCAAGTTGGCGACCGCGAGCAAGCAAAATGACATCCTGGCGAGACCTTTTCCTCATTTGCGATCGGCAACTTGAAGTTGCTGATCGCGAATGAGGAAAAGGTTTTTTAGTGTTCAATGGTGGGTAGAGGTAAAGGGAGGTAAGATTTGTTTTTTAGACTAAAGGATATTTAAGTGTTAAGAGATAGATTTTCTGGATTCAGGGATCGGTAAAAGTAAAGGGATGTAAGAGTTTTTTAGGGTTCAGGGGTGGGTCGAGGTAAAGGATGCTATCTGCCTCAACCCACACAAGACAGAGTATGTTTAGCGGTCCAGGATTCCCACATTAGCCTTCATAGCCAGTTGTCACATCACGAACAAAAACATACTCATGACGGGGTGGTATGTTTGTAACACTTTTCTTGGACATAAGCAGATCTTACACTTTTCGACTCTTGATGAGAGTCTTTTTCAAGGAAGTCTTGGTTTACCACATTTGTTATACATTTCCTTACAAGTGAAGACATAGCTCAAATAGAAGGTGGAAAGGTACTTAAAAGTACAATTTACATCCCTCCAAACTGTCTTCCTTCCTATTGCATTAGTCTAAGTACATATCCATGACATTTATTGACTGTATGTGTTTCTTCTACTTATGATGCCATAGCATTCCTTAATAAATCCTTTGCACAATCATAGTTCAGTCCAAGTAGATGTATATGCCTGTAACTGTGCCACAAATGATAATCAGAAGGTTCTCAATATGTTTGAAGATTATGCAAATATTTTATTTTACTGATATCCAATCCCCTCATACATGTCTAATTCTCCTTTTAATTTTCATTTCTTATTCCTTTTCACACTTTACGTTTAGTTGCATTCAAAATCCCCAGCACCCGGAGCCTTTCAATCAGCCAATAACCTCCTTAGCAGTACATATCTGTTTGTTGTCCAAAGTGCCGCCCAAGTGGGTAAAGTCAATCCTGGGGCATATGTGTGCTCTACTTGGAACAATCCGGGGATACTGGTAGAGGTTACAGGGATAGTGGGACACCATGAAGGAAATAGGAAAGAGAAGAGTGAGAAAGAGAAAGCATGAAATTTAAACAATGAGATGATAATCACTAAACAGTAGACAAACAGGCAATCATATCTGTAATAGTAGTTACTACATCCATAAATATATATACTGACCTTTCCTCATGTTTAAACATTCTGGTTCACAATTTTCTAAATCAAATATATATTGTGACTCATGTCTTACCAACATATTTTCCCTGTCACCCTCTCTTACATTTCCCGGTACTCTGGCTATTCCAAAATATGAGGCCTTTGTTCAATCAGCATCATGGTATAGTTCAAAGTGCCTAGCCAATTGATATCTGTCATCCCTATTAGTGATGACTCTTAAGTGCTCAAGGATCAGTTTTTTAACTGGGAAAGTAATTCTGTTTTGTTTTTGAATGGCTATGATTTGCATGTTCTCTGTTCATTGAATACTTTAAGGTTTTACATGGATCATTGTGTTGAGCCACTTTAGTACTATGTGTGCAGGCTTCACAATATCTTTACGGAAAGAAACCATGATTGTCCTCTATCCATGTGGATATTTTGGTTTAACTTAGATGACCTCTTCCTACAATAACTGTGATTTTTTTAGCCTTTTAAAATGTGACTTGAGGTCTAGCATTCAGATTCGGGCATATAATATTGTTATTTAATAATATTTCACAATATTTCACTTTCTTTTTTCAAATAACATTAGATTGGTTAAAAAATGAATTGATAAATCTAATAATATTAGCTTTCTACTATTTGGAAGCAAGTCTTAGACTTACAAATTAAGTCTTGGAATGGCCATTAGCTTTGTTTTCTGCCATCTTCAAGCTCTTGGTGGATACCCTCTAATTTGGAACCTTGCTATCAATTCTGTTTTGGCCAAATTCATATTCCTCTTTGGGGATGACAGGGAATGATAACCTGGTCTTGCGCAAACGGTGTTCCTGCTTCCCATCAAAGCATTGCTTCCCCCCTTTTTCACAGGAAGAATTGACATCTTGCATGGAGTCCTAGTAATTACTAATACACATTTTATCAAGAGGGAATTTATGACCAGTTCTATATCACCTTTTGCTTTTTTGGAAATAGAATATTGTGGTATCCTAGGTAAACTTTATTCCTTGCTTCAACAGTACTATTACAGGTGGGACAGTAAGCATTAAAACTACATTATTCTGCCCCTGTGACCAAATATATTGCAGCAGGGAGGATAATATTTCTTCAGGGATCTACACTTTATTTGTAGAAGGAAGTGAGGCATCGTAGAACATTGACAACACATCATTACCTCCATCATAAGATGTCATGAGCACATCCAAATAAACTCCATTGGGAGTGCAATAAATCATACAACGAATAGTACACAACAAACCTTGCCCTAATAAATTTCCAGGTGATGTGGGACTAAGTCAAAAAGCATGCTGATCAACCAGGCATTCTGCTGCAGCACAAACAGGTTGTGGAACAGAATGCGCAACAGTTTCATTTGAAATAAAAACTGAATGGTCTGTTTTGCCCGAGAAAGGAAGGTCCAGCAAATCAAATATTTTGAGAGTAGACCGCTTGACTGCCATATCCACCAAAATATTTACTTCCTTTACTGTCACAGCACCTTTTACAAAAGGGCCAGCTTGGTTTACAGAGCTTGCAGACAGTCTTTTGTTCCTCTAGGGCTGTCCTAATTTGCAGTGAACCCCCTTTGCTGATAGAAATGATATGACTATATGGTGCACTCAGTGGTCGAAGTGGGGAAAAAAAAGTAGGGGAACTGTGGGTGGAGAATGAGGGGGCCGGATCAACCGAAGATTAAATCAGTGGGCGGAGTCAGGGGTGTGGCTAGAAATAGCAAAACATACCAATTTTTAGTACGTTTAGCATTTCACTGACCAGTTACAGCTTATAACGTTATTTAATTAAAAGAATGGATATGTTTATTTGAGGTTTAATTCAGGAAAAAGCAAACACTCATAGGGAATACAGGTTTATGTAAAGCATGTGAAATATAAGCAGGAACAACATGTTACCTTAATGCTTTTACTCTCATTGTTCAGAAATCCATGATTATTTTTTGTCTCAAACATTGAGGTCATGAATGCAGGGCTCCTCCTATACACATGTGTTAAGCAGGGCTCAGAAGAGAAAGGGACTCTTCAGGAGAATCTAGACTCACGGAAACCCACAAAGGCTCCTTCATATTCATGTCAGCCAGCTAGCTGCTCAATCATAATATAGTAAAAAGAACAACTGGTGGACAGAATGCAGAGCAATATCATACATTCACCCAGTGCAGAGAGATGGGCCTAAATCCATTGTTTATTTGCTCACATGTGATTCCAGTTTGGACCCAGCCATATGCAAATCAGTCTTGATCCTGTGCCCAATGAGAACAGTGTAGCCCGAACTGCCAGGCCAGGTCCTCCCTGGACTGGAAACAAGCATCCTAGGACCGGTTTCGGGCTTTCAGCCCTCATCAGCCAGGATAGCTTAATTCCATTGGCATGGAGAGCACAGGACTCATGTCTGAGCATACCTGTCCCACTCAGGGTGACAAATGCAAAAAGAACAATTGATGGACAGAATGCAGAACAAGGTCATACATTCACCCCAGTTCAGAGATCGGGGCTTAAATCCATTGTTTTTTGCTCACCATGCCATTCCAGTTTGGACCCAGCCATATGCAAATCAGTCTTGATCCTGCGCCCAATGTGAACAGTCCAGCCCGAACTGCCAAGCCATATGTATTCAAGTGTCCTTTCATTCGGGAAGTGAACACAAAGCAGTACCCACTGAACTATACACATAACATATTGCTCTTTGATATGCATGGTACATGTTCTTTGCAGCAGGCATATTACCCCTCTGCACTACCTTAGATGAGTAAAATAGCCACTAGACAAAACATGCTCCCATCTCCCTCCAGCAGGTACATTGATCACCAAAGTTATCTTGGCACTTCTATTGTTGACCGAAACCTGCTGAATATACAAATAACTTTGCAGTGTTTTTAAAACTCCTGCACTTGTACAAAACCGGTCCCCCCAAACTAAACTGGCCCCCTACCCTTCCAGTCGCCCTGGGAAACGCCTGCTCCTGCCCTTTCACTGCTCCTGTCCAGTCAGTGCTCCTGCTCGATCAACACTCCTGCTTCGTCAATTCCCCCGACCCCTCCCTTCTCCTGGCCCGTCACTTCTACTGGCCCGTCACTTCTCCTGCCCTGTTCACCGCTCCTGCCCTGTTCACCGCTCCTGCCCTGTTCACCGCTCCTGCCCTGTTCACCACTCCTGCCCTGTTCACCGCTCCTGCCCTGTTCACCGCTCCTGCCCCGCTCACCGCTCCTGCCCTGTTCACCGCTCCTGCCCCGCTCACCGCTCCTGCCCCGTTCACTGCTCCTGCCCCGTTCACTGCTCCTGTCCTGTTCACTGCTCCTGTCCTGTTCACTGCTCCTGTCCTGTTCACTGCTCCTGCCCCGTTACCTCTCCTGACCGTCACCTCTCCTGCCCCGTCACCTCTCCTGCCCAGTCACCTCTCCTGCCCCGTCACCTCTCCTGCCCATCACCTCACCTGCCCGTCACATCACCTGCCTGTCATGTCACCTGCCTGTCACTGCTTTTGCCCGGTCACCTCTCCTGCCCTGTTGCCTCTCCTTCCATGTCTCCTCTCCTGCCCTGTCGCCTCTCCTGCCCCATCACTGCTTCTGCCCCATCACTGCTCCTGCCCTGTTCACTGCTCCTGCCCCGTTCACTGCTCCTGCCCCGTTCACTGCTCCTTCCCCGTTCACTGCTCCTGCCCCGTTCACTGCTCCTGCCCCGTTCACTGCTCCTGCCCAGTTCACCGCTCCTGTCCTTTCACCGCTCCTGTCCTTTCACCGCTCCTGTCTTTTCACCGCTCACACCCGGTTACTGCTCTAGCTCATGCCCCGTCACCTCTCCTGCCCCGTCACCTCTCCTGCCCCATCACATCTCCTGCCCCGTCACCTCTCCTGCCCCGTCACTTCTCCTGCCCCGTCACCTCTCCTGCCCATCACCTCACCTGCCCATCCCATCACCTGCCTGTCATGTCAGCTGCCTGTCACTTCTTGTGCCCGGTCACCTCTCCTGCCCTGTTGCTTCTCCTTCCACGTCTCCTCTCCTGCCCTGTCACTTCTCCTGCCTTGTCGCTGCTCCTGCCCTATCACTGCTCCTGCCCCGTTCACTGCTCCTGCCCCGTTTACTGCTCCTGCCCCGTTCACTGCTCCTGGCCCGTTCATTTCTGCTGCCCCGTTCATGTCTGCTGCCCCGTTCACTGCTCCTGCCCCGTTCACTGCTCCTGCCCCGTTCACTTCTCCTGTCCTTTCACCGCTGCTGTCCTTTCACCGCTCACACCCGGTTACTGCTCTAGCTCATGCCCCGTCACCTCTCCTGCCCTGTTCACCGCTCCTGCCCCGCTCACCGCTCCTGCTCTGTTCACCGCTCCTGCCCCGCTCACCGCTCTTGCCCCGTTCATTGCTCCTGCCCCGTTCACTGCTCCTGTCCTGTTCACTGCTACTGTCCTGTTCACTGCTCCTGCCCCGTCACCTCTCCTGCCCCGTCACCTCTCCTGCCCCGTCACCTCTCCTGCCCATCACCTCACCTGCCCGTCACATCACCTGCCTGTCATGTCACCTGCCCGTCACTTCTTGTGCCCGGTCACCTCTCCTGCCCTATTGCCTCTCCTTTCACGTCTCCTCTCCTGCCCTGTCGCCTCTCCTGCCCCATCACTGCTCCTGCCCCATCACTGCTCCTGCCCCATCACTGCTCCTGCCCTTCATCATCCCCATAAGGTCACCAATCATAGACTTCAGAACATTGGAATATTTTCTTAAATCACTAACAGACTCCTAAATACTGGGGTCAAACGCCGGGGCTGTCATAGCTTGAGTTGGAAAAGATTTGTCTGCAAAGATGGCATCATTATCAATGGGGCTTTACAGGGGGGCGAATCTGTTAGTACATGCAATTATTAAATCTGCCAAATCATGTGCACATGGGTCAGGAGGTGGTGTAAATACTGCTTCCAAATATGAGCTTACTCGTTTGGTTATGGGTGCAAAACCACTCTTGCTCTTGGGTTTCTCAAACATCTTTGGAATGGTGTGTGTTACACCGGGGCCTGTATGGGGAGGACAACTGTCAACAGAACTAGAAGTGGCGTGAGAACGGCCCCGGTGCACCTCCGGGCCGAGATTGCCGGGAAACAGTCTGGTAGGCATTGATGAACGTTGCTTCCACAGGTAAACACTGTGAATATTACTGCCACAAAACCCAACTAATAGCAGCTTGTAAATGCTACAAAGTCATTATTGGGACTCGGTATACCTAGGAATGCAAAAAGGTCAAATGTAAGTCAAAAAATAGACCAGCATTTATTGTGGGCCCGTTGCATATATCCTGTGTGATCTGCTGAAAAGGACACTTAATAGCATTGCAATCGAAAAATAAACTCAAACGAACGTGTGTTAGCCTCAAAGTATCAAATAGAAATGAACACCGTATTCTCACCTGCACCCAGGCTCCCATACGACCGGTTCTTGGGGACTTTGCTGGCAGCGCCCTCACAAATGAGGTGTGATCACGGGCTCACAGCAGCCGCAGGGCCATCAAAGTAGCCGTTTTCGCACTATGCTACACTGATGGCCCTTTCAGTCTCACTTTGCAGGCCCATTAGACCCAGCGGGGAAGGGGGGGAGGTCGGGCGCAGTGCAGAGGCCTTCTGAATATTCACGTTGCACCACTCATGCGTGAAAAAAAAGGTGTACTTTTAAAGTATGGCAATTTTACAGTCCCCGGTACGGTCTTTCAAAACTAAGAAGTAGGGGAACGGACTAACATAATTTTAAGAAGTAGGGGCACGCCGTGCCCTTCCGTCCCCGCCCACTTCTAAAGCTGGGTGCACTGAAGGGTATTGATTGAAACTGCATATCATCCAGGGATTATTCCCAAGAGGATGGAAGAGAGTCTGTTTAGGATGGCCAGCACCAACAGGACAATCTCTTTTCCAGTGCCAGCCTGGCCACAATTGAGGCACATGGTTTGGGGCATGGGGAAAAGTCCTATCCAGCTATCTCGACCTTCAATCTTCCTCTCTTTCTTTTTCCTCTGTTGTTTAATCCAAATGTTTGCACTCCACTCATTAGTAACATGTTGATTTGTGGCTATGTTTGTGATTGCAAATTACGCACTTATTATGCCATCAATACATTTTTTCCCTCTATCACTATACTCAGGACCATCTCTTTCTAAGGAGTCTTCACAGGCAGAACTGCATTGTTAGAACTGGGGGTCTCTAGTTGGCAGAAGTATATACCTTTGTCCAAAGAGGGACCCTTGCTTCTAGTCAGAGTATGGGGGATACACACTTTAAATAACCCCTGCTCGCTCCCTTGGTAGCTTGGCACGAGCAGACAGGCGTATCCCAAAGGCAATGTGTAAAGTATTTCTACCAACACTCAATGTAACACAGTGAAAACACCACAAATGGACACTACACCAGTTTCGAAAAATTAAATATCTTTATCTGAACTAAACAAGACCAAAACAACACAAATCCAACATACAAAAACTCAGTAGAAAGGTTGTTGCAAGATGATTAAATGCCACACTTTACTCACAAAGTACCTGGGATGCGTAACACAAAACAAATAAAAGGGTTGCAGAGAAAGCGATGCGCCGATTCTTCCTGTGCTCCGGTTCCGATGCGACAAGATGGCGCCTCGATGTGTTGCGGCGATCCAGTGCGAGAAAATGGCGTCTTTACTGAGATGCGACAGCGTAGAAACGATGCGTGCCGACCCAACAGCCAAGCGGCAAACTCAGTGGTTTTCTGAGCTGCCACAGGCCCTGCGACATGCTTCTCTGGTGATGCAACGACACCCTCGGTGGCGGCGACACGCTTCTCCGGTGTTGCTGCGACGATCAGCAGCAGTGCGCTTCCTCCGCGATGGGACGGCCCTGCGACATGCTTCTCAGGTGATGTGACAGCATCTTCTGTACTGAGGCACGCTTCTCCAGTGATGCGACGGTGAACAGCAACAGCGGTGACACGCTTCCTCGATGATGCGACAGCAGCTGCTGCGGCAGCATCACGCTTCTGTCTTGTTGCTTCGCGCTTCCAGCTCCCCACAGCAAAAAGGCCTCACACACAGTTACAGGCCCTCCTGGCAGACTGGCACTCCCAGCAAGGAAGTTCAAGGAAGTTGGGGTTGAAGTCCTTTTGTGCCTGGGACTTCAGAAACAGGACACCAGCTCTTCTCAGGCCCTTGGAGACTTTTCTTCAGATGGACACAGCAAAGTCCTTCTTCAAGCAGGGGACACAGCACACAGCAAAAGTCCCTTGGTCTTCTCCTCAGTAGAAACAGCAAACTGCAGGCCAACCCCAGACACACAGCAACGGTTGTACTTCTCCTCAGTCTATTCAGCTGATCTTCTTTGGCACAGATTCTTCTTGATCACAAATTTATCTTGGAAACTTTTATATTCCTGTGTTTCCACAACAAGAGGCCAGCTCTTCTCAGGCCCTTGGAGACTTTATTTTCAGGACACAGCATACAGCAAAGTCCTTGTCAAGCAGGGGGACACAGCACACAGCAAAGTCCCTTGTCGTTTCTTGGCAGAAATAGCAACCGCAGGCCAACCCCAGACACACAGCAAGGGCAGTACTTCTCCTCCAGCTTTCAGCTTTTCTCCTCAGCAAATGTTCCTCCTTGGTTCCAAAGTATTTTAACTTTCAGGTGTTGCAGCTCTCATATTTATACCCCAAAAGTCTTTGTTCTCTATGTGTCCAAACCATTTTTGGGTGCACCCTACCAGTGCACAACTTCTTCCTTTGTCAGTGTGGGCCAGGGTCATCAGACGCACCACAGGAGGTGGAGCCAGCATTGTGGAAGGCAGGAACAGCACTATTCAGGCCCAGGTGCTACTCCTCCCCACTCCAAATGCAGATAGGTCTGTTCAGCCTAGTGCTGACTCACCCAGTCTCCTGGAGCCACCCCAGCCCCTGTCTCTCTCAAACCAGACAGGCAATCCGCAAACAGGCAGAGGCACACAGAAAGGTTGAACAAGAAAATAGCCACTTTCTAAAAGTGCTATTTCCAAACACTGAATTTAATAACCATCCTTCATAAAAGATGTGTTATTAAATTCTGAGCTCAGGGATACCAGATTCCAATTTTCCATCTTGCTGCTATGGGAAGATATGCAGGTAAACATGTTACACAGTATTCCCCATTCTGCCCTATGGGAAAGATAGCCTTTCAATAGTGAAAAACGAATTTGGCAGTATTTCACTATCAGAACATGTTACCCACACTAGTACATGTCCTACCTTTCACATACACTGCACCCTGCCCAGGGGGTACCTTGGGCCTACTATAGGGGTGTCCAATGTGTAAGAAAATGGAAGGGTAAGGCAAGGCCTGGCAAGTGGAGAGCTTTGTGGAAACATCTAATGCCCTCCACCCGGCCCAATCGGGCTTTCGGGCTGCCTATAGCACCGAAACGGCCCTGGTGGAGATGTCTGAAGCCATCCGGGAGTGTCTTGATGGAGGTGGCAGAGCGGTCCTAATTTTATTGGACCTCTCTGCCGCGTTCGATACTGTCCCTTATGATCTCCTTCTTGGCCGGCTGTCAGACATTGGTGTTGGGGGAGTGGTGCTTGATTGGCTTTCTTCTTTTCTATCAGATAGGACCCAGCAGGTTTGGATGCCTCCGTATGCCTCGGAGCAAAGACCTTTGCTTACAGGGGTCCCGCAGGGGTCCACTCTTAGCCCCCTTCTGTTCAATGTATACATTACACCTTTGGTATACTTGGCTGAACAGTTCAGGGCTAAGATTGTAGGGTACGCTGATGACACCCAGCTGCTGTTTACCTGGCCAGATGACAACCTGGACACATCCACTGTTCATCTTTGTTTGTCCTCAGTATTTCGCTGGTTAACACAGGCCCAGCTGAAGTGCAATGAGGACAAGTCCGAGGTGCTCTTTTACGGCTCCTTTCCCCCTTCATTCAAGAGCACACTCTGGCCCCCTAACATTCCTGGCCTAACCGAGATGGGAAGACCTGCTAAAAATCTGGGTGTTTGGTTTACGGAGGATCTCAGATTTGAGTACCACATCAAAAAACTCACTGGCACCTGTTTTGCCACTCTGAAAATGCTCCGCAAATTTTTTCCCCTGCTCCCTAGGGAGGCCAGAGAGTCGGTTGCCAGAGCACTCATACTGGCCCGCCTTGATTATGCTAATGCACTGTTTAGTGGCATTCCAGCATACCTGGTTAATCGCCTCCAAATTGTTCAAAATGCGGTTGTACGCCTTTTATTTAACATCCCTAGGTGGAAGAGCGTGCGCACGGAGTTGCGCTCGCTTCACTGGCTCCCAGTTATACAACGCATTCGGTTCAAAGCCTTGGTGCTGGCGTTTCGCGCAATTCATGACCAAGGCCCCTCTTATCTGAAGAGAAGATTCACTAAGTACATCCCGACACGCACCCTGAGATCTGCCTCATTGTTCAAACTGTCTCTTCCCCGCTTCAAACGCGCCAGACTGGGTGGTATGTCATTGTCGGTGGTGGTTGCTCGAGCCTGGAATGCCCTCCCTTTCCACCTTCGCTCCATGCCGACAGTAACTGCTTTTAAAAAACATCTGAAAACCCACCTATTTACGAGTGCAGTTTAGGAGGATTCTCTTGTCTTGTTCTTTGCCGCTTTGATCCGTTTCCCGCGCCAGGATACTCACAAGTAACAGAGCGCGTTACAAAACGGTTTATAACATAACATAACATAACAAGTGGGTGCACTGGCCAGGTCGACATGGCAGTTAACAAACTGCGCACAGGCAATGCAGTGGCAGGCTTGAGCCCTCTTTTCGGCGCTACTCATGTTGGTTGCACAATCAGTGCTGCAAACCCACTAGTAGCATTTGAATGAACAGCCCTGGCACATTCAGTGCACTTTACTAGGGACCTACTGGTAAAACAGATATACCAATCATGGATAACCAATCATCATAACAATTTACGTGGAGAGCATATGCACTTAAGCACTGATCAGCAGTGGTAAAGTGCCCAGAGTCCTATAGCCAACAACCACAGGTCAGGAAAAACAAAGGTGGAAGAAGCAAAAAGTTTGGGGATAACCCTGCAAAAAGGGCCTTTTCAACACAACCCCCTTCCAGCCTAAAGCCAGGGTAGACCAATCAATGCCTTGATAGGCTACCCTGCTTGGGGCAACAGAACATGGAAAATGGCCTGAACAGCAGGGGACTATTCCTGTTCTACGCCTTCCTGAACCCAGTTGGATCCCTCTATCTATACTCTCACGGCCCACTAGGCTAATCCATGGGGGACCCTTCTCCTCACCTGGGGACCCCATCTGTGCAGCACCTAAACTTACTTTGCTCACAGATGTGTCTGCACTGGTTTCCAACATGCATTCTTCTCAACTGGCTGTGCCTGTTGAAGATGTGGTTGATATGGTTAGCAAGTTTAAGCTATGCTGTATCTTCGGGCTCTTGATCTTGGCTGGTGGAGCAGAGGGAAACGTAATAGAAAGCGATGGAAAGACCAATGGCACATGGGAGACACGTTGGAAGGCAACTCAGTCTGTCCCTGAGGTGGTGTGTGTTGCTCCATTTGCTACCCCCAGTTAGACGGTAGGCTATCTGGTGCCCATCTATCTGGCATCTTCTATCTCTGTGTCATGCCCCTGCATCACAGGATTGTCCTCATCATTGTAGACCTAACAATTATTGTCACTGCATTTTTATTTTGTCAGCACAGATACAGCCTAGCCTTATGTGAAAGGCGCCTTTGAACCTGCCAAGGTTTCTACTTTTTTAAATCCTCCTCATGCTATTGCATATATGCATTCGATTGTTCTGATGTTACCTTATTATTTAGTTTAATCAAAACTGACAGATTCCAAACTGTTCAAATTAAAAGTACAGTCATCAAGAAACCTAAAATCACTTGTTAGATCAGTATAATGTTGCTACAATTGTATCCACTTGCAAGCGTCTTTTGCTGTTTTGTTGTGTAACATATAATAGGCCGGGGGACCCTTTTTCAAAAATCAGCCGCAACCGTTAGCGCTGTTCTTCCGCCCACTACACTTAATACAGACAAAACAGTTTCGGAGGATGAACTTTCACAGAGGCTGTGGAAACACTCAGGTGGGACTCAAACCCACAGGGACTAGAACGCCAGAATGGGACTTACACTCAATACTAGTTTCTACAAATGGAGGAAAACAACATATAGTGAAACTGCAACGTAAGCCAAACACTTAAAATAGGGGTGATTTCTCAGTTGGAACTCCAACCCTCGGAGACCCCTTATGACACTCTAATCCATCCTGGATGAAATTCTAGCACACTGGGGAATTGGTGTAACCATTCTGAAGGCACTCACACACAACCCCGCACAGCTTTTACCGATACCAAAGGAAAATATAAAATTAGATGAAGTGGGAAGACTGACTTAGGGTGACAGCGAACTGCTTCCTAATTCAAGGTTCCTGCACAGGGAAAAAGTTGCACATCAATCCCCACAGGCCTCAGCACTGATCACCAGTCCTCATCCAATCACTGAGGACGAGCCCTCAGATTCTCTCAATAGAATGCACTTAAAGTAATCTTGGGCAACATCTCGTATCAGTAAGAAGCATTTAATCAATGATCATCGGAGTGCCTAGCAACAGTGTTCCAGGAGACATTCCGACTGAACAAGTGATCACATTCTTCGAAATTCTTAGCAAACACAAGGAGATGATGGACGGAGCGCCAACACTTTTCAGACAATTACTCCCAGTCACAGATTTGGGTTGAATCCATCAACCTTCTTTAGCTCACTTGGCCAGCCTAGTTCAGACCCAGCCATATGCAAATCAGTCTTGACCCTGTTCCTCATGGGAACCGTCCAGCCCAAATGTCATGTCAGGTCTTCACTGAACCGGAAACAAGCATCCTGGGACCGGTTTTGGGAAACTCCCCTCTTCAGCCAGGCTAGCTTGAATCCAGTACCAAAGTGAGCAAGGGACCCACATCTAGGCATACCCTGCCAACTTTAGGCGAAAAAAGCAAATACAAGAAGATGATGGCTGGAGAGTTGAAACTTTTCAGATGATCACCATTAGTCACAGATCTGGTTTGAATCCATCATCGTTCTTTAGCTCACTTCACCCCCCCAGTTCAGACCCAGCCATATGCAAATCAGTCTTGATCATGGGAACAGTCCAGGCAGAAACTGCCAAGCATCCTGGGACCGGTTGCAGTTTTGCCCTAAGTGGGAAGGGTATGCCCAGACGTGGATCCCGTGCTCACTATGCCACTGGTTTCAAGCTAGCCTGGATGAGGGGGGATTCCCTGAAACCAGTCCAATGATGCTTGTTTTCTGGTCCAGGGAGGACCTGGCTTGGCAGTTCAGGCTGGACTGTTCCTATGAGGAGCAGGGTCAAGGCTGATTTTGCATACGGCTGGGTCCAAACTGGAATGCGGTGGTGAGCAAAATAACAATGGATTAAACCCAGATCTGTGACTGGGGGTGAATGTTTGAAAATGTTCAACATTCCATCCATCATCTTTTTGTGTTGCTTTTTCACCTTAAGTGGGAAGGGTATGCCCAGATGAGGGTCCCATGCTTACTATGCCACTGGTTTCAAGCTAGCCTGGCTGATATGGGGTGATGCTCCGAAACCGGTCCCAAGATGCTTGTTTTCCGATCCAAGGAGGACCTGCCTTGGTAGGTCAGGCTGGACTATTCTCATGAGGAACAGGGTCATGGCTGAATTGCATATGGCTGGGCCCAAACTGGAATGGTGTGGTGAGCAAAATAACAATGGATTAAACCCACATTTTTGACTGTGGGTGAATGTTTGACAATGTTCAACATTCCATCCATCTTTTTGTATTGCAGTCTTAGAAATTCTTAACATAAACATGTGACCAATACACAGCCAATGAGGCAGCAGTCCCACCGCCATATTCAGCAATCAAACATGTGATAATCATGAAAAAAATAAATTATTATTGGAGCATAGATAATGAGGCAGTTTCCATTAGCACGGCAAGAGCAGAGTTTTCCATGACAGCACTCTCACCTTCTGCACATTACTTCCTCACACTTCTCTTAGACATGTGAACCTCCACTGTCCTGCTTCAAACCTCAGCTACATTTTTCATCTTGCATATACCATTGCAGTTTGTTGTTCTTTGCATGATCTATCACATAAGCACAATTAGCTACTGTATCGATTCGATTCAATGAACTTTATTTCGATTCATACATAGAATCATAAAAGTATAAACAGATTAAAAGAGAACATTACACAAATAATTAAAAAGACCATACAATTATATTGACATCCATAGTACATATTATATATCCAGATTAAATTTGCAATACATTTAGAATAAAAGGGTCACATATATGAACAAACATATTGTAAAGTGCTTGTGCGTTCCATGTAGATACCAATCTATACAATAATCTACTACATGTATGTCAAATAGTAACAGAAGGTTTCCAATAATGCTGTTCAATATCGATTTCTAATAGTGAGCGCCAGCCTAATAAAGCTAAGCACGGCACTACATATAGCTGGAGTTGAGAAGGACAATAAATACTTATAGCCCTCTTTATAATAACGGGATCCAAGAGTTAACAAGACAGGCTTAATGAACCGATTTCTTGGGTCTTTATACAGGGTACAAAAAAGAATGAGATGCACAGTATTTTGTGAAACCTTATTATTACAAGGGCAAGGGGGTAGTCTCTCACACCACCCCCTTGCTTTGGAAAAGCAAAAAGAAAGTGCAATGCACTAAGACAAAACCTTGTCAAGTAAAAACGCCATTGGGTATGCATAATATATGATAGGTAAAGCTGCTGCTGCAGCTTACTCCTATTATATATTGCATGCTCACTATTTCTTAACATACCTAACCTGGTACGATAAGCATTTTTAATTGTTAACTTGGACTCCTTACCAACCATTTCGGGATTTAGATATATATGTCCCAACCCAATCTTGTGAAAGGTTTCCCTTACATATAGCAGCCATGGGATCTCCATAAAATAATCAAGCTTAAGGCAGTCTTGCAAAATTTCCTTTGTGAGTTTCAGTTCTTCAGACCGCCAAACCTTGCTCCATAGCAGCAAAGGAGAGACATGGATAATATCACTCACGAATTCAAGACCCACCTCGGTATGACAGAAACTATTTGAAGTACCAGATGGGACAGATAAAAGGCGCTTTATAAATTTATTTTCCATGACTTGGATCTTATTACAATTTTGTATTCCCCACACTCCCGCACCATATGTTGCAACAGGGAGGCATTTTGCTTTATATAAAGATTTTAGTTCTGCAATCGGCTTTTGAACCAATTTACTAGAAAAACGGAACAGGGCCTCTATAGATTGCGTAGCCTTTTGAACGCGAGCTGATATTAAAGGATCCCCACTCAAAGTTTTGTTGAATAAATTCCCCAGATAATTAAAATTATCGACTTTCGCAATAATTGAGTCTTTCACCATAAACCTGCGAGATTTTACCCCTTTGGGACCACAGACCATGGCAAAAGACTTTGTGAAGTTGACCCTTAGATCTAATCCTTGCATAAAAGTGTCAAAAGCATTCAAACAGGTTTGCATGCTGTTAGCAGTTAGGGTCATTAACACCGTGTCATCTGCATAAGATAACATCGGTATCCATTTACCACTAACCAGGGGGAAGTCTGCACAGCTATCCAACAGAAAACTTTCCAAACCGTTGGTATACACCAGAAACAAAAAAGGAGCCAGGATACATCCCTGGTGAACACCTTCAGAAGATGGGATGGGTTTTGTCTTCTCCTCACCTGGGCCAAATCTAATCCTCACTGTTGTGGCGGCATGCAGCCTGCGGAGCAGGATGACCAACGATTCTTCAAACCCCATGGTCTCCATCATTTGCCACAAATTGCCTCTACAAACAGTGTCAAAGGCACTGGATAAGTCCATGAAGGCCAAGTGAATACAACCACGCTTGGCCCTTATGTACTTACCCATAATTAAAGCCAAATTAAGACACTGCTCTGTGGTTCCTTTACCTCTCCTAAGCCCATACTGGGAATAAGCATGGGCGGAAAATCCGTTTCGCTCGCGGATTTTGCGGATTTTCGGGAAATTCGCAATCCGCGAGATTCGCGAATCTCCCGCAAAATCCGCAAATCCGCGAGCAGCGGATTTTGCTCGCACTGCTCGCACTGTTCGCGTGAGTTCGCGGCTTCCCAGTACAACTTCGCGCCCCGCGAATAAGTGCAAAATTGCAGAAATACGATCTAATCAAAACTGAAACTACTTACCAGGTTCAAAAGTTCAGGCTCATCATTAGTAGCCATTTCCTGTAGTGCTTGCTGAGGGGCCCCTCCAGAGTTCAGTTGCCAGTTGCAACTATTATGTGACCCTGCTCTGAACCTCAGAATAGTTACACATATGCCACAAAGGTCCTGAATTACAGCTAAGGGAGACAAGCAGGAGCCAGGCTGGCAGTTCAAATCCATTAATCAGCCCCTAATTCATTATTGTCAGTTGGGGCAGGGCAGGTGTTGTAACTAATTTTGCAACAATGAAAGCACTTAGCAAGTGCAAAAGTTCACTAATCAGGAAGCACTAAGGAAGCAGTTGCCAGCTAAAAATATATTCTGTGACACATTAATCAGCCCCAAATTAATTCAGGTCACTTGAGGCAGGGAAGGTGTGCTTGCGTTGCCACAATAATGTACACTGACTGGACAACCAGAGGGTGCTGTGATGAAACAGAGGGTGGCATGGGTGGGCCAGAGGGTGGCATGAGTAGTCAGAGAGTGGCAGTGGTGACAGAGAGTGGCAGTGATGAAGAAGAGTGTCCCAAACAGGCTGGACACGTAGAAACAACAAGTTCGCGAAACTTGCGACCCGACAGGTAAGTTCGCAATTTGCGACATTGTACAAAACCCTCGCGAACTGGCAGAAACCCGCGCAAACACAAAAAAAAAAAATCCGCAAATTCGCGAGAATTCGCGGATTTTGCGGATTGCGAGTTCGCAAATCCGCAAAATTCGCGAACGCGAGATTCGCAAAATTCGCCCATGCTTAACTGGGAATCCACGATAATACCTGATGACTCGGCCCATGTTTCCAGGCGTGCCAGTATCACCCTTCCCATCAACTTACAAGATGCATCTATTAACGATATTGGTCTGTAACAGCACGGATCACCTTTATCACCCTTTTTAACTATCGGTACCACTACCGCCTCTTGCCAGGAAGTCGGAATGCGCCCTACCACAACTGCTCTAAATAGATTTAATAAGAGTGGTGCCCACCCCTCAACGTTGTATTTAAAAAGATCTAAACGGACTGCATCAGGCCCTGGGGCCTTAAGTGTGGTGCCCTTCCTTAAAGCGGCCTTTACCTCTGGGAGAGTGAGTGAAAGGCTAAGCATTAGGGCTGACTCCAAATGGAAATCACTAGCCCACTCATTAGCAGTTGACAGCATCACCCCTTTTGGATTAAAAATTCTTCCATAATGTGCTTTCCAGGTATCCCCTGGTATATGCACCAACATGTTGCCCTTTTCTTCACTGTTTAGGAATGGGCGGTTTATTACCTCCCAAAAAAGCCTGCTATCCCTCAGTTCTGACGCTTTTCCTAAATCATCCCATGCCTTTTTCCTTAAGTCTGATTTTCGCCTATTGAAAACATCTCTGGACGTTTTCCTTGACTTTCTAACCAGCTCCCTATCCCGTGGTACTTGATGTAGTGCCTTCGTTATTCTAGTTTGTGCTGCGGAACATTCAGCATCAAACCATTTGCATCCATTTTCTTTCCCCCCCCCCCCCACAGTTTTTAAAAGGTGGGATGCCACATTGCGTAGAAGAGCCTCAAAGTTCTTAATTATTACATCTGGCTAAGTGGTGGGGGTTAAGCAAGCATCTATCCTTACCTTATTTGCTTTAAAAATCTCCACCTCCAACTGCCTTGCGTCTACCTTATCCCACTTTTAGGTGACCCCTTGATCCTGGCTATATTTTATTGGCTGTTCCGGGGTCTGAACTCTTTCAAGAACAGGGCTCAAACTTAAGATTAAGGGGTTATGGTCGCTAGCAGGGTTCACTTCAATCTGAAAATCATTAACAAGATGAGTGTACCTGCTAGAGACCATAGCAAAATCAATTACGCTCATCTGGCCCCCTGTACCTTGAAAGGTGGGTATACCCAATGGTCTAGGGAAACTAGGCATGTCCAGGACACAAAGTTTGCTAATCATAATGATATTATTCAAAGCATCCCCTTGTTTTGAGTGCTTGAAATGTGCCAATGGCTGGTCACTTAAGTCTACCAAGCCACAGACTCCAGTTCCGCTAAATTTGCACAAGGCACAATTAAAATCACCTACCCACATGATAAAAAGAGGAAATACAATATTAGTCACTTTAACAATCTCATCCTGTAATTTTTCAATGACCGATGTGGCATGGGCATCAAATATATTGTAGTATCAATTAATTAGAAGCAAAGGCACTGGAAATAAGTCCTTGATCATAAGCATTTGGTACCAGGGAGATTCCACCAATGTGACAGTTTTTTATCATGTTATACTTCCCAGAGATAGCTGTCATAAGACTACCATTAGCTCTTCCAGCATATGAGGGCTCAGCGTGAACATTAGCTACTGTATCTAACCAACCCTATCTGCACCTTTCTTACTTATAGCACAAAGTTATAAAACCTTGTAATATGCTTTATTATGAAAAGAGCGTCCATCAGAAACAAATTAAGTCTGTTTTTCCTAGGGATATTCAACATTATTATTTAAGATTTGGAGCTTTTCTAAGAATGCAAAATTATATTTGTTAAACCACTGAAGTCCAGTGACGTAATTTTAAATGCCATCTCCGTCTTAGGCATGCCCTGCATTCCAACCATAATAGTGTGACAATCTGTGTAATTTTATGGCAAGACCTGAGGCTAATCTTATTGCATTCTCTTTTAATGTCATCACACACAGCAGCCCTTTCAAAGCACAACAAAGTTCCAACAGTAGAACACCTAGCAATCGCCCTTCTTTTTAGCTGCTGCTTACACAGTAAGTACTTAAACTCGCACCTCTGTTTGACTGTGTGATAGAGATGATGGAATGAGATCAGGGAGATCATGTATAATAATAACATCAATGATGTCATTACATTTGGTCACAGTGGATTGGTGAAAATATTAGAGGTACAGGTCTACAATCATTAACATACCAGCTAGTAGACGCTTAACAAGACATGCACCTTAACCAAAGTCAATTCACTTTTCCAAGTCAACTATACATCTGCCGGGTTTGATTGTTTCTTAGAGTCTCTGAGAACACAAGATGCTGAAACAGCTCCAACTATATTCTTTAATTTCTTAGAATTGGCCTGAATTTGTGTAAGTCCGCACAGAGAGCTTGGCGATTTAATGTTATCTTGATCGACCAAAATCATGGATTTAGACAATTGCAGAAGTTGATAAAAGAATATTTTATAGGAAATGAGAGGCCTGCCAACATTGGCATAGTTTGGGACTGCATGAAGGGAACTATCCGAGGCATAGTGATGGAGCAAGGTTTCATACATACAGAAACTTGCTTGGACTCAGTCCTCTCGAAATAACCTATACTTAATTAATCAACATGTTTTGTTTATTAATATTTGCCGTACACAACATTTTATAAGGTGGGGAAGCTAGTCTTTGTGCTTTTACTAACAGTAACCAGAGTGTCCTAAAATGGCCGCTGCAAATGCAGGAACTCTTCTGCGCATGCGTCTGCCACATCTACTTGGTGTGACGTATCTGTGCTTTGGTGGGAAATTCTTGCTTCTGCGCACTAGTGCCAAGATGGCCGCTCCATGTCTTACACATTTAAGTATAGCAAGGGGTCGGAAAAGTGAGTGTGTTTCTTATCCATTAATGATATGTGCTATGACCAATGAATAGCGAAATCTGTCGCTGGATCTCTCAGAGGTGCCTAAAGCGATCCCTTCAGACTTCCACCCTGTACCGCCCTACATCATTTGGGAACCTTCAATTTGCACATGGGGAACCGAGTGCCCAGTGTTAGATTTGGCCAGACTCAGCCGAATCTAACACATCAATCCCAAACCGTCTGTGATGTAATCTGTATTGGGTATCAGGAGGTAGCTGAAAAGCAGTGCTAAATTGTGTAAACCAAAAGGTGTATAAAGTGCAATATCTAAAATTGAGTGAAAAGGAGGAAAATATTTTTATTGAACACCTCCTTTTTCTCTACGATAAAAACAGTGCAAATGGTAGTCTTAACAAATAACTACGCAGATGAAAAAAGTGGTCGACATGTTTCTGCAGTTTTATATCGGGCCCATGGGTCAATTTACTGCTTCATCAGGACCTATTTTGCTACTGCTAGGTATGGTGATGTTAATCAAAATCAAAAGCAGTGTGAAAAACAAAAGTAAATATCACCTGAGAGTCTCCTGTGTTCAAATTGTCGGAGTGCACCAGATGGACAGACAAAACACACATATGAAAGAGAAATGTACATATCATTAGTGACAATAGCATTTCAAGAAGCATCTGCTGAATTAGTTTATCCAGTCAGAAGTGCGTACTGCAAAACATCATGTTACCTAATATTGGTGTGCCATTAGAGCTATATCACCAACGTATCTAATAATCATATGCACTTAGTAAACATATAGAATTACTCTCACCCAATTTGCAGGAGAATGTTGCCCCCCCTCACCTCAGCTCAGGTAAAACGGAGCACCGCTCTATTCAAGCCAAACAAAAGAAAAGATCAGAGGAAGCACCTCGATGCTGTGAATTAAAACAACACTCTTCGCTTTACCTCGGCAGATGGTGTTTAGGTAAACCATCCATTACTTATTTTTGGTTACTGTAGTCACCGCCCAGTCAAAACACCACTGATGTCGTAGATGGATTTAATCTCATAAACTGAGCAGGTGGACCTAATACTTGCAAGGACATACTCAAGACAGTGTCTGTTCCTAAATTCGTCATCATTGAATGCGATTTACACTCATCATACTGCACACAAACTGATCTCACTGCACTCACATGTGAGCTACCATCTTGATTAAATAGTGTGGCGATCACTAAGATTTTTCAAGTTAGAGAATTATCGCAAGTGCCCAGGAGCTCTACTAGGTGTGTACGATACCCCTCATTTAAACATAACGAGGTAAATCAACTTGCCGGGCACTCGCATTCACAGATACACACCATCGTGTGTATAGATGAGACACCAAAACAGCACGCGAGCCCACACACATCGCTCCTATTGCGATGCGTGTAGCCAATCAATGCTATCGTTTGGGCGCTAGTTAGGATTTTCCTCACTAGCCACGTTTGTAGTTTATGGATCTCAGCTAGAGTCGGTGCCATATACTCACCGGGCTGCCCCTTTATTCAATCATCCTAAGGAATCGCCAGCCTGCCTACCTGTCCGTCGGTACTCCAGACGTCCTTCTGGGCTGTCTGTGGGAGGTGCCGAACGGACAGGAGGAGGTGTATTTGGCGAATCCTCTGGTTGGCTGCCGCTGAGATGTCATCTAAGCGCGCCCCCGAGGCTGTAGGGAAATGTAGTGCGAAATCCCAATTGTGCCGATTTCGTGTGCTAGAAGTAGATTTAAGGAGTGTCTTGAGTCACTTGTTCTAACATCGCCTCACTAGACATGAGCAGTTGAGATATTGAGTCATTAACCTCTCATTGTCTGGAAGAGAATTTCTTCGACGTATGTTTTTATTCACAAAGGTGCAGAACTACATAATGGACTACAAAGCCCCTTGGAATATAGGGAAATGTAGTTAGATCTACCCAGTTATCACATTGTAAACATAATGTGTCAGTACCCTCCTGTTTGCCCTTAATCTATATGGCGCGTCTGGGAGGAAATATGTATTACCTCATGAGCCTAGTCGAGGATAAACATTATATATAAACTCATCGCTATTTATGGTTAAATGAGGTATTGCCAATCAACCATAATGTGCATAGCCACCATTGGTATTCATACTTGACTTATGAAGAGGGTTTCAACTGTGTGATATACTGTGTATTCCCTCTAATAATGCAGGCTATCGTATCATAGCCTGATCCTGAATTCTCTCAAATCTATAGAAGAAACATCTCGTGAAGAGGGAGCTGGGAGAATTTTATTCGATGTATGCAAACTAGTTACAATGACATCCAGGGGATATATATTCGTTCAACCCATGTTTGTCTGTCTGCAGCTTATAAACCCATTTCTGCTCACGTTTAAAGAGGAAGCCACTTACATCAGTGATATGTGTTGGTATCAGTGACTGTTCTAGTACAGTCCAGTGTAGATCTATGGGAGTATGTTTTGCCTCTATAAAGTGATTTGTCATCCTAGTTGACTGTTTCGAGCATCTTATTGAGCTTTTGTGCTCCGAAATGCGTATTTTGACCCTCCGTGTATTCATCCCTACATACAGTTTCTTACAGGGGCAACTAATTAGATACACCAGATTGCTACTATAACAATTCGTGAATCTACGTTGCTCCCATGGTCGGTCTGTGCCGATGTCAATGGTCAAGGATTTCGCTGTCTGTGGACAAGCCGCGCAATTGCCACAGGGATGATGGCCTCTTGCTGCCGGCATATCCCACAGAGTCCCTATTGCTCGAGGGATCTCACATTTGGGTCGTGTATGGACCAAATTGTCCTTGAGATTCTGACCTCTTTTGAACGCAAATAGTGGGGCAGGTAAGGTGTCAGCGCCTGTATTTAGGATGTTCCAATGCTTCCTCACTATTTTCTGAATCTGATTTGATTCGGTACAGAATGTTTGTACACACGTGATTCGATCTTGTTTGGGCTTGGGAGGTAGAATATCTAACAGGCTCTCTCTGTTAATATTTGATGCTCTTTTTTTGGACTTACGAATCAGTTGTTTGGGGTAATTTTTCAATGACAGATCTATTTCAAGGCTCTTGGCATGGTGTTCAAATGCCTGTCTGGTTGAGCAATTTCGTTGGATCAGAAGAAATTGCCCGTAGGGCAGGTTATCCCGGAGTGCTTTAGGATGGCAACTGTGGCAGCTAAGTAAAGAGTTTTTTGCCAGTGGTTTGCGGTATAGTTCTGATTCTAGACCCGTAGTGGTAGAAGTAATTAGAAGGTCGAGGAACGCCAAGTGTGATCTGCTATGTTCCATCGTGAATTTGAGGTACCAATTCCTTTCATTCAGCCAACCTTGGAAGTTCTGAAGTTCTTCCTCCGTGCCTCTCCAGATAACTAGAACACCATCGTTCGGCACCTCCCACAGACAGGCCAGAAGGACGTCTGGAGTACCGACGGACAGGTAGGTAGGCTGGCGATTCCTTAGGATGATTGAATAAAGGGGCAGCCCGGTGAGTATATGGCACCGACTCTATCTGAGATCCATAAACTACAAACGCGGCTAGTGAGCAAAATCCTAACTAGCGCCCAAACGATAGCATTGATTGGCTACACGCATCGCAATAGGAGCGATGCGTGTGGGCTCGCGCGCTGTTTTGGTGTCTCATCTATACACACAATGGTGTGTATCTGTGAATTCGAGTGCCCGGCAAGTTGATTTACCTCGTTATGTTTAAATGAGGGGTGTCGTACACACCTAGTAGAGCTCCTGGGCACTTATGATAATTCTCTAACTTGAAAAATCTTAGTGATTGCCACACTATTTAATCAAGATGGAAGCTTACATGTGAGTGCAGTGAGATCAGTTTGTGTGCAGTATGATGAGTGTAAATCGCATTCAATGATGACGAATTTAGGAACAGACATTGTCTTGAGTATGTCCTTGCAAGTATTAGGTACACCTGCTCAGTTTATGAGATTAAATCCTTCTATGACATCAGTGGTGTTTTGACTGGGGGGTGACTAAAGTAACCAAAACTAAGTAATGGATGGTTTACCTAAACACCATCTGCCAAGTTAAGGCGAAGAGTGTTGTTTTAATTCGCAGCATCGAGGTGCTTCCTCTGATCTTTTCTTTTGTTTGGCTTGAATAGAACGGTGCTTCGTTTTACCTGAGCTGTGGCCAGGTGAGGGGGGCAACATTCTCCTGCAAATTGGGTGAGTGTAATTCTATATGTTTACTAAGTGCATATGATTATTAGATACGTTGGTGATCTAGCTCTCATGGCACACCAATATTAGGTAACATGATGTTTTGCAGTACGCACTTCTGACTGGATAAACTAATTCAGCAGATGCTTCTTGAAATGCTATTGTCACTAATGATATGTACAGTTCTCTTTCATATGTGTGTGTGTATGTCTGTCCATCTGGTGCACTCCGACAATTTGAACACAGGAGACTCTCAGGTGATATTTACTTTGTTTTTCACACTGCTTTTGATTTTGATTTACATCACCATACCTAGCAGTAGCAAAATAGGTCCTGATGAAGCAGTAAGGTGACCCATGGGCCAGATATAAAACTGCAGAAACATGTCGACCACTTTTTCATCTGCGTAGTTATTTGTTAAGACTACCATTTGCACTGTTTTTATCGTTGAGAAAAAGGAGGTGTCCATTAAAAATATTTTCCTCCTTTTCACTCAATTTTAGATATTGCACTTTATACACCTTTTGGTTTACACAATTTAGCACTGCTTTTCAGCTACCTCCTGATACCCAATACAGATTACATCACAGACGGTTTGGGATTGATGTGTTAGATTCGGCTGAGTCTGGCCAAATCTAGCACTGACAAAGTATGAAAGGGAGGTATTTGCACAGCTGTTAGTGGTCAAGTATCCAATAAAGTTAAGCAGTGAAGCGTGCAACCAGGGGTAAACGCTGTCTGGACCGGTCAGCGTGAGGTCAAAGACTAATACAAGGCTACCCCTGTTGAGAGGTAGACCCCCCAGTGCACCGCGTTGAAAAGACACACAGGTCTAATGATTTGAAGCAGACTTCATAAATGTTCAATCCAAATGATTTACTGGTTCATCGTGATTTAGTACATATACATTGAGTTCCATGTATAAGATATCGTAATCCAAATGCAAATGAAGTTTATCATCAACGGAATAAAGGTCCGAAAATTATAAATCCCAATGCATTTCGGGCTAAAATAAAAGCCCTTCCTCAGGGGATCGCTCTACAAACAAAAGAAATAGCCATCATCAAATCACGTTCAAGTATCATCAATAACCTACATGAACAACTATAAAGAATGTCAGATAGAAACAAATAGAAACAAAAAGTGTGCTCAATCGAACAGCCGAATTTCCCAAAAAGCGTATGATCTCAATAGAAGGTAAATGGACAAATAAATGCGTGTAAACGGAAAGCCAAGTGAAATGCAAGAATAGGAATCCAAGAATAGGAAGGCTCAGACTAGCCTCGTGACGACAGAATGACAAACCCAGTGAATCACCGTACAAGAGCCGAGCGGTGATTAATAATGCAAAGTGAAAGTGCGGAAGAATTCCAGAGAACCCGCTAACCAGAGTGTTAGACTCAGATGCAGCCAGACTATAACGCGCGCGGTCAGAAAGACCGTAAAGGAGAGTTAGTCACAATGAATTAGTCCCCCAACCAGAGGTACTCACAGTGTGCGCTGAAAACGCGAACCATGTTAAACAAGCCGGATCACGAAGCAAACGCGCCGGGGCGATGAGAGTATAAGAGACAGCGTATAGACATAAAGGATGGACTGCGGTTCACCTGGGTGTGAGCGCCATCTTGGAATGGTGAAACAACATTCAACAGATGAATAGCAGGAACGAGTCCCACATCATTCAGTGAGGTGCACCATGACAAAAAACAAATGTAGAAGAAAATAAAACACAAACGAACCACAGGAAGAAACGTGCAAGAGTAAACAAAACAAAAACACACAATAATCAAGAAGATGACAGACATATGTAGTGTGACACACAAGAACAGACATGATAATTAACAGATAACACAAAAATTCCATGCGATCATTGAGCCCGTGCGGCTGCATGGTCGCCATGTAACGAATCCAGAAGTTTTCCCTCTTCAATAAAGTTTTTTTGTTGTCGTGTATCACTGGAACTTGCTCTAGGATGAGATATTTCAGTTGAGCAATGGTGTGATTATGTTCCAAAAAGTGAGTAGCAACAGTAGATCTCATGTTGCCTGTCCTGATATTGCTCTTGTGTTCTAACAAACGTGTCCTGATTTTTCGTTCAGTGTGTCCCACATAACACTTGCCACAGGGACACTTCAAGAGGTAGATGACATTCATGGAATTGCACGTGGCATTCACCTGTAATTTTATGGGGTGCCCCTTCATGGGGTGGTTGACAATGTTCCCCAGAATGCAATTGTGGCAGTTGCTGCAGTTGTGACAAGGGCGCAGACCCTTGTAAGCGACGGGTTGACTGTCGGATTTAGGTTTGCATAGCATTTCCTTCAAGTTTCTTCCCCTTGTATAGGCGAACATGGGTTGTTGTGCAAAGGCTCCCTGGAAATCTGGTTCCAGGCTCAGTAGTGCCCAGTGTTTGGAAATGATGTTTTTGAACTGTTTACTCAGAACTGTGTACTTGGATACAACTACCATTCTGGAATTTTCAGATTTAGTGCGAACCTGTAGAAGTTCGTCACGAGTTATGTTCCCACACCGGGTGACTGTCTTTTGTAAAGTTTGTGGCGGATAGCCACGAGCCTTGAACCTCTCGACCATGTTGTTCATTTCAACCTGACAGGTTTCTTCGGAAGTAACGATGCGTTTGACACGCATCAGTTGAGACAAAGGGAGATTCTGTTTCAACCCCACTCGATGAAAGCTTTGGTAGTGTAACATAGAGTTCCGATCCGTCGGTTTTCGGAAAATGGCAGTCGTTACTTTGCCAGCTTGTCTTTCCACCTTGACATCAAGGAAATGAATGCTTGTCCTGTCAAAGTTCCAGGTGAATTGTATACGCTCACTGATGATATTCCATGTGTTCAAAAAATCCACAAGAGCTTGTTCAGTGCCTGACCATAACATGAAAATGTCATCAATGAATCTCAGGTAGAGTTTCCCACTGTCACTTCAAGCTGTTTGGTTTAATATGTGGGTTTCCTCAAAAGATTTCATGAAGGTATTGGCGTACGACGGCGCCGTGCAATTGCCCATGGCCGTCCCGCAGAGCTGGTGGAACCATTTGTCAGATACTGAGAAGTAACTATGGTATAGGGTGAAGACCAATAGTTCCATCAACAGTACCTGCAAGTCAGAGTCAAGGTTGGAGTGAGAAAGTTCATGTTCAACAGCCATTAAACCCAAGTCATGGGGTATGGACGTGTATAGCGAACACACGTCCACAGTGCACAGTATCAGTTCTTGGTCTTGAAGACTGCTGGTGGCCTGTTGCAGTTTAATCAAGAAGTCTGTCGTGTCTCTGACATAAGATCTCGTGTTCAACACAAATGGCTGTAGATATTTGTCTAAAAACTTTCCGGTGTTCTCGTGAATGCTTCCTCTGGTTGAGACAATCGGTCTCATGGGTGGTTTGGAGGGGTGCTTGTGCACCTTCGGTAACATGTATAACACAGGTGATTTGGGGTTGATCGGAGTGAGATACCGACGTGCTCGGTCATTAATGGTGCCATTATCAAATGCCTGGTTGATAATTTTCATGAGTATAGCCAGAAACTCATTGGTGGGATCAGAAGGTAAAGGAGCGTATGTATTAAGATCAGATGTGTGTGTCTCAATTTGTTCCGCATAATATGTCGAGTCCATGATCACTAGGGCACCGCCCTTGTCAGCAGTTTGGCAGACTATGGAGGAATTGTTGGCGATTTTAAGTATAACGTTTTTTTCAGCTCTAGTCAGGTTCTCACGTTTCACCTTAGATTGAAAAGGTAATTTGGCTATGTCACTTTTCACAAGATTTTCAAATGTATCTATTATTTTGTGGCTCACGGGAGCCATAAAGGTGCTGTGGGGACGTAGTCCTCTTAACATGTCGTCATCTCGTGAAGGGGTAGTGATAACATTTTGGAAGTAATGTCTCAAACGTACATTGCGTAGAAGTTTGAAGGTACTCACTTCGAGTTCCAAAGTGTTGGTTTTAGTAGTGGGAACAAATGACTGTCCTTTTTGTAGAACGCGAACTTCTTCCTCATTGAGTTGGGTAGATGAGATGTTAATCACCAAGTTTTCGTGATCGTTCATCTGCGTCTGTTGCTTTTCTTTGTTTTGGCCTGTTCTTTTTCGGCCTCTGCGGGTTTTGCCCCGCCGGGGTCGGTGGTTTGATCCTGATCCTGTTCTAAAAAATGAACCGCAGAGCTTGAGGTGCCTGGTTGTTGTGCTGCTTGTTCAGTGGTTGGCCTGGTCGTTTTGCGTGTTGTTGTGTCACCATCAGATGACGAAGTTTCAGTTGCAGAGTACGGATTAAAAGGGCGATTTGGGCGTCGGCGGGCGTACACTTCTGCCCAAGTGTACACCTCGCCGAGCTTATAATCTATGGTGTCTCTCTTGTATTTCCGGAATTTTCGTTCCTGTGTCTCACGTGTATGTTTGTCTAATTGAGCATTCACGTCCTCCAGCATTTTGGTCAGCTCCGCTGGATCGATGGCATTGTCCAGCTCGGTACGTACGGCCTTCATTTCTTGTGCCAGGTCTTCCAATGTTTTGGACAGTTCTTCCACTATAAGTAGGATTAAGTCCAACGAGCATTTGTTGAGTATGGCGTACCACCTCTCAACAAATCTCGTGTTGTTTTTGCATAGTAAGGGTTTGAGGGGGACCCGTAGGCCCCTGGGGATCCGTTGGGCGCGGTGGTACCGCACAAGGGTGCTTGCGTGTAATTTTTGATTGGTTTCCTTCTTGAGTAGGTAGAGCAATTGCTTGATGTTACTCTCCGCGCTCCTAGAGCTGGTGGCCGTGGCGACGTCCTCCTGAATCATGCCATAGATTTTATCGGCGTCCCCCGCCGTGAAGGCGAAGGTGTCGGCATTGAGATCGGTCATGTTCGATACCACATCGTAATTCATTTTTGAAGTTAGAGTAGCGTGCTAAAACCCCGGTACAGAACAGTAGTGGACTCACAAAGTATGAAAGGGAGGTTTTGCACAGCTGTTAGTGGTCAAGTATCCAATAAAGTTAAGCAGTGAAGCGTGCAACCAGGGGTAAACGCTGTCTGGACCGGTCAGCGTGAGGTCAAAGACTAATACAAGGCTACCCCTGTTGAGAGGTAGACCCCCCAGTGCACCGCGTTGAAAAGACACACAGGTCTAATGATTTGAAGCAGACTTCATAAATGTTCAATCCAAATGATTTACTGGTTCATCGTGATTTAGTACATATACATTGAGTTCCATGTATAAGATATCGTAATCCAAATGCAAATGAAGTTTATCATCAACAGAATAAAGGTCCGAAAATTATAAATCCCAATGCATTTCGGGCTAAAACAAAAGCCCTTCCTCAGGGGATCGCTCTACAAACAAAAGAAATAGCCATCATCAAATCACGTTCAAGTATCATCAATAACCTACATGAACAACCATAAAGAATGTCAGATACAAACAAATAGAAACAAAAAGTGTGCTCAATCGAACAGCCGAATTTCCCAAAAAGCGTGTGATCTCAATAGAAGGTAAATGGACAAATAAATGCGTGTAAACGGAAAGCCAAGTGAAATGCAAGAATAGGAATCCAAGAATAGGAAGGCTCAGACTAGCCTCGTGACGACAGAATGACAAACCCAGTGAATCACCGTACAAGAGCCGAGCGGTGATTAATAATGCAAAGTGAAAGTGCGGAAGAATTCCAGAGAACCCGCTAACCAGAGTGTTAGACTCAGATGCAGCCAGACTATAACGCGCGCGGTCAGAAAGACCGTAAAGGAGAGTTAGTCACAATGAATAAGTCCCCCAACCAGAGGTACTCACAGTGTGCGCTGAAAACGCGAATCATGTTAAACAAGCCGGATCACGAAGCAAACGCGCCGGGGCGATGAGAGTATAAGAGACAGCGTATAGACATAAAGGATGGACTGCGGTTCACCTGGGTGTGAGCGCCATCTTGGAATGGTGAAACAACATTCAACAGATGAATAGCAGGAACGAGTCCCACATCATTCAGTGAGGTGCACCATGACAAAAAACAAATGTAGAAGAAAATAAAACACAAACGAACCACAGGAAGAAACGTGCAAGAGTAAACAAAACAAAAACACACAATAATCAAGAAGATGACAGACATATGTAGTGTGACACACAAGAACAGACATGATAATTCACAGATAACACAAAAATTCCATGCGATCATTGAGCCCGTGCGGCTGCATGGTCGCCATGTAACGAATCCAGAAGTTTTCCCTCTTCAATAAAGTTTTTTTGTTGTCGTGTGTCACTGGAACTTGCTCTAGGATGAGATATTTCAGTTGAGCAATGGTGTGATTATGTTCCAAAAAGTGAGTAGCAACAGTAGATCTCATGTTGCCTGTCCTGATATTGCTCTTGTGTTCTAACAAACGTGTCCTGATTTTTCGTTCAGTGTGTCCCACATAACACTTGCCACAGGGACACTTCAAGAGGTAGATGACATTCATGGAATTGCACGTGGCATTCACCTGTAATTTTATGGGGTGCCCCTTCATGGGGTGGTTGACAATGTTCCCCAGAATGCAATTGTGGCAGTTGCTGCAGTTGTGACAAGGGCGCAGACCCTTGTAAGCGACGGGTTGACTGTCGGATTTAGGTTTGCATAGCATTTCCTTCAAGTTTCTTCCCCTTGTATAGGCGAACATGGGTTGTTGTGCAAAGGCTCCCTGGAAATCTGGTTCCAGGCTCAGTACTGCCCAGTGTTTGGAAATGATGTTTTTGAACTGTTTACTCAGAACTGTGTACTTGGATACAACTACCATTCTGGAATTTTCAGATTTAGTGCGAACCTGTAGAAGTTCGTCACGAGTTATGTTCCCACACCGGGTGACTGCCTTTTGTAAAGTTTGTGGCGGATAGCCACGAGCCTTGAACCTCTCGACCATGTTGTTCATTTCAACCTGACAGGTTTCTTCGGAAGTAACGATGCGTTTGACACGCATCAGTTGAGACAAAGGGAGATTCTGTTTCAACCCCACTCGATGAAAGCTTTGGTAGTGTAACATAGAGTTCCGATCCGTCGGTTTTCGGAAAATGGCAGTCGTTACTTTGCCAGCTTGTCTTTCCACCTTGACATCAAGGAAATGAATGCTTGTCCTGTCAAAGTTCCAGGTGAATTGTATACGCTCACTGATGATATTCCATGTGTTCAAAAAATCCACAAGAGCTTGTTCAGTGCCTGACCATAACATGAAAATGTCATCAATGAATCTCAGGTAGAGTTTCCCACTGTCACTCCAAGCTGTTTGGTTTATTATGTGGGTTTCCTCAAAAGATTTCATGAAGGTATTGGCGTACGACGGCGCCGTGCAATTGCCCATGGCCGTCCCGCAGAGCTGGTGGAACCATTTGTCAGATACTGAGAAGTAACTATGGTATAGGGTGAAGACCAATAGTTCCATCAACAGTACCTGCAAGTCAGAGTCAAGGTTGGAGTGAGAAAGTTCATGTTCAACAGCCATTAAACCCAAGTCATGGGGTATGGACGTGTATAGCGAACACACGTCCATAGTGCACAGTATCAGTTCTTGGTCTTGAAGACTGCTGGTGGCCTGTTGCAGTTTAATCAAGAAGTCTGTCGTGTCTCTGACATAAGATCTCGTGTTCAACACAAATGGCTGTAGATATTTGTCTAAAAACTTTCCGGTGTTCTCGTGAATGCTTCCTCTGGTTGAGACAATCGGTCTCATGGGTGGTTTGGAGGGGTGCTTGTGCACCTTCGGTAACATGTATAACACAGGTGATTTGGGGTTGATCGGAGTGAGATACCGACGTGCTCGGTCATTAATGGTGCCATTATCAAATGCCTGGTTGATAATTTTCATGAGTATAGCCAGAAACTCATTGGTGGGATCAGAAGGTAAAGGAGCGTATGTATTAAGATCAGATGTGTGTGTCTCAATTTGTTCCGCATAATATGTCGAGTCCATGATCACTAGGGCACCGCCCTTGTCAGCAGTTTGGCAGACATTTGGATTGAACATTTATGAAGTCTGCTTCAAATCATTAGACCTGTGTGTCTTTTCAACGCGGTGCACTGGGGGGTCTACCTCTCAACAGGGGTAGCCTTGTATTAGTCTTTGACCTCACGCTGACCGGTCCAGACAGCGTTTACCCCTGGTTGCACGCTTCACTGCTTAACTTTATTGGATACTTGACCACTAACAGCTGTGCAAATACCTCCCTTTCATACTTTGTGAGTCCACTACTGTTCTGTACCGGGGTTTTAGCACGCTACTCTAACTTCAAAAATGAATTACGATGTGGTATCGAACATGACCGATCTCAAGGCCGACACCTTCGCCTTCACGGCGGGGGACGCCGATAAAATCTATGGCATGATTCAGGAGGACGTCGCCACGGCCACCAGCTCTAGGAGCGCGGAGAGTAACATCAAGCAATTGCTCTACCTACTCAAGAAGGAAACCAATCAAAAATTACACGCAAGCACCCTCGTGCGGTACCACCGCGCCCAATGGATCCCCAGGGGCCTACGGGTCCCCCTCAAACCCTTACTATGCAAAAACAACACGAGATTTGTTGAGAGGTGGTACGCCATACTCAACAAATGCTCGTTGGACTTAATCCTACTTATAGTGGAAGAACTGTCCAAAACATTGGAAGACCTGGCACAAGAAATCAAGGCCGTACGTACCGAGCTGGACAATGCCATCGATCCAGCGGAGCTGACCAAAATGCTGGAGGACGTGAATGCTCAATTAGACAAACATACACGTGAGACACAGGAACGAAAATTCCGGAAATACAAGAGAGACACCATAGATTATAAGCTCGGCGAGGTGTACACTTGGGCAGAAGTGTACGCCCGCCGATGCCCAAATCGCCCTTATAATCCGTACTCTGCAACTGAAACTTCGTCATCTGATGGTGACACAACAACACGCAAAACGACCAGGCCAACCACTGAACAAGCAGCACAACAACCAGGCACCTCAAGCTCTGCGGTTCATTTTTTAGAACAGGATCAGAATCAAACCACCGACCCCGGCGGGGCAAAACCCGCAGAGGCCGAAAAAGAACAGGCCAAAACAAAGAAAAGCAACAGACGCAGATGAACGATCACGAAAACTTGGTGATTAACATCTCATCTACCCAACTCAATGAGGAAGAAGTTCGCGTTCTACAAAAAGGACAGTCATTTGCTCCCACTACTAAAACCAACACTTTGGAACTCGAAGTGAGTACCTTCAAACTTCTACGCAATGTACGTTTGAGACATTACTTCCAAAATGTTATCACTACCCCTTCACGAGATGACGACATGTTAAGAGGACTACGTCCCCACAGCACCTTTATGGCTCCCGTGAGCCACAAAATAATAGATACATTTGAAAATCTTGTGAAAAGTGACATAGCCAAATTACCTTTTCAATCTAAGGTGAAACGTGAGAACCTGACTAGAGCTGAAAAAAACGTTATACTGAAAATCGCCAACAATTCCTCCATAGTCTGCCAAACTGCTGACAAGGGCGGTGCCCTAGTGATCATGGACTCGACATATTATGCGGAACAAATTGAGACACACACATCTGATCTTAATACATACGCTCCTTTACCTTCTGATCCCACCAATGAGTTTCTGGCTATACTCATGAAAATTATCAACCAGGCATTTGATAATGGCACCATTAATGACCGAGCACGTCGGTATCTCACTCCGATCAACCCCAAATCACCTGTGTTATACATGTTACCGAAGGTGCACAAGCACCCCTCCAAACCACCCATGAGACCGATTGTCTCAACCAGAGGAAGCATTCACGAGAACACCGGAAAGTTTTTAGACAAATATCTACAGCCATTTGTGTTGAACATGAGATCTTATGTCAGAGACACAACAGACTTCTTGATTAAACTGCAACAGGCCACCAGCAGTCTTCAAGACCAAGAACTGATACTGTGCACTGTGGACGTGTGTTCGCTATACACGTCCATACCCCATGACTTGGGTTTAATGGCTGTTGAACATGAACTTTCTCACTCCAACCTTGACTCTGACTTGCAGGTACTGTTGATGGAACTATTGGTCTTCACCCTATACCATAGTTACTTCTCAGTATCTGACAAATGGTTCCACCAGCTCTGCGGGACGGCCATGGGCAATTGCACGGCGCCGTCGTACGCCAATACCTTCATGAAATCTTTTGAGGAAACCCACATATTAAACCAAACAGCTTGGAGTGAGAGTGGGAAACTCTACCTGAGATTCATTGATGACATTTTCATGTTATGGTCAGGCACTGAACAAGCTCTTGTGGATTTTTTGAACACATGGAATATCCTCAGTGAGCGTATACAATTCACCTGGAACTTTGACAGGACAAGCATTCATTTCCTTGATGTCAAGGTGGAAAGACAAGCTGGCAAAGTAACGACTGCCATTTTCCGAAAACCGACGGATCGGAACTCTATGTTACACTACCAAAGCTTTCATCGAGTGGGGTTGAAACAGAATCTCCCTTTGTCTCAACTGATGCGTGTCAAACGCATCGTTACTTCCGAAGAAACCTGTCAGGTTGAAATGAACAACATGGTCGAGAGGTTCAAGGCTCGTGGCTATCCGCCACAAACTTTACAAAAGGCAGTCACCCGGTGTGGGAACATAACTCGTGACGAACTTCTACAGGTTCACACTAAATCTGAAAATTCCAGAATGGTAGTTGTATCCAAGTACACAGTTCTGAGTAAACAGTTCAAAAACATAATTTCCAAACACTGGGCACTACTGAGCCTGGAACCAGATTTCCAGGGAGCCTTTGCACAACAACCCATGTTCGCCTATACAAGGGGAAGAAACTTGAAGGAAATGCTATGCAAACCTAAATCCGACAGTCAACCCGTCGCTTACAAGGGTCTGCGCCCTTGTCACAACTGCAGCAACTGCCACAATTGCATTCTGGGGAACATTGTCAACCACCCCATGAAGGGGCACCCCATAAAATTACAGGTGAATGCCACGTGCAATTCCATGAATGTCATCTACCTCTTGAAGTGTCCCTGTGGCAAGTGTTATGTGGGACACACTGAACGAAAAATCAGGACACGTTTGTTAGAACACAAGAGCAATATCAGGACAGGCAACATGAGATCTACTGTTGCTACTCACTTTTTGGAACATAATCACACCATTGCTCAACTGAAATATCTCATCCTAGAGCAAGTTCCAGTGACACACGACAACAAAAAAACTTTATTGAAGAGGGAAAACTTCTGGATTCGTTACATGGCGACCATGCAGCCGCACGGGCTCAATGATCGCATGGAATTTTTGTGTTATCTGTGAATTATCATGTCTGTTCTTGTGTGTCACACTACATATGTCTGTCATCTTCTTGATTATTGTGTGTTTTTGTTTTGTTTACTCTTGCACGTTTCTTCCTGTGGTTCGTTTGTGTTTTATTTTCTTCTACATTTGTTTTTTGTCATGGTGCACCTCACTGAATGATGTGGGACTCGTTCCTGCTATTCATCTGTTGAATGTTGTTTCACCATTCCAAGATGGCGCTCACACCCAGGTGAACCGCAGTCCATCCTTTATGTCTATACGCTGTCTCTTATACTCTCATCGCCCCGGCGCGTTTGCTTCGTGATCCGGCTTGTTTAACATGGTTCGCGTTTTCAGCGCACACTGTGAGTACCTCTGGTTGGGGGACTTATTCATTGTGACTAACTCTCCTTTACGGTCTTTCTGACCGCGCGCGTTATAGTCTGGCTGCATCTGAGTCTAACACTCTGGTTAGCGGGTTCTCTGGAATTCTTCCGCACTTTCACTTTGCATTATTAATCACCGCTCGGCTCTTGTACGGTGATTCACTGGGTTTGTCATTCTGTCGTCACGAGGCTAGTCTGAGCCTTCCTATTCTTGGATTCCTATTCTTGCATTTCACTTGGCTTTCCGTTTACACGCATTTATTTGTCCATTTACCTTCTATTGAGATCACACGCTTTTTGGGAAATTCGGCTGTTCGATTGAGCACACTTTTTGTTTCTATTTGTTTGTATCTGACATTCTTTATGGTTGTTCATGTAGGTTATTGATGATACTTGAACGTGATTTGATGATGGCTATTTCTTTTGTTTGTAGAGCGATCCCCTGAGGAAGGGCTTTTGTTTTAGCCCGAAATGCATTGGGATTTATAATTTTCGGACCTTTATTCTGTTGATGATAAACTTCATTTGCATTTGGATTACGATATCTTATACATGGAACTCAATGTATATGTACTAAATCACGATGAACCAGTAAATCATTTGGATTGAACATTTATGAAGTCTGCTTCAAATCATTAGACCTGTGTGTCTTTTCAACGCGGTGCACTGGGGGGTCTACCTCTCAACAGGGGTAGCCTTGTACAAATCTAGCACTGGGCATTCGGTTCCCCATGTGCAAATTGAAGGTTCCCAAATGATGTAGGGCGGTACAGGGTGGAAGTCTGATGGGATCTCTTTAAGCACCTCTGAGAGACCCAGCGACAGATTTCGCTATTCATAGGTCATAGCACACATCATCACTGGATAAGAAACACACTCACTTTTCCGGCCCCTTGCTATTCTTAAGTTGGTATTCAAGTAATTATTAGGGCTGTAGCATTGGTTGGTCGTAAAATATTCCCTTGGACCCCCTTTCTTTGTTATAATTACACATTTAAGCACCTGCTGCTGCTTGTACTAAACCTTGTTCGTTCTGCTTAATTATGAATGCTGTAGTATAAATAAAGTAAAGGGATTAGAGTAGAGATAAGTGATATACAGTGCATTCATTTATTTTTGTATTCTAATTTATTTTTCTTTAACTTTGTTATTAGCTCTTATTTGGGCCCAAGTGACACAAACTCCATATTAAAAAAGCTTCACCTGCGCAGATGATCCCTGAAAATCCTGAAGTCACTATCATTGAATGCCTGCCAACACTCATCTTACCCACAATGTTCCTGGGAAACTGTCCATTTGACCTCAGGAAAGGAAGAGAAATCAACTGTATCAAATACAATGTATTCAATTTGAAACCAATATTGCAGGGTGGAATAAAAGTGCATGGGAACATAAATTATGAGCGGGAACTTGATCAACATAATTCAATGAGAAATGACCTCATTTTAGTATGGTGTGATGACCTCTCCTCGTCTTTCTGACCAGTCACTGAAGGGGAACACATAGATTTGCAACATTTAGGGGTGGTGCATTGCCCTGGAAATGGTATAACTAAGGTAGGTTTAGTTATAGAAAATTGTCCGACTTGTCTGAGTAGCTGACCTGTCACTGACCCAACGCATGCTATAGGAGATCAAGAGCAGAGGTGCTGGCGGAGCACTCAGTCAGACGAATCGAGGTGTTGCTGAGCGAGAATTATCGATTACCCAGTCGGGATACCTAAATTGGTGTAGAGAGAGAGTGGTGTAACGCTGGCATTGCACTTAGCTGAGGTCACCTGTCCTGATCTGCACCTGTCCTGTCCTGTTGGCACCTGATTAGTTGGGAGCCCTATCTTTGCCCCAGCCTGTGGCCAGGGTTGGTCTTCACACCATTCTAGGTAAATATAATCCATTTGATATGTTCTTGTTCTATTTCCCTTTTTCCCCCTTCCCAGGTACCAATGTCTAAAGGTGTTACTGTGATTGCTTGCAAACTTTACATCCTATTAATCATATTCTTACTTGTAAAATTTATGGTCACTGCATTATGGATAAAGACTCATCAAAACTTGAATAGATAAAGTGTTTAAAACTTTAGTTATTGCAGGAAAGGTACATGATTAAATACTACTTATTATGCTAACACCCTTTCGATCCCTAGGACTTATGGCATAGGTGACAAAAATTGGTAAGTCATGGTTTACAGGTATAAGTCCTAAAAGGACAGGGAACAGTGGCAGGAACTGGGAGGGTTACTGTGGGCATCAGGGCACTTCAGAGCAAAACACGAGCTCCATTGAAGCCATTATAAAAGGGCTGCCATGTGTGTCAGTGAGAGCATGGTCTGTGGGGATGTATGAATATGTGTTTATGAACATGGATGTTTGTAGGGTGCTTCTGTTTTAACTGTAGATATTTTCCAGCCTGTGTGTGATGTAAGTAACCATAAGTTAGATGCATCACTTCCTGTGATAGCACAAAGTCAAAAGTCATGCAATGTCGCTTCCTTTGATTTCATGGTGGTCCAAAGGGCAGGTGATGCCACTTTCTGTGATATCACCTGGTTCTAAGTTCATTGGATGTCACTTCCTGTGACATCATCAGGTGGGTCAAGGGCAGGTGATGTCACTTACTGTGATGTCATCAGGTCAAAGTCCATGTGATGTCCCTCTCTGTGACTTTAGGCGAGGTGGTCACTTCAGCTACCTCTGGCATTTTGATGAAGCAACGTCCATGGGCAAGCCTGAGACATGTTTAAAGGGCTAGTTAAATGGGTGGCACAATAAGTGCTGCAGGCCCTGGGCACATGTAGTGCACTGTACTAGGGACTTATAAGTAAATTAAAGATGCCAATTGGGTATGAGCCAATATTACCATGTTTACAGGAGAGAGCACATGCAATTAGCACTGGTTAGCAGTGGTAAAGTTCTCAGAGTTCTAAGGCCAGCAAAAAAAGGTAAAAAAACATGAAGGGGGAAGGCACAAAGATAGTGGGAAGACCACAGTAAACCTGACAGGTCTAAAGTTTCCTTCCATATCTTCTGAAATGTCCATTGGTCCTTGCACAAAATGAAGTCTCTCCACAGGAACTGGGTTGAGCCACAAACTAAGATATAGGAGGATTTGTATATGAGGGGCTAGACATCACTTCCTCATTGCTGCTGCTAACAGTCCTATAGTTGAGGACATCATGCTTTTTACACATTTCAATTTGCTGCCAGATGTGGTTAATCAGGGTCGATGTCCCAGTGGTAAACCACCATCTATTAATCACCGCTTCACATAACATTTTCATCATTTATATGGCTCCTTATTATCCTCTTATATCACCTCATTTGCAGGAAAATAAACAAAATGCCTCATGACCTATCACAGACACTGAAATAGTGGGGATTTGTGGCTGGCTACATTTACTTCTCCATGTATTCTCTTGACATCCTCCATGTCATCCTTAGCATCAGCTTCCATTGCCATCGTCTGACAATTACACCTGACTGCATTCACCTGCTGAGATCATGCTACTCACCATAATCAACAACACCCAACATCAACACCAACATCCAAACATCATTTTCATCTCTAGGCCTATCAGCTTCAACCAATTCTGTCCCAAACACAATTCCCCAAGGCCATATGACAAGAAGGAACAAATGTCACCCAATACATACCTCTGGTTGACATCACTGAAAACCATCTGTTGGCTGCCTGCTCCCTTCCTTTTCAAAATCCACTTCTGACATCCCAAAAATGTTAAAAGCTCATACATTGCTGCAAATGAAAGATTCCTATGGAACAGAGCTAATAAACCAAGACTAAAATATACCTGAAACTACCAAAAAATCAATTCTTTAAAAATAAAATTGAAAAAGTGCCCTATTGTCTGTCTTTCTGTGTGTAATTATCTAAAATGTTCTCCTATTGCAGCCTGCCCAAATCACAAAAAAGCAGGTAGCTAGAGGCCTATTGAGAACATCCTGGATATGAACTGAGAGCCAAGTCAATATTCAAACTCACCCTGGATCACGTTTTTATTAAGGTGGCTCAGCCAGCAAGCACCTTGGTAGGACTCTTCCTATCTTAAAAAGAGTGTGTCTCATAGGTCCACTGGACATGGGTGTTCATTGCACTCCAAAGCAAAATATTCACTCATGTCCCACTCCACAGTTATGTTAGGTATCCACCATTTTTAACCCTCTCTTATTAAGCATAAAACCCAGTCCAACTACTTACTATTCATTATTGCTTGATGCATGTTCCTTAAGGAGTAGAACTTCATGGGGTAATTTCAGATACCTTACTTTCACAGAAAATGTGGATTTGCCAGCTTGCATGCACCCTCCTACATTATCAAGCAACACACACACACACCAATAAAATTGTTCATGAGTGCCTGAGTAAAGTCCTGGCAACTATCCTAGATAGGAGATAGTGAGCTTTCATTCCACCCCAATTTCCCCCAGAAATCTGCAAATCCAAACCTTCAGGGGGCCCCCAATGAGCCCTAGGTGGGATGTGGGAGACTATGTGGCTCCTCTTCATATTCTGCAGGGGGTGCCATCATTTTACATTGTACCACTGACCCTATTTAGACTATTGCGGGAGGCTCAAAGTCTTTCAGAGTGGCGGAGGTAATTACCACCATTTTTAAAGATCTCTTTCTGCCTAGCAGAGATCTCTGTCCCTCAGAAGTACCGCAGCCATGGCGGCTCTTCTGAAGTCTCTGACAGCTTGCTGAGTGCACACTTTTCTGTTTTTCAAAAACAGGTACTCAAAGCTGGAGTTTGCCTTTCAAAAACAAAGGGTAATTTTAAGGTTCCACCTGAACAGTGCATTCAGCTAATCTGCTTAACCTGCTAAACCACTTGCAAACAAAGAACAAAAGATTAAAAGGGGCTTAAAGCCTGCCCCATACTTACTATTACTTACCATTAATTGGCTTGCATGTCGCTTTTGTTTCCTTGCTCCTTATTGGTCCGCGGCTTCCTGGGATTCCTCCCTCCTCCTGGGTGTTAAGGTTTTGTCCCTGCTGTGGAGCATGGACCAAATACAGTTTCCTGTCTGCTGTCAGTGTCCTTTCACCGGCCAGAGGTCCTTTTTTTTTTTTTTTTTTTTTTTTGTTGAACCATCCCGGCCGGCCGCTAAACAGAGCGAGAATACTGCAAGCAATATGTATAATTTTAGCAGTTCGAGACCCGGGGTCATAAAATAACAGTACATAGCTTGTAATCAGACACAACAGCTGGAAATCAGGATTTAAGAGGTTCATTTTCAAATAGGGAACTAAGGAAGAGGTGTCGCACAGTCGTACACAATCCCGCAATAGTGTGCGAATCAGGTTATCTACGAACAGTATTAATACGCAGGAAATATCGGGGGGGGTAAGATATACAAAGCAGAAGAAATGCAGGCGTAACCCCAGCGTGCAGCAAGTCAACCCCCCGCCCCTCAATACCAAACATACCACAAAGAGCATGAACGACGACAACACTAAAAAGAGAAGAAAGACTAAGGGGCCATAGAAACAAATACTGATCAAACACCCATCCCGCAACCCCCCACCCTGCACACCCGCAGAAGGCCATGGCCTACCCCCCCAGCAGCGTGCCTGTTGCCCTAATAGAGACCCGAAATATAGAAAGATAGGGGAAAGAGGAAAAGAAGATAAGTGGAGGAGGGCCCTCATCGTGCCGCCCGGCCCCGCCCTTCACCCCTACACCTCGAAAATCCCAGAAAGGAAGCAATACTGTAATGAAGAATAACAAATCCCGAGCACAATAGCGATAAAATATCGATCGAACATACCCACTGCACCGTCTGCCAACAATAAAGCCAATAGACCATGAACCACATCATCCCTGACCCTGTCTGGCAGCGGTACCGCCAGAAGTCCACTCGTTAATCAATTTAAAGCACAGTCCTGAAGGTCCAAACAATATGGGTGGGTCCGGTTGGGGCGCAGTCATAGAAGAGCACAACAATCCAAATCCATCTAAGTATAGACAGCAAAGATCAGGCAATATCGACGCCGGTCTCTGGAACTTCCCAAAGTTCACAGATAATAACATCATCCAGGAGAGGAGAGTCGTACAGTTAGGCCACCGCCGCGACAGGACCAGGCCAGTCCAAGAGGGAAAACAACGCTCCATCCCCAGCCGCCAGTTGGATATGTGTCCCAAGGAGACATCCATACGAGCAATCAAGTCGGTCCGCGCGGGCACGGGAGCCCGGACCTCGAGCGGCTCCCGGTGCCTCTGCGGAGCTGGAACTTCCTCCATGGACTCAGCAGCAAGTTCATCTGCAGCCCCCTGGAATCGGACCGTGGCCGTTAGAGACGGTGAGACAGCAATGGCGTCCAGTCTTTCACCCAGGTCCCAGGCATGGTAAATCATGGTCTCGTGCAAAACTGTTAGGGCGGCCAACACGTTCCAGGATGTGAACTCCTGCGTATGTTGCGAGCATCCCGGCCCCATCCGTGCAGCAGCACCCTGACGTGGACACGGGCCGTAGAGGAGGGCACCAGCTGCCATCTTAATCCAGTCGGCCCCGTCCCTCTTCACCACTGTCAGAGACCAGGCCTCACTGCGAGGGAGCCACGGGATGCGTCCCCGGGGCAAAAAGCTGTGAGGCAGGCTCCTGAAAGGAGAGCCACCAAAAGGCTAAAGTCCCTGCCGGGCCCCGGGAGTCGCCTGCCTATGTTGGGGGCAATCCTTGGCTATGCCCGGGCAACAAAGTTTGGGGAGGGGGCGGGAAGCAGGCGCCCCCCTCCAATCCCGTGCCACCACACTGCCCCTCAAGGGTCACCGCCAAGCGGACCAGGTCTTCACCGCTAGCAGCGGTCCTTCATGTCAACGGCACCCACCGACAGGCCCCCTACCGCCATCAACGGCCGCCGGTGCACGCAGGAGCTTCGGGAGCAAACGATAGGTGCTCTTTTTCTTTCTCCTATTAAAGTATGCCTTCTTGGCTCAGGATAGACGTCAGGATAGACGTGTGGGGCGAAAGGGCTCAAGGAGCCGAGCGACTATGCGGCCATTACGAATGCCTGCTTGGCTCCTCCTCCAGAGGTCGTTTTTTAACTTTTAGACATGCACTCTCTGTGAGTGCATATGTCTGTAGCCTGTGCTTTTCCTGACTCCCTCCTGGTGCCCATTGTCCTGCCCAAACCTCCCTCTCCCACCCCCTTATGTTGCTTGCCCCTGCTCCTCCTCCTGCTGTACCTTTTTGTTTGGATCCTGCCTCCAGTCTTTGTCTTTCACTAACTCCCAACCACAGCCCCCCTCATATTGCTTTCCTGTTCGGCCCTACTCTCCCTCCCCGTTCTCCACCATCCCATCCCCCCTCTGGCCCTCTCATCTGCCACAAAATCACTAAGCGAGCTAAATAGTTCCTGCAGAGCTATTAGGCTTTGTTAATGTTTTTAGACATGTTGTACAGTAGGGCAGACTGCTGTGCAACATGGCTTAAAGTAAATAAAAACAAAGATCTCTGTTGCGGCTGGATTTGACCCCATCATAGTACTTTGTTTTTTATTTAATTTAAGTCATGTTGCAAAGAGTCTGCTTTGCTGTGCAACACGTCTGAAAAAACAATGACAACACCAATAGAACTCGAATAGGTGAAACCTATTGGCTTTGCCAGTGTTAGGAATGGGGTAGCCTGGTGCAGAACGGGCGGGTCAAACTCCAGAGGACATGTGCAAAGCATCCACGCAGTACCCACAGGCTACACACAAGGCACACCACAAAAAGAGACCACCCAGGTTAGGTGAAAAGAATAACTTTTGTATCGTATCAAACATACACAGGTAACCACGTATGTAACCACAGTAGTCTCTAGACTGCGCCAACTGGCGCCAGGGCAATATGTACAAGGGGATTATTTACATGGCAGGGCCAATCGGGCCACTGCCAGACTCATTGCGAAGGGATAAAGGATACATAAAAAAAAGGTAAGTCCAACAGTCTCAATTCTGCAATGAAGACAGAAAGCATTATCATTGGTCTAAATCACCAGCCTTGATGCAGCATGAGGCAACGTTAGGTAGAATTGCATGAGGCATAGAAACAACAGTTTACAGGCATGAATCATAAGCAAGATAAGCGTAAGTGGGATCCTCAGCCTAAGTACCTGGGGCATCTATTTGGGCCACAATGTGGTAGGCATGAACTCACCAACGCGCACCTTAGGGGAAGCAACAACACATTTGCCATAGATAACATTGGTATACAACCAGCATAATCTCATGTGATAGGCCACAGGAGCATGGGTGCATTAGGCATCAAATCATGAGTATGGGACTGAGTCCTAACATAAGTCCCAACTTGCATTGGCGAAATCCTGGGAGCTCAGGGGTTTCAGGCACACAGTACTGGGCATAACACAGGGCCTAAAAACCATCCTTGGCATGAACACATTCCACGTGGGGGCATATATCATCAGCATAAACACATTGGCAATCTGGGCATGGCCCTTTAACGGGAGGCAAAAAGCGATAGGCAGAATATTAGGGGCCTGAAGTCATCATCAGGAGGGCCCTCCACAAACCTCTCCACAAGTAGAGCCCTCCCGCTATGCAAAGAAATGTGCCCCACGTTGCCACATGCCTCCAACAAGGCCCACAAGGTTCCGGTCAGGCATACGCCCCCCCTTCTAGATGCAGCAATGATTTGGTGCCGTTGCAGCTGCCCACTGTCCGGCGGGGCAGCTGGGGTGGACAACCAACCACGGGCTCCACAGCCCACAGGTGCGAGCCCTCGGGGAATTGGAGCAGTCTCTGGGGCTTTCTGTTTACGCTTCTGGCCCCCAACGTTGGAATTCTTCCCACCCTTAGGGACTCAGGGATTGAAGAGGTAGGGCCCACACTCTAGCAGGGCAGCTGTAATGCTCAACACGGGCCCCACGGGGCCCTCCGTGTATCTACAGGGGGGCGGGCACCGTCAACGTGCCCCGTCTCCACCCCACCAGTAAAGCCGGAACCCCACTCACCGGGGATCCTGTGGGTGAGCCCCGCCTCCTCCCAATATCGCTCTTCCCCCGTGTCCCTCTCCTGGGGGCCAGGGACTTCACGGACTGCACGCGGGGCTCTCCCTATCACCTGGGAGCCTCGCCAGTCACTTGCGGCACTTTCTCCTTCTGCTTCTCGTCAGCTGCAGATACTGCGGGGCTCTCCTCCTCACTTGGGAGCTCCGCCAGCAGCACCCTTCCGGCGGCTTCCCCCATCCTCCGGCAGCTTGGCCCCTCACACGGCCTGGCGGTGGTTGCTGGGGAGGGGTTGCAATGCTCTGACTCCTCGAGGGCTGCGTTCCTCAACTGGGTCCCTCTCCGGTGGGCCCGAGGCTTCACCCTGGAGCCGGCGGGCTCCGGACTCGCTTCTTGAATACCGCGGGGCTCTCACACTGCACGGGAGCCCTGCGTTGGCACACAACCGCTTCCTGCCCCGGCCCGCCCACGCCAGGCAGTCTGTACTCCTTCCGGATCACTCCTCTCTCTTCCGGGCCGCCGTCGGCAGTGCAGCGGTCTTGCTCCTCTTATGCAACCCTGGTTGCGGCGGTGATCCTGGGGCAGTTGGAAGTGCGGGGTAGGCTCCCGCTTAGTTTCAATATGTGCACAGTGCCGCCATTATGCGGGGTGGGCACCTGCTCATTAAATAGGCAGGACGCGGGTAGGCCCCCGCTGTTATGCACACGCTGGCAATCTCCACACGCGGGGTAGGCACCCGCTGTGCTTTTAAATGACACCGTTCTTCAGGGCCACCCAGCGCTGTTGAGTTCACGCTTCTTCTGGGGCAAGAGTAGTGTAAAGTGCGTCAGGAATCAGCTCCTCTCCTCCGGCGCTTTAAATATAGCGCTGCACTCACCAAGCGCTAGTCAGCAGGCCAGATGGGGACAGTTGTAGCGCTTGTCACCTCATTCTGGGCACAGTCAGCGGTGCTCCCTGGCAGTCCACTCAAGCGCTCTTCTTTTCTAGGCACTAGGGAGCAGGCAGCCGGGCACAGTCACTGGAATTTTCATGCTCTCGCAACACAGCGCGGTAGGTACTAGCTCCTCACCTCTTAGGAGCGCAGACCAGTCCAGTTTAGCGATTTCTCAGCCCAGTGCTACAGAGGACTGTCACTCCTCTTCTCCTGGCACTTTTAATAGCGCACTTCCTTCTTCAGGGGCCAGGTAGCAGGGCAGCAGGCACTACTGGGCAAGGTCAGCCGTCAGTGGGCACTTATCAGGACAGGGCGGTAGGCTTAAAAACCATCCTCCACTGTAGCGTGACACTCCTCCTGTGCAGCAGCCTTTACTCCTGCAGTGGGGCTTTTTCACTAGCCCTGTGGACAGCAGAGGGGTTTCAGTTGGGTGCAGGGTCCAGCACACAGGCCCAAGTGGCGGTACCCCCTGGCAGCAGGTCCCCTCACGTTCATGCCCCTGCTCTCTCTGAGCACATGGTGGCACAGCCCCCTTATTTATGCGCCCCCACCCCACCTCCCAGACAGTGCCAGAAGCTTCTAGAAGCCGCTGGGGAAACTGGTTCTAACTGGCTCAGGGGGAGGAGTAGAGAACATAGGGTGCCAGGCTTTCCCTTCAAAAGCTGGGATGGCTGGGAACCAACAACTAGACTGCTAACCCACCACAGTCAGGTGGCACAACACACAGCCATGGCATCCATTTTAAGAGTGACATTTCACCAGGGGTTAACAAGTATGCACACCAGGGCATTACATTTACTATGACATCTCACACCACACATGGCCTATACAACTCTCTACCATGGGGGAGACATCCTAAAATACGGGGGTGAAAAGCAAAAGATTTTGGGAAAATGGGCCAGGTCCAACAGCCTGTGCTTGTTATTTTTTGCCAGCAGCACCAACATGCTTTGCATAGCTGTTCCTTTTGCCAGCAGCATCAATGCACTATGCAATGCTGTTCCTTCTACTTTACAAGTGAGTGACTGTACTTGCACATGGTACGTGTATGAGGTGCATGGTGCAGCACAATTCATCCTATCCTGAATCATGCAAAAAACTTTGTACATCAGATGCATTATTTTGTGGTTCTGTAGTGTAGTTCCTATTTTCCCAATAGGCCCTGCACATTGGAATAACATAAACAGTAGTATGGACCTAGAAGTGCTGATCTTCCAGGTCTCCACTGACTATGCTAAACTTAATTGGGTTTGTTACCAACTAGCTCAGAGGTCACTGAAAACTTTCTTGACTGAATAGGAAGTGATCAGCTTTCCTGGTACAGACAAGAAGGGATTCAGTTTTCCAACAACTGCATAAACATGACAACTTTGCTCCTTAGAATAAGAGTCAATCTCTAGAGTCGTGTGAAACAATAGACAGTTATTTTACTCAGTCAGTTTTGTGCAGATTACTTTCACCAAAGTGCAGAGAATAGAGATACGGGCGTTTTCAATAAAAGGTATTATTTATTGAACAGTCTCCTCGTGCAAGAGAAATGAATTGCCACAATTGCAAGACTAGTTATTATAAAAAGTGCGTACAGTAAAATGAGGATTGCGAAATAATACTGTAAAAGCATTGATATGGTTTCTTAGCCATATAATGGTTAAAATGAATAAAATATATACATTCATATATACATTTAGCTAACATACTCAACTGGTGCTTCTAACTACGCCTACCCCAGTGTACCTGACCTAAGCCTAATACTTGGAAGGGAGTAAGTAAGTAGCTTTAGTTAAGTTGGTTTTGCCAAGGTTTGCTTCAAGAATTCTCTCTAAGGGTTTAGTCAACACCATACCTCTGGAATAGAACGTTGGAGGTCTTGTATCTCCTTCCAGGACTCGATATCCCAGTCACTCGCAAGAGTAGGCTGGAAACGCCGGAGCTGGATTTTCTCGGCAGGAGAAAAGACAGCGCCTCTCTCAGCGCGTCGAGGAGGAGGAGGGGCAGCTGGTATCTGCTGGGCTCTGCAGGGGACAGCTGTTCTGCTCCTATGTTTCCCCACACCATCGGTATCATTGATGTCATTGAGGCAGCGTTTGCTTAAGGCAACATTGGTAATATTTATACCTGAAAGGTGCCTTGTTTAACGTAAGTTTTTGGACATAAGACGTCAATAAAGATGTCACTAGGAAGTGATCGTCTCTCAGTGCTCATTAGAGTTCTATTACTAATCAAAACATAGCAAGCGGGGCTTTCCCAGTTTGCTGAGTTTTTATCTTGTTGAAGAACTCGGAGTGTAATCTAGGAATCTTAGATAGTGGCTTCTGCTGTGTCATTTCCTCTAATGAGCTGCAGAGGAAGCTGCAGAGGAAGAGATTCTGAAATGTGGCTCTGATCGTGTTAGGCCAGAGATGAGTTTCTGAAATATCACTCTTGATCGTTTATGCCATTATAGGGGAATAAATGGATTATAGCCGGATAGGGGCATAAGGTCACAGTATTGATCGGGGTCCTAGATTAGAACGTGACACCCACTCCATGAATTTATGTCCATCAATTTACTAAAAACTATAGCAAAAGATGCATGTGTAACATTACCCACCCCAAAATACATATTTGCATTTGAAATGGGGTATTTGAAATACATGGATTGTACTGTACGTCTTTAAGCATAGAAATCATTCAAAATTATAGCATATGTAATCAGTGAACGATTTTGCGAAAAAAATACACATGAAATATCTCTTAATACAGAAAAGAAAGGCGAGATAATTTCATCACATATAAATGCAACTGCTGTAACATGTCCTAGAGGCTGATGTAAAGTTATTATGTCTCTAGAAGTACCTAAAAATAGAAGCTTCTGTTCTTTATGAATAGGTCTACTTTAAGCAAAGAATTTTTTTGTGCCAGAAAAAAGGGAAATATTTTTTTAAAGTGTTCAATTAAAAAAAAAGTCTTGTTGAACGGGGGAATAGAGTTCCAACGCTTTTCAGCAGTTTTTGTTGATCAAAACTGAAGGCCGAATTCAGAGTTCATGGGAACGCTGTGTGTCGGAATGCTTTTAAAACTTATTGTTTCTGTTCAGGGGAGAACATCATATCAGACAGGCTCTCAAAAAATTGGTGTACAAAATCAGATGACAGTTCAACCAAGTTCGATAATGCTGTAACTTGGCAGGTGTGAGAGTGATTGCTATCATCAAAGTCTGGATCAGCAATGCTCACAGAAGGTCGTACCTGGGTGATGTTGCTTTTATTTCTCGCTCCACTGTCACCACCTAGTCGTAGCACAGGAGTCTCAACGAATGCCGTCATCAGGATTGGTAGCCGCTGGGGACAACACAATGCGTGAGCCGTTATAGTACTTAGCAAAGTATCGATATCCATTGGTACTGCTGATGGAAGTGCAAGACAGATGTCTAGCACGCACTCATCTCCGCATAGCATACATCGAAGCACAGGTAAGATGCAGGTCTGCCATATCGGTCTGAATGAAAGAAACCAGGTCATGTTCAGATCTCTCAGCCTGGCCAATCCAAGGACTCTAGTTATTCGGTCCCGGTAGCGTATTGCTAGGATCGTTTCTTCCATCCTTGTTGGAGTCATGTCTGAGTTTTGGCTTGCCATATTGGAGCAGGAGGGTCAAAAATAAAATGCCTGCTACAAGTCCCAAAAATAGGGGTATGCCGCCAAAGACTGAATGGACAAAATTAGGAATGATTCCTAGAATTGCTTTGAAAGGTGTTAGCAGTCCCGTAAAAATCGTCTTAAATATGCCTGGGATGCCTGTGGCACTAGACATGTTAAGGAGTTGGCTAAGCATTTCTGTGAAATGCATGGGGCAATTTGTTGATAAAAGGTCATGAATCTCTGATGTTGTCCTTGCAAATAAGAGATCATACGTCTCTTTTGATGACGTGATGGGCACTGTTGTCTGCAAAAGCACAGACTTCATTCTGCTTAAAGTATCAATTCGTATAGAAGAGAAATTCAAACGAGGCCATATGGGAGTCTCAGTGTCTCCAGGGCCGTTTGGAAACAATTATTGCATACAGCATTTGACCATGGAAATTACGCTTACGAGATATGCTTTCCCTGGCAAAAGGCCACAACAGCTGTGATCCGTTCTTAGAATGTAACTCCCGTTCGAGAGCTGCTTAAAGAAAGGCTCTATCTGCGTTGCAGGTGTGACATGTTGGTGGCATGAAAGGTTGTTTGAGTTTCCTTCACAGGCTCCGTGTAAATTAATACCCTGGTACAAAAGTATACCCCTTAGTGAATGTTTACAGTTTTCACCACTAAGAAATACATTTTTGTTGCTGTCACTATAGCATGTGTGTGTGTATGGTAATTTCCATGCTGATTTAATGTATCCTTTACCCAATCGTTCATACTGGCCAGTAAGTATGTATTCAAGGCAATTTTTAAATCGGAAAGTTGTTATCGGAATTGTGATAATCCCGTGTATTATCCATTCAATGACAGGACTTTCTGACATTGTCAATGGTAATCTCTCAAGTTTTTCGATGCTCAGGATTGTATAGTCTGCTCCTTTCTGTGCCAAGCTGATTTGTTTATCAGTAAGGTTAAAGATGGAAAACAATGACGTTGTGTTGATTAGACGCCATGGCACATAGCCTGAATAAAGATTTTGCAGCGTCCAGCCTAACTGTACAATAGAACGCAATTGTGACTGGCCATGCTGTAACATTAGCAAGTCTTTGTCTATTATATCTATGGCAGATGATACAATACTGTCCAGTGAATATATTCTGGAGGACAGAGTCATTAACCCATTGTCCACAACAGAAAGTGATTTTTCCAAATTAATACGATCAATTTCTCGTATTTTTTCAGCCGTTTCAATTTGTGTGACTTTCCAAGCCTCGTTGTAAGCCGCATATATACTGGTCGCTATGAAACGCTTTTGACGCTGCTTGCGTAGTCCCTGAATGAAATCGCGCAAATCAGCACCATCTTTATGTAAAGATAAGTGTTGCTTAATTTCAGCCAGTGTGGATGATTCTAGCCATTCAAGGCACAGCTTCCCTACACTGTATGTTGTTACTATCCCTGGATGTTCTCTCTGGGAGTATCTAGGGTCTGGTCTGGTCATTGCTAACCCCTGTGTTTTATTCAGGAATCTATCTTGACAGTTATTCGTGTCAATAGGCCAGATTAACCACTTTTTCCAATCAGGATGTGTTCTGTTTAAATGTAAAATTTTAGATACGTCTATTTCAATATCTGTTGTTGCATTATCAGGTATTGGCTTCGGAATAGACGGTTTGTTAAGTTCTTTGATCTTAGCTAGGCCAAGACAGGTTGTTTGTTGAATTGTTTCATTTAAAAACATTATTTGCTCTGGGATCATGCAGGCTCGAAATAATGCTTCTAGGCCTTGTACCTGCCAATCTTTTGTACCTCAGATTTTTTTTTTTGTTTCAATGTTATTTTTCCAATAATCAAAACCAAATGTCATCATTTTTTCATAAAATGCTTCTGAATATATCAATTTAGTATTTTTCTGCATAGTTTTCAACCCTGTTTTATCTAACAGTTTATAATAAAACGTTTCTGCATCACTGGTGTTAAACCCTGAGAAGTACTGAAATTTCTCATAGAATGTTTTAGAACTGCTTTTAGGTGGAGTAGCACAATGTTCCCATTGGTTATACTTAAAAACATTTCTAGGCTGTGCAGATTTATGCAAGTAATGATCACCATAGTGTGTGTAGCAGAACATCTGTTCATAACTAGACGAACCTTGTAAATAATCATGTTTTGTGAATCTTGCTGATATTACTAAATCAGACATCATATTATTAATACTTTCAAAGTCCCAATCATCAGAGAATGTACTAGGTTTTACAAAGTTACTTAAGGAAACCTTGAATTGATGAGGATATTTCAGGATTTCGACCGGACCATATATTTCATAGTCGGTTTTGTCCCATACTACCCCGCCGGGTATTGGAATGGCTGTGACATTTACTGTTGACAGTTCTCTTTTCTTCACGTGGGATGATCTGTGCGGTTTGAGGACTAAGTTGATGTCCTGACTTGCTGTGTCCATTGAACTATATTTTCCCTCAATTAATTTTCCCAAACAAAGTACCATGATGAGCCAAAGCAGGAGGAAAAATATACCTAGACCAAACCAGAACTCTAACCAAGGAGAAATAAGGTAAATTTCATTTAGTTGATGGAAGAGTTCTGTTGCTTTTTCTTTAAAAGTCTTTTGTATTTCTGGCATCACTTCGGGGTTGCTTTGATCCTCAGAAAAGTTATCGAAGTTGATGAAGTAGCCAGAGGCAGTTCTGTCAATTGTTGGGATTGTTCTTTCAATTTGTCTTTCGGTAGCACATTCTGATGCCACATCATTGTAGACTGGTGTTTCTTGACGAACTGTTTCAATCTGTGTTTCAAGAGGCACGAGTTCCATGGCATTATTGCGTAGTCCCTCTCTGTGCACTGCAGGCTTATCGAATGTGATTAGTCTTTCAGTTTGAACCTCTTGGATTGTTGCAAGTTTAGGTATTCTGTTGTTTCTCGGGAGTCCACTGGGCCTACTGTTGATTATAGGCCACATGCTTGTGGTTTTACCAGGTCGATTGATACAACTCTGTTCTCCTTTTTACCAGCAAGGGGCGGAAGTACTACTGATCTTGTTCCGTTGATTGCTAAGACAGGTACTGCTTTTCTGTAAGAAGGCCCAAATTCCTTCTTCACCGCTATTTTTTCTCTGACTAGATCCCCAATCTTTGGAATCCAGACAGGCCTTGCTGGGGCTGGTGGTGCCTCGTCAGTGGTAGTTGGCTGTTGCTTTAACTTTATGTTGCTTAAGGATTTTCTTGTTTCATTCAAGTCCTGTAAAACAGCCAAACGGTCTTTGATGTCAAAGTCTGTTTTCTTATCTTTTACCACTGATACCTGACTATCTAAGTCCTGAATGTGCATTCTATTTCCGAACAATAGTTCATATGGGCTGAAACCTTTTAGAGAATTTCTTGGCAAGTTGTTTAGGCTTAACTGGACACTTATTAAATGTTTGACCCACCCATCACCCGAACCAAATACCTTCGCTGTTATAGATTGCTTTATGTCCCGGTTTTTTCTTTCTACCACACTGTTCCCTTCGGGGTGTGACGGACAAGAATACCGCAAGCCAACGCCCATGCTGGCCATGGCCTCCTTATAAGCTCGAGAGCTGAAAGCAGGACCCCGGTCAGAATGGAACATGGCAATTGCGTATGTGCCGATAAAGACTCGCAGATCTTTTATAACCGTTCTAGCGTCAGCCGAGCGCTGGGGCCACATTTCTTTTAAGTGTGTTTAGCCTCAATGATTAATAGGACGCTGGATGGCATGTAGACAGCATTACGCTGTTTCTAATTGGTAGCCGGGCAACAGACTGGACCAGTTCACTACTGCGATCCCTGTCACAGTCGGGACAGTTCTTTACATATATTTGATGTTGCATGCTCATTCCCGGCCACCAGTATACTGATTGTAATTCAGTCAGAGATTCCTTGATCTTTTTGTGCCTAGGACCCAATCCCATGTGTGCGTCTGCTTATTAAAAATATTCTCCTGTTCATGTTTGGAATTACCCTATCCCCCACTCCAGGGATTCGAGTAAAAGGAACGGAGTTTGCATCAATTACGTATGCATAATTGAGTGGATAGTTCACGGGTAGTGCTGCACAGTCGCCTTTTACGGACGTTTTTACTGCCAGCATGGTTTCCCCGTCTATGTATTTTTCTGAACGCTTTTTTGTGGCTACGGAAGCCGGTTTAGTTGCTTCCGCTGTGGCTGTATTAGCCAATGAATTCCCTGCAACTTGAACGCCATCACGTTGATGACTCAGAGTGTGTATCACGTGAGTCTTTTGTAGTTCTTTCTGTAAAAGAGCTACCTGTTTCCAAAGCATTTTATGCTTTATTGTGGCACCTGTGTCATCTTTGTAATCATTTTCAATCCAGCTCTGTAACTTGTTATTGTAAGAGTTGACGCAAAAATGGGAATCGCACACAATTAGTTTTGGAAATTCACGTTCTGCATTTTCAAGCGCCATCTTTAAACATCTGATTTCAGCTCTCTGAGCCGAACAGTTTCTAACTGATTCAGTTTTTGTTATTTTCGGTCTGAATTTACCGCACAGCCAGCGACCTTTAACAATCACGCAGGCTGCATCGTAGGATTTGCTCTCTACGTTGAAATGCTGTACAAATCTATCTGTATAGATTATACAGGCGTACTGTGGGAGAGGCAGAAGTTCGATTGGCAGAGGATATTCTTCTTCATAAGTCAATTCATTCAGTTTTTCGAATTGCGGGGCAAAATAGTATTTCACATCTTCCGCTCCAAGAGAATCTATACACTGTATCCATTTCAGATCCAGTGACACTGTGGGCAGATTTACTGGGCTGAATAGAGCCTCGAAGGCTGATTCCGCTGTGAGGATATTGATCCTTCTACCATGTGCTAGTTCTCGTTCATTCGCTAATGCAGTTTCTACTGCTTTCACAGTATTTTCTGTTGGACTGAATGTTTATTCCGCTTGTGTATACAAGTGAGATTTAATTGAAATTGGTACCTTTTCTCCCTCATTAGAGGTCAGGTATGTGAATCCGCATCATCCTGGGATTACTTTGATCACAAGATTGCGTGTGTTGTCACATGTATCTAATTTTGTTTTTGCTAACATGTCTGTTTGCAGTGATCTCAAAATTTCTGTGTGTTTTTGAGTCCAATTTATTGGTTTAAAATCAGGTTTAATTAGTTCGTAGAGAGGTTTAACCCTCTCTGTGTAATTTAGAATGTAATTTCTTCCGAAATTCAGGAATCCTAGAATCGATTGCAAGTTCTTCAGCGTTTTTGGAGCTTGGAGTACAGCGCACTTCTCTAGGAAGTTGTCCGCTAGGCTTTTTCCTTCACTTGACAACTCGTATCCTAAAAATAATACTGTTAGATGTGCAATTCTTGACTTTTTAAAGTTGAATTTATAACCCTCTGCTGCGAACCCAAGTATAATGGTGTTCACTCTTTTCAAGTGAGTATCCAAGTCGTCATCTGTGAGATAGATATCATCTACATAAGATAATGCCTCATCATCATATATTTGTAGTAACTCTGTTACTCTGGCTGAGAATAGTCCTGGGCTGTTCTTGAATCCCTGTGGGAGCCTACAGAAATTTTTCTGTGACCCCATTACTGAGAAATCCGTCAAATACCTGCTTTCTGGTGCAATATTTTGACAAAAGAAACCATTAGATATGTCAAATGTCGTTTTATATTTTTTCCTAACTATGTTATTCATTAGTGCAGCACTATGCGAATTTTGTACTGCAAATGTTTTGCAACATGCGTTAAGGTGTCTGTAATCCAAAACTAGACGATATGAATTGTCTGGTTTGGAGACAGGAAACAAACGATTGTTCATTTGAGAGGTGCATGTTTCAATCACCCCCTGGTATTCAAGTTGATCTAAAATCTCTCTGACTTGTTTTTTAGCTTCTTGCTTGATGGGATACTTCCTTTGTGCAGTTGGTTGATTTTTTAACTGGATTTTGTGAGGAGGAGAGTCCTCATCCCATCCTACATGATTTTTATATAATGCTGGTGCCTGGGCTACTGCCCATTTCCTTGCATAAGTATATTTTTTGTGAATCGGAATGTGATTCGAGAAGGCAGGCATAACCATTTCTTCGCCACGAGGGCACTCCCTGACAAACTCTGGGGGCCAATCTTTTTCAGCTAACAGAATATCATAGCCTTTTGAGAGTTTATCCCAAAATAGACCCCTTATTTTCCTAGTCTTATCACCCTCTATACGCAGTGTTATTTTGTATATCTTATGGGGCTCGCTAACTCTGGTGTCGGCATTTTCAACCTGAATGTATTCATTCGTGTCCACTGTCTCCAGATGACTCATCAGGATCTTGTGAGCTATACTGATTTCTGCTGCACTGTCTAGCATTGTCTGTGCCCACTCCCCGTTTTTCAACTGTGTCCTCAGTATTCTCGGCATGTTCGATTACTCTAATACTGGCTACCTTCTTCTTTGGAAATTGAGATTTTTTACTTTGAGCAGGTTCCTTGTCTTTAGACTTGGTGTGCTCTCCTGGGTCTGACCGTCCTCTTCTTTCCGATTTCTGCGAAAAAGATCAAGAGGGACGTGTATCAATACTTTGATATCTATCAGGCTTCTTTAAATTATCCCTATATCTAAGGTTATATCTTTTCTCAGAGGGCTCCCTCTGGGGAGACTGGTGTTCTCGAGTCGGAGTTCTTTCCCTCCGTCGAGGAGACCTTCCTCTGGACTGGAAAACCTTTTCCTTGAGAGTGGATTGTTTTTTTCCATCCCAGCTCTTTTTAGGAGTGTTTGAATTATTTTTAATAAATAATTTTTCAGGATTTTCGAGCAGTTGGGGCTTTACTGGTTTTCCACCCAAGCTGTCTCTACCTAGTTCTTCATAGCATTTTTCTATTATTCTGGAAAGCTCAATTGGTTGATCTGTTATATCTGTTTCCTTCAACTTCTGGCGGATCGCCACAGATGCTGCTTCTCCTTTTATATTGGCTAGTAATATAGCCGAGACCTGCTTGAAGTCTTTCAGTAATTTCATACCAAGAGTTAAAGCAGGTTCTGGAGTGTATTCATTCTGAATCTGTTTTAGCACTTCTGGTATTACCGCCATTGAAGGAACACCATGTGTTTTTGTGTAAATGGAAGCAAAGACTGTACCCCAAGTGTCACAGTCCTCCACGTGTGGTGCGACCCCCATAGGAAGGCAGAAAGTCAAAATCCTGTGTTTCTCAATAGGGGTAGTATTCGGAAACACTGCCTCTATTTGGGTAATTTTCTGCGCTAACCAGAAAGGAATTTGTTCCCGTTTTATGGGTGTTTTACCAGGACATGACTGTATGTTCTGTGGTGTAATTTTATTGGTGTTCCCCTGATGAGGGGTCAGCTGTGGTGTATTAACAGCTGTTTGGACTGTAGCAGTCCGCATTACATATTGGACTCATTGCCTATGTATTTTGATTAATGTTTTTAGCTGTGCTAAAAGTTCTTCTCTAGACATTTTTGCAATGTCCGGATGTGGTGTGTAGCTGGCTAGAACTGGCCACGTTGCTCCTGGTCTACCTAGTGGACCGAGCCTGGTAATATGATCATTGTGTTTTAGGGCGCCTTTAAACCAGAGCAAATGCTCTTGGAATTTTAATGGGATTTCAATCTCCTCGAAAGGAGCGTACTCTTCCGGTGGATCCCCTACTATGTAGTAGTGGAACTCGTGTGTTGCGGCGTTTGCCGCTGGAAATTTTATCCAAGAATAGAATACCTCTGTCTGCCGATATTCGTGTGCCTCTATCACGAAGACGACTGTGCCACCTTGTGTGGTCAGTCCATTTTCTATAAGTTTTGACGTTATAGATTTTCCTAAATGTGCCGGGATGATTATTGCACCCGGTTCAGTAGTCCCTGTACCATCGGGACCCTGCTGAGTTGCATTTACTGTGGCATCATCGTCTGACATTTTATTGTCAGGAAGGTTTTGCAGAGCAGGTCTCCAAGGAGACAAAGATTAGGTGCACAATATTTTGGAACACTGTATCCTTAAACGTTGAATAAACCAGAGCTTTACATAGGAATCTCTTCCTACTAAGTTCGGGCGGATTTTAACCTTTCACCCACTCCAGACGTCTATTGGAGTAATTACGGTAGAAAGGGGTCTGTGTGAAAAATGCACGACTGAGTTACTCTAACGTATTGCGTTAGTTTTATCGCCTTACCAAACGTTGGGCGCCATGTAGTGTAGTTCCTATTTTCCCAATAGGCCCTGCGCATTGGAATAACATAAACAGTAGTATGGACGTAGAAGTGCGGATCTTCCAGGTCTCCACTGACTATGCTAAACTTAATTGGGTTTGTTACCAACTAGCTCAGAGGTCACTGGAAACTTTATTGACTGAATAGGAAGTGATCAGCTTCCCTGGTACAGACAAGAAGGGATTCAGTTTTCCAACAACCGCATAAACATGACAACTTTGCTCCTTAGAATAAGAGTCAATCTGTAGAGTTGTGTGAAACAATAGACAGTTATTTTACTCAGTCAGTTTTGTGCAGATTACTTTCACCAAAGTGCAGAGAATAGAGAGACGGGCGTTTTCAATAAAAAGGTATTATTTATTGAACAGTCTTTCTTCTCGTGCAAGAGAAATGAATTGCCACAATTGCAAGACTAGTTATTATAAAAAGTGCGTACAGCTAAAATGAGGATTGCGAAATAATACTGTAAAAGCATTGATATGGTTTCTTAGCCATATAATGGTTAAAATGAATAAAATATATACATTCATATATACATTTAGCTAACGTACTCAACTGGTGCTTCTAACTACGCCTACCCCAGTGTACCTGACCTAAGCCTAATACTTGGGAGGGAGTAAGTAAGTAGCTTTAGTTAAGTTGGTTTTGCCAAGGTTTGCTTCAAGAATTCTCTCTAAGGGTTTAGTCAACACCATACCTCTGGAATAGAACGTTGGAGGTCTTGTATCTCCTTCCAGGACTCGATATCCCAGTCACTCGCAAGAGTAGGCTGGAAACGCCGGAGCTGGATTTTCTCGGCAGGAGAAAAGACAGGGTCTCTCTCAGCGCGTCGAGGAGGAGGAGGGGCAGCGCCCGTGGGCAGCTGGTATCTGCTGGGCTCTGGAGGGGACAGCTGTTCTGCTCCTATGTTCACCACACCATCGCTATCATCGATGTCATTGAGGCAGCGTTTGCTTAAGGCAACGTTGGTAATATTTATACCTGAAAGGTGCCTTGTTTGACGTAAGTTTTTGGACATAAGACGTCAATAAAGATGTCACTAGAAAGTGATCGTCTCTCAGTGCTCATTAGAGTTCTATTACTAATCAAAACATAGCAAGCGGGGCTTTCCCAGGTTGCTGAGTTTTTATCTTGTTGAAGAACTCGGAGTGTAATCTAGGAATCTTAGATAGTGGCTTCTGCTGTGTCATTTGCTCTAATGAGCTGCAGAGGAAGCTGCAGAGGAAGAGATTCTGAAATGTGGCTCTGATCGTGTTAGGCCAGAGACGAGTTTCTGAAATATCACTCTTGATCGTTTATGCCATTATAGGGGAATAAATGGATTATAGCCGTATAGGGGCATAAGGTCACAGTATTGATCGGGGTCCTAGATTAGAACGCAACAGTTCCGAGGCTACTGACTGTGCTGGTGAGGGCCTTAGAAGGTTTACCATGTTAAACTGTTGCACATGACACATGTCACTATGTTATATTCTACAAGACTTTTCTTGCACATCACATTACTGGAACTCATATGATTCAGTGCCTATCTTTTTTATGGTGTGTACTGCCAACAAACTATCCCCTTTTTCCCCAGGGTTTGCAGTAATAAGCTAAAGGTGTGCAGTAACCCTGATTTCTGCCAGTTGGCTCCCTATTTCCCATAAAGCAATGGAGCACTGGACAGTTTAGTGTGGTAGGCATGCAGGTTTCATTGGGTATGTAGGGGCATAGCAACAAGGCAGGGCGGTAGAATTATCGCCGCTTTAGAATCCGTTTTCGGACGAAAACCGGCGATAATTCTATCGCCCTATCAGCATGGACACGCTAACGCGTGACTCCATGCCTATGTGCCCATTTTCTTAGCACATCGCTAATGAGATGCGAGGTAGGCGTTCCCGACTGAAATTCACCGGGAATAATCGCTAACACAGCTTCTCCCTATTAACTAGGAAATCGCGAATACATCTAGCGACATTAAAAGTAGCGTTAACCGTGTATATCACCGGTTCCTTATGCCTGCTAATTTCCTGACTTAGCAATATGTTGCATTGGAGGTGGATCATAAGGCTAAATCCACTTCTCCCTATTTACAATGTTTTCTCTGACTCTTTGTTATATCTCTGGTAATCCTGCGATATTTCCTGCTTATCGCCACTATTGCCGGGATTTCTATCGCCTCAGCGATGTGCGTTGTAAATATTGCGCTGACCAGGCGATAGAATCCGGCGATAGGCGGCATTAGGATTTTGCACGCTAAACACGGCCAGCGATAATTATCGCTGCAGCTTGCTGATATGTCCCGTAGTATATTGTGCTAGATAAAATGTGCATGGACCATTCTACATGGAGATTAGGTTCACCTCTTCCATTGCTAGGGCTGAATGATAATAATATAGGAGTATGGTAATTTCTATTGAATCATGCCTGTGCACGAGTGTTGGACTTTGCTTTCTCTGCAGGGTCATCCCCAAACCTTTAACCTTCACCCTCCTGTTACCTGAACCCACTGTTTTGGGATTTTAGGAATCTACCCATTTTACCACTGCTGAGTAGTGCTAAAGTGCTTGTACTCTCTTTTGAACATGGTGAAATTGGCTCACACTCAATTGGTGTATTTAGTTAACGTTAAGTCCCTAGTAAACCGGTACTGCATGTACCCAGGGCCTTGAAATTAAATGCTACTAATGGGCCTGCAGCACTGATTGTGCCACCAACTTAAGTAGCCTTTAAACATGTCTCGGGCCTGCCATTGCAGCCTGTATGTGCAGTTGTAAACTCCCATTTTGTGTTGGCAAAATAAACCTTTTGCCAGGCCTAAACCTTCCTTTTCAATCTACATAAGTCACCTGTAGGGTAGGACCCAAACAACCCATATGGCAGGGTACAATGTATTTAACCACATCGCTGCTGCACATTTTCCCCTCCGGTGCTGAAGTATACAGATTTTCATAGTTTCATGACGAGCTCAGCTCGTCATCAGCACAGCTCCACTGTGCCTCATGACGAGCTGAGCTCGTCATGAACATGGAAGGGGTTAAAAAGACAGACATGTACTTTTAATTTTTACACATCCTGGTTGTAAAAAAACCTTACATTCGTTTTCACTACTGCAAGGCCTGCCTCTTCCTTAGGATAATACTGAGTTAACTTATTCCGTTTAGTAAGTGATACCTTTCGGGTGCAGATATGAATGTTGAGTTTGGTAATTTAAAATCCTCTTTAATGGTAAGGTCACAATTCTTGAACTTCCACTTTCAGAAACTTGCCGTTTTCTTGTCCCAACCATTTGATGCATGCAGCTTGTATCCTGTGTCGCATGACCAGGTGTAGCTGGCTGTTCTGGATCTCTGTGTATTACTCCCAGCAAGTGAGGCAAAGGGGGATTAGGTGTTAGTGGGATGGGCCATTTTTGTCAAGATGAGGGGAAGAAGCTCTCACCTACCACAATTGCACATCATAAAGGCTCTGACCAGCACACTCACAAAGGGTTTTCCCACCAGTCTTTTGTGTCTCCATAGAAGCTGTGGCCAAGGCAAGTAGGCAGGAAATTCCAAACAACTCTGGAAGTGGAAACCTCCAGAACCTTTTACTTCAAAATAGGCACCGGGAATAAATGGTGGACCCTAAGACCCAACTCTTCATTACACATCTGGACCTGTGGAAGACTCAGAAGGACTGCTGTGCTGCTCCTTAAGATGGACTGCTATTCCACTGCCCTGCTGCATGAGTGAATGGGACTAGACCTGCATCTTGAACCCAAGACCACCTTAGTGACTCCAAGGGCTAGTTGGCTGGCCTACTGATTACAGACAGGGAAATAAAAGGCTCCAGCCGCCTTGAACCCAGTACCTGGACTCTGTCTGCTGTGAGTCCTACGCCCCCAAGTGGTACCACCCCAAGCGTGAACCCTTGGAAGTGGGCATGAAGCGGCTCTGCCATCCCAGCTGTGGTCAGAACCATCACAGCATGACGCGTCTTCTCTCAGCTACTTTTTGGAACTATCGCTGCACGATGCATCCTGGATGCAGGCCTTTACATCACAAGCCCCTTATCTATGGCATCCTCAATGACGCAGGACATTGAATCATAGCCATGCAGCTTCTTGGGAACTGACGCTGCAGGACACATCTTCGACATCAGACTTCACATCGCAAGCCCTTTGTTGATGGCTTCTTCGAAGAGAACGCAGGAGTCTGAGTCATTGCCCAGCAGCTTCCTTGGAACCGTTGATGCATTCCACATCCTCGATGTGGGATCTCGAAACAATACGCAACCAGTATTTAAGGTACTTTCAGCGGGCCTAACTTGTTCCCGGTGTAGCAGAGTGTCTAAAACAGAGGAACTGTCTAAACAGTCGGATGAAAAATCATCAAACTGCCAACTTAACCTGATGTGAGCACCTCTGCTCCCACTCAATCAGGACCTCTTCTCATGAGATTTGACCTTATTTCCTTAGAGGCATCGGACCTGGCTAGATGCAAGACTGGATTCCCTCTAGACCCCTACCCTCCGGCAATTTTAAATCTGGGCTTTGAGGTGGTTAACTCTGTCATTAGCAAGTTACAGAACAACTCCCTAGATTTGGGTGTGGTCTAGCAGCAGCTGGCATTAAGGCAGAGTGGGGGGGCATATGTGGTGTCGGTGCGGGCATGCATGCAAGATGAGTGGGGTGTGTAAATAAAAAGAAAAAATACCTTGCTTGCTGCACGATGACCAACATCTAAAGTCCTACTCGGTCCGGTCTCCTCTGGTTCCAGTCATTTTCCTTAAGCAATCCTGGGGCTGATCTCATGCTGGTAACCAGCATGAGAGAAGCATCAGGCTTGGGGGTGTGGCTTCTCTCAGCACTCTCAAGAGCTCTGGAGGCCTGTGCTTTCTCTTAGCCAGCTGTCTTAGCCAGCTGTCTTAAGAAAGCTAGGTTAGAGAAGTTCAAAATGTGCATGTCTGGCTGGCCATCTCAAGACTGCTGGCCAAAAAAGACATGCACACTTTAAACTGAAATGCATACCTCCCTGCTGCCACTCAGCAGCAATGGCTCTGCCCGATCCCAACACTTGGTTCAGGACGGGAGGATGGAAAATAAAATGATAGTAAATTAACTTTATTTTTCTTTCCAGGGGGCTGTTTTGAGCAGTGGGGTGACAATACTCTGTCCTAATGGAGGAGCTGCTCCTGGTGTGGTTCCTGCTTGTTGGAAACATGTGTTACTATGTGCTACTGCTCACCTGGCTTCAAAAAACATTGGCTGACCCTAAGGTTCTCAGCAATTATTATACCTATTTCTCTTCTTCCTACTGTTGCCATACTTTTAGAGAAAAGGTTCAACAAGCAGCTGCCATATTTCTTAGAATCTAACCTCTTTCTGCATGATTCCCAATCAGGATTATGTGCTGGCTACAGTCCTGAGTCGGACCTACTTGAGGTATCAGAATTCATTAAGGAAAAGCTGGATCAGAGCTCGCCAGTTATGGTCATGCTGCTAGATTTGCCTTCAGGCATTGATACTGTTCCCCAGACATCCTACTAGATAGAATCAAGAGAGCTGGTATCAGAGGACAGGCCCTGCTCTGGCTAAAATAATTTTTGTCTGATCTCTCTCAATCAGTCTTCCTTTCTCCTTTCACTTCTTCTTCCAAACCTCTGACTTAAGGTGTCCCTCAAGGCTCAGGACTTAGCTCTACCCTTTGTATTATTTACCTTGAGCCACTGGCAACATTTGTGGAGTCCTTGGGGGTGTGGGTGATCTCCTATGCAGATGACACCCAACTCCTCCTTGGTAACATACCAACAACCCTGAGCTCCTTCAAGCTTTGCTTGAGGGCAGTGGTAGAACGGATGGAGGGAAGCGGTCTTAAATTAAACTCTGAAAAAACTGAGATCCTCTTATTTGGCACCAAGTTCTCTCCAGTGGCTAGTCTGTGGTGGCCACCTAAACTTGATGTTGCCCCCCAGCACAGATGGGCAGAAACTTTGGGGTAAAATGTGACACTAATCTCACGTTTGAGCCCCAAATTAAGTCCCTATTCGCTATTTGTTTTCCAACCCTTAAATCTCTTTGAAGGATGCTACCCCTTATCCCGGTGGACTCACAAAAACTGTTGTCCACACCCTGGTTACATCTAAACTAAACTACACTAACAGTTAATACTTGCATCTACTGGCTTTAATGATTCGATGGCTCCAGATTAGCCAGACGTCTGCTGTGCACCTTCTTGTGAAGATCCTCCAGCACTCCCCATTTTATCATTACCTTTGGCATCTCTAATGGCTTCCTGTTCACAAGAAAATCCAGTTTAAGGCACTCACTTTTATCTTCAGAGCCTTTACGCATAAAGGCCCTTGCTATCTGAAGAGAAGACTTAAGCCCTACCTTCCCTCTAGAGCTCAAGGTCAAACTGATCCACGTTCCCCGCATACACAAATCTAGAAGAGGCAGGCGACCCCTCACTTATATGGCCTCCAAACTCTGGAATGCGCTCCCTCTCAGTTTGCGTTGCAGCCCTTCGGAATCGGTTTTCAGACTTAATATTAAAACCCTTCTTTTTGACACCTGTCTCTTGGGTATCTAATGTTTGTTGCCTTCTACTTATGAGCTATCTGCTACCGTTGGGATGCCTCCTTCGAGGTAGTTGTGCGCTCCATATAATGCTACGAATTGAATTGAAGATCCCATATAATAGGACACGCACTCGGCCAGCTGTACCCGATCAATCAATCAGACCGGGTATAAATAGAAATGCGAGCGCAGTGTTTAGTTACCTCCACTCCCGCTCGGACGCTGGGCTAAGAGGTACCGACAGACAGGTAGGGTTCCTAATGTATTTAGAACCTTATACTATGGGTTCTGTGCATAAGTTTATCTTACTTTAATAGAGCCTTCTATTTTCAACTAACCTGCTCTAAAAGAAAACCCTATACTGTGGGTTCTTTGCACAAGTGTGCTAAACTCTAACAGAGCCTTTTATCTTTAACCAATCTGTTCCACAAGAAAGCCTTTGGAGTTTTTCTCTGTTTTTTCCTTGTGATTTCTTAAAAATCTTTTGACTGAAAAATCTTTTGACTGATAACACAATAGCTTGTCATATAAACTACATTCACTTTCTCTCCATGCGTGGTCATTACCATGTGTTCATAGGGGTTGAGTCTCTTTTTAAAAACAACTGGTTCTTGTTAGTATATCATTGGAAATGACTGATCAATTGTACTCATGCACCTTTTATAAACTTTTGAGGTGCTCTTTACTTTTCCATTCTAACAGAGCGGGGCCTCCTTCTCCCCGAGTGGGTGCCGGGTGAGGTGAGGCGACCTCCCACAGAATGCTGGGTGAGTCACACTGTACAGATTAAAGTTTCTAATTTTGAACGGTTATTATCAGGAAAATTTTATAGCTTCTGAATGGCGTGGATACTTTTTCCTTCGCCCTGTTTGTGTAGTTGTGTTGTGTTCTATTTTCCAAAACACCATCATGCACTTCTTCTACTGTTCACTATTGTGCACTATTCTTTTTCCTTTAGGAGAAAATGAATAATTGGATAATCACCAGAAAACATTTGGGCTCAAAGTATCTGGTAGGAGTAATCCATTATATCAATGCACTATCTTTAGTTTAATTTTCACCAATTGCAGTCGCTACTATCATCTGGTCCTGAAGAAAGCTTGGACACATAGTCCACTCAAGCTGAAACATGTCGACCTTAATGCACTGCGCCATTATATAGTTATTTTTTCAAAACTATTAGGCGTTGTTTTAAACCTTGACCCTGGGACAATACCTATTAAACTCATTTTTTGTCCCAGTAGCCAATTTTATTCACACTCCATCAGTACTACTTGTGAAACGCCGTGGTCTGGAAGAGTATCTTCAAAATCCATCTCTGCATCATCACCAGGTGCGTTGGGTGAGATCTGGATTTACGATATGTATCCCACATGACGATATTCCACCATGAGGGTGGGCTGATGGGAATTTTTCCAACCCAGTGTTATCATAGTTGTGACCTGATGGTTTCACGGACTTTGGCACGACGCAACACACAAACAGTCTTGTGGACCAGGCAACTCCTTCTTGTTTTTTCAGTAGTTGTAGGGGCTTGAGCTGCCTTGGTCGTTAAATATTCCCTTCTGACCCTCCTCACTCCATTTTTTCAGATCCCATATAATAACCAGAAGCAGTTAGTTGAGAACCAGGAGCCACAGGTGCAGTTAACGAACCAGCTAAATCCACATTTGACAAATTACTGGTGGTGGGCAGTACACTCTGCTCCACTGGTGGAGTTTCCGGAGTTTTAAGCATTCTGCGCTCCGCTTGGAGTGTGGAGTTCAGAAAAAAAACTCTGTCAACCGCTGGCAGAGCGGAGTTTGCCACGCTCTCGCTGCTCAGCCCTAGCTCTCTACTGAGACACTTAACTGGGCAGTGATCTGCCCGATAAGAAGGGAGGTGGTTTAAGTGAGCTCACGTCTCAGCCCTCAAATTGTGTGTGTGAGTATAGGAACCCCTCCCAGGGGCGCAGCGCACTCAGTGCTGTTCTTATTAGTAGCACTCCAACCCATCCAGTAGCGGCTCACAGGAGGTCCTGCTGAAACCCGACTGAGGCAGGTGCCTTACCAGAAGATGTACACACCTGTGCCCCGGAAACCATGGAGGGCACACTGCCCCACCCCAGGCCGCTGGAGAGGCACAGCATCTAAGGCAGCATGGCAGGGCTAATGCACCGACGGTGTACTGCAAGGTATTTGCTGTCACTCAGTGAGTAAGGTTCTAGGCACGGAAAAGGCCTGCTGAGGAGATCATCATGCAGGCTGCACTCCCATAGTTCCGACCCCATTAAAAAAATCCTAATGGGAGCAGAGATCTGTGTACACCCACCAGCCACAGACTCACGCCGTTTGGTTAGGGTAGCTCAGCGGGGTAATGTAACTCATAACAAGACCAGCATCTGACTTGATGATCACAATTTTAAAGCACACTGAAACAGCCCAGTGGGTTAACGAACCTGCACAGAAGCTTCTGAGCAATCTGCACGCTCTGTCTCCAGCCTCCTTATAACTGATCAAAGGGTAAATGCACATGCGGCAGAGACCTGTATGTACACAGTGGGTGCCAGGTTCATACTCACTGGGCTAATGGGTCTGCTATTCAGATGTGAGTGTCACCTGAAGAGAACGGCCTCCATTTGGGAATATTTAAATGGCCTCTATGAAATCAATGCAAAAAGAACTATTGATGGACAGAATGCAGAACAATGTCATACATTCATCCAAGTACAGAGATCTGGGCCTAAATCCATCGTTTTTTTGCTCATCATGCCATTCCAGTTTGGACCCAGCCATATGCAAATCAGTCTTGACCCTTCGCCCAATGGGAACAGTCCAACCCGAACTGCCAGGCCAGGTCATCTCTGGACTGGAAACAAGCCTCCTAGGACCTGTTTTGGGGTTTCACCTCTCTTCAGCCAGGATAGCTTGATTCCAGTGGCATGGAAAGCACGGGACTCACGTCAGAGCATACCCGTCCCACTCGGGGTGACAAATCCAAAAACAACTATTGATGGACAGAATGCAGAACAATGTCATACATTCACCCAAGTACAGAGATCTGGGCCTAAATCCATGGTTTTTTTGCTCACCATGCCATTCCAGTTTGAACCCAGCGATATGCAAATCAGTCTTGACCCTGTACCCAATGGGAACAATCCAGCCCGAACTGCCAGGCCAGGTCCTCCCTGGACTGGAAACAAGCATTCCAGGACCGGTTTCGGGGTTTCATCCCTCTTCAGCCATGATAGCTTGATTCCTGTGGCATGGAGAGCACGGGACTCATGCCTGAGCATACCCGTCCCACTCGGGGTGACAAATGCAAAAAGAACTATTGATGGACAGAATGCAGAACAATGTCATACATTCACCCCAGTACAGAGATCTGGGCCTAAAGCCATCATTTTTTTGCTCATCATGCCATTTCAGTTTGGACCCTGCCATATGCAAATCAGTCTTGACCCTGCACCCAATGGGAACAGTCCAGCCCGAACTGCCAGGCCAGGTCCTCACTGGACTGGAAACAAGCATCCCAGGACAGGTTTCTGGGTGTCGCCCCTCTTCAGCCTGGATAGCTTGATTCCAGTGGCATGGAGAGCACGGAACTCATGCCTGAGCATACCCGTCCCACTCGGGGTGACAAATGCAAAAAGAACTATTGATGGACAGAATGCAGAACAATGTCATACATCCACCCCAGTACAGAGATCTGGGCCTAAAGCAAATGCAAAAAGAACTACTATTGATGGACAGAATGCAGAACAATGTCATACATTCACCCCAGTACAGAGATCTGGGCCTAAATCCATCATTTTTTTGTTTTGCTCACCATGCCATTTCAGTTTGGACCCAGCCATATGCAAATCGGTCTTGACCCTGCGCCCAATGGGAACAGTCCAGCCCGAACTGCCAGGCCAGGTCCTCACTGGACTGGAAACAAGCATCCCAGGACAGGTTTCTGGGTGTCGCCCGTCTTCAGCCTGGATAGCTTGATTCCAGTGGCAGGGAGAGCACGGGACTCATGCCTGAGCATACCCGTCCCACTCGGGGTGACAAATGCAAAAAGAACAATTGATGGACAGAATGCAGAACAATGTCATACATCCACCCCAGTACAGAGATCTGGGCCTAAAGCCATCATTTTTTTGCTCACCATGCCATTCCAGTTTGGACCTGGCCAAAAAATCAGTCTTGACCCTGCGCCCAATGGGAGCAGTCCAGCCCGAACTGCCAGGCCAGGTCCTCCTTGGACTGGAAACAAGCATCCTAGGACCGGTTTTGGGGTTTCACCCCTCTTCAGCCAGGATACCTTGATTCCAGTGGCATGGAGAGCATGGGACTCACGTCAGAGCATACCCGTCTCACTCGGGGTGACAAATCCAAAAACAACAGCTGATGGACAGAATGCAGAACAATGTCATACATTCACCTCAGTACAGAGATCTGGTCCTAAATCCATCGTTTTTTTGCTCACCGTGCCGTTCCAGTTTGGGCCCAGCCATACGCAAATCAGTCTTGACCCTGCGCCCAATGGGAGCATTCCAGCCCGAACTGCCAGGCCAGGTCCACCCTGGACTGGAAACAAGCATCCTAGGACCGGTTTAGGGATTTCACCCCTCTGCAGCCAGGATAGCTTGATTCAGTGGCATGGAGAGCACAGGACTCACGTCAGAGCATACCTGTCCCACTCGGGGTGATAAATGCAAAAACAACTATTGATGGACAGAATGCAGAACAAATCCCTACAATCACCCCAGTACAGAGATATGGGCCTAAATCCATCGTTTTTTTGCTCACCATGCCATTCCAGTTTGGACCCAGCCATATGCAAATCAGTCTTGACCCTGCGCCCAATGGGAACAGTCCAGCCGGAACTGCCAGGCCAGGTCCTCCCTGGACTGGAAACAAGCATCCCAGGACATTCTAGTGGCATGGACAGCACGGGACTCACGTCTGAGCATACCCGTCCCACTCGGGGTGACAAATACAAAAACAACTATTGATGGACAGAATGCAGAACAATGTCATACATTCACCCCTGTCCAGAGATCTGGGCCTAAATCCATCGTTTTTTTGCTCACCCTGCGATTCCAGTTTGGACTCAGCCATATGCAAATCAGTCTTGACCCTGCACCCAATGGGAACAGTCCAGCCTGAACTGCCAGGCCAGGTCCTCCATGAACTAGAAACAAGCATCCTAGGACCGGTTTCAGGGTTTTAGCCCTCTTCAGCCAGGATAGCTTGATTCCAGTGGCATGGAGAGCACAGAACTCACGTCTGAGCATACCCGTTTCACCCGGGGTGACAAATGCAAAAAGAACTATTGGTGGACAGAATGCAGAACAATGTCACACATTCACCCCAGTACAGAGATCTCAGCCTAAATCCATCGTTTTTTTGCTCACCATGCCATTCCAGTTTGGACCCAGCCATATGCAAATCAGTCTTGACCCTGCGCTCAATGGGAACAGCTCAGCCCGAACTGCCAGGCCAGGTCCTTCCTGGACTGGAACCAAGCATCCTAGGACCGGTTTCGGGGTTTCACCCCTCTTCAGCCAGGATAGCTTGATTTCAGTGGCATGGAGAGCATGAGACTCACGTCTGAGCATACCCGTCCCACTCGGGGTGACAAATGCAAAAAGAACTATTGATTGACAGAATGCAAAACAATGTCATACATTCACCCCTGTCCAGAGATCTGGGCCTAAATCCATCCCCCAGTCCAGAGATCTGGGCCTAAATCTATCGTTATTTTGCTCACCGTGCCATTCCAGTTTGGACCCGGCCATATGCAAATCAGTCTTGACCCTGTGCCCAATGGGAACAGTCCAGCCCAAACTGCCAGGTCTTCCCTGATGGGGGTGGGCACATAATACTATAGATGGCTCTGTCTGTCGACGGGCAGCAGGGGCTATAGGTGGTCAAAGATAGCTGGTCAGGTGGTCCCACGGGAGGAGGATTGTCATGGCAGAGAGGAACACCAGTGCAGAAACTCACGCACACACACTTACGTAAACATGCACACCTTCAGACACATGCACTTATGGACACACATTCTACACCCAAACCATCTTCAGACACACAGTCTACACCCAAGCCATCTTTAGCTGTCACTCCTGACACTCCAGCATTTTCTGAGTGTATTTAGCGCATTTTTGCAGTTTAGGTCTGTAGTATGAATATTGTTTAACCAGATATGCGTGCATTAATGAAGATTAATACCTCTGTTTGAATGGGAATCCTTTTGGCTGGATACATGCCATTAAACTAAAGACAGGTGAGTCGCGTAGTCTGGGGCTGACATTTCCAGGGCAGCCTCAGCCTGGGCAGTCTCTCTATGGGATGGATGGGTCATTTTTTCTGTGGCATGTTCCTCTCTTCCAACCAAGTGCAGGCTTTCTGAGCCAATACAGCCATGAAACCCTGCCCAGCTCTGCTCTAGTCCTTTGCTAAAAGCCTTGGAAAGAGGACAAGATTAGTCTGGGCCGTGTGCTGTATGCTGCAGATTCCCCCTCCCTGGGAATGTTTTTGGCTGATTTATTTTTTGTTTGCCAATGCTATTTACCAGCCCATTGCAATGTTCGTCTTCAGTGCTGCGAAATACACGTATTGTTAAGATTTATGTCACAACCCCTACCCTTGAAACTCTCCTCCGTGTCCGGCGATGTAGCACCTTTGGACCTATGTGGAACTCCGTGGAATAACACAGAGGAATTCCGTGGAGTGAAACTCTGCATGCTCCACCCACTATTATAGATTGCACTGAAGAATAACTCGATATTATGTTGCAGAATTGTACATTCAACTCCACACTTTCAGGTCGAGGTGGGTGGTTTTTGTGGTCAATTGGCATACGTGGTTGTTATCCTTGTTTTTTTAAATTTCACATCAGGGTGTAAGGTTAGCAGACCCGACTCTTGTTATTCACAATCTCAATGCTCAGGAATAGTCACAACCTATTCAGTGGAGAAATTATTTCAACAATGGTTGGAACACTCCATACTGTCTACATCAAAATAACATCTTTTGCTCCTATTGAAGACATGTACCTATCTGATTTTTTGTTCGGTCCTAAGTCTCAGCCTTCAAAAGGATTTATGTATCCCGAATTTGGACAATTAGCATAAATGGAAGCTGCTGCACATTTAAGACAAATTGGTCAAGATAATTTGAATAAAGTGCTTGCTGTTGTTGATAAGAGTATTAATACATTGCCTTCTCACATTTGAAATCTGAATAACAATGTGTCATCTGTTATTGATATCATGCAAAGTGACATGTCTTCATTGTACCATGGGCAAAGCCAACTTAGATCTATCATGCAGTTTTGCTAGACACTTAAAGCCCATAAGAATTGCCATGTTCCATGTTGTTACCTTAATTCGACTCAGCTATTTTTGCCTTTGAACCTGACACATAAACAATGACTCATTGCCAAAAAAGATTCCACTTACATGATGTTACATCTCGAGAAGTTTGAACCAATTCACAATAGCAGAGGCTCCCTCTGCTGTCTGGTTAATACATGGCGTAATATCAATTTCAACATTTCAGTTCACAGCTGCATGAAACATTTCCCTGCCACTTGTGATGAACCCTTTGAAGGCAGCTTCTTTCATGAAATATGGTCATTCCCATTTTCCTATTGTTGTGAACTTGCCACCATAAAGTTCTTCCTTAATGGAAAGGAATATGACTCTGCTGTCGGATATTCACTCATTTGTAAGCATGTTACCATTCACGGCCAATATAATTATTTGGGAGCCTATGTATCCTGTTTTCTACAAGTAATACTAACCCCTATAATTTTCCCCCTCATTACTGTCCTTTCAAATGGAAGCTATATAATGTTAAGTGACCAGGACAGTTGGGAATGAAGGAAGGGATCCCATATAGTTTATTGCCCCCCCCCCCTTGCTCCCGGAGCTGAACACTGGCTGGTCATTGTCATTCTGACCCACCGGGCTTACCTGCATACAACCTGTATTTCATTGCCCGTGGTGCCCCTTCGAATGGGCACTGGATATTTGCCTGGCTCTGCATATGTTGGTCGTCGTGGACATGAACCTGTTGATGAGTCCTATAATTGTCTGAGTTTTCCCATGAACTTGACGCTGCTTCAGGATGCATGTATGTTCCACTGCCTCAAGGGGAGATGGGTGCTTCAGCAGCAGGATTACCGAACTCTGTCTCTAATAACACAGATGCAGGGTGACAGGCTACTTTCTCAGTATCGGCTTATAATGAGAATCGCGTCTGCTCCTTCAATGTTTTAAATGGAGCAATTGCAGAATCGTCATCTGTGGAGATGCGTTCTGGATTCACTAACCATTGACCTTGTAGAAGGAGCCCTGCATGCCTCTGCATCATATTAATTTGGCCACATTTTAAAAATGTTCATTTTATATTTTTTATTCTGAATTTTTGTTATGACATGCTTATTAGTATTGCATTGAATTTGCTTGGCTTGTGCTTTACTTTCCTGACCAAGAAGGGTGTGCAGCAAGTTCCCTTTTGGACCCACTTTGGTTCTCCCTTAGTTTTGTGTATTACATGGTTTAGGCTGCTGTGCTCTACACAGCAACACATAGCACATTTATTTTGTGGCATGATATTATTTTAGAAATACGCTGGTCATGTTAATTTTTATTCAGTTCTTCTTCTCTGGATTCAGTCTGAACATTTTGTACATGGTTAAAAAGCATGCTGTACTGTATTTCTTGTGGCTGGTGTAAAAGATAAAAAAATACGTTGGCCCTTGCTGAAAGAAAATATTGTTTGTGAACCGTAGTTTATATTAATTTCTGTCTGTAACCTGCTTGCAAATAAACAGATCCCACTAGTCATAATGAAATGTTGCTCCATGGTGCACGGCTGGTGCACAGAGGGTTAAATTAAGTTGTCTGAAATTCAGCTGAAACCAGGAAAGAGAGGCAGGTGAACCTGTGCGTGCCCATTCTGCTGAAGCTCCAAATTGTTTAATGATTCACTAGCTTTTACCTATGTACCAGAGACAGTTCAGTCAGCTCAGCGAGCTTTTTCCAGGAATTGCTCGCTGACCTAGAATATGACAAGTTCGGCCTGTCCTTGCCTTGTTGTCCTAAAGAGGCAAAGAGTGTGCCCAGCACAGATAGCAAGTGCGTCATTGTGTGGGAAAGCAGAAAACACGGGCCACTGCTGATAAGTAGATCAACATTGTATATGAACATTTCAAGATAACCGACTAAGGCAAGGCTGACACGGGCCTCTGCCGATAAGTAGATCAACATTGAATATGTACATTTCAAGATAACCGGCCAAGGCAAGGCTGAAAAGACACGAGATGGTGGTTTAAAAATTAACCTGTAGCTGCATGGTCAGATGTGTCGCAAATAATGTAAAATGTGAACGTAGACATATTTTTGAAATGCACCTTGATACTGTAATGTACACGTGGATCTAATTCTAGCATGGTCACACCATGATGTAATAGTTAATTAACAACCTGTCAAGAGATTGTGAACATATATAAAGGCTGAATTCTCTCTGTGAAAATTAGATCACTTTGCACTCCTGCAAATTGTCTCAAGCTGCAGCTTTATTGGCAATAAAGCCACTATTCTTTTGAAAACCTTGTATGTGCCCTTCTTCATTGTCCCTATTAATAATATTTTGACTTTTACAGATGGTGCCGTGACTCGTGGGGAACTGATGGTCTCTGCAGGGGATACAGAACTGCTGTCATTGGATTCTTCAGGAGCCTTGATGTCTCGGTGTATTCTGCGCAGCTACTGAGAGGACTTGTTTCCTGACACGCCCAGATGACAGGGCTCCCGTTGATAAGCCTTTGACAAAAGACACCACCAGCTTCCCTTGAGCCATCAGGTGATTTTGTTGCCACAGCAAAGAAGGACGCATACAACGGCATACTGAATGGTCTAATGTTCAGGTAGGCAGTGCTTAATTGCACTGAACTCAATATTGTCAATTGAAATAGTGTTTTTTCTAAAATACATCAGAAAGTACAAACTGAGATCCATTAGGGGTCTCTAGGGGAGGTCTGAGGGCGCCTTTAAGATAGGTGCCTGAGGAGGACTGTCCAACCTGTGAAAGATCATAAGGGTCTCAAGGACAGGGGAGGGACCGTGGGAGGTTGCCTCAAAGGGACCGTGGGTGGTTACCTTAAATAAGAGCATGCTTCTGACAGACGTCTAAAAATTAAAAGTACATATGCATATTGTTGAAATAGGTCATACAACTGTATCTTGCACGAGTGTTGGAAAATATTATAAAAAGTGTGTAAAGTAGTGTACAATAGTGTATTTTAAGTGCATAAAAAATAAAAAGAAATAAAAAGTGATAGAAGAGGAAAAATAATAAAATTAGTAAGTATATAAAATTCAAAATGCTTAGCAAACTATTTTTGAGCACAGCTAAAGGCCGCAGGGCAGCCTTAGATGTCACTCAACCAACACCTCCTCGTGGCACACCAGCATGGTACGTGGCACGGAAAAAAGGGTACCATACAGCTATTCACCTAGATCAATGGACTCATTATACCAGGAAAAATCCTGACCTACAGTTTCCAGAATATGGGACATTTGACAGAGATAAAATGCTTTATTTAGAAGATTGTTTAAGGGAACGTGAAAAGAAAGGGAAGAAAGTACGTTTATTACAATGGGATGCATTTCATGCATGGCGGTCATATGCCGCTAACAGATGGCCAGGGGAACCTAGGACAATGAAAGGAAAAGCTTTGGCACATGATAGGGAGAAGGCAAAAGAAAGATGTGTAACAAGTTGTAGGGAAAAAGAAATGGAAATGGATAAATGTCTTACAGTTCACAAGCCTATACCAGATGTGTACCCCACTCTACCTAATGCTCCCTTAGAACAGGAAGATACAGAAGATCCTGTAATAGAGGCATTATTAACAACTCCACCACCATACAGCCCACAAACAATGCAAACTACATCAGCACCACAGACACACACACCACAACATACATCACCAACTAGTAAGACAGTACCTGTAGCACTACAAGAAACACCTCTCTCTACCTCTGGTAGACCAGGGTTAAGGCCAAAAATAACAGACAAAGAACAGAAAATGATACACGAGTGGGTGATGGACGTTATGAAAAATGGTACTTCTACATGGCGTACTGCAAAAAGTAGCTTCCCCACAGATTTCACGCCTGCGCTTCAACGCAGTGCTTAGGAAAAATTAGACAAGAAAAGTTACAACTGGTTTAAAGACTGGGAAAAATATTGGCCTGAGGAAGACGGCTACCCCCAACCTGACAGATTGTCCCGTGCTCATAGCAACACAATATCAGCAGCAATAGATGATGTAGGGGCATCAAGCACAGATATATTAGAGGCTGTCCAGATATTAGCTGAATGGATAGATACTCTTCTGATGTTACAACAAAAATGTACAAAAAAGAAAAAAGGTAAACAGGAGGAAGATAGTACTCTTTCCACTTCTAGAGCCTTGCCATTAAGAGAAGTACCAGGAAATAAGGAAGGGAAGCCCACTATTAAAGTTCACACACCATGGTCAAATGTTGAATTGCATAGATTTGCACTTCAGTTTCCAGACATTAGACAAGACAGAGAAGAATGGTACAGACAGACAGAAATAATACTAAGAGTTGGCACTCTCACACTGGATGACATAGAACAAATGTTTTCTATAATCTTGCCACCAGACATTTGGGGAAAAATAAGGAGAGAGGATGATGAAGTATTAAAAATACAATGGGAAGATATTACTAAAGCAAAAAGGGAACAAGGAGAGGACATATCAGATGATATTAGAGACTTACCAGCAAAAATAATGGCTAAAGTAAATACACTGGTCCCCAGAAAACAAATAGACTGGTCAAAATTAAATGCATGCATTCAAGACACTGAAGAATCAGTATCTGGGTTTTTCGCCAGAATACAGAAAGTCTTCACAGCTTCAAGTGGTTTAGATACTGAAAAGGAAGCAACACAAAGTGCACTTGTCTCTTGTTTTGTAAATAATTTAAAACCATCAATTAAAAAAGGGATTCTAGAGTACAACCCTACTTGGTCATGCAAACCACTAACAGAAGTTTTACAATTGGCACAGTATTACGAAATGCTAGGTAAAAAGGAGTTGGAAAGTAAAAATAACAAATTAAAAGACTTAAAAACTAAAGTTTTGATTCAGCAGGCAAACCAGTATAGCGGCAGAGGACAAAGAAGCAGGGGTAGAGGAAGAGGCCGTGGGGGCCCACAAAGGTCATTTTCTACTCCCCCTACACAGCATACCACCACAAATGAACAAGCACACACACAAGGATGCTTTAATTGTGGGGGTCAGGATCACTGGAGAGCTCAATGCCCACACCCCGTCAAGCAGTCACAAAGAGGGGGTGGGATGGGAAGATCAAGAGGCCGGGGAAGGAGCATGGGAAGAGGTGGATATCAACAGCAAGGATGTGACTCACAGCATGGCCCTACAGAGTATCCCCCCAACACAAATTTCTTTGATAATGAACAAATACCAAAAATGCAGGTGCATCACCCTTATGATGGAATATATCAGGAAGGGCCCCAAGGGGAATGGGACTATTATGCACAATAGGGGGGCCCGAGAGAGTTAATACAGAGGATGGTAATCCCTGTAGATCCCACTGGACCATATGTGAGGGGTAAGATTGAAGGTACACCTGTGGAATTACTAATAGATACAGGGGCCACCAATTACTCCTTGACCAAGAAAAAGTTTCCAGATGTTCCTCTCTCGGGAAAAATAAATAAGTCAGTGGGATTCACCAACATACTTGTAACAAGCCCAATTTCAGCACCCTTGAAATACAGCATAGGCCCAATTCAGGACACGCATTCATTCCTTATATCAGACAAATGTGCATTTAATTTGTTGGGATTGGACTTGCTAAAAAAGATGAATGCCACTATTAAGTGCACTGCAGACGGAGTTTTCTTGGAAGTAGATGGACCAATGACAGAGGAAATGGGCAACTGTTTCCTATCAATAGGAATACAAAATATTGCCACACAAATAATGGATCAAATAGATTCAAGGATATGGGCAAAACTCAAAAATGACACAGGGAAAATGAACATCACACCTGTCACTATTACAGTTAAACAGAATGTAAAATTACCAAGAATACCACAGTACAAAATTGCTCCAGAGGATCTAAAGGGATTGCAGGATATAATAGCTGACTTACTAAAAGAAGGGATTATTAAAGAAATATCAGGCAGTCCTTGTAACAGCCCTATTCTTCCGGTCTTAAAAAAGAGTGATGGAAATACTAATGAAAAAAGTTACAGATTCATAGTAGATCTAAGAGAAATAAATAAAATAGTGGTGCCACAGTTCCCGGTTGTCCCAAATGTAGTATCAATATTGTCAACACTGTCACCAGAAATGGCATATTTTTCTGTAGTGGATTTGAAGAATGCCTTCTTCTCAATCCCTATAGATGAGGGTAGCATGTACCTCTTTTCATTCTCTATAGGCGGGAGAACCTAGTGCTTCTGTAGAATCCCTCAAGGGTTCACAGAAAGCCCGAGCATTTACAACCAGGCCTTGAAAAGAGAACTAGACACATTCAATTTATCACCTAACTCTGTGCTAATACAATATATTGATGACCTGCTACTTGGTAGCATCTCTGAGGCACAATGTACAACTGACACCATTAATTTGTTAAATTTCTTAGCTGAACGTGGTCACAAAGTTTCACCAGAAAAGATTCAATTTGTTCAACAGGAAGTATCCTACCTAGGACACATCCTGTCGAAAGGGCAGAGAAGATTGGATGATAAGCGCATTAAATTGATTCTACAGACACCAGTGCCACGCACCCAAAAACAGGTGTGAGCCTTTTTAGGTATGGCCAGTTATTGTCGACATTGGATTGCTAACTTCTCCTTGATTTCAAAACCTTTATTGGCCCTGACCCACAAGGACACGCCCGAACCCCTCCAGTGGTTGCCAGAACATGAACAAAGCTTCCTTGCCAATTGGCAAGCTCTCTGCTCTGCTCCTGCTTTAGGCCTACCAGACTATTCTAAGTCTTTCCAACTCTATGTTCATGAGTCTGACGGGAGTGCTCTTGGGGTTCTATGCCAGCAGTTTGGTGACCACAAAAGACCATGCGCATATTTCTCTGCCACCTTGGATACTGTAGCCAAGGCTTTACCTTCCTGTATACGTTCTGTTGCAGCAACCGCCTTAGCACTACAACGTGCAGAAAGCCTAATAATGGGACATGAAGTTGATGTCTATGTTCCACATGCCGTAGAGCTGATACTAAATAAGACACGCACGCAGCACCTCACAAATGCCAGGCTCACACAGTATGAGATATGTTTATTTGCAGCACATCTGACACTCCACAAATGCAATGTGCTTAACCCTGCCACTCTGTTACCTATTCCCACTGATGATCTAGTGGACACAGACCATGATTGTATTTTGTTAACTGAAGAGCAAACAAAAGGGAGAATAGATATGATGGACTTAGCCTATGCAGATGCAGAGGGAGAATTGTGGGTGGATGGTTCCTGCCTTAGAACAGAGGATGGAAATACATCAGCAGCCTATGCAGTTGTAACAAATAAAACTGTAGTTGAGTCCTGTAAGATACCCGAGTTGTCTGCACAAGCAGCAGAACTTGTGGCACTCACACGAGCTTGTGAATTATCTGAAGGAAGGTGTGTTAACATATATACAGACAGCCAATATGCCTTTAATGTGGCACATTCCTTTGGAAGACTCTGGAAGGAAAGAGGTTTCATTACCTCACAAGGCACAAAGATACAGCACGGAGTGCTTATCACCAAATTACTTAACTCCCTGGCACTTCCAAAGAAATTGGCCATAGTTAAATGCAGCGCCCACAGAAAAGTAACAGACAAGGTAGGCCAGGGAAATGCATTTGCTGACATAACAGCAAAACAGACAGCAAGAAATAATTCAGCACTAGTACTAACTGTCCAAGAATTACCAGATGAAGTGAGGTCACTAGATTTAACAAGTGATGGTATAAGACTAATGCAACAAGGAGCAACCGCAGAAGAACAGATGAGTTGGTCAAAGAATGGGTCATTTGTTCAAGGATGTTGGATGAATGACGCCAAGGATAAATATATGTTACCAGACAGGATGGTCTACTCTATGTGTTTGGCCATGCATGGCCCAGCACATATATGTAGAGATGCAATTGTAAATTGCATGGACAAGTTCTGGGTGAACAAGAACATAAGAAAAATAGCACAGGAGATATGTCAAACATGTATGGTATGTGCACAGTACAATGTGGGTAAGACTGCTCCAGTACCCAAAGGCCACTTTCAGAAACCAACAATGCCATTTGAAGCCCTGCAAATAGACTATGTGGAGATGCCCCCTACAAATAAGTATAGGTATATCCTGGTGGTGGTGTGCATGTATTCAAAGTGGATAGAGGCATATCCGGTGAAACACAATGATGCCATCTCAACAGCCAAGTGCTTGATAAAGGAACTGATCCCACGTTTTGGGGTCCCAAAAACAATATTTTCAGACAATGGCAGTCACTTCTGTAATGAACTAATAAAGGTTACATGCAAAGCCTTGGGAATACAGCAGAAGCTACACTGCGCCTACCATCCAGAGGCCGCTGGCGCAGTGGAAAGAAAGAATGGCGTGCTTAAGTCCAAGATAGCAAAAATATGTGCTGACACAAAATTGACCTCGATGGATGCCCTACCTATTGCCCTAATGAGCATGAGGAGCACACCAGATGCCAAGACCAAACTCAGTGCACATGAAATTGTCACTGGATTGCCAATGGTAGCTTGGGGAGTTCCAGACAAAAATGCTCTGCCTATGATGACGAATGAACTGTTCAATGATTACTGCATGTCACTTACACGTACTCTTGCTTCTATCAACCAGCACGTGAAGGGAGCCCTTCCAGAGCCGCTGCAGGTCGAGGGGCACAAGTTCAAGCCCGGGGACTGGGTGCTCATTAAAGCATTCCAGAGGTCCAACTGTCTCCAAGCTCGCTGGAAGGGACCGCAGCAGGTGCTGCTCGCAACAAAGACAGCAGTGAAGTGCACCAACAACAAATCTTGGATCCACGCCAGCCATATAAAACTGGCACCTCCTGAGACTGCATCCAGCCAAGACCCAGGTCAGCAGCACATGCCAACACCAGAACTGATCAAAGAAGAAAAAAGGTACAATTTGAGATCTACAAAGAAGAAGGAGATGAAATGTCAGTAATTCTGGTACCTGATCTTCTGCAGGAAATAGATGAAGTACTACTATTAGATATTATCCTGACAGATATTTTGACAACGATTTTTGACTTTGAGAATAGCAGTGAAGAAGACAACGAAGTCGCACTCAGTTACCTTGAGGAAGTATTTAGTCAGCGAGAATACCAACTAATGCAAGATTTGAATAGTCTAGCATTACAAGAAGCCTTGAATAGAGTACTTGCTGACTGAGAAAAATAAACTAGGATATATTGCACACTATCACCAGAAATAACAGCCTGTCTGCATAACAGGAAGAGACTACAACAATTCATCAGGGAAGTTCTTAGTAAAAAGTGGGCCAGTACAACATTGAGTAGATGAACTGATCCAGGAGGTATTTGCGAGTCCTCCTGTAACTGCATAGTGCCCGTGCCACTGCAGTAATTAGTAGATGAACTGATCCAGAAGGTATTTGCGAGTCCTTCTGTCACTGCGAGCACCCGTGCTGCTGCAGCAACCAGCAAAGGACTTGAACGAATCCAGAAGGAATTTGCGGGTCCTTCTGTCACTGCGAGCACCCGTGCTGCTGCAGCAACCAGCAAAGAACTTTTTCCAGATCATCAGGACAACAAGCTTCAGAAAGATACATTTGGAGTGAGGTATAGTGGACACTCATGTAAATGTAAATGTGGTTGCACTAACAAGTGATATCTATGATCAAAGGGTCATGTTTTACAAGAATTACATGCATATCTTTGGGAGGAGAGAAGTACAAAGAAATACTCAGAGACCATCTGAAATATTAATGAATAGCTGTTCGCAATATATTTTATACTACAGCCTCACCTTATATGTGTTTATGCTTTTTGTGTGTTTAGCCTATATTATAGTAAAGATTCATAGTGATAATTCACAACATAGTATCATCAATAGCACTACATCCAATTAAAGAAAGTATAAGAATAGATAGATAGATATGGATAGGGAAGATACAGTTCTAAAAATGAAGACAAAATGGTACAAGTCTAAAATGTGCATATCTGGGGTGATATTCTGTCTGTTATTATTAGCATTAATTACTGTATATCTATTAGATGTGTTCTATCCCATGGAAAAGTTGATCTCAACGCCAACAACACCTGCTACAATACCTGCATACACTTTGTCACCTGAAGAAATAGCCCACAGAGAAGATATGCACCACAATTCCTTTGTGACTTTGATGCATCATACCAATAAGATATTAACAAGGGGAGATTGCTGGATATGTTTGCAATTCCCAGCTTCTGTAGACCAAAGTTTGCCCCTGGTTCAAGTCCCACTACCGTTTGCAGCATCCTGTTATGCCATTTACATAACAATAGTAAAAATAGAACTGATAGCTGTTTTGCAGAACTTAAAGAAAAGTACTGCTGGTGCAGGGGCAACTATGGCCCCACCAGCAGGAACATTATATAACAAATATATGGCAGATATTCTGACACTAGGGAACTGCACGGAAGTGGTAGAACCAAATGCAACATTTCCCCTGTCTGACATCTTTACCCCGCTCTTTCCAAATAAGAATACAAGCATTAGGATAGCAGGCCCATCAAATGAAGCAAATAAGAATATACCATTTTTAAAGTTAAAATTAAGAAAACACAACGCAATAGGGAGTATATGTATTAAGAGTAATGGGACCTATCAGGTAGGAAATAGTACAAATTGTAACATGACATTTGAAATGACGGCCGGAAATATTAGCATTCCACTTTACGTAGGTGACTCAATTTATTTCATTTGTGGAGAGAAGGCTTATACATGGCTTCCAACAAATTGGGGTGGTTGTTGTCACCTAGGTTTTGTATTACCTGCTATAGCAATAAAAGACACAAAAGAAGTTCGAAGGGACATGCAAAGACATGCACCACGGCGAGGCAGGAGAAGTGTGGATGTGGATCAAAGAGATACAGCATCACAGATAGCGGGTGACATATTTAAAGGAGTGATACCATGGATTGGTCCAGCTATCAACTCCAGGGATATACGTACATTATCCAGGCTACTAGAAGCAACAATAAATGAAACAACAAGTATACTTGAAAATATTACAGTAGAGCTTCAAGCTGTGAGATTAGTTTCGTTACAAAATAGAATGATTCTCGACATGATGCTAGCAGAAAGGGGAGGAGTCTGTGCAATTATAGGGGCGTCCTGTTGCACCTATGTCCCGGACTCCTCTGTTACTGTCAGGGAAGCAATAAAAAGATTGCATCATATAGGTGTAGAAGCACATCAGGATTCTGGTACATGGGATATAGGAGGTTCACTTTGGAGTTGGTTGAGCGCATGGGGTTGGAAGATAGGAATGGTGTTCATAACAATTTTCCTACTGATAATAGGCTGTTGTCTATTAGTTAATTGCCTGCCAATGTGCTGTCAACTATTGGGACAGATGACAAAATGCCAAGTGAGGAAATTAAAGGAAAAAGAAAGAATGCTGATGCAAACAGTCACTACAGAGTTAATGAACATAGACATTTCTGACGATGATAAGAATGAACAATATAATTATTAAACTGTGATATGCTGCGTGATGAAATTATTTTAAACTGAGGTTCAAAGGGTCGGTTTGTAAAAGATAAAAAAATACGTTGGCCCTTGCTGAAAGAAAATATTGTTTGTGAACCGTAGTTTATATTAATTTCTGTCTGTAACCTGCTTGCAAATAAACAGATCCCACTAGTCATAATGAAATGTTGCTCCATGGTGCACGGCTGGTGCACAGAGGGTTAAATTAAGTTGTCTGAAATTCAGCTGAAACCAGGAAAGAGAGGCAGGTGAACCTGTGCGTGCCCATTCTGCTGAAGCTCCAAATTGTTTAATGATTCACTAGCTTTTACCTATGTACCAGAGACAGTTCAGTCAGTTCAGCGAGCTTTTTCCAGGAATTGCTCGCTGACCTAGAATATGACAAGTTCGGCCTGTCCTTGCCTTGTTGTCCTAAAGAGGCAAAGTGTGTGCCCAGCACAGATAGCAAGTGCGTCATTGTGTGGGAAAGCAGAAAACACGGGCCACTGCTGATAAGTAGATCAACATTGTATATGAACATTTCAAGATAACCGACTAAGGCAAGGCTGACACGGGCCTCTGCCGATAAGTAGATCAACATTGAATATGTACATTTCAAGATAACCGGCCAAGGCAAGGCTGAAAAGACACGAGATGGTGGTTTAAAGATTAACCTGTAGCTGCATGGTCAGATGTGTCGCAAATAATGTAAAATGTGAACGTAGACATATTTTTGAAATGCACCTTGATACTGTAATGTACACGTGGATCTAATTCTAGCATGGTCACACCATGATGTAATAGTTAATGAACAACCTGTCAAGAGATTGTGAACATATATAAAGGCTGAATTCTCTCTGTGAAAATTAGATCACTTTGCACTCCTGCAAATTGTCTCAAGCTGCAGCTTTATTGGCAATAAAGCCACTATTCTTTTGAAAACCTTGTATGTGCCCTTCTTCATTGTCCCTATTAATAATATTTTGACTTTTACACTGGGCAGTAACATCTCCAAATGTTGGCAAAGCTACTGTTTTCCAATACTGTAGTTCTTATCATATAAACAGTAAATTGCCTCTTGAAAAACAGAGGAGAATTCTAGCAGAGGATAAAGATCTTGGAATAGGCGCAACAGCCTTGTGTAACATGAGTTTACACCTATGATGTGGACAACCTTACTACAAATGCCAGGTATGTGGTCTGGCGCTAATCCCAGAGATCAATGATATATCCCGGTGCTCACATAGTGAGGGAAGGCCTACACAGATATATCATTTCCCATGGTAGGGCTCATCATTGTACACAGTTTGCTAGTAATGCTGATTACTTTGCTTATTTGTATATGTTTTCTAATCTCTGCACAACTGCTTCATAATAGACTTTCAATAAATATTGTAAAATTTCCTCGTGTCTTGCTTTTGTTTGTTATGGACAAGCATGAGTGAGAAACAAAAGGAGATTATCTGTTCCATGGTTCCCTTATGAACTGGAGAGTCATGTTCTAGGTTACCAATTCACCTGTTACTCTAGGAAGGTTAGGAGTGCAGGTGAGCTACTATAGCTAGTTGGATTTGGGCCCATAGGTACTTATGTGGAGACTCCGGGTCTCATTTACGAGGTTTTGTTGCAGGGCAGCGCTTCAAAGAATCTTCCTTCATCCTGCATTAAAAGAAAAGAGCAGGAATGTGCTGTATCTGAGATACAGCACCTTCTTGTCCGTTTCACCTGTGCTGGTGCACAATGGGCGGCCATGTACCAACGCAGGCACCCTTGTGCCATGGTATAAGGGTGTCTGAGTTGTAGGGGTGATTGTTTTTGTGCAGTAAGGCACACCTTCCTGCACAAAAACTACCCCAAGAGTTTTTTCCTCTTTCTATTTGTGCTGCATCACACAAAGAAAGAGGTAAAAATCAGGAGAAATAAAGATATTTCTCCTTGTTGCACCTTCCTAACGCCACCCCTGGGGTGGCACTAGAATTTGCCGCATTCGCAGGTTTACGATTCCTCGTAAAACTGGGATCACTTCAGATTCCATTGGTATTGTGTGGGAACACCCACAGCAACACCCATAAAATGCCCCTTTCTTGCAGTGTTCTGCGTGAAAGGTGCACATATTTATAAGGCAATGAAAAGGCACGTAACATTGCGCCCACGGATCGACAAAAAAGTGACGCTCCTGCTGTGCAAATTTGCTGCTTGGGGCCTCATAAATGAGGCCTTCAGTCCCTATATTCTGACATCCTGTGATCCCAAGGCACAGTTCTGTTTCTAAGCAGAATTCCTGCAACAGTGTATTGACAGTTTGTCTGCAAGATACTCTAAATCAGCACCTCTGTGGCTGATGTATATTATATTTTATGGCTATAAAAATTACTGTTAGCTGCTCCAATTCAGCGCCATCAATTATCCAGAGGTCCTCATTCAAACTCTCAAGTGCTTTTGGGAGTAGTACCTCATGTGAAGAATAATAGGTTTGGAGACAGGGGTCTATCGTACCTAGGGGTTCAATTTTGTTGTAATCTTCCTAATGGGACTAAATTGATCACCTCACACAAAACATACTTATTCTGTTAATTAGCTAATCAGTTTTATGCACTTTGTCAATAGACTGTTTGATGTCTTTAGCTCCAAGCTCCCTTCCATTCCATTTCTCATTTGGAAGCACTTAAACTTTTACACCATTTCTGTTTTCTCCCAAAACAAGTCACTTTGTGGCAGATATAGGCAATGAAGATTTACCGATTCTAAAATACCACATTTTACTGATTCGGTATTTTAGAATCGTTAAATGGGATGTAGGTATTTATTCGGTAAGCATTACCGAATCGGTAAGATTCGGTAGTTACCTAATCGGTATTTACCGATTCGGTAATTCCCATTCATTTCTATGGGCTGGAGGCCCATAGGAATGAATGTGAATTACGAATCGGTAAATACCGATTCGGTAAAAGGGGGAACACATTGAAGGGTGACAGGGTGTCACTTTGACACCCTGTTGCACCCCATAATCGTGCTTGTGTGCACATGTGGCACACATACATGCCCTAAGGGCATGTATGTCTGCCACATGGCACACTTGAAAATACACAGATTTGCATTTTCAAAGGCATTCGGTATTTACCACCAACTTATGGTTGGTGGTAAATAACGAATCCTTAAAGCACATAAGCACTCTTAAATGGGCTTCCTACATGCCATTTACCGATTCGGTAAATACTGAATCAGTAAATAATGATTCGGTAAATACAGAATGGGTAATTATGGTTCGGTATTTACCGAATCATCACCTACATAGCAAATGGCTCAATACCGGTCTGTAAGCCTGAAATTGACCAAATTTCCAGTTTACCGACCGGTAATGAGTTACCTACATCAGGCCCTAAATATGTAGTTGTGCAGTGCCTCCAGTCAGAGGCTACTAACACCCACAAACATGTTTACCGACTTCTGTTTTTGCTTCTTCAGAGCACTTTTACAGTAAAACTCAAAGTTGTTCTGAAGTATTATTTGGGTTCCATATTTGCATATAGTACCCAATACATAGATAGCATTGCACGTTAAACCTTACAACCTTACATCTTGAAAAGGAAGTGGACTATACACTGGAATTACTTTGCATTAAACAAAGAAAGGAGTGGAAATTATACTTCAGAACAATGTTCAATTCTACTGTCAATGTGACCTGAGGAAGCAACACATTAAAAGTTACCAAAGAGATGGCTTATATGTCTGTCAGGCCACAAAGATGCTCATCCAATGTGTATGTGTGTGTATCTGGCTGCTTTGGCCAATATTGCTCAAGTGCCTTTAGTGCCAAAAAATCATCTCACATATCTTTCTTCTTTCTGACTACAATGATTTTGAATTCTAGACTATCCTGGTGGTAAGGGACACTGCTATTCCCCTACTGATAGACTGGACCAAAGAGATTCATTAAGGTTTGCATTTGATCTTTTGTACCACACTTCCAAAAAACCATGCCTGCTCCACTTTCAGTATATTCAAAGTTACTGCCATACAGTGCTTAATTTGTAACAAATAAGTGCTAGGGCTTGCATCATAAGGCCACTGCAGCTTGCACCACACATTGCCCCTTCCATGCTGCCAATGATAGTAACAACACAACTACTAACCATCACACACAAGTGCGACTTTTCAGACTATTCCAGCACCCAAAGAATGGCTTGGGTTGCAGGTAAGAACCATTCTATATGTATATTAAATTAATATTAGCTGTTGTTGTGGTTATTTCCAAATTGGTTGGACAGTGCCACATTGTGGCAGATTGTCACAAGCAACAGTGTTGACAATTAGGTGCTGGTGTCAAGCCACCGGCTCAAATTAAGCACTGATGCCATGGTGTGAAACACTGATTCTGATACGCACACCACATATATTCTCTAGTGGGCTTTCAATTTCTCATTTATTTTGGTGTTTAATGAGTTTTTCTCAGTGTAAAACAAACCACACAAACCTTATTTTTATAGTAGGTCATCAGTAAGCAGAAATCTCTTTAAAAGTCTATGGGCTAGATGTAGGTAATTGAAATTTACAGATTCTAAAATACCGAATGTTACAGATTCTGTATTTTAGAATCTGTAATTGGGATGTAGGTAAAAAAATCGTTTTTTTTAACCGATTTGGTAAAATTCGGAATCTGCCATTCGGATTCTACCGAATCGGTATTTACTGATTCGGTATTTACCGAATCGGTAAATACCGATTCGGTAAATACCGAATCGGAAAGGAATGAAAAGTGACACTTAGGAGTCAGCCAATCAGGTGCTACCACCCACCCCCTCCCAACCAGGAAGTTGCTACACCCAGGCAGCTGGAAGTAATTAGAAGCTTCTGGAGAGGCAGTGAAAGCAGAGCTGAGTCCCTGAGCCACAGGAAAACGTTTGTGCTTTTAAAGTTTGAAAATCGCAAGCAGCAGTGAAAAGGAACTTCCGGAGGGGAAGAGAAAAATCTAATTTAGCACCATGGAGCTGCAGGTCCTCATGGAGGAGGTGGTTAAAGAACACCAGAAATTGTTTGGCAAGCAGTCCCTGACTGTGGCTGAATCTGCCAAAAGAAAGATTTGGCTAGAAATACAGTCAAAGGTGAATGCTGCAGGAGTGACTCCAAGGGACATAGATGACCTGAAAAAGAAGTGGTATGACCTCAGGAGCATTACTAAGAAGAAAATTGCAGAGCTCCACAAAGAGGCAAACAAAACTGGACGAGGGAAGAACCGTGCACCTCCCCTGACTGAGCTGGAGGAGCTGGTGGGGTCCACCATTGAACCAGAGAGGGTCTGTGGACTGGGAGATGCAGTCAGCTCAGCCAGAGCTGCCACCAGAAAAGGTAAGACAAATGCACAGCAATCACCCCCACCCCATCACCTTCCCTTTTCCCTATGTGGCAAAGTTCACCACACTCCAGTAGAGGTAGCACTATACAGGAGCAATGCATTATGGGACATGTAGTCATTGAAGGACCTACCATGTCATACAGCACAGCAAGCAACAAGTTAGGCTACACATATCAGTTTATTTATTTTCGACATTTGTACAGTCCTCTGTTACCCGTGGGTGTCCTAGCGCTAAGTAATCCTCCTTAGGGAAAGTCGAATCAGAAGTTAGTTAGTGAATAGCCAGGTCTTCAACGCCTTTCTGAAGGCCATAAGATCAGTCATTTTTCTAAGAGGAAGGGGCAGGGCATTCCAAGCCTTGGTGGCACCCAACACAATGCCTCTGCCTCCCCAGCGGGCTCTCCTGATGCGAGGCACTGCAATCAACCTTGCATCAGTGGATCTAAGGTGTCTGGTCGGGCAATACCAGTAGAAATAATGCCGGAGGAAAGATGGTCCTCGCCCTCGCAAGGCCTTAAATACCATGCACAGTGTCTTAAATAGAATCCGCTTTCGCACTGGAAGCCAATGAAGTTTGGCTAGCTCCTGAGACATAGGAGCGTATTTTGGAAGTCCCAGAATCAACCGGGCGGCGGCATTCTGCAGAACCTGCAATCTATTTAACATGCCCTGCTGGGCACCTAAAAAAAGACTGTTGCAGTAATCCAGCCGCGCCAAAACCAAAGTGGTAACCACTGTTTTTCTGCCAGTATCTGGAATAAATGGCAGTATCTTGCGAATGGATTTAAGCAGAAAGGCGATAGAAGAAGATAACGCGTTGACTTGAGGTCGAAAGGTAAGTTGATCATCGATCAATACCCCTACGTTTTTGACTTTAGACACAGGGGTGGGAACGCTGCCCATCCGCTCCGGCCACCAATTTGGACACCAAAAGTTGACATTTGAGCCAAACAGTATGACTTCAGTTTTAGCTGAATTAAATTTAACGTGCGAACATATGGGGAGGGTATGGTTAACCCTCCGCTCCCTAGCCGCACAGCTTATTTATGGATACTGACTCCACCATCTTTTGTTAGCCCAATTTGACATTTTTTTTCAATCTTGACCATATCACAAATAATTATTTTTGCATCTCCTTTGGATTGTCCACATTTCAACAGTTTGTAGCTGAAAAACTTCTAGCATAAGCGTGTGCCCATCCAGGCCTCTTTTTTGCAAATACGATTTCAGTACAACAGGCGGTTCAGAGCAGCAGTTGTTTATTCCAAAACCCAATGCATTTCAGGCATTTTATTGCCCTTCGTCAGGGGAATCTAAAAAATAATAAAACAGAACAATGCTTTAAGTCTAATACACACGAATGTTACTTATCTACAAATACAGGTAACAACATTTTTATCGAGAATTTTTTTACAAACTATCAAGCCAATGCAAGTCTCAATTGCTGTTCAACCCCCGTGAACCAAAAGCTTAAACCACTTCCTTGCATTTCAATGGTGACATCTTAAAAAACTCATTTAAATGCTTACTAGAGCTGAGCAGTTTACCCCTTCCATCTTTGTTTTTTGAACTGATGACATTTGCGTTTTTGAACGCCCAGTTATCTCAAACAATACGCCTATTTTCTCTTATATTTTTCATATCAAACAGTTCATCAAATTCTATCACTTCTGACATACGCATAACGCTTTCGTGTTCCCCCCACGTTTACTTGTTAAGATCTGCAATTACACGTAAAGCGTACCTGCTGCCTTTTCAAATCAACATCAATCTCAGTCCCCTTCTTGCCAAGTAGACCACTCTACGTGTAGCCTCGGTTTTTAAACTCTAGCGTGCTTTGGCTACCTCACGTGGTATGAGTTTAATTATTAACACCTGTAGCGTGATCACTATCCTACAATTCTAATGGTGCATCTTATTCATAAATATAAACAAACAAACAGCTTTCAGTCACATTATAAAATCCTGAATCTTCGTATTCATGTAAAAGCAACATAACCATGTCCAAATGGCATCGCCTGTTATCCCCTATATCCAAAGCTGCTGCGAACCCGTTGTTACATTTTATGTGGTTCATCCGTCCAAGTCGATAATTCTTTAGTTCATTAGTCCTGGGTGCAACTCAAACAGGGGGCATATTAGTGTTTAGAACAATCATGTAGGGTGGTGTGCACACCTTGTTTCTCAATTTTAATTTCATACTTTACAACATTTAAACGCTTGTCCTTTGTGTGCGTGCAAGCCGGGGTAGTGCAATGCCCGAATGCACTGGCTTAACGTGCGAACATATGGGGAGGGAATGGTTAACCCTCCGCTCCCTAGCCGCACAGCTTATTTATGGATACTGACTCCACCATCTTTCGTTAGCCCAATTTGACATTTTTTTTTTTCAATCTTGACCATATCACAAATAATTATTTTTGCATCTCCTTTGGATTGTCCACATTTCAACAGTTTGTAGCTGAAAAACTTCTAGCATAAGCGTGTGCCCATCCAGGCCTCTTTTTTGCAAATACGATTTCAGTACAACAGGCGGTTCAGAGCAGCAGTTGTTTATTCCAAAACCCAATGCATTTCGGGCATTTTATTGCCCTTCGTCAGGGGAATCTAAAAAATGCTAATACAGAACAATGCTTTAAGTCTAATACACACGAATGTTACTTATCTACAAATACAGGAAACAACATTTTTATCGAGACTTTTTTTACAAACTATCAAGCCAATGCAAGTCTCAATTGCTGTTCAACCCCCGTGAACCAAAAGCTTAAACCACTTCCATGCATTTCAATGGTGACATCTTAAAAAAACTCATTTAAACGCTTACTAGAGCTGAGCAGTTTACCCCTTCCATCTTTGTTTTTTGAACTGATGACATTTGCGTTTTTGAACGCCCAGTTATCTCAAACAATACGCCTATTTTCTCTTATATTTTTCATATCAAACAGTTCATCAAATTCTATCACTTCTGACATACGCATAACGCTTTCGTGTTCCCCCCACGTTTACTTGTTAAGATCTGCAATTACACGTAAAGCGTACCTGCTGCCTTTTCAAATCGACATCAATCTCAGTCCCCTTCTTGCCAAGTAAACCACTCTACGTGTAGCCTCGGTTTTTAAACTCTAGCGTGCTTTGGCTACCTCACGTGGTATGAGTTTAATTATTAACACCTGTAGCGTGATCACTATCCTACAATTCCCATGGTGAATCTTATTCATAAAAATAAACAAACAAACAGCTTTCAGTCACATTATAAAATCCTGAATCTTCGTATTCATGTAAAAGCAACATAACCATGTCCAAATGGCATCGCCTGTTATCCCCTACATCCAAAGCTGCTGCGAACCTGTTGTTACATTTTATGTGGTTCATCCGTCCAAGTCGATAATTCTTTAGTTCATTAGTCCTGGGTGCAACTCCAACAGGGGGCATATTAGTGTTTAGAACAATCATGTAGGGTGGGGTGCACACCTTGTTTCTCAATTTTAATTTCATACTTTACAACATTTAAACGCTTGTCCTTTGTGTGCGTGCAAGCCGGGGTGTGCAATGCCCAAATGCACTGGCTTAACGTGCGAACATATGGGGAGGGTATGGTTAACCCTCCGCTCCCTAGCCGCACAGCTTATTTATGGATACTGACTCCACCATCTTTCGTTAGCCCAATTTGACATTTTTTTTCAATCTTGACCATATCACAAATAATTATTTTTGCATCTCCTTTGGATTGTCCACATTTCAACAGTTTGTAGCTGAAAAACTTCTAGCATAAGCGTGTGCCCATCCAGGCCTCTTTTTTGCAAATACGATTTCAGTACAACAGGCGGTTCAGAGCAGCAGTTGTTTATTCCAAAACCCAATGCATGTCAGGCATTTTATTGCCCTTCGTCAGGGGAATCTAAAAAATAATAATACAGAACAATGCTTTAAGTCCAATACACACAAATGTTACTTATCTACAAATACAGGTAACAACATTTTTATCGAGACTTTTTTTACAAACTATCAAGCCAATGCAAGTCTCAATTGCTGTTCAACCCCCGTGAACCAAAAGCTTAAACCACTTCCTTGATTTCAATGGTGACATCTTAAAAAAACTCATTTAAACGCTTACTAGAGCTGAGCAGTTTACCCCTTCCATCTTTGTTTCATGAACTGATGACATTTGCGTTTTTGAACGCCCAGTTATCTCAAACAATACGCCTATTTTCTCTTATATTTTTCATATCAAACAGTTCATCAAATTCTATCACTTCTGACATACGCATAACGCTTTCGTGTTCCCCCACGTTTACTTGTTAAGATCTGCAATTACACGTAAAGCGTACCTGCTGCCTTTTCAAATCGACATCAATCTCAGTCCCCTTCTTGCCAAGTAAACCACTCTACGTGTAGCCTCGGTTTTTAAACTCTAGCGTGCTTTGGCTACCTCACGTGGTATGAGTTTAATTATTAACACCTGTAGCGTGATAACTATCCTACAATTCCCATGGTGCATCTTATTCATAAAAATAAACAAACAAACAGCTTTCAGTCACATTATAAAATCCTGAATCTTCGTATTCATGTAAAAGCAACATAACCATGTCCAAATGGCATCGCCTGTTATCCCCTATATCCGAAGCTGCTGCGAACCCGTTGTTACATTTTATGTGGTTCATCCGTCCAAGTCGATAATTCTTTAGTACATTAGTCCTGGGTGCAACTCCAACAGGGGGCATATTAGTGTTTAGAACAATCATGTAGGGTGGTGTGCACACCTTGTTTCTCAATTTTAATTTCATACTTTACAACATTTAAACGCTTGTCCTTTGTGTGTGTGCAAGCCGGAGTAGTGCAAAGAGGAAAACGAATTGCATGGCTTGCACGCACACAAAGGACAAGCGTTTAAATGTTGTAAAGTATGAAATTAAAATTGAGAAACAAGGTGTGCACACCACCCTACATGATTGAATTAAATTTAAGACAGTTTACCGCCATCCAATTTCCGACCGCCAACATGCAGTCCTGAAATTTCTTGGCTACTCCCTCTTCCTTTCCTGGTAGCAAGGACACCACTATCTGGGTGTCGTCAGCGTACGAGGTAAGCTCGAAACCAAAAGCCCGAATTACTGGGGCCAGTGAGCTAACATAACTATTAAATAGCGTGGGGCTCAGGGACAAGCCCTGAGGGACCCCACAGGGCAAGACGAAAGGTTTTGATTCAAATTTGCCTAAGGCCACAGTCTGAGATCTGTTGGAAAGGAATGCTTTTAAGATGTTGAATGCCTTTCCTTGTACTTCAGACGGTCCAGCGAAATTCCATGATGGACCGTGTCAAAGGCCGCAGAGAGGTCCAACAACACCAGTGCAGCCCTACCTCCCGCATCGGTCACTGCCCTGATCTCCTCCGTTGTTTTAATCAGGGCGGATTCCGTGCTGTGATTAGATCTAAAACCTTGTTGGGAGGGATCCAATGCCTCAGTAGTCATGAGAAAGGAGCTAAGTTGGGTATTAATCACTTTTTCAATAAGTTAAGCTGGTAGAGGGAGCCTCGCTATAGGGCGATAGTTGTTAGGATTCCTAATGTCCAAATTAGATTTTTTTAATAAGGGCAAAATTGAGGCAATCTTCCAACAGGATGGAAAATCTCCAGTCATGACCATGTTGTTAAACACGGTTACCAATGATGTAACTATCGGACCTGGGGCCAGTTTAATCACACCAACTGGACATGGATCTGATGGAGAGCCTGATCTTGCCTCTCGCAGCAGACCCATGATTTCTTTGCCATTTACCGGAGAAAAATTCTCCAGTTTTGGCCCTGCAACGGACTCAGTAGTGATTTCTGGTGTGTTCGCCTGGAAATTTGGTATGTCTAAACCAGAAAAAGCGTTACAAATTGTCTCTACTTTCCCTAGAAAGAATTTAGCTAGTTCCTCACATAATTCAGGGCTAGCGGGAGTGGCCGCTGGTGTAGGGGCAGCCAAGGCGGAGACCGCAATAAACAGTTCCTTTGCTGAGTTCATGGCAAGGATTATTCGTTTTGTATAGTAGTCTTGTTTTGCCAATCCTACCATTTTTTATACGATAGGAGAATTTGTTTAAATAGCTTTTTATCACTTTCCCTGTATTCTTTACGCCACGCCGTTTCCAATTTTTTGCAACCCAATTTTTGATTTCTAAGTTCCTCAGAAAACCAGGGGGCTGATGGGTGGGCTCTGGCCAGAAGGCAAAGTTTGGGTGGAGCGAGGATACCACAGGCTTTTTCAACCCAGCTTGTATACGCGAGGGCCGCCGCTTCAGCCTCAAATGGGAGTGGTTCTTTAGATGCGAGTAGGAGATCTTCTAATGCTCGTCCCTCAACCTTGTTCCAGGCCCTACAAGTCCTGGCTAAGTTGGATGAGCACCCTCGAATTTGAGGGTTCGGCAATGATATGGTGAAAAATACTGCTGTGTGATCAGACCAGATGACCGGTGTGGATTTTGTGAACTTTAAAGTTGGATGGTTAGAAAAGAGACCATCCAAGGTATGGCCTGCCTTGTGCGTGGGTCCCTTCACTAATTGTTTGAGATCCGCACCACCCATCAATTCAATTAGATCTTTAGTATCAACATCCAGGAGGTTTTCCAAATGGAAATTGAGGTCCCCCAAAACTGTAAAAGCCTTCGAGCAGAGCCCTTCCTCCAGTATAGTTCCTACACACCTAAGGAAGGTTTTTGTAAGTCCTGGAGGTCTGTAGACTAGACATCCCCTGAAAGAATGATGATTAAGGAGGGAAAAATTGAAAGCTAAAGCTTCACACCCTTCTACGATCAAGGGTTGAAAGAAAACATTAAGGGACTTGTGATATATTACTGCTAGTCCTCCCCCTTTCCTCATAGGTCGATCCCTCGTGTTGCTATGGTAGCCATGAGGGGTAGACTTGACTAAGTCCGGACCTGAGGCTGCGTCAGTCCAGGATTTCGTCACAAGGGCAATTTTAATGTTTTCATCCTGAATTAGCAATGCACATTCCAAACTATGTTTCACCAGAGATCTGGCGTTCAAAAGGAGGCAGTTAAAATCTGTAACTCCTTCCTTCCCTTTCCCTAGATTAGTTTTAGATAGAGCATGGATGGGCGACATTTGAATAGGTGGAATTCTGCTCTTACAGCTAGGACAGGTAAGTAGACATGTTGCTGACCCGCCCTCAAAATGAAGTACCATGCAATTTGTTTTCCTCTTTGCCACATTGAGCATTTTGAGAGTGTCGGCATTATAGGAAATATTGGATAACTTCCAGCTGGAGTAGGTAACAGTGGTCATGGCGCTAGGCGCGAGCCAGACGTGCGCAGACAGGCTTGCCTGTGGCACGCCTTCGGCGCGCCGCCGGCACGCCTGCTGCGCACGTCTGCTGCGTGTTCTCGCCAGCCCTGTTTTTATCTATCTCCGGGGAAAAGGCTAGAGGGCTGACCCTGGACCACCTCAAGATGGCGTCTGTCTGGGTAGCTGCTCGGTTCTCGTCCCTCCCTTGGTGTCCAAATCACACCAGGAGCCTTCAAAGCCCTTAACACCGGGTAAAACTGCAAATAACAGTGGTACAATAAAAACAATCGTATCCCCCTCAAGAGTGAGTTTTAAAAAACAGCGATTTTAAAAATGCTTTGCTTTACCCAGATAGATATCCCATAGGTAACACAATGACAGGGTGGGTAATTTACATCAAGCACAGTCACTGACTAGGCTTCCTTCTCCCGGCTCACGCCTCAGGAGTTTCCAGGGTTGCGCGACCAGTCATAATGAAGCTGAGGCAATATGTATAGTGTTTCAGTGAGAATAATTTAATTGTGGAAGCAGTGGGGCAGGAGCACAGAGCTAATATACGCGTTTATGTCCACAGGCGAGACATCTCGCAGGCGTACCAGGGAGAAGGAAGGCACTGCACCACAGAGGGATGACAGCCAGGAGGCAGGCACAAGTGCAGAGAATGTCACAGAGGACACTGGTGCATCAACACCACTGCCACCTTCCCAAGACATTGAAATGTCACCACATCTGCAGGCGTCCCCCAGAACGTTCAGGATCCCCTCTGCTACTGTCCTCACCTGAACTGTCTGCGTCACTGCCGCAAACAACACCTGCACCTCAAAAGAGCAGGAGGCATGCCGGTGCTCCACTGGTTGAAATGGAAACTTCAGTAGGTGAAATGGAGGGTGATGACACTCAAACCTTGGCTGGGGAAGGAAGCACTGCCACACAGCAGACCAGTGCAGAGGGTGCCCTGTACAGGTACCAAACGCCGCAGGCCCAGAGATAGCAGTGCCGCACAACAAGTGGAGGGTCCCAGTATCTTCCATGGGCTGGAGGGTAGCATGGTAAAGATCCAAAGAATGCAGGGGAAGGCCATCCAGTCTGTGCATTGCCAGATGAGCCACCTGAATACAAATATGGAAAACATAGGGAAGGGCATCAGTGCACTGGTGGATGAGAACAAAGAGATGGCATCAGGTATGAGGGAAATGGCTGCAGGGATGTGGGAGATGGCCACAGGTGTGCGGGACATGACACAATCGGTGCAGCTTCTGTGCACTAAAATGGACCAGGACAGGTTAGCAAGGCTCAAGGACAGGCAGCAAGCGCAGCAACAAACTAAGGCAATGAACCGCCTGGCCACAACCACTTCCCTTCTATGCAGACGATGCATCAACATGCAAGAGGGACTAACACACTGCAGCAATGAGGTGTCTAGGGGCCTTGCAAGGGTGACCAGTGCTGTAGAGGTGCTGATTAATGCACAGACAGCACAAACTGCTGCTCTGGATGTACCGGAAAGTGAGGAAAGCACCAGTAGGAGCAGCATGACAAGCTCCCCTGTTGTTGAGACACGGAGGAGCAGCATGCGCCATGGTGAGCCAACAGCCCAAACACCCAGTGAAGACAGTCAGCCACGTTCATCTGGCACTGGTAGGCGTGCCCGGTAATGACTTGTACAGCCCACACTCCATGACCTTAAATGGGGAAGTGAGCCAGGACTACCATTATTAAATGTATGACATTTATGTTGCACTCAGGCAGTGCATGTTCATCATCGTGGTCCTCATAGTCGCTCAATTCCACCTCTGTGTCCTTCTTTGTTGCAAGGTTGTGCAACATTTCACAAGTTGCAATTATCTTACAGCAGATGATTGGTGAGTACTGCCGTGCCCCTCAACTTTTGTGAAGGTAGCGGTACCTGCTTTTTAACAGCCCAAAGGTGCGCTCCACAACGTTCCTAGTGGATTTGTGTGCCACGTTGTATCGTCTCTGGCTGGGGGGTTGAAGGGTTGAGGTAGGGTGTCAGGATGAATGAGCAGACGGCATATGCACTATCCCCTATTTGTAAATGAGAAAGCCATTACTCACATGCACACATACACATACATCTGCAATATCTATCAGGGTGTTACCTAGCTGGTATTCTTCACCAAATTCCCCCGCGGTCAGGCGTGTGTAGATCCCACTGTTCTGAAAGATGTAGGAGTCGTGGGTACTTCCTGGAAACTTGGCCACAATATCTGTGCTTATGTTGTTGGCATCACAGATTACCTGTACATTGATGGAGTGGGGTGACTTCCTGTTTCTGTAAATGTACTCTGTGGCAGTAGGTGGGCATATAGGGATGTGGGTGCCATCAATACAGCCAATGACATGTGGGAAATGTGCAATTTGATAAAAGTCAGTCTTGGTCTTCAGCAGTTCCACGTGTGTGTTAGGGCAGCAGATGTAATGATGCATCCTCTGCATCATGGCCTCTAGGAACTTCCCGAAGAAACAGGACAGGCAGCTCTGAGACACCCCACCTACCACAGCAATCACCCCCTGGTAACTCCCAGATGCAAGCAGGTGTAGGCTACAAAGCACCTGCACATGGGGTGGGATGGCATGCGCCCGTGGGGTTGGGAGATCCAAAAATGGATGCAGGTCCCTGATCAAGTCCAGGATGGTTTGGGGGTGCAGACTGCCTCTTTGCAATATCTCTGGCTCAGTGAGTTGAAAAAGCGTTATCCTCTGTCTGTAGACTTTTTCTCCCTTCTCCAGACCCTCTCTCCTGCTGCCTGTAGCCGTAGCCGCCTTGCTATCACGTAGAATGCCGCCATTCTGGTCACACTGTTGCATTTTTTGCGCCTTTTTTATAGCCTGCACCTGGTAACCACCTGCGTTCAATCCATGGTAAATACTGACTCTTAAATACCGAATTTCATGAAATTCTGTGTTTTAGTAGTGTCCTACATCTCAAAACTCATTTTTTACCATTTCTTATTTACCTATTCAGTAAATAAGAATTCGGTAATTTCTGAATCGGTAAATACCGAATTGGTAAATACTGAATCGGAAAATTCCGATTCAGTAAATTCCGAATCAGTAAATTCCCAATTTGGTAAATTAGTGACTCGTATTTATCGAATCGGTCTTTTTTGGGCCCCTGCATCTCAATATCCAAATACCGGTCGGTAACGGCCGAAATTTGGTATTTTCGCCCGTTACCGACCGTTATTTGGCTACCTACATCTGGCCCTAAGATTGCTATAGATTCTCAATGAAAATTTTCCATTCATCAACAATTAAATGAACTCTTGATCACTCATTCTATTATGATTAAAACTACACATTTTTAAATATTTATTGCACATTATTACTGCTGGTCTCCAATGAAACTTAGTATGTACACATGACTCAAGGGGGCATATTACCAACAACTAGCGATCATTATCGCTATGTTGGCTTAGCGGCAGTATTTTTATAGTAGAGATGCGGCGATTTTTATCGCTTAGGAGCCTTGCTATTATCAAGGTTTATCTTCTAAGCGATAAAAATCAGCCGAAATGCATGAATATCGCTGAAAAGTCAGCGATATTCATGCATTACCGAGCTAATGCTCTTAGCCATGTTATCCACCTACTATTGGATAACATGGCTAAGAACTGCTATGGGGCAGGTGTTAGCTTTTGGAGATATTCGCGCTTAGCGCGAATATCTCCAAAAGTTGGTAATAGGAGATAGCGATGTTAGCGACTGTTTCCAGTCAATAACATCTTGGCACGCCCACTTTGCATGTCATTAGTAATAAATTTCACTGACATGCAAAGCGGGGCCCAAGATGGGCGCTATCTCCTACTAGCTGTCGCTAACTGGTGTTAGCGACAGCTAGGTAATAGGGAGATAATTTTATCCCCGCTTTCTTGGCTTTTAAAGCCAAAAAAGCGGCGATAAAGCCCCTTGATAATATGCCCCAAAGTTCGTTTTGCACAAGAAAATCTTCTATTGTCTTTAGCAATTCTCAACCCTCTCCATTTCACTTCAAGAGTTAGGAATTGATTAATACAATCACAAGCATTTAATGCTGGAGCAGGCCTTTAATGACCGGTTTAGCCCACTACGGCAGGCTGTAAGGCTATAGAGGTGAAGGGAATTGCACAACTGTCTGACTTGGACATAAAATCTATGGATTCCCTCTGGCTTACTGAACACCTTTTGGACCTGGACCTTCATGAACCCTGATTTGTTGGTGATTCGAGAGTGGGTAAGTGAATGATGTCCATTTCCTCTTCACTGGGAACAAATTGGATGGACATGCTGAAGCTGTGCTGTCCTTCCCTGCTGATGCTGCTGATCACATATGCCTGGAAGCTCCCAGGATGCCAATATAATCCAGTGACTCTGATACAGCACCTAGCAGCCCTCCCCACTCCTCACCATGGACCAGAAGAGGGCTATTTCAGGAAACTGCAATTACAAATGTAAGTGAGATTAGAGGTGGCTCTGCCTGGCAAGAAGATTTAAGCCTTCTGGATTTCCTTCCGTGCTGTAGGCCAGACACTCGTGAGACCTAACCAATGTTTCTGTAATGGTACTTTTTGTGGTTGCAAGATTGTAATTGTGTAAGTGATCATCCAATGATCACAGGCATTATATTAGACTGGGGTGGAATTTCAATTATGCCAGAGTAATAGAAGTAATTTTGGTAATTCCGTGTTACTCTTTGACATGGAATTTCCGATAATAACGTGATTACTCCTGCTTGCGTAATTAAGAGTAATTTTGGGGAAAACAATCCTACCTGGAGAACACATTTAGTGAGTGTGAGCAGCCGCTCATGCTCGCTATTCGTGTTCTGCTACGCTTAGCGCTATTTATTAGGATAAAATGCCTTCTCGCTCCAATTTTGGATGTGAAGGGGCATACTGCTCTAAAAAAGATGAGCACTAAATTCTGGGAGAAAGTTAGGGGAAAATCCTACCCTGAGAACACTTTTAGCGAGTGTGAGTGGGTGTTCTTGCTCACTATTCATGTTTTGTTGCATTTAGCGCTATTTCTTAGCACAAAATGCATTCTCATGCCCATTTTGGATGCAAGGGGACATTTTTGCTCTAAGAAATAGCAATTAATGCATAATAACTCTTATTGCATAATTATGCATAATCTTGCAGAATTCTAAGGTAGTTCCATGTGAATAAGCTACACCTCTTAAATATTTAGTCCGCATAGTTTAGGGTCTTGGCTTTACTGCTTCGTTGTTGTATTCCAGCGTTTTGTTATTAATTTTGTATTGAATGTAGTGTTGGGTAGTTTTTAAGATTTAACCTACCAGTTATTCTGTAACTATTTGTTTATATTCCTGAGTTATTGTGAAAACATTTTGTAGTCACAATTCTGCGTGTACATTCACATCTTTCTTGCACTGTATTTAGGCCATATACAAGGCTATACTGGGAACCCAAAGCAGCCCTGGCAATTTTGTCAGACCAGCACACGGTGTGAAACAGGCAAGCTGCTTCATAAACCAGTGGTGGCTGGGGGTAGGGAATGTGGGGGGGGGGGGGGTAGCACCGGAGGGGGATTGTGTGGGAGGATGTGTAATAATTTAAAAAAATTTAAAAGGGAAAACTTACCTGCAGCTGCCGCCCGCCTCCCATGTCGCACGTCCGTCTTGGGATTATGTCACAGACTCACTGTGCAATCCTGATGCGGTTCTCAGGCTATGAGAGCAGCGCAGGGATTGGCCTGAGTGGGCTGAAAAGACACTCCATTTAGGTCAGGGAGTCTGTGGGGTTTCTCCATCCCGTTTGAAGTCTGGTTGGAGAAACCTAAGTGCGCATGTGTGTTTGACCGGCCGTCACATGTGTACATATAAGTACACATAGCACTCTTCATAGCCCCTGACAAGGCCCCGGCCCAACTCCTGCCAACTGCACGCTGGTTCAGCCAGCAACTGAAAAATAAAACAATGAAATTATTGTATTTTTCAGGTGCTAGGTCTGAGCCAGTGGGGTGAGGAGCCGGCCCAGTCATAAACATAAAAAACATCCAAGTAATTGTAAAGGGTAAATTGTAAAGGGTATGTTCACCTGCCGGAGGCTGACAGCTGGAATACTGGGGGCTAGGTACCAGCGAAGGCTTATAGATGTGCTCATCTGTAAATAGTTATAATATATATGTTCAGAAATGCATTGATAAACAGAGCCCATGTTTTCCAGAAATATAGGTTTTGCGGTTGTTATAAACGAAGGCATGCAGCATTTACTTGTTTGCCGTTCCAGTGCTCTGGTTTACTTCCTGTGTGAGAGCGAAAGTGCTGTAGTTACCTATAATGGTAATGCTAGCATTAGGAGCAGTGCACTGCGCATGCGTTGGCGAGTTCACCTCTACCCCACCTGGTCTGGGTCCTCATTTAATCTGATTTACAGGTGGCCAGCTGCGACCAGCTGTGGAGATACTTCGAAGAAAAAAATGTCCTTTCCAAGAAACAAAAGTAGAAAAAAAGCATTTTTTTTTATCAAGGACATAATGTTCTTGATGGAACGAAGATGCACCCCTACTGGCAGGAAATAAGAATCGAAACTAACAAAATAGCTGTTTTTTTCAGACATGGACAAGAACCCGCTGGTGACCAGAATGATTCTTGAGCGTTAATCCATCTCAGAGCTGGATTACGTTTCCAAACAAACACAAATGCACGTGGAGCTGTGGAACGTCGCGTTTCATGTACTGTGGGTTTAAGATGGTGGTCGCGCACCAGTGGCACAACGAGGCCTTTTGAGGCCTCGGCAGACGAGCCTGGATCTGCAGATGTACTTACTGTACTTAAAACATTTGGGGATTTAATACTGGAATAATTGTATAGGATTTATCACTTACCCCTCAGTGATCAGGTGTCGCAATATTGTTTTCCTAAAAGAAAAAGCAGCACTATTTCCACAGTCAAAATTAAAAATATTGATTTTCAGCCTGCTGTTCGTTGGAATCGCTTGAGAAACTTTGCAATAAAAAGCTTTCCTGCCAAGTGCCACTAAAGTCCAACAATGCTGTTTACTTTATTACATTTTTCATATGACGATGTAAACGTATTTCACATGCAGCTGTACTACCACACACATTGACTCACAAACTTAATCGCCAGTTTGAAATAAATAAAAAACACGTTGAGGCTAAAACATGCGAAGTTAGGCAGAGAAGAAACAACGTGCATTAAAAAAAATGTAAATTCAAATGATGTGCAATCGCACATTTCTTTTTTTAGAATATAATGTGGGCATTTTGGAATAAAATAACCACAATGTGGTGGTACTTGAAAATGTCTTTGTCTCAAGATGTTTAAATGATGTTCTGTACTATAAAAACGATATTCGTAGTTTTAAATTTCAGCCTTTCTAATTTGCTGGTTATTTTTTTTTGTGTAACCAATAAGCTTAATTTAAATCGGTTTTACTTATTTTTGGGGAGGAATGCTGGAATGTAAATTTGGGTTTTGTAAAAAATGTGTTTACTCGTTAGTTGAATATGTGATTAAACAGTTTGAGTATTTCAGATTTTAACATGTATTCACTCACCAAATTTTGTTCCAACACATATCAATTAAACCTACATAGAAATGAGAACTCAGCACTAATTCTGCATGGAATGGCCGGCATTGCGGGAAAGGTTTTCAGAGTGGGGGTGCTGGCCAGTGAGTCAGTTCGCTGTCCAGCAGTGTCCTTCACCCCAACATCTCAGGCATATTAGATAATGGCGATGTTGATCAAGTACCTCTAGAACTACCCTTACCTTTATTGTGGAAAACCGCGAACCCCTCTAACCCTCCAACTTTGACGCCACCTTTTGGTATGTCTTGAAGAATTGTGTGTAGCGGTGTAGTTTAATGCACATTTCCCCAAAATAGTGGATACAATGTGATATGGAATGCTTCTTTGTGGAGAGAATGTTTACTGTTAGGTGACCTCCTCTTGAAGTTGGGAAGTGAGTAGACACAAATTCAAGTCAAAATCTACCAACGTTGCACTATGCGTATCTCTTCCATATACCAGCCCTAAAATGGATGATCAAAACATGGAGGGCCCCATTCACTAACTCCTTTGTGCACGGAAATCTAATGGATCAGGATCAAATGGCTGAATTTACCACTGCAAGGAATTCCAAAAGGTAACCTTGCTGTTGTAAATTATTTCACAGCCATATCCATGTAATATTACCTAACAAATACATAATATTATGCAGGAGGAAATGCCATAATATTATGCAGGAGGAAATGCCATGGACGGGGAGCACAGTTACATTTTCAAGGCAGGAACACCTTGAAATTTTGAAACCATCCAGAAACCCTTAAGTCTGTGGTCAATTCGCAGTCGCTTCCCTGAAACTTTTCTAGATTTACTTTTGAAGAGGTCTTGGGAAAATCGCTTTCTAGGATGGAAAGGTGTACAGAACAACCCCAATCTTTCTAAGGGTGCTGGGGAAGGGGTTTCTTTACTGGGAAATGTTTATCCCCAAGGAGAAAAATATATAAAGTCGGACGATGAGCACTACATTTCCACTATACGGCACAAAAAATAAAAAAAGGGATTCATATGACTTTCCCAAATTACGTGAGTTGGAAATTATTGCAAATCACGAGATGCATTAAACAATGATAATAATGAGTGAAAGTCTCCATGTACAGTTTAAGAAATTTCATTGTGCAGAGAGTCCTTTGTGGCCAGAGGAAAATCTGGATGTACATCACTGAATGAATTAACCCAAGACAAACATCAGGAAAAGAGCAGGGTTGCAAGATCTGTTCTTGGAACGTCAATGGGTTAAGCACAAAGCTGGAGAAAGACTATTTCTTGGAGTTTATCACACAACACAACATACTTCTGCTTTAGGAAAGCTGGCAGACAAAAAACTCGCCACTCGTGGGATATAAAGAACATTTCATCCCAGCACAAAAGGAGGCACGGCACGGTAGAGCAAAAGGAGGGCTATCAATCTTTATATCCACCGACTTCCTTTGGAGAGATGTCTGTATTGATTTAGATTCGACATGGATGCAATGCATCAAAGCCAAAATCTCTCCTACAATGGGTCTATTTATTCTGAATTTATATATGCACCCAGCGGTAAAACATAAAGGGAAAAGAATTAAGCAACTAATAGCTGCAATTTCAGCGCTGAAAACCACCTACCCAAGTGATAATATGATAATAAAAGGTGACTTCAACATGAACCTAATCCAAGGACATGAGAGAAATTTAGCGACCTTTATACAGCCACGACTGGGCAATCGAAGAAGACAAGATGCAATGGGGAAGAAATGTGCAGCAAAATTGAAAGCCCTCTTTCTGCACACGCTAAATGGAAGGGGTCCCTTGGAAAGACCTGCAGCCCTAACGAGGGTCACCAGGAATACAGGCTCAACAATAGATTTTACATTAGCAGACCCTGATCTATTTCCTTACATTAAAGATTTCCATATCCTGGAACAGGTTGAAAGTGACCACTATCCCCAGATCTTTACATTATCTATCAATCCAAAAGAGTCAGAGCAGGCGCATCCCCTAACATTGAACACTCAACTCTTTAACTTACAACGATTATATTGGAATGAAGACATCTCCAATCTATCGGAAACATGTCGCTCATTGCTCTCACTGTCAGTAGAAGCTCAAGATACAGTAAAGGCCTGGGAGTCCTTCGTAGTCAACATCAACAAAAAATACCAAAACAAGTGCAGAGGACACAAAATAACAAGAAACGGAGGAGGGAAGTGGTACACGCCAAAAATGCTTTCAATAAAACCACGGATGAATACATACCTAAGGTCATTTCGAAAAAGGACCCCCATTTATCACAACAAACTCTCACATCAATAGAAAATTGTAAAAAGGAGTTTAAACGTGATACCAAGGTGGCCAAGCAAAAGTATAAGGAAAACCTTGAGACCACCATACTCCATGCCAGCAAGCTGCGAAATTCCAAACAGTAGTGGGCAAAAATAAATCTTATGCTTAAGGGTAAACAGCGTCAGTTCAACTCGGACATGACCGATCAAATCTGGAGCGCTCACATTGCTGCAACATACAATACCACACTGGACAAGTGCATAGACAATACAACTGATATCCCAACAGAGCTCAATCCAACTCCCAGTTCGAGAACAACACCAGAAACTGGGAATCCCAGCAAACAAAAAGATTCACCTCATGCACTCAGTCTGGTACTGGTGGAAGCTTCAGCTCTGGACCCAATAAAGTCATTCCAAATCAAAGAAAGCAGTAAGCCAGCCTTTCTGGAGCATAAAGGAGAAACAGAGCAGATAACTCAAAAGCAGGTTCTGAAGTCTATAAATCATCTAAGAGCAGACGGGGCTCACGGACCAAATGGCCTACCCAACGCTCTAATTAGGCAAGATCCTGCGTTTTGGTCTAGCCTCTTATCCCCCTTGTTTTGTAACAGCATAACCCCTTCGATGCTGATGACGAGCTCAGCTCGTCATCAGCCACGGGGGGCGTGTGCGGATGACGAGCTGAGCTCGTCATCTAACGCGGCTTTTAGAAAAAAGCCGCGTAGGGGAAAAATAACCGCCGCAGCGATGGGGTTAAAGACTGGGAATATTCCTGACTCCTGGAGGGGCAGCATCCTTCAACCAATTCATAAATCGGGGACATGCTCAGACCCCAACAAATACAGGTTAATAGCCCTTATAGACGTTGAGGACAAGATCTACACATACAACTTATTGGCAGATCTGGAGACTTGGGTCAGAAGCAAAATTGTTATCCCAATGACACAAACAGGATTCCGGGCCGGCATGGGCACCCTAACAAACATATCAGCACTAACTCTCCTAGCTAAGAAAGCATTTGATAACTCTAACATCCTATATACATGTTTTCTAGACCTCAAAGCTGCCTTTGATAAAGTGCCAAGATCTAAACTATGGGCTAAAATGAAAGCTTGTGGTACCCCTCCCAACTTATTGGGAGCAATCATCAACTTATATTCGCAAACCTGGGTCCAAATAAAAAAAGGGGACGGTCGGCGCCTAACAAAGAAATTTCCAGCAAAACACGGGCTAAAGCAAGGATGTGTGCTGGCCCCTAGCCTATTTAACATCTATACCGCCGCCCTAGAGAGCGACCTACGCACAATCCAGGGTGACCCAACGAAATTGGGCCAAACACCCATAGCGAGTCTGCAATATGCGGATGATATTGTACTCCTCTCTCAAACTCCTCTTGGTTTACAACAACTGATCTCACAACTTGTATTGTACATCTCAAACGCACAATTAACAATAAACCTAAAAAATCTAATGTCCTATGTTTCTCCAGAACTCGTAAAAAACGACCAACATTTGTTTGGAGGATAAATTCTGGTATTCTAACCTAGGTGGATGAATAGAAATATCTGGGCATCCTAGTAGATAGCCAATTAAACTACAAACATCATTAAGACCTTGGGAATGCAAAATAAAAACAAATTCAATTTGCTTTCAAAACATTACAAAAAAAAATAAGCGGAAATTCAACCGGTTTCCTGCTAAAGGTTGTAGCAACAACATTTCTGCCTTCAATCACAAATAGCTTGGAAATGATGGCCACCAAGGACTCTAGAACGTTAAACCTTGCCCAATCAAGATTGTTTAAAAACTCTTCACAATTCGGCGACACATTTCCGAAGTGCAAATACGCTTGGAATATGGATTAACAAACCAGATAACGGCCAGACAAGGGGTCCTGGTCAAATATTACTGGCGCGTGAGGGATGCTGAAGACAACACGCTTGCCCATCTCTGTTGGGAAGAGGTCGAAAAACAGGCTAGGCAGACCAATTCCGCATGCAAGTCTCTTAGGCAAGCGCTTCTATCACTAAATCTGGAAGAAGCTTGGCATTCACCAATGTCATATCTTGTTTTTAAACAAACCACCAACAAAGCCGTCAAACAAGCATCATTGCTAATAGGCAAAGCAGGCAAAAGTCATGCCTGGATCGTGTTGCCAACATATAAACAACTGAAACAACAATCCTATTTACAAGAATGATTCAGAGATCACTATAAGAGGAAACTAAGCTTATTGAGGTTGGGGTGGTTTCCGAGTAAAGACCTCACCCCAAAATGGTTACGGACCTAGCAAAGTCTGGATTGTCGCCTCTGTGATAAGGGGGTAGAGCCGTTATTGCATCTATTATGTATCTGTCCAGCCTTACAAAATCAAAGGAAGATCCTTCTGAGGCCACTTCTAAGAGAAACACAAGTCAGGACCTGCAGGGGGGCTGTGATAAAATGCCTCAGTGGGTCTTCGATACAACTTTACTGCAAAACGATAAAATTCCTGACATTTGCTGCTCAAGAGTTCAAAAAAAGGAAGAAGCAAAAGAGGAACTGGGACATATGGACACCTTGCAGCTGGACCCAGATCATCTTTCATCCTCTTTACTGCCACCCTCTCCTTCTCTTGTATTTTAAGACACTGCAAGCATTTTATTTAAGATAAAAGGGAGCAGTTACATCTGATCAAATATAAGCCCTTATGTGTGCAGCACCCCTTGTTATAACTGTTATTTTCTGGCCTCAATCTTTTAATGAGAGGGCCACTGCCTTATAAAAGTACTACCCCTGTTTCCTTTTATCTTTGTATATTTAAAAACGTTCTCCCTGTTCTTACTTATCATGTATATCTGTGCAAAGTCACCCAATTCACAGGGCATGTTTTATGCTGTTTTACGCTGATTCAATATGTTGATGTTTATCACATGGTGGTAAGTTCCACCCTTTTACGATTTTAACAAATCAAATAAAAGTATTATATACATCACAGATTCACTCTGAGTTCTGCTCTTGATACTCAGGCAAAGATTTGCTAACACTTTGTGCTGGGGTTGCATTACTTTTGTAACCCAAACTTGACACAAAGTATTATATTGGGATTTACTATCCAACAGAAATTAGGATTTGCGTTGGATAGTTTTCCAAAGCACCGTAACGTTGTGCAATGTACTGTTTTGCGTTACAATGCATCAAGGGAGCGTTCCATGGGTGGGGCATAGGCATTCCCATATAACCATCCATAGGTTTTGACAGGAATCCCTATATATATATAAAAGTCATAGACAGAGTTTTGTGCCAAGACCCTCTGCTTTATCGAGACAGGCGCAACAAGAAGAAATGTTTTCATTTCTTGTTTTTCCTACTTTGCATGCTTGCTGCATTGTACAGCACACATACAAAGCAGGAATGCATTAAAGTAGCATTTTTGCACTGGAAGGGTCTCCTTCCTTGCGGTACAAAAACGATTCCTTACAGAACGCACACACCTTTGTACTCAAGAGCAATGATGTGTGCGTTGGCTCATGGCAGCCAAGAGGGTGCAGTCTATAGCACAGGGAGGAAAACAATGCAACATCTTAGTAGATATGATGCTGTTCTGTTCTCTCCCTCCCATGCAACACAGCAACTTTATTTGTTGAGTGGTGTTACTTTTTGGGAAATCTGTGCCCTAGATTGCCTAAGTATATAATAATTATACAAAAGTGGGCACAGCCTGTGACCCACAGAGGACAAGACAGAACAAGTGACAAAACAATTATGTAAAAACGCACAAAAGCGGTCTGTACTTATTCTATGGTTATACAGACTAGATCACATTCATAGCAACCCATTGTTGTTCAATAATTATGAGGTCAAACCAACATATGGTGCAGTGAGGTCGACGACGTTTCGATGCAGTTACGAAATACTTGCATCATCATCAGGACAGAAAATAATATGTCATGTTTGTCTAGAGAGTCTATTTCAATCACAGTGCCTCTCGTAATTACTTAGATTGGATCCCTTTGGAAAATAGGAATTCCACGCGGCAAAAGACTGATGACTTCGCTGTTCAGAGGGAATCAATTTAGTAGCTCCAGGCGTGTACTCGTGGTGGTCGGATAATCCATCTTGGGTTATATTAGTGCAGCATGATAGCTGGACGTTGGGGTTCTGGCGGCGATCACCGCCAGAACCCCAACGTCCAGCTATCATGCTGCACTAATATAACCCAAGATGGATTATCCGACCACCACGAGTACACGCCCGGAGCTACTAAATTGATTCCCTCTGAACAGCGAAGTCATCAGTCTTTTGCCGCGTGGAATTCCTATTTTCCAAAGGGATCCAATCTAAGTAATTATGAGAGGCACTGTGATTGAAATAGACTCTCTAGACAAACATGACATATTATTTTCTGTCCTGATGATGATGCAAGTATTTCGTAACTGCATCGAAACGTCGTCGACCTCACTGCACCATATGTTGGTTTGACCTCATAATTATTGAACAACAATGGGTTGCTATGAATGTGATCTAGTCTGTATAACCATAGAATAAGTACAGACCGTTTTTGTGCGTTTTTACATAATTGTTTTGTCACTTGTTCTGTCTTGTCCTCTGTGGGTCACAGGCTGTGCCCACTTTTGTATCATTGTTATATATATGGAACAATATAAAAAATTGAAAAATAAAAACCTGTCCGGCTGGACAGAGGTCATATATACTATTTAGTATATGTCTATTATTTACGTGATCCTTAATTACTAGGGTCCCCTGTTCTGTACAAAAGACTACTGCCCAAGGACCCTAGTGTGATTCCTTTTGGGTTTCCCTTGTCGTGTTAAACTAGATTGCCTAAGGGCACCATTCTAAAAACCCAGACTTATTCAGCACTGCCTGTCTGATAACACTTAGACATTCTTAAAGTTAAGTTCTTTATAATAAATAAAATATGCTCCAGATAATACTGGAAAGATGCAAATGAGGCTCTTTATAGTACACAGAACGTGGTTCTCATAATAACACTCAAACAACGCACACAGCTCTGCAAAAGATAACATCTGGATTCATTTACCTAGAGTTCTTCCACTGGTAAACCATATATTCAATCACTCAAATTTCTGCCTGTGACAATACCTACTTATTGACCTTGTTGTGAAATTATATGATATTTTCACTTTTCAACAGTGCAGCAGCTGCACCTTAAAGAGGCTTTTGTCAGAGACATTGTGCAAAACACTGGAAGTGTAAAGGTAACACAAAGTTTTGAGCAATAGTGACGATTTCCTTGAAATGCTGTCTTTGCAGTAATGACAAATAACTGGTTTGTTTTTACCCAGCTCCACTGTATTACTTTTTCGACCACAGATTAATAAAAGGCTGAACAGACCCACCAGGATGTTAATCTGTGATAACAATGGATGTATTTATTAGTACACTAAGCCACTCCTCCTCCTATGATGCTGTGTGAGTGAAACTCCTATACCCTTATAATTAGAATAATACCCAATAATCATGACACCCCAACATTTCATATTTCCACTCTTTACCTCAGTTGATTCCACTTTCAATCTTATCTAGCATAATAGAACACTGCACTGACATTAGTTCATCCAATTATAGAATAAGTCATGAAGACCACTCAACAACTGAGTTCTAGATCAAGAGAAAAATGTAACAATTTTCAAACAAAAAATTCAAAATGAAGTAGTACTGAATAAATGCCATGTAGGTTCAGATTGCAGAGTTATACAGAATAACCGAAAGTCAATAAATCATTAAAGTCTCAAATGAGCAGTAAACTATTTGAAAGTAGGACAGCATCCCTTATAGCATGAATGAAAACTCCCAAAACTCTGTCAGATTCACGAGAAAAAAATGCATGCATCTCTATTGGAAAGGGAAATCTCTCGAAAAACTTTGGCTCACCCAGAGCAAGGAGCTCTTATACACAATTTTCACATAATAAATTAGGTAAAAGCACAGATTCAACATGGCATGATCGATATTGAGCAAATCAAAAACTTTAACATCACACAGATAATACTAACTCTACCACACTTCTAAGTAGGCTTTGAGCAGCCTCAGCCACAAATTGTAATAAGAAATTCAGCTAAAATGCAATATTCACAAGGCAATGGGCTGCACATCAGAGTGCTAACCCATTAACAGAAATACAGCAGAAGAGTCCTTGGCCTATAGCAACATCTTACATAAATTTTCGAACACTAGAAAGGTAATTAATTTTACATGCACATTTTGGAAAAACACTAGATGATATTATCTTGTTTCCTGTTTTGTAAAGTCTGTGAGGAGAGAATAGATATAGAAAACCCTGATTAGAGAGGTGGATACAGGAGAAAAGACACAGAGATAGAAACAGCATCCATTTAACTAATATGTGACCTAAATAAAACTAATTATTGAACAAAATTCTTAGGATTTGCCTCCAGACGCGTTTCAGGAGTCACCTTTCTTCAGTGGCATGAGCAAAGGACAGCACTACTGCTCGTGCACCAGTGTTATGTACACCTGCCTCAGTGGGCCTGGCCCATGGCCTTCTGGTTGTTGTAGTGCACAGTCAATCATTCCCAGTGGATGCGCTGGTGTCTTAAACATTAAAACTTCATTTTGGATGTGATCAAGCGGTGGTGGTGAAACGCGTTATGGCGGACTTATGAGAAAATAAACGCTACTGCTTGCACTTACTCTGGGCTCGTGTCTGCTTTTTCGGTGCTTGCTGGAGATTACATGCTGCACCGGATCTCTTCAAGCGGCTTCTGAGATATATATATATATATATAATGCACAAGAGGCCATGCCCTCTAGTCCGAGGGCGCAAACATGAGCCACACCTTCCGGCTTTGGCACAAGTCCATTATTTCCAGCGGACAAATCCATTATAATTCATTATGACACATTTCAACCCCTCATCTATACACTTGGGATCAAAAGGGATCCGTGAAAGCCAGGGTGTACTGATCCCTAGAGGAAATATCAATCACACAAGAGTACAACCGGCTCAGTCAAAAGAGATAAGAGAATGGAAGTCCTTTGAAAATCTAAATGGAGGGAGAGAATCCCTCAGGACAGGAACCCTCACTCACCGTTAGGTGACATGCTTCATCATTTGGGTTCCCTCCTCGCACCAAAGCGTGGGCTACGACTCCCCTTGGGGAGGAGCTGAGGAATCGCCATCGTCCACAGAAACACTCTCAGAGTCTCGACCAACACCAACGACACCCTCAGCACCGCCAAACACATGCACTTCCAGATCCACACCGACCCCAACACCACCCTCAGAGGAACCCTCATATACAGACCGCCCGGACCCCGACCATAGTTCAGCGACTTCATCGTCGACTTCGTCAGCACACACGCCCTCACCTTCACGGACTACATCCTCCTCGGGGACCTGAACTTCCACCTCGAGAACAATGACGACACCAACTCCACCACACTGATCGACAACCTAGCCAACCTCGGACTCAGACAGCTCGTCACAACACCCACCCACTCTGCCGGTCACACGCTTGACCCATCTTCTCCACAAGCCCCCACGTCTCCTTGAACCATACCACCGAACTCCACTGGACCGACCACCGCTGCATCCACTTCACCTTCAAGAAAATCACCACGCACCCAACAGATTCCTCACCGCTGCTGGAGCAAAATCACCGAAGACCAGCTAACCACCACCCTCGCCCAAAGCCCACCCACCGACCATACCGACCCCGACACCACCGCCCGCAACCTCAGACAGTGGACCAATGACTGCGCCAACACCCTCGCCCCGATCAAGAAACCCTCCAACAATCATAACAACAAGAAAGCCAGCTGGTTCACTGAAGACCTCTGGGCCTCCAAGCAAACATGCTGAAAGTTGGAGAAGATCTGGCTCCGTGAACGAACACCGGACAGCCACGCCGCCAACAAGAATGCCACCCGCAGACACCATCACCTCATCAGATCTGCCAAAAGGGCCTCCTTCGAAGACCGCCTAGACAACAATGCGCACAACAGCAAAGAGCTCTTCAACATCGTGAAGGAACTCTCCAACCCCAGCTCCAACACCAACGACATCCCACCCTAGCAAGACCTGTTGACTCGCTGGCCACCTTCTTCCACCGCAAGATCACAGACATCCACAACAGTTTCAACGTGATGACCGCCCCGACAACCACTGAGACCTCCGCCCCCATGACCACCATCCGCACCAACCGCTTGCTCTACTGGACCAACATCAATGACAATGACACCATCAAAATCATGAACACCATCCACTCCAGATCTCTGTCAGATCCATGCCCACACCACATCTTCAACAAAGCCAGTACATCCATTGCACCCCATCTCCGGAAAGTCATCAACACCTCCTTCGAGACAGCAACCTTCCCGGAGAGCTGGAAGCACGCGGAGATCAACGCCTTACTCAAGAAATCCAAGGCGGACCCCAAGGACCTCAAGAACTTCCGGCCCATCTCCCTGCTCCCGTTCCCAGCAAAGGTCATAGAGAAGACCGTCAACGAACAACTGACCCGCTACCTCAAGGAGAACAACATCCTGGCCCCTTCCCAGTCCGGATTCCGCAGCAACCACAGCACCGAGACTGCCCTCATCGCCGCCACCGATGACATCAAGTCCCTGCTGGACAACGGAGAAACTGCGGCCCTCATCCTCCTGGACATGTCAGCCGCCTTCGACACGGTCTGTCACCACACACTACGAACACGCCTCCACAACGCTGGGATCCAAGAGAAGGCCCTGGACTGGACCACCTCCTTCCTCTCCGGCAGAACACAGAGCGTCCGCCTTCCCCCTTCCGCTCCAAAGCCACCGAGATCATCTGCGGCGTACCCCAGGGCTTATCCCTCAGCCTAACTCTGTTTGACATCCACATGGCACCGCTCGCCCACGTCGCCCATCGGCACGACCTCAACATCCTCTCCTACGCCGATGACACCCAGCTCATACTCTCCCTCACAAAGGACCCCCACACCACCAAAACCAACCTTCACGAAGAAATAAAGGCTGTTGCTGAATGGATGAGGAACAGCCGACTGAAGCTGAACTCGGACAAGACGGAGGTCCTCATCCTCAGATCCAACCCTTCGGCCTGGGACGGCTCCTGGTGGCCGACCACACTGGGAACCGCTCCAACACCCACCAACCACGCACGCAACCTAGGGGTCATCCTCAACTCCACCCTCTCCATGACTAAACAGGTCAACGCCGTGTCCTCCTCCTGCTTCAACACCCTCCGCATGCTCTGTAGGATTTACAAGTGGATCCCCACTGAAACGAGAAAAGTCACCCAGGCCCTTGTCAGCAGTAGGTTGAACTATGGAAACGCCCTCTATGCAGGAGCCTCGGCCAAACTCATGAGACAGCTCCAACGCATCCAAAACGCCTCTGCACGCCTGATCCTCGACATCCCTCGCCGCAGCCACATCACACCCCACCTGAGAGACCTGCACTGGCTCCCGGTCAACAAGAGGATAACCTTCAAGCTCCTCACCAACGCACAAAAGGCACTCCACAACACTTTACCAACGTACCTCAACAGACGACTCAGCTTCTACACCCCTACCCACCAGCTCCGCTCCGCTGACCTCGCCCTCGCTACAGTCCCCCGCTTCCGAAGAGCGACCTCAGGTGGCAGATCGTTCTCCCAGCTCGCCGCAAAGACCTGGAACACCCTCCCCATCCACCTACGGCAGACCCAAGACCTGCTCACCTTCAGAAAACTCCTCAAGACCTGGCTTTTCGAGCAGTAGCAGCAATCCCCACACCAGCGCCTTGAGACCCGCACGGGTGAGTAGTGCGCTTTACAAATGATATGATTGATTGGTTGATTGATTGATTGTTCTTTCTCCTAAAGATGAGCGTAAAGAGTGAGTGAAGGGCAGAGTGCAAAAAGGGGGTGAAGGGTGTGAATTTAAAATGTCTGTCTGGATCCACTGAAACTTTATTAGGTGGTCACACCGACATAACTAAAAGCGAGAGACGGATAGGGGATTCAGAAGACATACCCTATAGTGTCTAGGTCGTGTTTAGGTCAACATGTTTCTGCCACCAGGCATTCTTCAGGACCCATTCTGCAAAATGTGTTATGGTGAGAAATAAAATAAAATAAACAGGGTATACAAGCCACCACTGGAACCGTGTGGCTCGAAGTTTAGCGTCCCTCTTCTGTTCAGAGGGAAACGTGAACCTATCATGCATTCAAGTCATGTGCACTCTCTGTGCTCTTGGACCATCTCGTGGTGCCCATCTATCATGCCATGGACTTCCCTCTGGGAGATGTCAGGCGAGAGCATTTCAACCCCTCAAAGGTCTTGCTCACATGATTCTTGAAGTGGTCAGTTTCCTTTCCAATTTAAATGTTTGTCAGACAAGGAAGAAGGACAACCACACACATACCACTTAATTTTAAAGTTGCAGTTATGATATTCATTGCTTTTTTGTATACGTCCACCTAGAGGGGCTGGTGCGTTCAATATATTTAAAGACCTAACTTCATATGGTGCTGAGACATTTACATTTACATCACAGCATAATTTGCATATTGTGCCCAATCGCCCATAGAAATACATTTACAAGTTTGTGCAACATTGAAAAAATACTTTCACCATTAGTGTTCACCAGAAGAAATACTGTTATAACACAATTTATACCAGAGTATCCATAAAGTGTGATTAATAATTCCCAATTAATATTTTTGGGGATTGCTCTTCATGCTCGAATAATGTGAAAATAAAGTGAAATTATAATAATTAGACATAAATAAATACCATATGATATTTGAAAATCCAATGTGGAGAGAATGCTTATCACATCTTAAAGGGCAAATGATATTTCATAGCAGCCAAGTGGCTCAATGGTAGTCAGATAAGAGGGGAAGTTTAAAACTTATACCAGCCAAGTGGCTGAATATTCATGAGTATACAAGAGTATCAAAGAAACAGCATTAAAAAATAGTATACATCACAAACTCTGCTCCAAAGGACATGAGTTGTTACCAATCCCTCTTGTTGCAATTGAAATAAATTGTCAAGATCAGTCAAATGACCCATTGATTTCTTGACACGAGAATCGCACTATTAATTTGCCAATAAAGCGTCGTACAATTGATGTAATGCATATTAGAACATTGGAATGTAGGGAGCTCCATTGAAAACAATGGAGTGCTCTGGGCTTATAACGGCTGGTATAAGCCTGGAGCTCCAACATTCCGATGTTTCTTTGTTCACAGCTCTGGCTGTGAACAAAGGCTTCAGGGAACCTGAGGGGATTCAAATCCCCTCACTCTCCCAAAAGGCTTTGTTTTTTTTGTTAGAACATTCTATCCTCTAGTGACAGAATGTTCTAATAGCCTTATAGCCCTTCGTAGATGGGCTATACCGCTATTAAAGTCCCTCTCCCTTGTTAAAGGCCGTCGCCTTCGGCTCGAGGCCTTTAACGCTGGAGTGGGCCTTTAAGAGCTGGTATAGCCCTCTACAGCGGGCTGTAAGGCTATATGATTCATACTGGAAACAAATTTTCGATTGTTTCTGATTACCCTCTCTAGACTATATAAAACTATTTCATTTCAATTGCTTTATTTTGACAACAAGACATAAACATTTGCTGACAAAATGGCAATAATAAAATAACGCAGAATAAATGACACAATTTAGACAAAAGCCTAGTGAAAACGTGGAATTATGTGATAATGATGCTTCGAATTCTGCTATTTCTACATGCTTTCTTAGCATCCCAATGATCCCACCAATTTGTGCAACAACCTGATAAAAAACAATATAAAACACAGTTGTGCAATAGGACATTTACAGGTAATTGCAATCAATGGTTGTTAGCAGTTGCTGTTTCTCTCCATTACCCTCCAAGTATTTTGCATTAGAGAACAATACGAATAAATACAGTAAAATGGTGAAACCGTCTTAAGATACATTAATATATACATTTTATCCCTGCAATGAGTCGGTAATAATACTGTACTAAAACTTCAGGAACGGTGGGTACAGAATGCAACATATGGGACCACAGATAGGACCATCTTTAAGCACACAATCAGTTTATACGGTTAGAGCTCAACGGATGCAAGGGGTGATGCCCTGTATTTACTAAAAGTCTACCTGAGAGCAAGAATACATCTATCCTGATGATGGCTTTGTCAAAGGTTGTCCTGAATGGAGACAGGAGGAGGGGAAGGGTTGTTTTTTATCGAATTGGGTGACAGAGTCAAGAAAAAAAACAAATATATAAAATATAAAGGTATTGAGAAGTGAAAAAAGAAAGAAGTATATCTAAAAATATATCAGAGAATCCTAATGAAAGGACAGTACATAGAAGGGGAAACAGTGCAAAAGAACTTCAGTAAAGTACTACATCAGCCGATGTGTATATGATGCTCCTCACTCTCGTTCAGTCCTCCAGGGAACTTGCTACCGAGCAGAATGATATATTTCGATTCTTTCTGCCACAGTTGTCTCTCCCTGTTGCCACCTCATGTTTCTCTCGATTCTGTCAATAGCAAAAAATTCAAGAAGGTCAGCATTTTTTGGTGCATTTTAGCCCAATGTCTTGCTACAGGATAAGAGACACCCACATTCTTTATGGCCCTATAATGCTCAAAAATTCTTTTTTTTACTGGTCCAACTGTGCTACAAACATATCTAAGCCCCCACGGGCATGTGAGGACATATACGCAAAAATCGCTACCACAGGTAATGAATGTGTTGATTTGCATACGTTTGCCTGAAGCCATTTCATGTCCTAATGTTACCACTCTTTTTGCAGGCCTTACATCTCCTGCATTTATAAAGTCTCTTCTGGTCATGCAGCCATCCCTCTCTTCAGTTCTGAGTGCCTGTATAGCTATGTACCAAAATGTCACGTAAAGATTTAGGTTTGCGATATGTTATTTGAGGAAATCTGCTGATCATCTTATCTATCACAGGGTTAGAAACATCCTGCTCTTTTCCTCTTCATACTTAAGATCTGTGCTACAGTTAAGTCTTGCTTGTAGCAGTGCTCCATAGGGGATGCTCCATTTGAGGATTTGTGAGTGGTGACTTTCTCTGTGTAAAATAATATTTCCCACCATTTCTTTACGAAACAGGATTGTTTGCAGATGGCCTTCACAGATCTCAACAGTCACATTTAAAAAAATCTATTTTTAGTGGGATGTACCACGATATGTGAAAGTCAAATTGAGATTGTTGTGTCCAATGTTTTCTAGAAACTCCTCCAATTCATGCCTGAAACACTTCCATATAATGAAGAGGTCATCAATGTACCTGGTCCACAGTGTAATGCGTCTTGTCCATTTTTCATTCTCCTCCACCCATACATTGTTGGACTCACAACATCCTATGAAGATACAGGCATAACGAGGCATAAAGCAGCTACCCATCGCAGTTCTGACCAACTGACGAAACAACAAGTCATTGAGCACAGAAAAGTTATTGGTGAGACAAAACTCCAACATTTCAAGTAGCATGGCATTGTGGTCAAATTTGCAGATGGATTTGTCCCGGAAGAAGTTTTTACATGCTTCTATTCCCAAGTATGATCAATACAAGTGTACAAAGCAGCCACGTTCATGATGACAAGTAAAAAATGTGGTGGCAAAGGAATATCCTGTACTTTAGTGATAAATCAGTGCTGTCCCTGCAATAGGATGGAAGAGACAAGATATAGGGTGGAAGATAAAGTCTAAGTTCATTGAAGTGTGTTTAAGGAACTATCATTCGCAGACTCAGTGGGTCTACCCTGTGGATTTCCCGTGTCCTTGTGTATTTTGGGAAGCATGCAAAAGCAAGCGGCTAATGGGTGTTTTACAAAAAGAAACTGAAATTGTTCTGTAGTGAGTAGCCTCCATTTGGTAAGTGATGAAAAATAAAGGCCTATCAATTCATTGTGGGCTTGAATGGTTGTTCTTTCATAATCCCCATTGTGATCCAACTGTCTAAATGCCTCTTGATTGTATTAATTGACATCCCAAAGGACCACATTATCTCCCTTATCTGAGGGTGTTATGATGATATTATGATCCTCTCGTAAGGTCTTTAAGGCTTCCCTCTGTCCTCTACCTATGTTGAAGGCATAGCTGTCACTTGTATTCTGCCTTATTTTAACTATGTTCAGCATTCCATCCATCATCGTATTGTGTTGCTACGGGTCTCCTCAGGAGCAGACAGCTTGAATACAAAACTTATGTCACAGAATGGGAAAGTTCCTTACAACAGACAAAGAAAAGCCACTTTTTTCTAATTATGTTAGAGATTAAAAATATGACATCTGTCTGATCCAAGAAAAATACCGGCCAAAAGTAAAAACTAATTTGAAATTTTGGGTGGATTGTAGTGGATGCTGTTTTTCTATACAATCCCGCAAAATCAGGGGAACTGAAATGTTAAAGGCCAAAGGTTGAGGGATAGTATTATTAAAAATGAGATCAGATTCTTACGATCCCCAAATGTTTACTTAGGTTGCATTCAAAAGAGATACGTTCATCTTAGTCTCCTTAAACCAGCCAAATGTTGACCATTTTAGATGCTATCATTTAATCCTCTTGCAACTGTTCAACTGTGTCTCACAACATTTTCTGTATGGAGATTACATGTGGGAAAATGCTCCCTGTGATACAATAAAAAGATATTGCAAGTCACTGAAGATTTCACTGACTGTTAGAGCTGACAGCTGTTAGGTTGGTTCTTCCCCAAACCTTTTGCCTACTCACCTCCTTTTGCTGAAATTAGTTTCTTGGGGATGTAGGACTCAGTGCACTTTGCCACTGCTAATCTGTGCTAAAGTGATTGTGCTCACTCCTTAACACCTTGGGTGCTAAGGGGTTTTCCCGTCCTGTGCTGCATTCTTAGAATCACCATTGTTCATGACAAGGTCAGCTCGTCAAACGCACAGCGCAGGTAACACCCATGACGAGCTGACCTTGTCATGAGCATGGAAGGGGTTAAAACATGGTCAAATTAGCCTACACCTGATCGGCATATTTAATTTACTTAGAAGTCCCTAGTAAAGTGGGTCAATATGTACCCAGGGCCTGTATATTAGTTGCTACTAAGGGGCTTGTGCCTTCTACTTAAGCAGCCCTTTAAAACCTGTCCCAGGCCCGCCATTGCAGCCTGTATGCCCCTTTAAACTGCCAAGTCAACCTGGCAAAATAAACCTTCTTAAACCTCCCTATTAAATACATAGGATTCACCCTAAGGTAAGCCCTAAATAGTCCATAGGACAGGGTATATTGTCCTGATAGTGAAAAACTCCCCCAAATAGTTTTTAGAGGCCTACATCTCACATAGGATAACATTGGGTTATGTTATTACATTTAATAAGTGACAACTTTCATTTAACAACAGGCAAAAATATTATGTTTGCCCTCAAAAGAATAATAATTTAAAATCTTCCTTAATGGTATAGTCAGGTTTTAAGTCACAATTTTAAAAAAGCCACTTTTATAAAGTTGGCATTTTCGTGACCTACCCATTTTACTTCATGAATAGTTGGTGGTTAGCCTTTGAGTATTCCTCCTAGACAGTGAGACAAAGGGGACTAGGTGTTAACAGGATACACAGTCCTGCCTGGATGGGAGGGGCTGAGCTGTTCCTTGTCCCACTTACATTTCAAAGGAGCTACCTCAGCACAATCACAAACAACTTGACACCAGTACGTTTTCACCCTAGACCTCTCTGAGGCTGGGCAGATGAGAAAGAAAATTCCAGAACATGATGGGGGATAGTCTAGGTGTTTTTTCCACTTTAAAGGCTGATGCCAGGTATACATATTGGATCCTCAGGCCAACTCTTCAACTTACTCTTGGACATGCATTGGATTCCTAGAAGGACTGCCTTTGGTTCAGATGACTGCCCTGCTGCTTAAGGCCTGCTTTGTCCTTCGGAGGACTGCCCTACTGCTACCAGATCCCTTCCGTGCTGCTTGAAGCCTGCCTTGTACCTTCAGAAGACATCTCTGCTACTTGAGGCCTGCCCTACTGCATGATCCCAGGACTACCAGAAGGACTCCAAGGGCTAGTTGACTGGCCTCCTCTTCACAAAAAGCTCCAACAGCTTTAACTGTGCACCTGAATCTTGTCAAAGTGAGTCATGATGTCCAAGTGTTGCGCACCCAGTTCTGGACCCTTGGAAGTGATGATAAAGGTGCTCAAACAACCAGAAACAGAAGATTTGGACTTAGAAATGTTTCCAACAAAAAGTGCCAGAGAACCAACACGGGGACTGAGACTTAACTGTTCACCAATCAGCCAAAGGTGCATCGCCAGTTTGCTCAACTTTGCCATATCTCTTGCTCACTTTTTCTTTGCAGTAGCAAATCTTGTTCAGCGGCTCCTCTTCTGAAGCATGGCTGGCCTTGTTAAGCCCTATCGGCTACAGCCTACAGCTCCATTCCTCTAGAGATTTTCATCTTCCAAAAAAGTGACTAAGTCCACACCACAAAATCTTCATCACAACTCGTCCAGCAGCTCCCCAACAATGACGCCTTCTCCTTGGACACTGCTGGCTGATTTCCCCCTAAACTTTACCTTCTCAGACATTTTTCTTTAAAAATTCTTTTATGTCAGAAGGTAAGCAAGGCTGTGCTCATCCACTTCTTTTATCCGATCCGAGTTCCATCGCAGCCGGTCATACCTTTGGACTTTGGCCGGTCTTGCGTGACTAGATGTCTGCAGTTGATGCTTTGATCATTAGGGTACTATTTTTCACTGACATTTTTAAAAATTCGTAACTCAGGTTCCTCTGATTAGATATTTGTCAACATGGCAGATCATATGTAACTATTGCTATGACAAATTAGAGGACAACAAAATGCCTAGGAGAGCAATACATAATAAGTTAGAATTGATTCAAATTCCACAGGTACCTTGTCATCTACATGTTTATGAAACAAATACTGATAGAATTTCAAGCAATAATTTGTATGGAAACCAAACATTGGAAAACTACCACTGACTGAGCTATAGAAAGGGATTAAAGATAGAGTTGTGCACTTACCTTTAGATTTTAAAAGTAATAGTGAAACTGTGGGTATAGACATATATATAGATGAACCACTTAATATTATAGTGAATGGTGTGGCACAAAAAACAAGATTTGGCAAGAACTAGTGGGTGTGAAACAGGTCAAAAAAGCTATATTGTACCTCAAACAAAATAATGTGTATTACAAAGATGTAGATGTTGTTACAGATGGAAGTTGTATGGAGAAAGAAATATTCTCTTCAAGTAGACAGATTGAAACGGTGGACAGAAATAAATCTGAAGAAATATATGAGCAATAGTATCCATCCATTGCATTCCAAAAAAGTTATGAGAGATGTGATTGAACTATACCAGATGAAACAAGTTACAGGTGCTCCAATGAGTGTCTGGGAGAAATGTTTAGAGGTTTGTTGTTTTCCACAACTATTTCCAACTGGAGTAGGCAGACGGTATGATGGCCGTCCAGTGCAAATACCAGCAGCTGGATATAGGTCAACCAGATTATATTCAGAGGACCCTAGATTTCGTCAAAATATTCTACATGTTTTCGATCTGTTAATTGAAAGTGATTTCACTATCGTACACTGTTAACCATATTGTCAAGACAGGAGGTATTCTATAAAATATGCCTGCAAGAGACTTTGTCGACAAAATTCTTGGAAAATATGAGAAGGTGGAATACAATTTGATCAATTTGATGGCATGCCAATGTGGCACCAATGAATATTGGTATTGTCGTTATGGTAAACTCAAATGTATGTTACAAAATTTAAGTGTACCAACTTGGATGGTGACCCTGAGTTGTGCAGAGTACGCATGGGATGACTTACATGACTTTCTGAGAGAAGCAAACTATAACATTAAGGACATCAACATGAAGACACCATGAGAACTTTGCTCTTTGGATCCTGCAAATGTTTGTAAGTATTTTAACCACATATTTCAAGCCATGCTCGCATTCATCTGCAAAAAAAATAATCCACCTCTTGGCGTAAAGAGTACCAAGCAAGAGGTGCTCCTCATATTCATATGTTGTTGTGGATTAAAGATGCGCCAAAATTTGGAAAAGACACAGATGAGTCGGTTCTTTTTTTTTCATAGAGCAGTATGTTACATCTACCAACCCAAAAGACAGTGATGAAAATGTCCTAAAACAGCAAGTTCTGCATTTTCAAACACATAGATTTGTGAAGTGCTGTCGGTGGAAGTACAGAATGAAAAGAAACTTTTACACTAAATGTCGTTTTGAATTTCCAAGACCTGTTATTTTCAAAGGAAGTGTCAACAGTTTTTTGTCTGCAATCAGACATACGCTTACTCAAAAATCATTCAGAGAATGTGGAATGCGAATATGGGTATTCCTGTTTGTGGCAGACAACTCCATAGCTGTTGCTCGTTAAGTTACTTTATTCATAATGAAATATGAAAAGACGGAGATAAAGGAGATGTGGAAAGAGATTTCTATTGAAAAGTCTTTAGCAAAGGAACTGTACAGCTTAAGTTTGAATATGCTTTCACACAGAGAAATTGCATCCTATGAATGCTGTTTGGTTGAGTTCAGCTAGTTTATAATATAAGCTGAGAAGAATTGTTTGGGTGAGTCTAGGCCTAGCATGCACACAAAATAGAGTGTTGAAGTATTTTCCTGAAATTCAGTACCATGCAGAATTTGACCCAGAAAGTGCAGATATTGTCAAAACAAACATGTTGGACACCTACTATTTAAATAGGAGTCCACATCTTGAAAAAATATCTGGCACATGCATCAAAAATGCCATTTGTGGTTCCTTATTAGCGAAAAATAAGTATTTGCTAATAAGGAATTGCAATAGCCTATGCATGTAGGAATTGCTAAAAAAAATAGCGATTCTTACAAATTGCTTAATTGCGACTCGCAACTTGCAAGTCACAATTAAGGAATGGGTTCCCATTCATTCCTATGGGCCTTCAGGCCCATAGGAATGAACTGGAATTGCATGCGCAATTTGCGAGTACCTATTAGGTACTCGCAAATTGAGCATGCAATTTCAAGGGTGCAAGGGTGTCAAAACAACTCCCTGTTGCACCCCTCAAATTGACATGTGAACCCATATTGCGCACACACATGCCCCAAAGGCATGTGTGTGTGTGTAACCTGGAACTTTGAAAAATGCGCTTTAGGGCATTTTTCAATTTTTTCGCTAAATACCATCAGATTAAATCTTTCTGTTTTTAGCGGACCCTAATAGTGAACTCGCTATTTAAAATGCCATCTTGCATTGCATTCAAGGCATCGCAATTTGTGATTCCTTAACACCTTAGCAGCTATGGAACATCCAGCTCCAGTGCTGGACGTTCCATTGCGCAGGTGCAGTTGGAACGTCCAATGGCCGACGGCAGCACTCCCGAGGTAGTGGTGCCGTCGGCCGTTGGACGGGCGCAGCACTTAAGGTGTTAAATGTAATCGCAATTTACGATTTTTACATTTGGGATAATGCATCCCAAATATAAAAAATACCGGTCGCAAAGGGGCAGATTCTGAGAATCTGCCTGATTGCAACCGGTTTTTCCGTTGATGCATGTGTCCCTATGTCTTTATGGAATACTTCAAAACGTTAGATATAGAAACAATGTCACAGAAATGTAGATGAAGGTAAATTTGCAGTAGTTGGTTGAGATGTTTGTTTGGGATGACATAGCAAAGGCAGTCTACTTAATCATAGAAAACTGAGTTGCAAGACTGTTGAGAAAAGGAGTTTTTCTGTTTGGCACTTTTACAGTTTTTTAAGCCTTGGCATTCTGAATCAGAATTACTATGAGAGTTTGACTGCGACAAAGACTCAATGCTGCAAAGGATAGCATTTAGTGTTCAGTATGTCCTAACTAGTTGAAAATGTTACATAATGAAATAGAACAGGAAGAACTGCTGCTGATGTAACTAGGAAGAGCTCACAAAGAAGCCAAAGTTCAGGTCCTCTAAGTCAAGATTATATTGGACAGCCAATAATTGAAAATAAAGCTGCCATTACAATGAATGAGGTGGAGACTGCAATGCAACAAGCAAGAGAGGAAATTATTTATTTAGAAGAGTTAGTTGCACAAATAAAGAAATATAAATGGAGGCGAAAGACAGATTTCAGCATGGATTCCTCCATGACAAGAAAGAGTGTACATGTACATCATTTAAGCAGCAGTTAAGTTGGCCCTGGTAAAAGATTTGTAATACAAGTTCACACTGCTTTCCTACAGAAGACAAAAGTATTACAAGAGCTTTATCCTTTGGAGAACAAAAACCTATGTCTGCTGTATGTTCAATCTATTCTACACATTCTCTGTCACTCACACCCTCTGCATACCTTGGAAGGGAGACCATATATTCCTTACAGATAATCCTGGCACCATCAATTGGGAAAAAGTACAGATCAATTTATTACTTAAAAACACTGGAATATACAGTTTAAAATAAAGACAGTTTTGATAAAACCAATTATTGTTATAGACAACATTGTACAAAAAATATGTAAACAACTCATAGTTGCATACTATAAAACCCAACATAGTAAATAAAAAAGAGAGTACATATCACAAGACAAACAGCACTATGTCATAAGTAGCATACACATCCGTAGGGAAAAACTTTACGGGCTAGAGCCTGGTATTGTTCAGTTAATAAAATACTACTTGGTCTAGCCACTTGACGGATTGTGTACTTTTCAATGAGGTGTCAACGTGTTTCGATGGACTCTTAGACCACATCTTTCTCAAGACAAAAACCTTTTTGGACTCTCAAAACAAAATCTGATACACATATAATCAATTAAAAACCTCTCTAAGGAGACGGTAGATGCACCTACAACCCTAAGCTTATGCTTTCTGGGTTTTGGGGGTCGATTCCTCCTCTTTCTTTTTTGGCATTTAGTTCAAAGCTTTGGATTAATCTACAATTTCGTTAAAAATGTCTTTGAATTGGATTTGGCTTTTCTGGAACCGATTTGAAGCCCTTTTTCTCAACCGAATTGTACACAGGTCCAAATGACCGAATCTTTTCCAAACCCGATTCTGTACGTACGACTCATTTGTAGCCGAATTGTGCTGTGCAATGGAGCCGGATTCTGACCAAGTGAGTATGATGCACAATTCGTACAGACGCACCGACTCGGTCACAGCCAGAAGAAACAGTTATTGGAACCATACTTTGGGGTACCGTAGCAGGCCCCCTTCACCCGGGCCCTTCGAATCTGTCACAGGGGTGCCCATGGGTCCCCCCGATCCAAGCATGTACAGTGTGGCAGGCCCCATGGGATACCCACAACAGGGTGTATGCATTTCCACAACCACCTCTTTTTGTTATTGGAGCCTGTGTACATGTCCAGTAAATAGGCTCCCATAGAGTTCAATGGGAGTCCGAGCAAACCGAGTCCGTAAGCATACGAATGCATAGTACAGGCTCATTCGGACTCCAGGAGCATGATTCACTCGTAAAGCCATCAGGATCAGAGTCGTACGGAGGGCTTTTCTAGCGGGATCGTAATCGGCGCCTTAGAATATCATCAGGGCACTACACTACCTATTTAAAAAGTGAAACTGGATGGGCAGAATGTAATAACAGCAACCTTAAATTCAAACAAAAATTGTTTTTTAAGTTACCAAATTCTTATCTTTTGTTTTTTCCACAAAGTACTAACGAGGATTACAGTTATGAAAGTGGTATTGTGTATTTGTTCTAGATCCATTGGCAGTAGTTATGAAATCATTCGGCCTACCAGGAGTGATGTTTTTATAAGGCTTACAAAATGCTGGTGTGCCTTACATTTCTATTAGTAGTTCTGATAATGAGCACCTCTTTTTAAGCTAAAAAGTTCTCATATTAGTAGTGCAAGTATTGGTTAAGCAATCGTTCAAAAAATTGCAGTGAGTGCCATGCCCAATATTGCCTAACTGCAATAACATAGTTCACAGATGTTTATTTTTTTTTATGATCTACTTGATTTTTTTTTCGTCACTGTTCAATGATGATTCTTTCAACAGTGTAATATTTACGGTGTATAAGTATAGAGCCTGAAAACAGCAAAAAAGGGAAAATGAAAGATCTAGTGATTTATTGGAATTATGTTCTTATGCATTGTTCAAATTGTAAGTTTATTTTGTAATATACTAATTACTATTTGTGTTTTTTTCTTTTTTATACAGATGAATTGCACCATCCGTTGGAGTAATGTTCTTTGCTAATTGGTTTTTGCAGTGTTGTATCATAACTTCACATTTTTAGGGTACACACCCAAGCACACATTGATACAGCCACTTATACACAGAGGCACACTCTGATACAGCCATGGACACATCCAGGCACACACCAATACCAACACTGACACATCCAGGTACACAATGATACAGCTACTGATACACCCATGCACAGACTGGTAAAGGTGCTAATACACCCATGCACACACTCATACATGCACTGACATGCCCAGGCACACTTATACAGCTAAAGACACCCACTTACTCTTCCAAAATATTACTCACCCATATAGCCATTCACATACCCACTCACTCATACACCTACTCACACACCTACCTACACATACACCAACTCACACAGTCACTCACTCACTCATGCAGCTACTCACACACCCACTCACACACATACCGACACTCACATACCCACTCACCCAATCATACAGCCACTAAAACACCCATTCACTCACACATACATACACTTACACTCTCAAACATACAGCCACTCACATACCCAATTACTCATACAGCTACTCACATTCCCACTCCCTCTTTCTCTCATAGAGCAACTCTCACAGTCATTCACTCACTCATGCACCCACTCACACATCAAGGTACTCACCCATACACCAAATCACACACCCACTCAGCTATACATTCCCTTACAGAGCCACTCACTCACCCATACAGCTACACACACAGGATCTCAATCACTCATACACTCACTCACAGACCCACTCACATGCAATTTTTTCTTTTTTAAACCAAAAAAAGTGGTTCTAAGAAGAACCTTTGTTTTTTTAACCTTTCTTAACTTGTTTTATGTGTGTTTTTTAACATTGTGTTTTTTTTGTTTTTGTTTATTTTTTCATGTAAAATGGCAACCTGAAAAATGAACCTTTGAAAGAAAATGCACAAAATGTTTGCAACAAGTGTCATTGTAAAAAAGAAAAAGGGAAGACTAGTGATTTCTAGCAGCCTCAAGAACAGCGGATACGGACCGCTAACCAACAATTAAAAGACACACCATTGACGGTCGGAATGCAGAACAAATCAAAACATTCACCCCCAGTCAAGAGATCTGGGTTAAATCCATAATTTTTTTGCTCACCATGCCACCCCAGTATAGACTTGGCCATATGCAAATTAGTCTTGACCCTGTGCCTCATGGGAACAGTCCAGCCCAAACTGCCAAGCCAGGTCCTCCCTGGACCGGAAACAAGCATCCTCAGACTGGTTTCGGGGTTCCACCCCTCTTCAGCCAGGATAGCTTGATTCCAGTGACACAGTGAGCCCAGGACCCACGGCTGGGTATACCTGGCGCACGTAGGGTGAGAAAGCGAAAGACACACAATTGATGCACGAATGCAGAACAAATCAAAACATTCACCCCCAGTCAAGAGATCTGGGTTCAATCCATCATTCCTTTGCTCACCATGCAACCCCCGTTTAGACCTGGACATATGCAAATTAGTCTTGACCCTGTGCCTCATGGAAACAGTCCAGCCCGAACTGCCAAGCCAGTTCCTCCCTGGACCGGAAACAAGCATCCTAGGATGTTTTGATTCGTTCTGCATTCTGTCAATGAATTGTGTGTCTTTGCTAACCAACAGTCAACACTATTTTGCAAACAGTGCAAAAAGTATCTATTTTTCAGGGAGACGTTCTTGTATTTTGTGGAAGGGTATCACCAGGTGCAATTTGGACTGTATACAATGTAGAACGTTGTGACAGATGTTGCTGTTTCTCCGCCCTTGCAAGGTGCTTAGGATGTATAATTTTTAGATGCCTAAACATGATACTCATGCCATGAAAATATTTTTTTGATGTTCCTCTGGACAGCACCTTCTCACACAGCCTACATTTGTCATTTTTCACCACCAATTGTTTCTCTTCATATGGGATAGTAAACAATTCCCATGCAAAAAACAGTTTTCCTTCTCTGAAGAGCTGCTGTCTCTGTCATTGTGGTGTTCCTGAAAATACCCCCAGGTGCCATTTTAGTATAAAAAAATTAGAAACACTAATTTAAATGACAAAACTGGAGCTCCAGTGTAGATATGCTCTAATTTCACCAACCACAGTCAATCAAGCAATCAAAGAAACTTTATATCACTATAAATCTATAGCATATAAAGTACATAAAATATATACATATCAGTTATTAAAATAATTTAAAAAATACAAACACAGCTAAAAACATATTCTCAGAGATTAAAAATAATAAAACAGGAGCTCCTTCATAAAAGTTCATATCAAGGTGTGTTACAATAGTACAAAAAAAATCATTGTATCATAAATTCATAAGCCAGCATGGTGTTACGTGTCAGAATGTGTTCTCCTACTCTTTATTGCAGACCATAAAAATGAAGTGGAGGAGTAACATTGAAAAGGATCTAGTAGCTGATGGATAAAATACAAGGCTACCTGGCATTGGCTAAATTTATGTCTGTGCAGAAGGGGTTAGATTAATATTTTCCTCTAGATATTATAAAATCTACAGAAGAATAAAATGTGTAAATTTGATTGGGTGAAAACCTATCGCCAGGACAAAGTGGCAAATCTTTTACTGAGTACCCATTGCTTGGATAGGCCAACATTAATGGAATATAATTTATTATATAAAGCTCACTAAAATAAAACGGTGCTGGAGGTTGAATACTTTGACTAAATAAAAATGCAGGTCCTGTATCATAGGCGGTGTCATAAAATATGTCATCACTGTGGGCTTTGAGCAATCAGTCTACCCTCTCTCTCTCTCTCTAACTTTGCTAGAAGGATTTCCTTGTCAGGAACTAATCCTAAATATCCAGTGGAAAGACATTTCCACTAAGCATGGGCGAATTTTGCGAATCTCGCGTTCGCGAATTTTGCGGATTTGCAAACTCGCAATTCGCAAAATCCGCGAATTCTCGCGAATTTGCGGATTTTTTTTTGTGTTCGCGCGGGTTTCTGCCAGCTCGCGAGGGTTTTGTACAATTTCGCAAGCGCGAACTTACCTGTCGGGTTGTTTCTACGTGTCCAGCCTGTTTGGGACACTCTTCTTCATCACTGCCACTCTCTGTCACCACTGCCACTCTCTGACTACTCATGCCACCCTCTGGCCCACCCATGCCACCCTCTGTTTCATCACAGCACCCTCTGGTTGTCCAGTCAGTGTACATTATTGTGGCAAGCAAAGCACACCTTCCCTGCCTCAAGTGACCTGAATTAATTTGGGGCTGATTAAAGTGTCACAGAATATTTTTTTAGCTGGCACCTGCTTCCTAAGTGCTTCCTGATTAGTGATCTTTTGCACTTGCTAAGTGCTTTCATTGTTGCAAAATTAGTTACAACACCTGCCCTGCCCCAACTGACAATAATGAATTAGGGGCTGATTAATGGATTTGAACTTCCAGCCTGGCTCCTGCTTGTCTCCCTTAGCTGTAATTCAGGACCTTTGTGGCATATGTGTAACTATTCTGAGGTTCAGAGCAGGGTCACATAATAGTTGCAAGTAAGCAACTGAACTCTGGAGGGGCCCCTCAGGAAGCACTACAGGAAATGGCTACTAATGATGAGCCTGAACTTTTGAACCTGGTAAGTAGTTTCAGTTTTGCTAAGATCGTATTTCTGCAATTTAGCGCTTATTCGCGGGGCGCGAAGTTGTACTGGGAAGCCGCGAACTCACGCGAACAGTGCGAGCAAGCCATAAAATCCGCTGCTCACGGATTTGCGGATTTTGCGGGAGATTCGCGAATCTCGCGGATTGCGAATTTACCGAAAATCCGCAAAATCCGCGAGCGAAACGGATTTTCCGCCCATACTTAATTTCCACAACACTCACTATGGTGAAAGAAACCTCCTTACTTATTACATCATAGAACAGGTTCAGGCATCCCATAGAGGTGATGATCGGGTCCTCAAAATGAGAGAGGGAATCACAAATGATTATCGAATTAAATACCATACACCCAAATGGTTTAAATCAGGATGAAGAGATGAATATTCATCGCCATCCTGAGTAATCAGCAGGATGTGGTGCCTACATTTCTCCTCTGGTTTTCTCCCTTGGTTTAAATCACAATCCTATGATATATGCAAACATGTGCTTTTTAATACAAACATTTGAACTAATTTTTCGACATCATGTGTTTATTTTTACAGGAGGAAAGTAAGGGGCACTCTAGAATACAGCAACACTATTTTGGTGCATTAGACCCCTCCCTTTTTCTTCAACTATCTGCATGGTGCATTTGGACATTTCAGACACGATTTGGTAAAAAATGAAATGATGGTAATTTGTGGTTTTCCTTTTTTGAAACTTTTTCAGGTATTCACATTTTGTGTATCTTTTTTACTGGCTTTATCTGATCTGGATTAGCTATAGAGACAACAATTTGAACATATGATCTAGTGACAGGTGTGTTATTCATTTTGGAATTACCTACCAACAGCTATTCTTGCCCTAAGCCTACGTGGGTCAATTCATAGCTGTATATATTTTCCTCAGTCTCTTGAGATACCAGATTGCCAATATTTTCACTTTTATTTATTTATTTATTTATTTATGGACTTGTAACGCGCCTGAATCAGCCCCGAAGGGGTATCTCTGCGCGTAGCTTCTGTATGATTTGGCCAATTTGTGGTGAGGGGGAAAAACAGAGAGAAAGGCCGGATTATTCTTGATTATACTTTTGATGTTTAATTTATGATCTTGCGGAGATGCGTCTTTCAATGCTCTGATTGTCATGCACGCACCTGTTATGTCTCGGAAGTGCCCTGGATCCACGCTGCTATTCACCCTGCTTTCCCCTCGTCACCCTCCGGGTGCCAGGAAGTAACACTAACACCCAAAAAGTAACTAAGAGGAACACAGGGGAACAAAACAAGGGTAGGAGGGGGAGGAAAAGACAGACACTCCACAGTCTTCGTCCACGCTGGGGTATATGGTGTCTTCTGTATGACACTGCAAGAATATATAAGAAACAATCATGAGAAGAAACCCCTCCCTGTGTCTTCCCTGTAATGATATGTACTGTGTGTCTTAATGTACCTTAGGGACAGTGTAATGCCCCACGAATCCAAAGGAATACAAATGAAACGACAGGAACTCTAGAGGAAGCTGGAACGGACTGTGTACGAAATGTCTGTACCTTTAAATCACAACAACACTTATTACATGTCTGTTTTCCCCACATTAACCAAATCAAACTACTTAGCGGAAAGTGCACAAACACTCACCCTGCACACCTTCCAGGTGCGCCTCAATATATACGAATTACCCTCCACAGAGGGGTCTGACAACACACGTTGCTATGAGCATGAAACATAAAAGTAAACCTCCATATCCTTGAGGCAACAACCCGGAATCAACTTAAAGATACCACCGCACACCGCGGTAAACAGAATTCAAAGGGATAAGGCAAAACAAAGAAACTCTTCCAGAAGCAAGCCGCTACACGGAAGAACGAAGGCACCTACGAGTACTTGCACGCCAACCTTCTCCTAGCTCCTCGGACGCCGAAGTGAACCCAGAACGGGAATGACACACTCTAACTGAACGCAAAGCACTTCCTGTAGGTCGGGGCGGGCTTATCACTCGAATACTACTCAGTAGCGCATGCGTGGTGCTAACGCATGCGAACATGTGTCTCTGACGCTTCTTGCCAATCATGCCAACCAATAATAACCTGTCTGAACAGCGGAACGTACTCTAACCTGCCTTGCCGATCGTACTGCAGGCATGACAGAACACCCCTCCCACAACGCCCCCCACTGGTTTGGGCTTGTGGGGGTACCGCCTATGAAAAGCACGTAGCAATCGGGGCGCATGGACGTGAGACGCTGGTTCCCAAGATCTTTCCTCCACACCAAACCCCTTCCAGTGTATCAAATACTGAAGACGGCTCCTCACTCTCCTGGAGTCCAGAACAGCACCCACTTCATATTCCACATCAGAATCTACCGTCACTGAAAGAGGTGTAAGAGGAAGGCGGGTACCAGGCAATACCTGTTTCAATAATGAGACGTGGAAGACAGGATGTATTTTCATCGAAGGGGGCAGATTCAATTTGATGGCTACTGGATTCACAATTTTGAGTACAGAAAAGGGGCCAATATACTTGGGCTTTAATTTGCAGGTTCCCTTCAATGCCAAGTATTTGGTGGACAACCACACCTTGTCGTTTTGATGGTACACGGGTCCTGTATGTCTATGTGCATCAGCAGACTTCTTATACTCTGTCTTGGCCTTGTCAAGGTTGGTATGTATGTTAGCATGAACCACCTGTAAATGCGCTACTAACTCTTGAACGGCCGGAATGGCACAAGGCCTCAATGGGGGGAAAGGCAGCACCTTAGGATGAAACCCATATGAAGCATAAAAGGGTGTATATAAGGTGGAAAAGTGATGGCTGTTGTTATAGGACAGTTCTGCCAACCAGATCAGTTCATCCCACTCTTTTTGTTCTTGTAACAGTTGACATCGCAAGAATTGCTCAAGACATTGATTGACACGTTCGGTTTGTCCATCAGTCTGTGGATGGTGACTAGACGATAGACGCACTTCGATTTGTAATGTCTTACATAGCTGTTTCCAGAAGTTGGAGATAAACTGGGACCCCCTGTCAGTAACCAAGACAGATGGAAGACCATGGAGACGTGCAATTTGTTGCAGAAACACCCCCGCCAACCCTGCAGAGGTAGGTAAACCTGGAAGCGGGATGAAGTGAGCTGCCTTGGTGAACATGTCCACTACTACTAATAAAGTAGTATTGCCCCTGTGTGTTCTAGGCAATTCCACAATGAAGTCCATGGATACCGATTGCCAGGGTGCTGTGGGTGTAGGAAGGGGCAATAACAAACCCACCGCCCCTTCATGGGAGGACTTGCTCTGTGCACAGACATGACAAGTTTGCACGAACTGTTGTACGTCTTTAGCCATATGGGACCACCAACAATGTCTTTTGATTAATTCTAAGGTCCGTTTATATCCGGGATGTCCCGCCACCCCATGATTATGACACCATTCCATGACCTGTTGCTGTAATGATGCTGTGGGGATAAACAACCCTCCCTGTATGTACAGGAGATCGTCTGTGACAATGGCCTGGTGTTGCTGTGCTAGGGCTCTAGCAGTAGATTCACTCTGTGCATGCTTAACCTGCGCTAAGAAGTCTTCTTCATTATGCAACACTCCAATTAATCTATTGGGAGCAATAATACAGGGAGGCGTCTCCACTGGCGAGACCGGATCGAACCCCAGACGGGATAAGGCGTCCGCCTTCCCATTCTGCCTCCCTGCTCTGAAATGGATCTTAAAATCGTACTCATTAAAGAACTGAGTCCATCTCAACTGACGCATGGATAGAGCTCTGGCAGATTTAAGGTACTGTAGATTACGATGGTCAGACAGGACAGTGACTGTGTGATTCGTTCCAAGGAGATATTGTCTCCATTCTTCCAATACCTTTTTTATGGCCAAGAGTTCCCTCTCACCAACAGCATAGTTCACCTCCGCAGGTGTCAATTTGTGGGAATAATAGGCCACCGGATGTAATTCACCAGAGGAAGCATCGACCTGAGAAAGTATCCCTCCCACAGCCACTTGGGATGCATCAACCTCAACGATATAGGGACTGGAAGGATCGGGGTGTTTCAGAATAGGAGCCTGTGTAAAGGAAGTCTTAAGGAGGTGAAAGGCCTTATCTGCAGTCTCCGACCATTGAAACGGTACCCCTTTCCTCAACAATCTCGTGATAGGAGCCACTAAATCTGAAAACTGGTGAATAAAACGTCTGTAAAAATTAGCAAACCCAATGAATTGCTGGATTTCCTTCACGGTTTTGGGAGGGGGCCAATCCAGAACAGCTCTGACTTTATTCGGGTCCATACGCAAACCTGTAGAGGACACTATGAATCCTAAGAAGGCCACTTGATGGCGATGAAAGAAACACTTGTCCAATTTACAAAACAGATCGTTCTCTTGTAATAGCTGAAGAACCGACTTCACATGCTCCACGTGTTCCTCTAGCGACTTTGAATAGATCAGTAGATCGTCAATATAAGCTATGACGTGCTTGTCAAGATACTCCTTCAGCACCTCATTGATGAAGTATTGAAATGCTGAAGGAGCATTGCACAAGCCAAAGGGCATCACTAAATATTCATACAGCCCGTATTTAGTACAGAAGGCTGTCTTCCACTCATCGCCCTCTCTTACCCGGACCAGGTGATAGGCTCCCCGCAGGTCTAATTTCGTAAACCATACAGCATCCCTCACCTGGTCGAGCAGAGAGGAGATGAGCGGTAAAGGATATTTGTTTTTTATGGTGATGTCATTCAATGAGCGGTAGTCAATACAACAACGTAAACCCCCCTCCCGTTTAGGAATAAAAAATAAAGCAGAAGAGGCAGGGGATCTGGAGGGTCGTATAAACCCAAGTTCTAACATGTTGTCAAGATACTCTCTCAAGTACAGATTTTCTTTCTCCGTAAGGGAGTACACCCTACTGGTGGGTATGCGTGCGCCAGGTTGGAGGTCAATTCGGCAATCATACGCCCTGTGAGGTGGTAAGCAGGTTGCCTGTTTCTGATCAAAAACGGTATGAAACCTTTGATACTCCGGGGGTAGTGTGACATCTGGTTGTTCTTCCTGAGTTGCGATCATAAGGGACTCTGACACCACGGGTACAGTTTTTTGTACGGGCGTGGCACAGAGTTTTTCAGACGACGAATGTTTATGAACAATATCAAAAGGAGGTGATTGTTCGTCTTGTATCGGGAATGTAATACTAGTGGTCTTCCAATTTATGTGAGGGTTGTGAAGACGCAACCATGGAAGGCCTAGGACCACAGGGAACTGGGGGGATTCTATCAAATCAAACGTTAAACGTTCTTTATGTGTGGAATTGATACACATTTCTAAGGGGATGCTGGCATGTGTGATGGGCCCAGATCTTAAAGGACTCCCATCTATGGTATATACTTCCTCGGGGGTCTCTTTGAGTTCAGTAGGAATGTTATTGGCAATGGTCCAACTATAGTCCATGAAATTGCCTGAGGCCCCAGAATCAATCATTATCGACTGTGTTATTGACTGTGTCAACCAGGTTAGGATGGCTGTGACAAAAAAATGTCCTTTATTGTTCACCAATGAGGAGACCATTTGAACCAATGGACCCTGCGGTACGGTCTCTATTACCTTAGGGTCTTCTAGTTTTCCGATTTGCGGTAGGATTTAGGTTTGACAGGACATTCACGTACGAAATGTCCTGCTTTTCCGCAATATAAACATAGTCGATTTACTCTCCGCCTTTGTCTTTCTGCCTCACTTAAGGGACCTTTTAGACTCCCTATCTGCATGGGTTCTGGTTCTTCTACCTTAGTATCAGTTTCTGTTTTCTTTTCTTTATGACTGTATCTAGTGTATTCGTATCTTCCTCTATCTCTCCTTCTTTCGCCCAATCTGTGATCTAATTTAACCACAAGATCTATTAACTCAGGACATGTTGAGGGAGGATCAACTACATGAGCCAATTCATCTTTGAGGTCCTCTCGTAACCCTTTATAGAAAAGAGCACTTCTCTTATTCTCAGGCCAATCTGCCTCTACCACTAATCTGTTGAAGGTGGTAATGTAGGTGACCAAATCTTTAGACCCTTGTTTCAGATGTAGAAGCTCCGTATCTGCAGCATGAGTAAAGGTGTGTTTGTCGAACATTTTTCGCAGTGCTTGTCTGAACGCTTCATAATCCAATAACATAGGGTCATCCTTTTCTATTAAAGGGATGGTCCAATTAGCTGCTGACCCTCCAAGATATGACAGTACAAAAGCCACCTTAGCTTGGTCAGTGGGAAAACAGGCAGCTTTACATAAAAAGTGTAACTGACATTGTGTCAGAAAAGCAGCGCATTTGGAAGGTTCCCCGTAAAACCTTTCAGGTGGAGCTAAAGGAATAGACTGGGGGGTGACAACCTGCACTACTGGGGTTGCATTGCTGGTCCCGGCTCTATCTCCGTCGTGAGTGCTCAAAGCAGCCAACCTATCTGAGATGTTTTGGGTTTCCCTCTGGAGATTACCCACCATGCTAGCAACGTCCTGCAGCGTAAGTTCCATGACACCTAGGAGACACTGTACATAAGGGCTTCGCGTTCTGTCATGCACGCACCTGTTATGTCTCGGAAGTGCCCTGGATCCACGCTGCTATTCACCCTGCTTTCCCCTCGTCACCCTCCGGGTGCCAGGAAGTAACACTAACACCCAAAAAGTAACTAAGAGGAACACAGGGGAACAAAACAAGGGTAGGAGGGGGAGGAAAAGACAGACACTCCACAGTCTTCGTCCACGCTGGGGTATATGGTGTCTTCTGTATGACACTGCAAGAATATATAAGAAACAATCATGAGAAGAAACCCCTCCCTGTGTCTTCCCTGTAATGATATGTACTGTGTGTCTTAATGTACCTTAGGGACAGTGTAATGCCCCACAAATCCAAAGGAATACAAATGAAACGACAGGAACTCTAGAGGAAGCTGGAACGGACTGTGTACGAAATGTCTGTACCTTTAAATCACAACAACACTTATTACATGTCTGTTTTCCCCACATTAACCAAATCAAACTACTTAGCAGAAAGTGCACAAACACTCACCCTGCACACCTTCCAGGTGCGCCTCAATATATACGAATTACCCTCCACAGAGGGGTCTGACAACACACGTTGCTATGAGCATGAAACATAAAAGTAAACCTCCATATCCTTGAGGCAACAACCCGGAATCAACTTAAAGATACCACTGCACACCGCGGTAAACAGAATTCAAAGGGATAAGGCAAAACAAAGAAACTCTTCCAGAAGCAAGCCGCTACACGGAAGAACGAAGGCACCTACGAGTACTTGCACGCCAACCTTCTCCTAGCTCCTCGGACGCCGAAGTGAACCCGGAACGGGAATGACACACTCTAACTGAACGCAAAGCACTTCCTGTAGGTCGGGGCGGGCTTATCACTCGAATACTACTCAGTAGCGCATGCGTGGTGCTAACGCATGCGCACATGTGTCTCTGACGCTTCTTGCCAATCATGCCAACCAATAATAACCTGTCTGAACAGCGGAACGTACTCTAACCTGCCTTGCCGATCGTACTGCAGGCATGACACTGATATACTTGAGCTATGTTTTAAGTATGCACATTATGATGTACATTCACAACGTATGTGACATATTCGGGGCATTTAATTGATGATATTGTATGGTATTCTAGTGACAATTAATTGTAATATTACGTTACCCAACATGCATCATGTTAGATGGTATATGCTGTTGGCAGATAACTTGGTGATATTAATGATATACGGTTATTCTGATTACCATGCTTGTTATTGTACCACTATGATTGCACATCAGGCCATATGGCATGTATAAATAAATGTATTGTTCGGATTATGGTGTACAAGCAGGTTAGCATTTAGTCCGGAGTCGCGGCACTATTCCGCCAACAACAGTCTTTTTGTAATGCACATTTTAATGAGTGGTAACATTTTATGAAATTGCCCACAATCAATTTTCAATTTATGTGTCATCTTTGTACATTTAAGCAGTTTACAAGATTTATATTTATCCAAGAAGAAACAGCACGGTCCACGGTTCTATTGCATCTTCACAAGTAGTCTGTTTTTCACTTGCCTGTTTTTCATTTCCTACCTTGAATGCTTTTCACTTTTTATTTAGGCACTGTGATATGTTAGCTTTGTACATGTGACCAAGGCCGCGGCTGTGGCCGAAACGCATAATGTTCAGAAGTAAACTTTTTGCAGCAACAAGAGTCTGAGTGAGCATTTTCCTTTCTTCATTGCGTTGGATTTCTGCTTTCATATTTGCCGGTGGGCTCTTCTGGCACAACGCTCCACCTCTCATGGGCACTGGAAAAGTATTGAGCTGATGGTCCTTGGATATAAATATATCACCAGTAGCTAGTTATGGTTAGGACCTAGTTTCCATTGGAAGAGCGTCTTTTCATTTGCCAATAACCTTGAAGTCGTTTGATGAATACTTGCAAAATTTTCAAAACTAGTTGATGCCCCATTCAGCTGCTGTCTTAAATGTTTTGGGGTGATCCATGAAGGGGGGCCAAGAAAAAAGGGGGTCCCAAAACGCATTTTCCCCATGTTCATTTCCATAGGAACTTTGAACACAGATACAGCCTGAACTGCTAAACAGAAGGACACCAAATTTGGCAGGAAGGTGGATGTTGGTCCAGGAAAGTGCTATTTTGTGATCTGGTGTAAATCCGCTCAGTAGTTGCAGAGTTATTTAAAGTAATTTCCAGATGTATTCACGGTTCCGATGCATTGCGACGTGAAGCCACGTGACAGGAGGAAAGGTCTAATTGGCTTGACTCAAGCTGTGGTAAATGTTGCAGCTGCCATTTTGTGAAGCAAGACAGTCCCAGGGAATCTTTAAAGGGAAAAATATAAAGAAGGGATCAGTGTAGGAGTTGCGTGAAGGTTAAACCAGATGCAGGAGGCGTACCGGTTAACGAGCAGTAACCGTGAGCATATGCCAAGATGGTGTGAAAAGTACACATTGTAGAAATCACACACATCCCCACGAGGTGGGTTGCAGGTATGTGCATTGAGGGCAACCACTCTGTTCAAACAAAGGAATACTAGTGTGGTGAAAACTGACTCCGAGCCCTGACAAAATTGCTGTAAGTTTCTTTGTGGCAATGAAACATGTTGGCCTTCCTTAAAAAGAAATGGCTTGCAACATTGTATGGTTTTAATTAGAGAAGGTCCACAGCATTGATTAAAGTTGGCAGAATCGCCAGTGGATAGAGTAGGTCCACAGCATTGATTAAAGTTGGCAGTATCGCCAGATGGTCCTATCTCCCTTTTTTAGCTTGGAGAAGCAAAATATCACATTTCTTCCTTTCACGCTAGGGTCACAACAGGGCAACACATAATGTATGTGAGCAGTCTATTTTTATCCACACACTATTAGAGTATCCTAGCTTCACATGAATTTTTGGCATGGTTAAAATAAAAATTGGGTCTTGAAAGTTACTGATGATGAAGATGTGAGCATACTGGTGAGTACCAACCAGCAGCTCCTTGGGTGGTGCTTCCGTGAGGTGTTTTCAGACCGTCACACATTTTTTAAATGTATTTGTTTTCATATGGGCACTTGTAATGGGATACAAGAAGGAAGATAGTGACAAATTGTTCTTAAATAGTGAACAGAAAAACCCTGATTGGAATAGTATCTTAGTAGCCGTCCATTGAGTCCAATAGTTGAGTTTAGCTTGTCTAGGGATTTTGAAAGCACTAGTCCAGTAGTAGATCAGGCTATATTGATATAAGTGGTTTTGAGTGGAGGGCGGCCTGTTCTATTGAACCCTCTGTTGCTCCTTATTGGGTGTGGTAGGAGTACCTTGACCCAATGGATGTATTCTAGTGGTGTTACGGAGATGTGTTTGAGACTTTAAAAAAATCCACGTCGGTTGGGTCGCAACTTTATCAAGGAGCTCAGCACAGCCCCGTGTAACATTGTGATGGAGTTGCTTAACCCACCGGAATAAATGTGTTTAAAAAATGTAAGCGCCTGCCATTCCATGCAGCGGGTGCCGGTCCCGGGGGATATATGGAAATGATAAAAAGTGTAGAAGGGGTCATGGTAGGGGTACCCTGACTTCAATATTGTATCGTAGGGGTTCGTAAACCATCCCTTATGAGTTATGAAATGTCGTAAATTGTTTGTTTTTTCACGCACAAGGAGCTGTGACCCCGTCTCGGCACTCACCTTGGCCCCCCATGTAACATTGCGATAGAGTCGCGAACCTCGCTGAAATAAATAAAGAAATATATACATTCTAACAGTCAGTCATAAAATAATGTATGCACTCACAGACTCAGACAAACAATGACACATGTACTCACAGGCCAACTCGTAGACAGATACGGTCACACAGAGAGCCGATGAAAAACTCACACATTCATTATGAAAACTACTGTGACAGTCACTTAATCATACAGAGACCCACTCACAGACTTAGACACCTACTCACAGACCCACTGAGAGACTCATGCACCCAGTTACAGCCCCCTCAGACACTCATGTACTGACTCACAGACCCCTTCAGAATCATGCACCTCCTTCAGCCACTCCTCACTCACACCCGCTGAAGACCCTTTTAGACACTCATGCACCCACTCACATGCTCACTCAGAGAGTTACACACTCACTCACAGACTCAGCCAGACAGCCATACACTCACTGAAGACCCATTTAGTCACTCATGCCCCCACTCCCATGACCGCTCAGAGAGTCATGCAGCTACTTATGGACTCAGTCAGGCAACCATTCACCCACCCAAGACCCATTTAGATATTGATTCACCCACTCACAGACCTATTCAGAGACTCATGCACCCATTCACAGACCCACTCAAACTGCCAGCCATACACCTATTGAAGACCCACTTATACACTCATTCACCCAGTTACAGACCTACTCAGACCAACTCAAAGACTCATGCACCCACTCAGACAGCAACTAAGAGAGTTATGCACATACTAACTGTCCAACTCAGAGCCTCACAAACTAAACACAGACTGACTAGGACACTGATGTAGCCACTCGCAGACCCACAGAGACACTGATGCACTGAGTCACAAACCCACTCAGACACTGATGCACCCAGTCTGAGTCCCACTCAGACACTCACACACCCACTCACAGAATCACTCACAGACTGATGTACTCAGCCACAGAGCCACTCAGACGTATCCAACCACTTGCACACACAGTTAGATACTTACAAAACTACTTACAAAATGATTGTTACATATATAGAGGTACAATTAGCATACAAATCTAAAATGTATTGTTGTGCCTTAAAATTTGTATTTTGCTTCGTGGATTCGCGACGGGGTCACGACTCCGAAGAATATTTTTTTTAAATAGGATTTAAAATCTATAATATTTTGTATTGGGCAATAGGGTGGCTCTGAAGAGGGCATTTGTATTTATTGAGTGTCACAGCTACACATAAGATCTGATGCACAGTTTCAGGTTGCTGAGAAACACCCTGTTGCCTTCATCTGAAAAGTGAACTCCATCACTTCTATAGATTCCATGCATTTTAAAACATATGTTGTTGTAGATAGAGGCCATGCTTTGGTCTCTGAAGAATGCAGATACAGTGTTATTAACATGTTTCCTGACTTTGTCAATCTGTGGACAGAATTGATTTGACCACTTCCATTTCTACCTTTGACATATGTTGGAGTACACCAAGACAGTGCAAGCAAAAGTGTCATTAATTGGTCAAAGGTCTCTTTCATTGCAATTTCCAAACAAACCCCAGTAACAGTGCCTAGGTGATTGCCACCACAGTGCACTATTAACATGTCTGGATGTTGGTGATGTGCTATACTCTCAACCAAAGTCAGCAATTGGTGCCACTTTAAACCTCTCCGGCCAAACCATTTAATATCCACATTCACCAAAACCCAAGTCCTTGTTAATGTCCCTAGTTCTGGCATACTCTCTAGCCCAGAAGACATAGCTGTGAGCCACGATCCAAACTCTCACATTTTTGAGAGAAGGAGCAGCAGCAATCAGGAGAAGGCTGCAGCTGAATATGAGATTTGGTAGCGAGAAAGGTAGTTAAAATGTAGGAGTGGAGTTGGTTTTACAAAATAACTATTTTTGATTGGGTGATGTGAATTTGAAACTTGAAAACAGATTGTATTTTAATTAGATATGTGAATGTATCTGTGATTGGCTGCATTTAAATGTGTCACAAGTTATGCTACTGTGGATAAGCTTACCTTTACAAGCACTCAACCACACCTGTTAGTGTGCAATTGGAAGCTGCTATGCTGTAGGTCAAATATGTATAAACGTTTGACTTACTGTTACAGTACAGTATTTCAAAACAGTTTGCTATGGAACTGAAGCACCCCAGTGTGGGAGAAGGGTTTGATATAGGTTGTGGATTGATTTGTAAAAGTATACTACTTTAGAGCTATCATATACTTGGAAAAAATACATTTTCTAATTCACTGCTGTGATTACAACACATACGTGACATAAAATATTTGGTATTCCTATTTTAAATGCTGAAACGGACTCCCGTATGGAGTTGCGACTCCTTCATGGAATTACACGGGGCCGGGGCTGGGCACCGCCATGGAGTTGCGGCTCCACCCACAGGCACTACCAGATTGGGCTTTGTATGAGGAGGCTAACAAAGGGTTAAAACAAAGAGACCAATGAAAAGTAGCATAACAATAGGAAAGAATGAACACAATGTTTTGATTTGCTTAGCATATGAGTATCAGGGGAGAAAGAGAGGAAAAAAGTGCCATTACTGGTTCTTTGTTCCAGTGAGACATTCTACTCATTTTCTCTGGGGAGACATTTTAAGTGAAACAGTGCTAATATTTAAGAATCAACTAAGCAAATTAAGAGATACGCTAATAATAAGAGATTTATAATTTGTGGATATGTGTATATATATATAGAGAGAGATAAACTGTCATAAGTGATAATCTAAAGTACTAGGTTTCAAATATTATATAATGTATGATATACATGTAAATGATTTGAAGTGTTTCTTTATAGATGAAGTGAAGTCGATGTGGGAGTAATCAAGTATTTGAAAAGTTACTGATATATGGAAGTGAAGACTTGCGTAGATAGGCTTTTACTTCATAGAGCAGTCTACAGTAAATTTTTATTTGGTACATACAATTTTGGTCCCTTATGCACAAATAGTATACTTTATTAATTCATAAGGTTGTTCTTCAGTGGTAAACTTGTGTAGGATCTGGTAACATATAATATGTGCACAACTTCTTTGTACTTGCATTTGTCACGCCTCTTATATTTGAGCCTGTAGATTGGGTTCTACTGCTAGGGCATTTAAAATTGTTTGAGAAGATTTAACCTGTTGATGTACTATCTAAAGGTGACTCCTAAGGTAGCCTTTAGCTAGCCCATAGGGTAATCTGTATGTGTAAGTGTAAAATGTAAATTGATACTTGTATAGCGCACTACTCACCCGCAAGGGTCTCAAGGCGCTTGTACGAATACCGCTGTGGAACCCATCCTGGCTTTCCCTGTGAGGCGTCCACTCCTGGGCACCCCCAAGGTAGAGGCTAGGCACCCTTAGCATTGTGGGGGCCGCTGTGGAGATTAAGCAAGCTATTGCCCAGAGTTGCAGAGTGGGACTCCATGATTGGAATAGGCACCGAGGCGAGAATTATCAGGTCCATGGAATTTTGAGCCCAAGACCCGCCGAGGCGGCGAATTGAACCCTGGTCCCGGGCTAGACCTCTGCATCAGGGTCTGCCACTCTAATCATTGAGCCACACTTCTCCACTTGTGTGCCTAAAAGCAAAGATATGTAGTTGGATGTTTTTATAGGTACAGACACACTTTTAGGCGCATATGCTGACTTATACATCTAGTGACATATTTTGAATTGAAAGGTATATAAGCACTTATGAAAGGGCAGAGTTAATATTACATCCTCTCAATCACTGCTTTCAACATCTAAAGCTTAACTCACATGGAGATACATTACTCTTATGTATCTAGGGCAAATGCTGGCAGTGACACTCCCATTTAAATGACTCATTAGTGACTGACACAGCCAAGAGACAACCATGCTGCCCCTCACATATAGATTTACAGAACCAGACAGGCAGACAGACAGATACAGAGCCAGCAACGTAGTGAAAGGATTTACGACATATAGAAAAAAAAACCCAGCTAGGAACTGAGACACCTATCTGGATATGTACTAAAGCTCTGTCACTAGCAAGAGAAGCATCCAGAAAAGTACCCCTTTGAAAATGTTGCAGGCCTAGTGCAATTGAGCCTGGGCATGCAGGTCTACTGCTCGGCTGACTTGGTATTTCAAAACTCATGGAAAAGCCACCTGTAAGATAGCATGTAGCTAGGCTAAAGGGTAAACTGTATATGCATAAACATAAAGACATGTAGTTAAAAGTGTTAACACTTGTAGGTGCATATGCTGATTTATACATGTCTACAATGACTTTAATGTCAAGTCAGTACTTATGAAGGGGATGAGCTACTAATATATTCCCTCAGACAGTGTTTCAAGCATCTACACCTTCAGCCACATGCACAGACACAACTTTTATGTATTTAGTGCAAATGGATGCAATGACATTCTCACTTAAACAACTCATTAGTAACTGATGCACCCAAGAGACAACCATGCCATCCCTTGCATATAGATTTACAAAACCAGACAGCCGGAAACAGAGCCAGCAATGTACTGAAAGAGTTTACAACATATGGAAAAGAACACAAATAGGAATTGAGAGACTTATCCAGATATGTAGTTAAGCTTTGACACTAGCAAGTGAAACATTCAGAGACAGAGCTAGCAATTTACTGAGAGAGTTTAGTACATATAGAAAAAAAGCCCACAGAAAGGGCCTGAGACACTTAATCAGATACATAGTACAACTCTGACACTACCAAGTAAACCATACAGACAAGGAGCCCTTTGAACATGTTGCAGGCCAAGTAGACTTGGACCTGTGCATGCTATTCTATTGCTAGTCTGACTTGCTATGTCAAGGCCCTTGACAAGACTTAATCTGTTGTTGTACTACTTAAATGTCACCTCTAAGGTAGCCGGTAGCTAGACCATGGGGAAAGTGTATGTGCCTAAAAGCAAAGACATTTAGTTACAGGTTTTTGACAGGTGCATACACTCTTTTAGGCACATATTCTGCCTTATACATCCAGTGCTCCACTTTGAGTTGAATCTTGTGTAAGTGCTTCTAAAATGACACAGCTACTAATTCATACTCTCAGACAGTGTTTCAAGCATCTAAACATTCACTCACATACACAGACACAATGCTTATGTATGTAGCACTAATGGAGGCAGTGACACTCTCACTTATACAAGTCATTAGGGACTGGAAAACCCAAGAGACAATCCATGTCAGCTTTTACGTATAGATTTACAGAAGCGCAAAGAGCTAGTGGTAAGAGACTTTACTACAAATAGAATTTAAAAAAACAGATAGGAACTGAGACATTTATCCAGATATAGTAAAACTCAGACACTACCAAGTGAATCATTCATACAAATACCCCTTTCAACATGTGGCAGGCCTAGTAGACTTAAGCCTGTGCATGAGTTCCACAGGTAGACCGACTTGGTACTTCAAACCCCATGGCATGTGTTAAGCTGCTGTAGTACTACTTAAAAGTTAGGGGGTAATCTGTATGTGCATAAAATAAAAGACATGTAGTTAGAAGTCTTTCAGACTTACATGCACATTTTTAGGCGCATATGCTGAGTTATACATTCAGTTCAATCCCATTCAATTACTTATGAAAGGGTAGAGGTACTATTACATCCACACAAACTGTGTTTGAACCATCTATACCTTCACTCACATGCACAGACACAATTCCTATGTATCTGGAGCTAATAGAGGCAGCGACACCGCCACTTAAGTAACCTACTAGTGACTGACACATCCAGAAAACAATCCATACCACCCCTTACATATAGATTAACAGAAACAAACAGCCAGAAACAGAGCCCGCATTGTACTAAAACTCCTTACTACATATAGAAAATAAAACTCAGATAGAAACTGAGACTTTTATCCAGATATGTAGTAAAGCTCTGACACTGCCAAGTGACAACTCATTAGTGACTGACACACCTAAGAGACAAACCATGCCACCCCTTACATAAAAATATACAGAACGAGGCAGCCTGAAACAGAGGCAAGAATGTACTAAGAAACTTTACTACATATCAAAAAAGACGTAGATAGGAAATGAAACACGTATTTAGCTGTATACTAAAACTCTGACACTAGCAAGGGAACCATCCAGACAAGTAACCCTTCAAAAATGTTGCATGCCTAGTGCACTTGAGCCTAGGCATGCATTTCTACTGTTAGGCCAACTTGGTATTTCAAACCCCATTGACAAGTCTTAATCTGCTACAGTGCTACTTAAAAGTCACCTCTAAGGTAGTCTGTAGCTAGGCTAAAGGGTAAACTGTATGTGTATAAAAGCAAAGAACTGTAGTTAGATGTTTTTACTGGTACACACACACTTTTAGGGGCATATGCTGACTTATACATCCAGTGCTCTACATTGAGATGAATCTCATCTAAGTAGTTATGAAAGGGCAAAGCTAGCAATACATCTTCTCTGACAGTGTTTTAAGAATCTACACCTTCACTCACATGGACAGACACAATTCTTATGTATCTAGCGCTAATGGTTGCAGAGACAGAATAGCGAGTAAAACATATTGAGTCATTAATATTGTCGTTCAGAAATATAGACAGCAAGAATATGGTGGTCAAGAATATCGACTTAAGGTAAGTAATTTCGATTTTAAAAATATAGAACTGTTTAATATCATTTGCAAATATATGTGTTAAAAATATCATTTTTTATTAATGTTATGTATTTTAGTATATACTTTATATGTATGTGATGTATGTTTTTACTATCAGAATTGTTTGTATTTTTAATATATGTGTGACATTTTTAGTAGTTATTAATTTTTTTAACTTTGAATTTTGTGTATTTAGTGCCATACCGGGTTGTGGGTTTATAGGGGAATAGGGTGGAAAGCATTTTAATTATATTACATTTATTGATTATTTTGTATTTATTAATATTTGTTTAGTTGAGATGTTATAGTGTTATATGTGTGAAGTATTTTATTATTAATTAATTAACAATTGGTTGTTAATTAATTTTAATTAATTAACTAGTAATTAGTTATAACATAACATGTGTATTTGTAAAGCACACGTTCACCCCATCGAGGTCTCAAGGCGCTGAATAACAGATGTTTATTGATTCCCAACTCAATGGTACTCATTTTATCAACCTCAAATGGATGAAAGGCTGAGTGGACCCACTGGGATTTGAACTTGTGACCATGAGGTCAAACACAGGCCCCTGCAGTGAATGCATTAGTCCTGTGTGTGTGTGTGTGTATCTGTATGTACATACATATATATATATATATATATATATATATATATATATATATATATATATATATATATATATATATATATATATATATATATATATATATATATATATATATATATATATATATATACATATATTGTAGCAAACAAAGAAGGAGTATCACCATACAGATTCAAAAATTCAAAAGAATCTTAATGGGATGGATGTATGTTGGAAAAAAGGAAAAATTCTTCCTTTTATAAAAACCCCTCACTCACCAACCTAGTGGTGACATGCTTCATCATCGGGGTCCACCCTGATGACCGAGTGTCACCAGGGTGTGCTACAACACCTGAATTACAGTGGAGCTGGTTTGTGTTTGAGTGCAAAAAAGGGTGAATGTTAAAAATTGTCCTGGTATAAACTTAAGAAATATATTTTATTGGTGAGCAACTGGACAATGTTAGAAACGGTGTGGAGATACCTTGAGGGTAGTTATGACCAAGAGTATCTCAGCAAGAGGTCCGGTCTACATGTTTCAACCTTATAGTGGGAAGTGCCAGGTTTTCTTCAGGACCAAAAAATCTGACAAATGGACGGTCTACACCCCCTAAAAGGCGTACCCAATCCTAGATTCCTGTAGAAATTGCAAAAATATTCAGATGCAAAATGTGAGCATCTACCAAAAATCGGAAGGCTCAAGAAAAGAGAGACCTGTGGAAGGAAAGACAGAAAAAGAGGGCGTAAATATGCTGAATTACGTGCATGTAACGTTGTGAAGGTTCTCTCGTGGTCACAAGCAACATGCCAATCCCATTCTTTTCAAATAATTAACCGACCGTAAATTCAGGAGGTTAACTGGTACCTAAGGACCAGAGCAGTTGTCACTGATCCTGGTGGTCAAGGTACCCAAGTGTGGGTGAGGGCCAACAACTTACACACTTATCAATACGTGCGTGTAGGGTGGCGTATATAAGTTATAGTCATACGCGCCTCCAGACTTATGTGGCGTGGTAGTCCATCCACTCCAAACTATGCGTGAGGACGGGTTATGAATTGTGCAATTATACCGGGCTTGAAAAGGACGTACATCAACCAACATACAGAAAAACCAACAAACATATAACATGTATGGATGGCATTGGCCTGTCTTACTCAATATTTTTTCAATATTTATTTTATTTATGATTTTGGAACTCACATGAGATCCACATAAAAGAATAACATAGAAGAAAAATACAGTTTACATGCAAATATAAGAGAGAATAAAAGCAATTTCATGTCCACTAATATATATCTAGAAAGCTTTTAAAAAAGTTAAAAATTTTGTAGCAAAACATTTCATTGGGCATTGTAAATGGCATCCATTAAAGAGCTGGCTGACAAAATACTTAATTTTAAGCAAATAGGTCTCAACCACTTTCATCGGTATGACAGAAGGGCCGGACATACAAAGAGAACATGAGCAATGTCCTGGATCGATTTATTTCAATGATTGCACATTGCTGAGGAACCATACCATCTGGATAATAAATTGTTCAAAGGGAGAAGGCCCTGCCTCAAAAGGAACCAAAAACGCTGTATACCATGAGGAAGGTTCCACGAAACATAAGGTTGCATGTTTTTAATTAGATAGGAGTCAATAACCGGAGAGAAACCTCTCTTCAGGATAAGGGTATCCCTATACATCCCAAATCTTAGATTCCATGTGGTCAGTTTTAGGGTGGACTTCAACTGATGTGCAGATAGCGTGAAGAGAGTTGATTCCTCCAATTGCAATAGAGCTGCAGCCCTTCTAAAATTCTTTACGATTAGAGAATGCTCCTTTAGGGATCCCAATAGTTCTTTTTGAATAAGGTATCGTAAAGTATCCGGTTTTCCCTTTGCCAGACTAGAGACCCATCGTACTATCCCAGCTAGGCCCTGGACCCAGCTACTGCGCATACCAAATTCTAACCTAAGGGAAGCCACAGTACAAGCAGTGTTAACCGTAGTTAAGTACCGTAAGAGTCTGCCCTCAGTTGTATGTAAAAAACCCCATTGCCCTAATTCAAGCAGTTCGATACCATAAAGTAAAGAGGCCGGGATTTTAGCACGGAAGGCCTCTAACAGATAGACAAAATGTCTTTTGCCTGTGGCTTTATAAAGAGCGCTTAAACCCTTACCTTGTGCCTTTGCCTTCCGAGTGTTATTATCTATATGGGCCTTATCACTCAAATTACAAGATACTATTTTCCCTAGGAAGACATAATTTTTTACAACTTCTAGCTCATGTCCACCTACCAACCACCTAAAATTCCCATATATCTTTTTTTTCTTTCCTGTCATACACATGACTTTGCTCTTTGAGACATTTATCTTTAAATGGTGAATCTCTGTATATATATGTAGTGCCTTTCGGAGTTAGGTCAAATATTATTATATCGTCTGCATACAACAAACAAATAATAGGTTTATCCCCCAAGACAGGGGCAATACCTTCACTTAAAGATAAAGTCTGAGGAAGATCAGATATATATAGGGAGAAAAGTAAAGGAGCCGATAAACACACTTGTTTTAGTCCATTGGCCGAAGAAATGGCTTGAGATAGGCCTCCTTCCCCACCCTGAAGAACTCTGCATCAGGTATCAGAATGAAGATCCTGGACTAGGTCCAATAGCAAAGATGGCATGCCAAGGTCCGATAGTTTCCTCCACAGCAGAGGACGATCAACTTTGTCAAAAGCTGTGGAGAAATCTATAAAGGCTGTATAGACTCTCCCACCTCGGACCTTGATGTATTTATCAGATATTACTTGAAGGGCCATTAAGTTGTCCATAGTACCATGCCCTTTGCGAAAACCCGTCTGCTCAAAGGGTAGTACATTACTCTTATCCACCCAATCCTGAATTAACTTCAGGAGACACTTTGCAAAAACTTTTCCAATTGCGTCTTAAAGGGCGATTTGGCGATAATTTTGTGGGGCCATCCGGTCTCCCTTCTTGAAAAGGGGAACCAATATACTCCCTTTCCAAGATGGGAGAATAGTTCTATTCAGAAAACAGAGTTTGAATACCGGGTGAAGAATTTTGCTCCACAATTCGCTATTTTGCTTTAAGACCGAAATAGGAAGTTCATCCGCTCCCATTGCCCCGGAGGATCGCAATTCCCTGATAGCCAATTCAATGTCTATTTCAGAGGGAGGACCTAGAGCAGGACTATCCACATAATTTCTTCTAATGGGGACCACCATTCCATTACTTGCATATAAGTTTGTAATGTAGTCCACCCAAATTTGCTCTTCAATAGGAATTGGACGAGGTCTTGACCTAGCACCACAACCCTCCCCTATGAAGGACCAAAATAGTCTTGCTTGGCCTTTAGTGGCAGCCTCCCTTAGTTTAATCCATAAGGAATCCTCCCTGTCTTTTTTTCAGTTTCGCCTTCAACCTTCTCCTCCTTCTTTTTAATAGAACTACTCTGCGAGATCTTTCAGGAAAATGATTCAGATGTTGTTCTCTTACTAACTTGTTTATTTCTATATTAAGTGATCGGAGAGAGCAGGGAAGTATTTTAGTATTTCTTTTCCAGTTAAATGTTTTAGCAGCAGAAATCACCACCTTCATAAATTCTAAAAAACGCACTATTTCAAAGCCTTTCCAATTATCCAAGTCATTTACTGCGGATTTCAAGGGTGCTCTCCAAACCCCTCATGGTCCTGGCATTCCAATAACATCTCCCTGATTTATCTCCAAAACTGACTGAGTCACTGTTTAGGGACCAACAATCAGTTTTAGGAGGATTTCCATTTACCGTGATGGCTAATACTTTATGGTCGCTATAAGGTGTATGGGAGACCTTAAAATCTTTCAGTAGGGAAAAGGCAGAGTTTTCCACCATTACATAATCTAAGATTGATTCACTCTGGTTTGATTTATGAGTATAGTTTGCCGGAGAATCTGAAGGGAGCCTTCCATTCACAATAATCCCATCCATTTCAGCCAATTCTTCAAGGAGCATTTTCCCTCTCTTATTTGTCTTATTATTCGCAGGAAAGAGGGCTTGGAGAATCTGCAGAGCTTCCTCTTTATACTTGTTTCTTAAGAGAGACAAACTAAAATTAGAGATTGTACAGTTGAAATCCCCTACCAAGATTATATGAGGAGCAGGTACTTTCTCAGTAATTTTCTTTACATAGGAAAATACCTTCTTTAAGAGTATATTAAAACAGGCATCTGGGGGAATGTAGACATTTATCAAAACGATAGGGTTACAAACTTCAGCATTATCAGAGTTAAATAGCGTTACTGCCTGTAAAAGATTACTAGGATCTAAGTAATGGGAAAAATTCCAATTTATCCAGTTAGACAGTAAGCATGCTATACCCCCTCTTGCACAACCTCTTCTTGAGGGAGAAGCTCTGCCCTCTAGTACAAATAAATCACTTCCTGCCGAAATTTTCTCAGCGCACCACGTCTCTTGGAGACAGATCACACTGGCCTCAAATTTGAGAAGGAATTGTAATTTTTCAGAATTGTTCTTCATACCAGCGGCATTCCAAGATAATATTCTTAGGTCATTGCTAAAGACGGGGATATGTTTCAGAATTATTTATAGGTTTTCTCGAAAGAACTCCAGGCACCAGTTCCATTGGAGACTTTCTTCAACCGCATTTCTTTGGAGAGAAGAAAGATGGGTATTGATATGTGACACATGACGAATATCTTTAGAGATGCTTATTTTTAGTTCTTCATAACCGCCAGGCCGGTCAGTACTACCAGAGGCTGCCTGGAGGAGTGAGAACTTATTAATAAGTCTACCAAAATGGAAATTCTCCAAAAAAGGCATAACGTCAATCCCTTTATCTTTGAAAGCCTTCAGACCGCTGAAGGATGTGATTTACAATAAGTTTAGAATAGAATTTTACCCTTGTTAAAGTCCCAACCTCTGTTTTCAGGATCGTTACTATATCTATATCTGAGGATTGTATTAATTTCAGACTTGCAGTCTCCTGAAAACATTTAAGAAGCAGGGTATCTATTTAATATACAATCAGGATCAAACAGGGGGAAAAAATCTAAAATAAGTGTGTCAGTACTTTCCTCTTTGAGGATCTCGGCAGATCTGTTAGGAACCCGCTCTCTTACCACCATATCTGAAAATGATTTAGCTAGAGGGTTAAGAGCTGTTAAAGTGAGGCCAACTGGTTTCCTCAGTTCCCCAAGTGGAAACAAATTGAGAGGCCCCCCGTTTCTATATTAGGGACACTGGAAAGGGAGGGAATAATATTAGTGTGACAATTAATTTGATTCGATGTTAGGACTACCTCTTGTTCTGTAGGTGCTGCAGTTTCTGGAACTAATTCTACTTCCTGGATCTCATCTTGGGGAGGATTAATTAAGGATACTTGAATAGGCACTTTTTGAATAGAAATGTCCAACTGCTCTTCAAAATAGATTTTCCTTCGCCTCTTTTTTCCAAATCTGCGAATTGGTTTCCTCTTTTTTCCCCATTCTATTTAGAGTTCCCGTTTTTTCCCTTTTTTCTCTTATCTTCTGGGTCCGATACACCCTCTTCTCCATCATTTTTTTGCAGTTTAAAATGGGAAATAACTCTTTATCTACTCTTATGTCGGGTTCAACCATAACTTCGATTACTTGATCAAGCTCTGTTACACAATTAGTTACGGGGACTCTCAAAGGAGATTCTAACTTCTTTCTATCAATAGAAAGAAGATCTTCATCCGGTCCAGTTCGGGCTGGAACTTGAAGAACATTTGAGGGGTCACTCTCTATCATCAAATGTTTTGTTACTTTGGGCTTTAGAGAACTTAATCCCAAGTTAGGGCTAGATTCCTTCCCCTGATTGTTGTTCAATAGAACCTTCAATATTTGAGTTACTGTTTCCAGAACACAATCTGATCCACCAACAAATTTTTCCAATAGTTTTAAAATCGAAGAAAGTAAATGTTCTAATGAAGATAAAGAGTCAGAGGCGGGTTTATCTGACCTAATTGGTTGAATAGGGTCAATACCTGTTATATTAAGGTCAGGACTCATGGAGGTATTTGACTGAGAGATGTTAAATAGAGATTTATTAGAAGGAGTGCTACTGTATAGTTGAAGCCCAGAGGGGGCAAAAACTGCCGGGGTCTTTATTGGATCATGAGTCTTACTGGATTCTTCAACAATGTACCTCCTACAGAGCTCCAAATCTAAGTCTGAAGGAATAAAATCATTACTTCGCACTTCCCTCGGCAACGATGTGCCAAGAGCGTCTTTTGAAAGAAAATCACCAGAATTAGATGGATGATTATGCACTGTAACACCCACTATTTTGTAACTGGACTCTGGCGGATCATGGGGGGTTGGGTAGCATATATATTTTTGTACCCAAGTACTAGAGGGGAAGGCGCCAACGTTTCCAAGGATTTAGGCAAACCTTCTCTCTCTTTGATGGAGGAATTAACACCCTCTTCCTTATTATCTTGTTCAATTACTCCAACAGAGTTTCTAAGCCCCCTCATAGTGTGATCCTTGACAATATCACCTCTTTCGACATTGTATTCGGACTTAGACCCTACTGTGGCAACTTTATTTTTACCCCTTTCTCAAAGACTAAATAACTGACAATTTCCTTTTAACTGCATGGCATGCCCGTCCTTATTCCGTAAAGGGTTAGATTTGGTCTTAGAGCAGGTACTTCCTATTAACAGTCTCCCCGACCTTAATATTTTAGCAGTCATTTTAGGACTCAATTAGATTTTACAAATTACAAAATTAGCTTTTGCTCCTATGCTGGAATCCCAAAGCTAGACGACAGCGAAAAACAATACAAGAAATATATTTAGATGGACACAAACATGATTATACCATGTACATTTTTTTTAAAAGAGTGGGCCCAGCCCAGCCTACTTCAGCCTCTGAGGGCCTAAGAGGGCCCGCCCTTTGCCCGGGCTTAGCCCCGGGCTACGACCCGCGCGCGTCCCGCGAGCGTGGGCCCCAGTTCTCTTAAGTAGGAGGAGTAAGTGGGGGCGGGAAGAGGACCAGCTGTGGCAGCTTAAGCTCCGCACTGCCCGCTGGTCCTCGCAGTCCCGCTGAGGTCCAAAAACAGTCTATTCACACCCCTCACAGCAGATCACTTCTCACGAGCGGCTCCCGTGAAGCGGGGGCCGCGAGAAGTGAGCTTAGCGTCCACGGGGTAATGACACACACAAAGTAGTCCAGAGAATCAGCTCCCTCGACACCACGCAGCACAGGAATCCGAAGAGATGTTAGCCACTCGATCCTTTAGGCAATCCGGGAGGTGGGGGCGGGAAGAGGACCAGCAGTGGCAGGTTAAGCTCCGCACTGCCCGCTGGTCCTCTAAGTCCCGCTGAGGTCCAAAAACAGTCTATTCACACCCCTCACAGCAGAGTCGCTTCACACGAGCGGCACCCGCGAAGCGGGGTCCGCGAGAAGTGAGCTTAGCGTCCACGGGGTAATGACACACACAAAGTAGTCCAGAGAATCATCTCCCTCGACACCACGCAGCACAGGAATCCGACGAGATGTTAGCCACTCGATCCTTTAGGCAATCCGGGAGGTGGGGGCGGGAAGAGGTCCAGCTGTGGCAGGTTAAGCTCCGCACTGCCCGCTGGTCCTCGCAGTCCCGCTGAGGTCCAAAAACAGTCTATTCACACCCCTCACAGCAGAGTCGCTTCACACGAGCGGCTCCTGCAAAGCGGGGGCCACGAGAAGTGAGCTTAGCGTCCACGGGGTAATGACACACACAAAGTAGTCCAGAGAATCAGCTCCCTCGACACCACTCAATATTACTCATAATAGATGTCTTTAAGGCATCGGGGGCGGAGAAGGAATTGTCCTCAACTAGAATATATTCTGCAGGAGATAGAAATGTGAAAAAGCTGTCAAGCGTTAGTGATGGCCACGTGGATCTGCAGCGTTTTTGAGCTCCAAAAGGCTGTTGATCGTTGGTGCTGTAATGGAAAGTAGTTAGAGTACTTACAGTTCCGCTGTTGAACGGATGGCGAATTACCTATGGCCGTGCCCGCTGCCCCGCTACGGAGATCTGGGAAAGCTGTGTCTATTAATGCCGGCGTTCAGTTCCGGGGTGGGCGTGGCAATCACATGATGCGTTGTCATGGTGATCGATGCTACAGGGGGCTACAGTGTGCTCGAGGTTTCAAAGAACGTTGGCGTTTAGAAATTACAGAAAGGGTAGAGATCAGCTTGTGCTGTCATTGCCCGTGGTACAGACAATAAATGGTTGGTGAATAACTTTATTAAACGAAAAGTTATTGAGTAACAAGAAGGCAGTGATAGGTAAATACCGCACTTCGTAGGCTGAATTTAGATTTGCGGATCACGTGGTATGTGCAATTAAACGCCCCTATTTGTGCAGCGATTGCAATGGTGAAGGCAACAGGACCATTGGGAATTAACTAATGATACTCCATTCCAACACATTTTAGTTAATTTGTATGGAAGCTTCATAGAGCACGGCAGAGTGTCATTCCAGTTATGTTGCACTCATGTTGCCGCAAGGGAACAAAACGCTGCATGGGAAACAATAATTATTTCTGTTAATTAAAGCAATGTGAAAAACTCAAGGGCTACTGCTGGACTGAGTGACAGAACTTGAGGCCATGATTGTCAGATAGCACCATTTCGACAAGGGGTTTTAAAAAAAAATTATTTCAATACTGAGGCCCAAAGTATATTGTCATTTAATCTGATTATGTGAGTAGACAGTCTACAGATCCAGCGTTGTTCTTTTTCATAGAGACGGTTCTGTAGATTTGGTCCCGGTTGGACCTGCTCAATGACTGTCCATCTCATGTCGTTGGGTGTGTGGTGGGCTGCCAGGAAATGATCAGTTAGTTTAGTTGCATTCCTTTTACAGCGTATCGTGCTGCGGTGTTCGCTGATACGTTGTTTCACCTTCTGTGTCGTCATGCCAACATAGGATTTGTCACATGTACATCTGATAAGATATATTACATTGTTGCTGTTGCAGTTTGTATGAGATCGTTGTTGCCAGATTTTTCCTTCTTCAAGGTTGAGAGTTTTTGTATTCTCAGTCAGGTGGCAGACACTGCAGTCGCCGCATCGGAAATGTCCTGTGACGTCTGGAAGACCACATGCCTGAGTTATACTTTGAGTAACATTGGTTTTTTGTTCTTTTGGCCTTGTATTTACCAGGGTATCTTTCAGGCTTTTTGCCCTCTTATAGGAAAACATTGGCTTCTCCCATTTGAGGTTGCCGGTGTTCAGTATTGCCCAGTGTTTGTTAATACTCCTACTTGTTTGGTTAGAGATGGCATTGTACGTTGTGACACAGGTTAGCGGAATAGAATTGCTGGTTGTGGTTTTGTTCTTGAGTAGGGCTTCCCTGGGTTGGTTCCTGGCCCTTTTCTGGCCTTTGTTAACAGTCTTAGAAGGGTACCCACTCTGTATAAGTTTAGTAGTGAGGTCTTTAGCTTGATCCTTGAAATCAGAGAGTTGAGTACAATTTCTGCGCAGCCTCAAGTACTGGCCATAACGGAGGTTTTCCCTCAATGGGCGAGGGTGGAAGCTCTCATATCTAAGGAGATTGTTCTTGGCAGTGGGCTTAAAATTAGTTTTTGTTATCAGTCGTTCGTTGCATTTGATGATCTCAATGTCCAGGAAGATCATTTCTCTTTGTCAATACAGTGGGTGAATCTTAGGTTCGGGTCACATGAGTTGATCCAGACTGTAAATTCTTCCAATAGATCTAATGGTCCTTGCCAAATGGCAAGGACATCGTCTATGTACCTCTTCCAAAATTTGATGTGATTGGCATAGGGGTTTTGGTTGCTCAGAATGTATTGTTGTTCGAAATCGAACACGTATAGCCCAGCCACACTGGGGGCAAAAACGCTTTTTTAGGGCAAGGGTGGCACACTCTAGTATGAACTTTTTTGGGGTACTATGGGTCCAAGTGCAGTTATCAAGGGTCTTCTTTAGTACATTTATCGTTGCATCTTGGGGTATGCTCGTATATAAGCTTTCTATATCGAGGCTCAGAAGAGTGGTTTCATCATCTACTTCTATGTCTTCCAGAAGTACCAGTATGCTTTTTGTATCCTGTAGATATGTGGTAGTAGACTGGACTAATGTTTTCAAAAAGAAATCACAAAATCTTGATAGTGGTTCTAGAAGGGAACCGATTCCCGACACAATTGGCCTGCCAGGAGGGGGAAGTTTTCCTTTGTGCATTTTTGGTAGTATATAAAAGTAAGGAGTTTTCCCTTCCGTTTTGCACAGGTAGTCGGCTTCTTGTTTGGATATTTTTCCTGCAGATTCCGCTGTCTCTACTAGTTGTAGAATTTCAGCCTGAACTCATGTAGCTACTCACCAACCCATGCAGCCACTTATACACAAAGTGAGACACTGATACATTATTTAAATATTTAAACATTACTCGCTAATACATGTATTCACTAAGATACACTTAATAAGTCAGTTAACCAATCATTTTTACAAAAAAAACATACATTTAGACACTTATTTACCCATTTATTCTTCCATCGACCTTTAGATATACACATATAAAAAATATTTATTTTTCAGAGACACACATTCATTGGATGATGTCATCAGTGATGTCATCAGTGATGTCATTTGACATGTCATCAGTGATGTCATGAGTGATGTCACTGACCATGTCATGAGTGATGTAATATGTGACATCATCAGCAGTGCATTGCGGTCGCGCGAGTTATAGTTAGCTGAACTAACTATAACGGGGGAATTTCAAAGGTTTTGTATAAGTGAAATGTCAAGCTAACTATAACATGTGTGAAACCTATGGTTTTTTTCAGTGAATTTGCAAAGTTTTTTAAATGCTAATTCCTAACTATGACGTGTGTGAAACCTATGTTTTTTTCAGTGAATTTCTAAGGTTTTTTCAATGCTAATTCCTAACTATAACGTGTGTGAAATGTATGGTTTTTTCAGTGATTTTACAAAGTTTTTTAAATACTAATTCCTAACTATAACGAGTATAAAACCTATGTTTTTTTCAGTGAATTTGCAAGGTTTTTTTTTAAATGCTAATTCCTAACTATGATGCGTTTGAAACCTATGGTTTTTTAAGTGAATTTCAAAGGTTTTTAAAATGCTAATTTCTGTATCAATTTTTATATTTTTTATATATTTATTTTTCCACAAACTGCCTTTGTATGTTGTAATACATTGACTGTATCCTGTAATATGCAACGGCACAGCCACTTTTTATGATTTGTATAAAGTTGAAAAGTATATTCTACATCTTAAAGCAACATATAAGCATTCAAATTTGTTATTTAACTTTTTTTTCTTTTTTTTTCTAACGTGCGCGCAACGTGCGCACACCTCGCTATTTTTTTTTAATTTTTTTTATATTTTTTTGTGCCCTTCGGGGTCCTTCAGGGACCCCATGAGAAGGCCTAGTGGGTCAGGGAGTCTCTACCCTGCCCTCTTTTCACATTTTCCACTTTTGTTTTTGACTCACTTCTGCCTCGGGGGTGCGAGCAACGTGCGCGCACCTCGCGGGGTTTTTAAAAAAAAACACATTTTTTTTGCCCACCCTGCGATTTTTTTTAAAATGTTTTTTTTGCCCTTCCGGGTCCTTCAGGGACCCCCTGATAAGGCGTAGGGGGTCAGGGAGTCTCTACCCTACCTCCTTTTCACGTTTTTAAAAGTATTTTCGAAAATCGGGTAAAACGTCATTCATATGCGACAGGCACGCATCGTGCGCGTGCCCGTGCGCGCATGTAAAGTCATGTGACTAGAAAACAACACTTTTGATTGGTTTATACTAGTTTCTTTTCCAGAATCTTCAAAAACCCTACCCACTTCCCTCACTATCTCTTTCACTTTTCTGGGAGAAGGATCTTTGCTGATTTATTCCAGCTATTTTGGCAAAATGGCACAGCAACAGCAGCCACAGGATACATCATCATCTGACTCAGATGAGGAGTTTGTTGAAGAGCAGCCACGTGGTAAGAAGACCAAGGAGTTCTTTATCTGGAACTTTTTCACCTTTCCAGAGGGGCAGTAGAAAGTAAATGCACCGAAGGTCACCTGCAAAATCTGTGGTAGTGTACTTTCTAGAGGAGACCCAAAGAAACACTACTCTTTTAATATACACATAATGATAAGGCACGTGAAAAATGCGCATCCTAAGAACTATGCAAGGGCATCTACCCAAGCCCTTTCAGCAAACCCTCCAGCTGCTGTCCCCAGCACTTCATCTGCAGGAGCATCCCCTTCATCAACTGCTCTGAATATCCGGCCACTTTTCGCCAAGGTCCATCTCCGATGCAACATGTGCAATGAGATTCTTTGTTATGGAGAGCAGAGTCTTAACTTAATGGAGCTGAAGATTACCCAGCACACATGCTCCGGCCAACAATTTTTTTCATTTAATAATTTTTGCTCCTGTTGAGCAGTTTTTTGTTACCTGTTTTTTATTTTTGTTCTAAAAAATCCCCCAAAAATATAAAATTGTTAAAAAACAAAAAAAAAACAATCCTTTTCAGAACTAACTTCACTTCTCCAAGAAGAGCTATATCTCTTATATACTGTGTCATACTTTTTTTGAATGAATGTGTAGTGTATATGACTGAGTGTAGGGGAGGAAGGGACTGATGGAATGAGTGAGGAAAGAAGAGCAGAGTAAAGGGAGTGAAGTTAAGAGAAGTGGAGTGATGGTGAGGGAAGGGGGTATGAGGATGAGAAAAGGGGAGCAAGGGAAAGTGAGAGATGGGGAGTGAGGGAGAGAGAAGTGGAGTGAGGAGATGGAGGGAGTTAGTAAAGGGAAGTGCGAGAAGGGGAGTAAGGAATAGAGTGAGAGAAGGAGAGTGAGGGGGAGTGAGGAAAAGGGAATGGGAAAGTGAAAGGGTGAGAAATACAGACAGGAGGAAGTGGAGAAGGGGAAAGGGAGTGACGGTGAGTGAAGGGCAGTGACAGTTAGGGAAGGAGTATGAGGGTGAGGGAAGATGAATGAGAAAGAAGGAACAAAATTAAGAGAGAGGGAAAATGACTGAGGAAGAGAGGAGGAGTGATATAAAGAGAGAGGAAATGAGTTTAAGGGGGAGGGAGAGAGAGGGACAGAATGAGAGAGAGGGAGAGCAAGGAACTGAGAAGGAGTGAGGCAGTTAGAGTGAGTGAGACAGAGAGAGACAGGGAGAGAAACATGGATGAAAAAATGTGAGTGAGGGAGTGAACGAAGGGGAGTAAGTGAGATGGAGTGAGGGAGTGACAAAAGAGGAGTAAAGGAGTGAGAGAAGGGGAGTGAGAGAATCAGAGTGAGGGGGAGTGAGAAAAGGGAGCAGGAAAGTGAAGGGGTGAGAAATACACATAGGATAAAGTGCAAAGGGGGAAAGGGAGTGACGGTGAGTGAAGGGCAGTGACAGTTAGGGAAGGAGTATGAGGGTGAGGGAAGATGAATTAGAAAGAAGGAACAAAATTAAGAGAGAGGGAAAATGAGTGAGGAAGAGAGGAGGAGTGATATAAAGAGAAAGGAAAGGAGTTTAAGGGTAAGGGAGAGAGAGGGACAGAATAAGAGAGAGGGAGAGCGAAGAACTGAGAAGCAGTGAGGCAGTTAGAGTGAGAGAGACAGCGGGAGACAGGGAGAGAAAAATGGATGAAAGAAAAGTGAGGTAAGGAATAAACAAACGGGAGTAAGTGAGATGAAGTGAGGGAGTGAACAAAAAGGAACGTATCAATTATTATATTTATTATATATTTATTTTTCCACAAACTGTCTTTGTATATTCTAATACATGCCAAAGGCAAAAATGGAGCTGGTCCAACCAATATTGTCCAAAGATTGAGAAAGCAAGGAAACATGTGAATAAGTCTGTTTCTGCTTTCCTCAGAGACTATGGTATGGGTTCTATATACCACAACAACTTGTGTTACAACATGCAAGGCATTTATAGAGGAGACGGTGTATATTTCACAGATGAGGGAAACAGAATCTTCCTCTTGAATTTTAGACTCTGCATCGGTACTTACTTGTAGGTACAAAAAACACTCAATAAACACAACAGCTCTTTTTAGAGCCAACCAACATCTAAGCACTCAAACTCGTTATTTAACTGTATTATTTTTTGGGCGTGCGCGCAACGTGCGCGCACCTCGCACATTTTTGTCTTGACATGTATTTGACCTTCGGGGTCCTTCAGGGACCCCCTGAGAAGGCCTAGGGGGTCAGGGAGTCTCTACCCTGCCCCCTTTTCATGTTCTCCACTTTTGTTTTTAACTCACTTCTGCTTTGATGGTGCATGCAACATGCGCGCATCTCGCAATTTAAAAACAAAATGTTTTTTTAGGCCTTTGGGGTCCCTCAGGGACCCCCTGAGAAGACCTAGGGGGTCAGGGAGTCTCTACCCTGCCCCCTTTTTGCGTTCTTCACTTTTGTTTTTGACTCACTTCTGCCTCGAGATGGGTGCACCGTGCGCGCACCCCATGATTTTTTCAACAATTGTTTTTTATTTTTTTGGGCCTTCGGGGTCCTGGAGGGACCCCCTGAGAAGGCATAAGGGGTCAGGGAGTCTCTACCCTGCCCCCTTTTCACGTTCTCAACTTTTGTTTTGGGCTCTCTTCTGTCTCGGACACAATATGGCGGCCAACACTTCCTGATTTCGACCGATTGGAATGTTGACAGATGTCTAACAGCAAATCAGAATTCCGCTCGCGCACACCTGATTCGCGCACCGTGCGCGCTTATAGATATATATATTCTTTTTCTTTTGATTTTCTCAGGAACTACTGGATCGATTTACACCATTTGAGCAAAAGCGTGATCTGTGAATCAGACTCTACCATTTTGCCAACTTTCTTGTAATTCCGTTCAGCCGTTCGAGCTGAAGCCGTGTCTAATCTTCCTATGGAAAATAACATGGGGAAAACACGTTTTGGAACCCCCCTTTTTTCTCAGCCCCCACTTGACGAATCCCCCCAAAACTTTCAGGGAAGGAGCAGAGAGGAGCGAGCCATCTTCTTTGAGAAATTCGCGAAGATTCATCAACCGGCGCCAAAGTTATTCCCAATAGAATGTTGCGGATTTCCTATGGAAACTAGGTCCTAACTATAACTACCTACTGGGGACCGCCAGTAGGTAATATATATATATACATATATATACATATATATATTATGCTCAGCTATGCTATATATATAGACGGTTGTTATAGATAGGACCTGATTTCTAACAAAAAGCTGATATTGATTTGCCAATAACTTTGGCCTTGTTTGACGAATCTTCACAAAATGTTCAAAATTAATTTGATGCTGACTTCAGCACCTGTCGTGCAATTTCAGGGTGATCCATCTAGCAGGGGCTCAGAAAAAGGGGGGTCCCAGAACGCTTTTTCTCCATGTTAATTTCCATAGGAAACTTTAGCCACGGCTACAGCCTGAACTGCTGAAAGCAAATACACAAAATTTGCCAAAAAGGTAGCTCTTGGTCCAGAAGGCACTCTTTTTGTTAAATGGTGTAAATCCATGCATGTGGTAGTTCCTGAGAAAAGGGGGCAGGATAGAAATACCCTGACCCCCTAAGCCTGTGACACCCAGGGCCCAAAAAAAGCATTTTATTTGTAATTTTCAGCGGGATTCATGGGGGATTCATGAATCTGGAGCAGTGCTCCCGCCATGCTATATAAAACAAGTGTGTTCCACTTTGAACAAGCAAGAACATTCTGCTCTCGCTTGTTAAAAACGGAGCACACTTTGCTTTTCACACCCAGAGAGCTGCATGTTAGCAGCTCCCTGTGTGTAAAAAGCAATGCTGGCTCACGCATTGGTGGGAGCTGGCCGGGACCGTGGAGGGCTTCAAGCTCCCCCGTGGGTCCTAACGAGAGGCCTTGACCTGAGGGATGGGGTCCCCAGGGCTGCAAATGGCCCAGAGAGGGGCTACTTGGCCCCCTCTCTCTTTTTAAAAAACATTATTGGTGGGACCCCGGGGGATGGGGTCACCAGGGCTGAAATCTGCCTGGGAAGTGGGGCTGCACAGACCGCCTCCCCTTTGAAAATTCAATATAAATAAAGGCCTAGCCCAGGGGATGGAGTCCCTGGGGCCCAAATTAGCCTGGGGAGGGTAGCTTCACGGCTCCCTCCCCTTTACAAATGAATTATAAATAAGGGCAGTGCCTCAAGAGAATGGGTCCTTGGGAAAAAATCGGCCCCCAGCCATCATGCATCACGGTGGGCGTGGGCATGTGCACACGACGGCCGGGGGCCGTCCGAATCCCACCCACTGTTAAAAACTCCCGCAAAGCGCAAAAATTCATGCAGCATGCAAAGGGTTAATAAAAAGCTGAAAGAATGGCTCTGGCCCAGGGGATAGGTTTCCCAGGGCCCAAAAGGGTCAAGGGAAGGGGGCCACACAGCCCCCTTCCTAAAATAAAAATAAAAAACTGAAGCCGGAAACTCGCTGTAGGCCCCTTCCCCTTTCTCCACTACTCTGCAAACGCACTCCTGGTGTGCTCTTGGTTGCGGGATGTAGTCTCCTTCGCTGTTGAAGGTCCTTAGGGGCCAACTAGCCTAAATGTTTGGTACATACTGGAGGTAATAGGAGGGGTAGTTGGCCCCCAAGTACATCCTTGGGGGCCAATTACCCCTCCTGTTACCTCCAGTAAGTCCCACACAGCAGTATTGCTGAGACGTTGTCATATGCCAGATAAAATCCCCTTGGCTCTAGAGGGACCTAGGAGGCCAAGAAGTCCTCCTAGTACCTCCTGTATTTCCTACACTGTGGAATTCCTGACAGCTGGTCGGAGGCCCAGCCCCCTTTCTCCACCACTCTGCAAACGTGACTGCTAGTTAAAAACCTTAGAAATTCACACCAAAAAAAGATTAAATGGACATTACAGTAAGAAATTAGCATTTAAAAAAACCTTAGAAATTCACTAAAAAAACAAAGGTTACAGAGACGTTATAGTTAGCAAATAGAATCTAAAAAAAACCTTAGAAATTCACAAAAAAACAAAGGTTACAGGGACTTTATAGTTAGGGTCAGATTTTACTCATGAAACCAGAGAAATTCAGCAGTTATAGTTAACTGAGTTAACTATAACTTGCACCCCCACAATGCACTGCTTATGACCTCACATATTACATCACTCATAACATGGTCAGTGACATCACTGATGACATCTTAAATGACATCGCTGATGACATCAGTGATGACATCATCCACAACATCTCTGATACACTCACTCACACCCCTATAGAATCTTTTATACACCCACTCCATTCCCACTCAACCATTCACAAGCCCATTCACAGATCCAAACCAGTAGTTACACACCCACTCACTGTTTCATAGATTTACACACACATCCACTCACTCATCCATACTGCCACTCATACATCTACTCACGTATTGATACACCCATACAGGCACTCACACACTGAGTAAGTCAGCCATATAACTACTCACACACCTAGACACTGGCCCGTACAGTCGATCACACAGCCACTTATCCAAACAGTTACACACACACCCACTTACTCATCCAGATAGTAATCACTCACCTATACAGTTAGTGACAGAAGCACACACTCATCCATATAGCCTCTCTCATATTCATTCACTTATGCATTCATTCACTCATATACCCAGTTACTCACCTATACTTCCTTTCACATACCCAGTTACCCACCCAGACTGACACATGCGCTCAATCACTGACATAGCCATAGACACTCACTCACCCACACAGCTTCTCAGCCATGCACCCAGTACCCCATACAGCCGAGGACTCACCCTCTCACTCATCCATACAGGTAGTCACACACCTACTCACCTACACACACAGACACCCAGACAACCATACAACCCCTTCGCTGCTGATAGTCCTTAGCGGCCAACTAGCCCACCTGTTAACTCCAGTAAGCCCTGAGAGGTGGTCGCAGGCCACGCACCTTTCTCTACTACTCTGCAAATGCACCTCTCGGCACACTGCTGGTGGGGAGATTAGGTCCCCTTGCCTCTTGAGGGCCTCCGGACTCAAGTGGACTTTATCCCCCAAGCAGCAGTGCGCTAGTTGGCGCATTCGCAGAGTACCCCATACAGCTATAGACTCACCCACTCACCCATCCATACAGGTAGTCACACACCTTCTCACCCACACACACAGACACCCAGACAACCTTCGAGGTAGTCAGACAACCAAGCATCACCCATATAGCTATTCATGTACCCACAAATCCCGAGAAGGACCAGGAGGGCCATTGCCTCTATGGCTGAGATACCCGCCACCCCCTCTCAACACAATCCCCAAAGGAGGGAAACCGGAAACAGTTCTTGAAGTTTTTGGAAGAGGGAGGGAGTAACCCTCCCGGCCGTATTTATTAAAACAAAATTAAAACATTAAATCAACATTTTATATTATGTACAATTTCATTACCACATTGCGATGTTTGGCTAACCTTAACAGATTCTCTAATACAGAGGTTCTCCTAGCCGAACTAACATCCTGCACACATTTACTTGAAATTATGAAATTGTACATCCTAACGTTTAAGGGCCAACGGCAAGGTCGTAACCGGTGTCAAGATCCCTAACCAGAAATACCCCCCCACTTGTGAGGGGCGACAGCACTGAGGCGTACCTCAAGTGCAACTACCAATTTCCCTTTGACTTGACGGGGGCACCAATAAAACTCGACGCCACTTAAAGGTCGTTCGAGGACTCGTGTGAGGTATCTAGAAGGTAGCGTAGACCCCCCCCCAAACCCCGCACAACTTACCACATCTGCCGTCGCAGACGTCACTGGCCCCGGGAAATTCCCCAGGAGGGGGCTGTAACCCCTCCTACACAGGAAGGGGCCTTGACCGCCTTTCCTTTTCTTTCGGCGACCCATCCTTAGAAGGGACCGCCTCCCCGTTGAGGGGCCAATGGCCACCTCTCCCGAGCGCTCCCATCCGTGTTGGGTGACGCCCACTCATAGGGATCTTCCAATTAGTGCTCACCGATCATGACCTTACCGCCCGACCAAAATAAATACGACAATGCTAACTAAATGACTAAACTAAAATTACAGTAGCAACTATACTTTCATTAAAAGCATGCTTACCAATGAACACTAAAGCAGAATTTCTTTATTTGCAAAACGTAACACAAATCGACATTCTTTATTACATACTCAAATTCATCACGATAATACCACAACCTGTAAACGAAAATCAGAGTTATCCATCAACTTTATTCAAAACCACTTGCTGTCATCAGGGGCTGGTGGGTGGGTCAAAATTGGCTCTTCGTTCCGTCTCGAGCTCACGTGCAGCGAGGAGGTGCAGCTTCAGAGCACAGGAACAAGAGGATGCCTTCTGGTCTTGAGTCCCCTTTTATCCGTCTTCAGGGCGGGCGTAAACCCGCCCCTGCCTGCCCCGAGGGCGTGGCCAGCCGTGTCAGTGTCTAGGCCAGCCCACTCCAGGGCGGGAAAAAGCGCGCCCCGGCTACGCCGCTTCGGGCATACCAGCCGAGACACGCCTCCCGCCCAAGATGGCTTCCCGGGGGGATCGTGGTACTCTGCCATACGTGCGGGGGGACCGAGTGGTCGCCCCTTTCCATATGGCTGAAATACCCGCCACCCCCTCTCAACACAATCCCCAAAGGAGGGAAACCGGAAACAGTTCTTGAAGTTTTTGGAAGAGGGAGGGAGTAACCCTCCCGGCCGTATTTATTAAAACAAAATTAAAACATTAAATCAACATTTTATATTATGTACAATTTCATTACCACATTGCGATGTTTGGCTAACCTTAACAGATTCTCTAATACAGAGGTTCTCCTAGCCGAACTAACATCCTACACACATTTACTTGAAATTATGAAATTGTACATCCTAACGTTTAAGGGCCAACGGCAAGGTCGTAACCGGTGTCAAGATCCCTAACCAGAAATACCCCCCCCACTTGTGAGGGGCGACAGCACTGAGGCGTACCTCAAGTGCAACTACCAATTTCCCTTTGACTTGACGGGGGCACCAATAAAACTCGACGCCACTTAAAGGTCATTCGAGGACTCGTGTGAGGTATCTAGAAGGTAGCGTAGACCCCCCCCCAAACCCCGCACAACTTACCACATCTGCCGTCGCAGACGTCACTGGCCCCGGGAAATTCCCCAGGAGGGGGCTGTAACCCCTCCTACACAGGAAGGGGCCTTGACCGCCTTTCCTTTTCTTTCGGCGACCCATCCTTAGAAGGGACCGCCTCCCCGTTGAGGGGCCAATGGCCACCTCTCCCGAGCGCTCCCATCCGTGTTGGGTGACGCCCACTCATAGGGATCTTCCAATTAGTGCTCACCGATCATGACCTTACCGCCACAGGCCGGATAGTTGACCGGCTATCCGGACCCCCCACAAAGCTCCTACCTAAAGGTCATGTTTTAACGTTTTTAACCATGCTAAGAAGTCTCCTATGAGTAACTCATTCCCCACCCGAGACAAATGCACACCATCCCCCAAATACATACTGTCATCATTAATACAGCCATGCGAAATAGAATGCAATGTCCTGGAACGGAACAACCTACTCACTTTGTTATTAAGCTTCCTCACAGAGTGATTCAAAGCAGGAACAGAAATAGCCCCTCGCCACACCTTTCGTGGGATCATATGGGACCACGCAATTGTGCACCCCGGAACTCTCCTCGCCAACCAACTTACAGTGGAAAGCATTGCCTCCAGGAGAAGTCGTCTACCGGTGGTGACCAAATCGTTGCCCCCTAGATGCACTATGATTATAGACGGCGGTGACCTCGTCCGCCCTAACAAACCCTCGAAAAATGCTTGAAACTGGTCAATACAGAGCCCGCCTCTTCCGTAGAAGGACACCCTGTACCCGTATTCCCCAGCTACGTGAATCATGTCACCTGCTTTGAATACGTCCGCGGCACGCCTCACGTATGAGTGGCCCACGACCCACACCTCCTTCTTCACAGCCGGTGATGTCTGACCGCTGGCCCGGTGTTGGGTCGACTGCATAGTCCGCCCCGCCTCGTAGGCTTGCGCAACTGAAAACCAAACAAAGACAAGAAGCGTGAGTACATCATTACAGCTTCACAACATGTGCAACCGCACATACCTCTTATAACACTTGGAGGACCAACGCCCCACTCGTTTTACTTGTTCAACATTAAGACCCCTGGCTGTAGCTTCCGTAGCAGCCCCTATCCGAAAGGAGTGGGTCCCAAACTCGCCCGGGTTCAAGCCCGCAGCGGCAATTGACATCGCAAGCACCCGCTGAAACTGAAATTTCGTCAGTGGGGTGGCGTCCGTGTGTCTCAATAAGGTCCCCCCCCATGATGCCACCCTTCGTGCTAGGTAGTTTTCTAAACACTTTACTGGACACATGGAGGACCCGGGAATCCTGGGTATGATTATGCAGTCACCCATCCCATCTTGATCGGTCTTGGACCTGACAAAGGAGACAGTCATTGTCTCTCCTCTGACCTGAACGTGTTCCCGGCACAAACCCCCTGTCACATCCCGTTTGTTCCTCGCCACCAGTTCGCTTACCCGCATCGCTCCATGAAATGCCAGCGTAAAAGCGGCTCGGAACAACACCGTCTCAAACTGAGATGAACATGTGGCAGGGAGTGTGGCCAACAACTGGGCCAACCTATCCAAACCTATCGGGCGCCTCTCATCTACTCTGCGACCCTCAAGGCGTTGCCACCCACGCAGCGCTTTCTGTACAACGAAAGACGCTGTCGGGTCCTGGATACCATGAGCCCTGGCAACAAAGGAAATGGCAGCACGATGCCTCTGGGCCGTAGCCACCGATTTCCCAGCCCTACGTAAGGACATCAGAAAATTCACTACCCATTCCTCGTGGCCCCAAAGCCCCTCTCCCTCAGTCCCCAAAAAGGCTAAATAGGACCGAAACGCCCCTTCATATGCCTTCCTTGTCCTTGGTGCTAGGCTCTCTACCACGAGGTGACGAAGTTCGGGGCACCCAGAGACCAGAGAGCTTCGGGAAAGGGTGCCGGCTCTGGGTCCGCTGTGGGAAGGAAACCCGAGAAAGCCTGCATATGAAAACGAGACAGTGCATCAGCTGCCTGATTCAGTACCCCCGGGACATGTTTAGCTCTGAATAGCACATTCAGTTGCATACACAGTAAAACAATTTCTTTGAGCAGTCTTAAAATCAGTTTACATCGTGCTGCCTGGCTATTGATGCACTCGACCACGGTCATATTGTCAGACCAAAATACCACAGAGTGATCTTTGAACCCTTCGGGCCAGGTTCTTAGGGCCACCAAAATGGGGAAAAGTTCCAAGAAAGCAATATTACTTGTCAGTCCACTGTCGTGCCACCATGCCGGCCATCTTTGTGCCGACCATTTTGTGCCGAAGATGGCACCAAAACCTATGCTACCTGCCGAATCTGTCCATAGCCCCAGCTCTTCAGAGGACACGGCCGGTTTGTTCCAGACGACTCGACCATTAAAATCCGCCAGGAATGCTAACCAAATGCGCATGTCCTGGCGGACCTCAGCCGATAGTCTCGTGCGATGATGACCCTCCTTTAGGCCGACCATAGCTTGGGCAATTGAACGGGAAAAGGGGCGGGCCATCGGTATAACCCTCAGGGCAAAATTCAACTGACCCACCAACTGCTGTAACTGATGCAGCGTAACTTTAGATCCATTTATACACATTTGCAGGGCTGCCCTGAACTTCCCCACTTTGTCAGCTGGTAAACGAAAACAACCCTCACTGGAGTCTAACTCGATCCCCAGAAACTCGAGGCAAGTCGCAGGACCCACCGTCTTACCCGGTGCCAATGGCACACCAAACTGCTTCATTAATACACAAAATTCGGCCAAGGCCTGGCCACATTCGAGATCCCCGGCTGCCCCAAGGAACAGAAAGTCATCAAGGTAATGCATTACATGTTGGAAACCCGTCCTCTTTGTGAAGACCCATTGTAGAAAACTACTGAATTTCTCGAAATAGGCACAAGATATAGAGCACCCCATCGGCATACACCTATCCATGTAATAATGACCCTGAAACGTGAAACCTAGGAGACGCTGGTCGTCTGGGTGTACCGGGAGCAACCGGAACGCTGACTCGATATCCGACTTCGCCATCAGCGCCCCGGGCCCCAGGCGATTCAAAATGGCTACGGCCTCGTCGAAAGATGCGTACCGCACCGAACACACTTCTGGGTCTATTGCATCGTTTACAGAAAGACCACGTGGAGCTGATAAATTATGAATCAGTCGGAACTCACCCGGGTCCTTCTTGGGGACCACCCCTAAAGGAGAACAGACAAAACCCTGCACCGGGGGTACACTAAATGGGCCGGCAACCCGACCTCGAGTAACCTCTTTCCGGATCTTCTCCTGTACCACGGTCGTATGCTGTAGGACCGAAAGTTGATTTTTACACTTCTCCACACCCTGAAAATCCCCTACTGGGATGCGGAAACCATACGAGAACCCGTTCCGCAGCACCCCAGCAGAAGTACGATCCGGGTATTCACTGAGCCAGGGAATCATCGCCAAGGTATCAATCGGGGTAGGTAAAGGCGCCCCTCGGACTATGTTAGACCTGTTTGGCGCCTCCTCTACCCCCGTTATCACCCGTTTTGGCTCTGCACGTGGACTCAGGATGGGACGACCCGCACCCACTACATTCATGTCTAAATTTACACGATCCCTGGGGCCTAGTACATTTACCTCTGTTGAAATTCCAGCAGAACCCCCTTTTCCCTGTATTGCTGGCAGGTCTCGAGTGATCGTCGGTACCCGTACCTGATCGAAAGGGCGTCCCCGCATATTGGCGGGAGGATTCGCCAACATTACCCCCTACCAATGGCATTTTCAACATACCTGTCTCCTTCATTTTATCCCATGTCAAAGAATCGTAACAATCCCAGGTTAAGTTTTTATTATGCTCTTTAGCCTTTCTAAAAAGATTATCGTAGCAGAACCAATGGTTACCCTGGTGTGATGTCGAGTACCCCATGATTCGCGACTGATAGGTCGGCAACTCGGAAAGTAACTCGGGCCTACGTTCCCCTAAGATCGACGTAAAAATCCCCCATGCTTTGCCCCAATTGCCAATATTCTCATTCACTTTAAAGGCGGCCATTTTTGCGCGCCAAACACTCGGATGCATGAGGTCTTTCTGGCCCTTAACATGCTCCACCTCATAATGATCAACAAGCAACGAGAAGATGTTCACATATTCCCCCGCCCAAATCTTCTCTTTAATTGCCAAAGGCACATGTTGACCCAACCTTTCTCTACGAGAGGGTGCTGACTCATCCCTCGCAATCGGCAATGGCCGCTTACCTGCACCGGACGCTGCCTCTGCGGTCGTAATCGTCCCTTGTGGCTTGTCAACTACTGCAGCCGGCGCGGACACCTTGGCTGCCTCCCGTTTCTCACGCAGTTGCTTCATCAGCGCCTGCGCGTCGACAGCCGTGGCGCCCTCACTACCTTCGCCCAACCACGCTGCAAGTTGTGCTGCCAGCTCGGGCGGCATATCCTCATTGGACACCGGGGTGACCACCACGGGAATCGGATTCCCCTCCACGGGTACTGGGGTTGGCGCTTCAAGCGGAGTACGGGGAACCGGGACGTCTCCCCCAGCTGGTCCCCTCCTTGGCCTCTTGGCTCTCCCTCCTGGGGCTGCTCCAGCCGAAGGACGTTCCGGCCCCCCTTCCCCCTCTCTCTCCGCCACCCGTTTCTTCAGCTCGGTCATCTCCTTCATGAGGACCCGAAGCATCTGTTCAGTCGTCATTCTCTTTCCGCCTTTCTTGGGCATTTCTCCGACAGAGTATCTGTAAGACAAAAGAAGGATTACAACGCTCAAAATTGGCTCTTCGTTCCGTCTCGAGCTCACGTGCAGCGAGGAGGTGCAGCTTCAGAGCACAGGAACAAGAGGATGCCTTCTGGTCTTGAGTCCCCTTTTATCCGTCTTCAGGGCGGGCGTAAACCCGCCCCTGCCTGCCCCGAGGGCGTGGCCAGCCGCGTCAGTGTCTAGGCCAGCCCACTCCAGGGCGGGAAAAAGCGCGCCCCGGCTACGCCGCTTCGGGCATACCAGCCGAGACACGCCTCCCGCCCAAGATGGCTTCCCGGGGGGATCGTGGTACTCTGCCATACGTGTGGGGGGACCGAGTGGTCGCCCCTTTCCATTCTCTCCATTCTTCCCAAAGGTCTCCCAATGGACGCTTCAGACATATAAATGCTCTTGATTGCCTGCTGGGCATGGAGAAGACTTTCCTGAATGCTCAGGAGGGCGACAATCAATGGCTTCATATTACACACATGAAATTGGTCCAACGTACACTGCCGACAACGTTTGATTCACGAAAGCCACCTACATGGACTTTTTAGTGTTAAGAAGGCTAGACAGTGCACTGTGTAAGCAGGTTCCCACCTATTCGTTGGCTCCAGAACAGTTCCCTTCTTTAAGATTGGTGTTAACAGGTGCCAAAGGGGGTAGGTTAGCCTCTAAGCTTTACCGTGCCTGCGTGGCTGTTACTGGTGCCGGACAGAAAGATCAGAGAACTATGGGGATGTGAGCTAGGATGTCCACTGGGTGATAAAATATGGCACTACTGCTGCTTGCTAACCCAACTGATCTCTCCCAATCATAGACTCAAGCTCATTCACTATAGGTATTTGCATAGTGTGTACACAACTTGTGCGCACTGGCTGAAATAGACCCCACAAGATCCTCATGATACCCCAAATGCAATGTGGAAAGTGTGATTTTTTTCATACTTAACATGGACCTGTTACCATAATAGGGATGTCACCCCGCTGTCATTGATTATAGTGGGGGGGGGGGGGGGGGGGGGGGGGCGTACAAACACTAGACCCATTGCTGGTCTATATTAAGGATTTACCTAAAGGAGTCCGTGTGTGCAATGTGCTTTTGTTACATAACTGTACTTGTTGAATTATGCAATCACTTTCACAACTGTCGCTTTCCTTGCCTTTTTGATGTATGTTCACCCACACTGTGGGTTGTTCACTGTATGTTTTGCTGTGACTAAGCAAACTGATAATAAAAATTCAAAAAAACAAACAAAAACTATACAATGTATTTACTATTACCACTCCAATGTAAGATACATTTAGGAAATCGGTGCACACACAAGGGATTACATTTACTATTCCTACTCTAATCCAAGCTACAGAGGGAAAGTGTTGGACATTGAAGATGTTAGATGTTCTATTCCCATTCCAATCTAAACTGCATTAGAAAAGTGTTGGACACTAAAGTGGTTAGATTTACTGTTTTCACGCCAATTGAAGCTACAGAGGGGAAAGTGTTGACATTGAAGAAGCTACATTTACTATTCGAGCTCCAATATAAGGGCCTGATTTAAAGTTCTGCTGACTGGTTACTCCATTTGACAAGTAGAAGGTGCCAACAAGGGATTTCATTCAAAAGTGTATAGTTACAAAAATGGGGAGCTTCAGAACTACCCACAGCTACAATGTGGAGTAGGAACATGGACTTGTTAATGTTCACGGAGAGAGCAGTGTATGTGCTTAGGGCCTCCCCCTGTAAGTGGAACAAGGTGTGGTCTGCTTGGAATGTGTACAGAGGAGAGCTGTGTGAACCCTTACCAGAGGATGACGAAGTAAGCTCAGATGAAGATGAGGACGATGTCTAGAGGGTGTGGGTGGGTGGTATAGCTTAATAGAAGACCTAGGTGTTGCACCGTGAGTGTGATTTGGCACATGCTTAAACCACTGTGTATGAAGGTGTTAGTTAATGGATAGAAACGGACATGGCAATAGCCACTGAGTGTGACTATGTATCTTGGCCACAGTTTTGAGTTATGGTTAATGACACAGACAAAAGAAAGTATAAAAAATAAGACCTAACAGCAAATAAACGCGAATTAGAGGATAGTATGTAGACAATGGTTGAGAGTGCGCCGCTGGACCCCAGGGTTGTCGGCCATACGGCTGTGTACCACCGAACAGTTTTAAATTGAGAATATGTTTGAAGCCGCCGACCCGGTGGGTTGTAGGCCCTGATATATATGTATCACCTCTGAAAACACATTCAATAAAGGTCTTTTTTTTTTTTTAGTTATTCTAAAAAGATCTTAATCTGTGGGTTTTGTTGATGTCAAATCTATCAATCTTAAACCAACATTCACATAAATTTGACACAAGATGCAATCAAAGCATAAGGAATCAGTGACAATTAGAGAAAAACAGAGAAACACTGGAATATCTTATCAAAATGTATAAATATATTTGATAGGGTACATACAAAAGAAATTTCATTAAATCAAATGCAGAAACACGAAGAAGGTACAGTAAACTCTGACCTAGTTCATGAATGCAAATGTCAGTTCCGCAATAAATCCAACTTTGAACAATTGTCATAATAGAACAAATTGTCATTGCACAAACATAAATTGTTAGGGAAGCAGACAATCTAGTCGACGTTTCGGTCTTCTTTCGAGTAAATCTGTCAGACCATATTCAGGACAAAATAGTGCTGCATGAGACAATAAACCTTTTCATAAAGGGCAAACTGCAACGCATTTGCAGAGAAGGTGCTGTTATAAATACACTTAATGGTGTTTATCGATTTATTCTGATGACGCCGAGACCAGGGTCTTTTAAACACAAAAAAACACAAATATATAAAAGGCAATATCACCTAAAAGAGTTTCTAAAAAATTACACACTTTGTCACATTTCATAAAAAAACCACCTATAGCACAGACAGCATCGAAAACTTCACTCAGAATAAAAACTTTAGTGAGTACTTTGAGATATTGGGTTGTTGGTTGCGGGGAGTGAACCCCTGCTTATACAACAACCACAATCCTGGTTATGGTGAACCACTAAAGTCACTAAATTTGCATATACTTCCTCTGGTACTTTGGCACAAAAGCAGTCAGGCCTGACTTAGAGGCAATGTGTAAGGTATTTATCAAGTACACAAACAGAAATGAAGTGAAAACACAATACAAGAAATTCCCTAAACCAATTTAGAAGAATAGAGTACATTTTAATAAATTATTTGCGATCAAACCAACAAAACTCCAATTAGTGGAACCAGGGATATGCAAATCTAAAGATTTAGATAAATCTGGTTGCACCGGACCGGGACAAAGTCAGAAGTTCTATCCGACTACAATGAAGCATGGGTCAGCTTCAGGGTCCAAGTTAAACCCGCTGAGAAATGTACCTTAAGTCCTTAATGCAGAGTGGTGTGCAGTTCAGAGGTGGTCCCCAGTAGCGATGCAGTTCACAGCAGTTCACAGGAAAAGAGTGGACGTATTGACTTGAAGAACAGAGGTATGAGAGATAACCGAATATTATGTAGTTTAGTGGGTTTGTTTAACATCCAATAGTTATGAAGTATTGGCGAACTTGGCGCAAAAGTTAGAAATTGTTGACTTGGTAACATAATTTGAGAGCCTTATGCAATGCTCTTTAGAGGGAAATCATTGTTTATGGGAGGCTTCAACACGGGAGATATAGACATGTATAATGTTTACCGCAATTGATTAATATTGTTGTGCTGAGGCTTTTACACCATTTTAACGGCAAATGTTTTTGATTTTCAATTTTACAGAAAAAAACCCTGATGAAGGGCCTGAAATGGCCCAAAATGCATTGGGTTAAAACGTTTTTCATTTATGAAACCGGGACTCTAACACGCTGTATTAAAGGCAATTGGGCATTATACATACGTTCGAATATTGGAATAACCTTGTTCTACCAATTTAACAATCGTACAATATTATGACCATTAAAGAGGATACTGGATACATTTGGTTTACAATGTTTTCATCATCTGCAACCGGTGTGATGCATCCTGGGACTGGTATTACTTAATAACAGCTTTCGTTTGCGACTATTGATCGTGCGCTCTTGAGGACAAAGCACATACCAGGATAGCTCCCCCTAAATGAATATCTTAGGAAAAACTTGAATAAAAGGATCTACGTATTTTCATGTCAACTTTTTAAAAGTGCCATTTTCAGAATTGTGACTTAAAATCTGACCTTACCATTAAAGAGGATTTCAAATTACAACTCCTCAGATTCCAAACATGACATTCCTACCTTTCCCCAATCAAACGTCAGCACTTATTAAATGCCATAGGGTAACCCAATGTTATCTTACGGGAGAGGTAGGCCTCACAGTAGTGAAAAATGAGTTTGTGAGTTTTTCATTACATAGACATGTAAAACCTAAAAGCACATGCATACGTTTTTACTTGCAGGGCCTCTCATAGGGTAACTCAAATTGAATTAAAAGGGAGTTTGGGACTTGGCAAGAGGGGTATATTGCCAAGTCATATTGGCAGTTTCAAACCTGCTCTAAGGTGGTGCAATCTGTGCCACCACACCTGCCGCTGACATGGGCTGGGGGCACCATGTTAAATGTTTTGAAAGCACCAGATTTCACGTTCCTCCTACCAGCAATTTTCAAGCATCAATAAAAATGTCACGATACCTCCGGTGATTAATGTTCTTCCTGGAGAGAGACCTGAGCTTTGTCTGGTAGAGAAGTTTTAACTCATCATAGCCCAGAAGGTTAATATGCCTGCTGAAAAAAAGTGTCCCATTCAGATCACAAATACACTATAAATAGGTCAATGGGTTATCGCATTTTGTCAGAGAGATCCTTTTGTTGCTTGTAGTTTTAAAAGTAGAAATCCTAATATAGTGCAGTAAGCTATTAACTGTGGTCAAATAGCTGCATGCAAACTGCAAGGAATATATTACAGCTACATGTTTTTGCCCAGTCTTTCCTCATCCTAATATTGCAAAAAGGGTTTAATTGGGTAGAAATCAATTCTTATTATAAAAAAAAGCCCCTAACAATGGTGTTGCATTTCAAATTCTGAATTTGTGCTTTTCAAGACGTAGGACTCTTAAACTATACTGCCTACCAGTATGGATGACATGTGACTCCTACACCTTGCATGCCTCTGCCTTTATACACATATGACTGTCTCTGTGCAATGTATGTGTGATGTAAAGTGTTCTGATACCTTAAAATGATACGAGGGGTGCTATAAAAGTAAATGAATCTAGGAGACAGTGGTTATGGAGACTTGGGAGGCATTGTCAAATTGTGGTAGTGAGGGAATCTGTGGTGACATGGTCATGGGGGTGGACACCAACAAAAATTGTCACACAGGGCGCCACCAGTACTAAAGCCGGCCCTGTAAATGGGTGGCACAATACGTTCTGAAGCCTACTGGTATCATTTCATTCACAGGCCCTGGGCGTATGGTATAGGACTTATAAATAAATTCAATATGTTAATCAAGTGTAAGCCAACTGTACTATGTTTTAGAGAGTGGGCGCTAGCATTTAACACTGTCTAGCAGTGGTAAAGTGCACAGATGCCTAAGGCCAACACAAACAAATACAGCAAAATCAAGAGGGGTGAAGACAAAATGTTTGGAGGGAGACTATCCTAAGGCTGACAGGTCTAAAAAATACCATCTATTATACACTCCATATTTCTTTAAAATAGTTTTAACAAATACTTAATTTCTCTGGGCAAACATAAACAATCTAATAAAATACGGTAATCAGAGCATTTTTTGAGATTTCAAACATAAATATCCCCTTGTTACTTTTCAACCTCCTTGCCATCTCTGATTTGGCATAGAATGGGTTTATCTCTATTCTGAATTTCAATATTGCCTACCTCATTTCAGCGTTGGGTAGGGATAAAATATAGGGAAACACCTTATCACACCTCCATGAGTCCCATATCGGGCTGCTCACTGCTTTGTTAATAAATAATTAAAATCCCTTTGTCTCAATCTATTTGCTCCCTTAGACATGTATCCCATTTAAATTCATTTTCTGTACTTCGTTCCTGCAAAGCACCACAATTGTATCTTCCCCTGAAATCAGTAACTTCGCTGGGAACAGAGACCTCATAGAAATATGATATTTGGATATCAGTCTTGTCTTCTCAAGCTGACTTGAACTTATTAAGCAGTCTTTTTGAGCATTTACCCTGTATCATATCCCAAGTCTGCAGCTTGCTCATAAATAACATTTGGTCCCATATAACAATTTTGTCTGGATCATGGCTGTAAACGCCAACAGGACAGGTACTAAATCTTTGCTAAATTTCCTTAGCCCCATTATTGTAGGTAGTTTGTTGGACTTTACCAGTAGTTATGTTGGGAATTGCATACCAAGGTATTGATGAGATTTACTTTTTCTACCTTCAGGTTGTCCAATATCCAATAAAAATTATCCTCCTTATGCCCAAAGATCATTGTTTTTGTCCTTCATTTCGCAGTATTTATGGAAAGCATCAGGTTTTCTCTGCAGACCTATCTGCGTCTAATTGCTTATTACCTGGTTATCTGCATACAAGAGACAAGGCGCATGTCAACCACTTATCTAGGGGGAAAAGATGGTGTGTTATAACGTGTAAGGTAAATCCCTTAAATAAAGTGCAAATAATATAGGGGCAGGTATGCATCCCTGCTGCAGACCATTCCATGTTGGAATTTTTCTGTGAGAGTACCATTTTCATCCAATTCAGTTCTCGCCCAATTTCCTCAATGTCATTTTTATGTATACATAAAAGGCAATTTGAGAGCCCCAGCTAATTTAGACTTTCCCAGAGTATCTATTTAATTATCAGGTCAAATGCTGCCTGGAAATCAACATTACAACAGAAGAGAGTTCCCCTGACCTCTATTAACTTCCTGGCAATTGACCAGAGGCTAAAACAGTGGACTGTTGTAAAGAGCCCTTTGTTAAAACCACTCTGTTCAGTTGGAATTAACTCATTCTCCTCAGACCATTTCTTAAGATGCTGTAATATAAACTTTGCTTAAACGTTTGCCCTTATGACCATCAGACTTCTTAATCTGTCATTTTTAGGATTTGTGGGGTACCGTGTACGGAGTTTAAAATTGCCCCTTTCCAATTTTCTGGGAAGTTCCCTTCTGTTATTGATTTAAATACTGGATGTTAAAATCTAACCCAACAGTCCACATTCTCCTTTAGTATAATAGCAGACAGGCTATTTTGACCAGTTGCTCTAGATAACCATTGTGCCTTTATAACGTTTTATATTGAGTTATTTATAAATCTATAAAAATAAGTTAATTATCCATCACATTCTCTTTTTGTATGGGATCAATGTTGCCCTTGGAAAAAGCAACTTCTAGATGGTTTATCCATGCGTCTTCTGGATCCATACAATTAGTCTTCATTTGTTTCATTTCCATCCCATTTGAAGTAATTTCCAGGTTTTTTACCATCTTCAGATCCTATTAACACTATTCTAACTTGTAGTTTTTTCAACAATAAATTTCCTGTAAGAAATTGGGTTACTTGTTTTGGGGGGTGAATCCCTACTCAAGCAGCAACCTCAATGCTTGTCATGGTGAAATCACAAACTCTAAACTAACCTGTGGTCAACCCTCTTGCAGATTGGCACAGAGGCATTGTGCAAAGTATTTATACAGCACTTCGAACAGTAATAAAGTGAAACACAACACAAGAAAACATTACACACCAATTTAAAAAATAGACTAAAAGTAATCAATAATGCAAGACCAAAACAACACAAATCCAATCAGTAGAACCACGGCTTTTCAATTTTCGAGATTTAAGTGATAATAGCGGCACAAAGAGCCAACTGTTGTAACCTGGTCACACCTGAACCGGACAAAGTTGAAGGTTCAAGCCAAACCAATGGAGCACGGGCTGGCTACAGGGACTCAGTTATGCCCACTGAACACAAAAACATTAAATCCTGGTTGTGGAGCGTTGCCAGGTCCTGCATCAAGGTTGGGTCATGCAGCCGAGGTGATGTGAGGTCCTGGTTGTAGATGCATCATGCCGCGTTAGATCCCTCGCATACCGGCTGGTTCCAAAGATGCTGTGGGACTTGCAATGAGTAGTCCTGCATTGTCGTCATGGCAGAGTTCCAATGAGGGGCTTGTGATGCGAAGACCTGCAGCAAGAATGTATTGTGCAGCAGCAATTCCAATGAGGCTGTGGACTGCGATGCAAATTCCTAAGTCGGGGTTGTGTCTCACAGTTGTTCCCATGCAAAGTTTTTGGGAGGTGATGTGTCGAACTGCGTCGGGTCTGCTGGGACCACAGTTGGGCTGGCAGAGTATCTTTAAGCCCACTTCCCTGGGCCCAGGACTGGGGTGGCACTACCGGGAGGCTAGGACTGGGAGGCAGATACCTGGTGCTCGATACAAGGTTGTTGAAGCCTGTTCTGTCCCTGAGGACCTGATCAGGAGGCCAGCCAACTAGCCCTTGGAGTGATTCTGGTGGTCCTAGGTTCAAGATGTAGGTCCAATCCTTCTCATTCATGTAGCAGTGCAGCAGGCAGCTGGACAGCAGAGTGACAATCCTTCTTGCAGAGCAGTACAGCAGTCTTGCTTCTGAGTCTTCAACAGGTCCACATGTGTACTGAAGAGTTGGTTCTAAGGGTTCAATATTAATACCTGGTGCCCACTTTGAAGTAGCAGAAGGTTCTGAAGGTTTCCACCCCTCTGGGGTGTCATGCATCCATTTCTTCCCTGCACTTGTCTGGGGTCACAAAAGACTAGTTCCAAACCCTCTGTGATTGTGCTCATGCAGAGGCTTTGCAATATGCATTTGTGGTAGGTAACAGCTCCTCCCACTCGTCAACACAAAGTGGCCTTTCCTGCCAACACCTATCTTCCCTTTGTTTCACAGGCTGGGAGCAATACACAAAGGCAAACTGCCAGTTACACCTAGTCATGTGACACAGGGACAGGGTGCAGGCACCAAATGGTTTGGGCATGAAAATGCCAACTCTCTAAAAGTGGCATTTTCAGAATTGTGACTTAAAATCCAACTTTAACATTAAAGAGGGCTTTTAATTACAATTCTGTAGACACTAAACCTGACCTTCTCACCTGCTCCCAATTGAAAGTTATCACTTATTAAATGTAATAAGTTAGCCTAAAGTTATCCTATTGGAGAGGTAGGCCGCACATTAGTGAAAAACAAACTTAGGAGTTTTTCAATACAAGGACACATAAAAATGAAAAGTACATATCCAACTGCGGGAAAATACACATCAATCAATTCACATTTTCCAACATCTCTCACATGAAAAGAAATACAAATATGTTTACATCCAAATGAAAAAAACTCATTATTCATAATAATCCCTAAACGCACTCCAAATTTTTATACCCAGTCTTTTTTTCCTTAGTCCTTTGATTGAAAATAAGCTCCACTCAAGGTTATATAGACTCAGCATTTTAGCACGCCATTGATGAAAGTCCGGTGGTTTTTCCTTTAGCCACTCCGTGGCTATCCACAGGCGTGCAACTGTCATTGCAAAAAAAATGAAATGGCGATATTGAAAAAGTGCTTCAGATGAATTGTCTTTTGGGATTTTGCCTAGTAACAACATTGCTGGAGTGATAACAACCGTTGATTTAATCACCAGAGATAAAAACTGTTCCAGGTCTCCAATATAGCCCTGGAGCTTAACACAAATATAAAAATATGTGTCGCCCCAGCATCATTTTCCCCACATCGGAAGCATTTGCCTTCATTTCCACCTCCCCATTTTGCCATTCTTTTAGGAGTATAGTATAAATCATATTGAGTTTTAAAAAACAGAGCTTTCAGATTTGCGGACATTAAGGCCTCCTTTGATAATATTAAAAGGTCCTCAACTTCTATCTCTAAATCTCCTAAAGAGTCTCTCCATTTCAACTTAACTTTCTCCATATCATCATTCTTAGCTAAGACCAAGAATTGATATATCACTGCGATTTTTACAGATCTCCGGATTCCTTCAATAACTTTATTTTGATTTAGGTTCATTCCTCTTCGATTTAGGTAGTCACGAATTTGTAAATATTTAAAAAAATAACATCTAGGCAACAAGTATTTATCCTTGATCTCTTCAAAAGATTTACAAATCCCGTCCTCATTTACCATATCTCCTAAGAACCTGATTCCTTTCTGTTGCCATTTTGAATTCATTACATCTGAGAAAATTCCAGGTAAAATCCTATGTGCATTAATAGGGGTGTAATACGATACTCTTCCTATCCCCATTGTTTTTATGAACCATTTCCAAACCTTAAATGCACCTTAAACCTTGTTCGTTTGTAGTAACCCGTCAATTTCTTTAACTAAAGAGTGCTTTGCAAATGCCCCTAGCTGAATATCAAAAATGTTCGGGCATTGGCCACCTCGGTTTCTTGCTCTCCAGTAATCAGAACCCTCATCTTTAACAAAAAACAAGTTACATAATTTAAAATTAAATCTGGGACCCCATCCCTCCCCTTAAGTACGGTAAAGTCATATAATTCATTGCCCTTCTAGGTCTTCTGGGGCTCCATATACATTTCCCACACCTGAATTGCAAAGCTTGTATTTTATCTTTAGTGATTTCTAGAGGTATGGACCTGAATAGGTATAGAACTTTTGGTAATATATTCATTTTTATAACATTTGATCGACCGATAATAGTTAAGTATAGCTGCTCCCACCTATCCAAGGATAGTTTAATTTTAGCCATTAGCGTGTTCCAGTTTACTTGAACTAATCCCGTCATGTTTGCCCTTATCAAAATACCTAAATACGTTACTTCCTTTACCACCCTGCAATCTTGCCATGTGACAGTCTCAGAGCAAAGAATTTGAGTTTTTGCCTCATTCAGTTTATATCCAGTTATTGTCTCAAAAACCTTCGCCAGATGCTCAATTTCTTTTATTGCAGTTTCGGGGTTAATTGTTACCACTGCAATATCGTCAGCGTAGGCAAAAACCGAGAAATTATAATCCTGGACTTTATAAGGAGGAACCAAAATGTTCCGACTTAATAACTCTATAAAGGGATTTATGTAAAGGGCAAATAAAAGAGGGGAGCAAGGGCATCCTTGTCGGGTACCGCGTGTAATTTTAACAGTATCCGAAAGTAAGCCCATAGCTGATATCTTTGCCATAGGGTATAAATATAAAGATTGAATTGCGTAAATAAACTTTGGCCCAAATCCCATTTCTCTCATTAAATTCCACAGATATCCCCATTGCACACGGTCAAACGCTTTTTCCGCGTCAAGCAGAAACAGCGCTAGATCGTTCTTTTTCACAGAGGCGATATCAAATAAAGAGATAACTTTATTGACATGCTCTACCGTCCCCCTTCCATGTTGATGGTATGAGACTAAGGCATTGGTCATGCATTGGGTCAGCTGATTGGCTAATATTTTAGAATATATTTTATTGTCTACATTTAACAATGATATCGGTCGACAAGACCCTACTAACTCTGGTGATTTACCCTTCTTGCAGAAGACTGCTATGGTGGCTTCGGCCCACGATTTTGGTGGATAGCCCAGCTGAGCATCTCGCATAATTTTTAATAACTCCTCTTTGATATCTTGATAAAATTGTACATATACTTCACTAGGTATTCTATCAGGACCTGCAGCTTTTCCATTTGCGAGGCTTTTAACTGCTTTTTCCACCTCTTCCTCTGTAATCATATCTTCTAGCCACTGTGCCTCTATAGGGTCAATCCTTTTTAAGCCCTCTTCTAACATTGCAACCCAATCTGATCTATCGCCAATAGGTCCTTCATATAACTCCGAGTAAAATTGTTAAAAAATCTTAAGTATTTCTTGTGGTTCCGAATGAGCCACCCCAGCAGAATCCAGCATTTGAGCAATATTTCTGGTTGATTCTTTTATTCGTAATTGGGCCGCTAGTTTTTTCCCAATTGCCTCACCATATTCATATTTTTCCATCTTAGATGTAAGAAATCTCCTTGCATTTTCTACGGACCAGAATCCTAGTACTTTCGCTCTATCCTTAGCCACGGTGTCCTCCAATATAGTTAAATCACTCCTCCCATTGACTATCCCCTGCATCAATAATATTTCAAATTGACTTAATTGCAAATATAATCTATCTAACTCCTGTCTCGCTTTTTTTTTATTCTTACAGGAAAAACTGATACATTCTCCCCGAAATCCAGCTTTAAAAGTATCCCAAATTATGGCCTGCGAGGTAGATCTCTTATTTTCTTAAAAAAATAATTTGATCCATTTCCTGATGTGATCTCTAAAATCACTATTAGCAACCAGCTTTCTATCAAATGTAAAGCAAGATTGTCTAGAATTAATTAACGCCATGCCTATCTCCAGCACTATCGGAGAGTGATCTGATGAGATCCTGGGATATACAGTAATTATCGCTCCTTGTATTACAGAAACAGGGGCAAAAAAATTATCGAGTCTGACCAATTTTTTGTGAGGATAAGAATAAAACGTATATCCGCTATCCTGCGGTCTTAGGTACCCCAAACATCCACCAACCCATGGTCTTGCACTAAATTTGATAATGCCTTATATACTTTTGGTTTACGACCCTTATACTGAGCGAACCCATCCTTCAAAGAACTATTGGTCAGATTATTATTCATATCCCCACAAATCAGTATAGGCTGAGGCCAAGTAACTAATTCCAAATTTATCTCAACTAAGGCTTCTGGATCATCTAAGTTAGCACCATAAATATTACATAGCGTCAGTTTTTTACCTTCCACAATAAATTCAGCAATTGCCCATCTTCCTTTTTTGTCAGCCAATGCTCTACCTGGTAATACATTATTACCCTTACACATAATGGCCACGCCCCGTATCAAACTAGATTGTCCTGTAGTAGTCACTAATGAAAATCCAAGCTCTTTTAAAACACCTCTATTTGACCAGGGTATGTGAGTTTCCTGCAAACATACTATATGTGGTGCAATATATCTTAATTCAGCTGCAACTTTCTGTCTTTTTATCACATTGTTTAGGCCAGGGACATTTAAAGAGCAAATTTTTAATCGTTTAGAAGCCATTTATCATATAGTACAATTCTTCCGGGGTTACCAAATACTTATTCTTCCCCTCCAACCATGGAGGTCTTTACAGAAATAACAAACATAGTAAATCATACCAATCAAAAATATTGAAATGCTGAGTATTTAAAACAGCAACAAAGTCATAAATATCATGCTCTATGCGCAGTTCGCTGTATTCAAGAACATTTTTCCCCCCTTTTCCCCCTGCACCCCTCCAGTGTACCACCCTTGCACCCCCCCCACCTAAGTGTCCCCCTCCTCCCCCCCCAACCCTTTACTGAGGCTTTAGGACTTATGGTCCTGTTGATGCGAGCTTGCCCCCATCTACCTGCCTTCGCCCGCGAGCATATTATTCACTTTAATTTAACTGAAGCATAAGACTTAAGCACCTACCAACTGATAAGAGGCCTTTGAAAAAGACATAAACTTGCAAAGAGTACCTTGGGTCATAAGTAAGTCAAGAAAAATCAGGCCTATTATATGCTCATTTCAATCAAATAACATAGTTACATTGTATCCATAAAGGTCTTAGCTTCCAGTGCCGTCATGAAATAATGGGTGCGTTCTCTATAGACAACTTTCATTTTTTTGCGGGGAACATCAAATGGGCTTGAGCTCCCTTAGATTGAAAGTCTGGTATAAGTTGTCGAAATTGCCATCTCAAATCCACAGTTTGTTTACAAAGATCAGGACGCACAAAAAAATCACAATCAAGAGCTTTTATCTTCTTATCTGGGCGTGCTTTTGTAAATATGTCCTCTCGCGCCAAAAAACTATTAAATGCCAGTAATATAGCTCTTGGTTTTTGGCCGCGGTGATCCTGATAATTTGCTCTAGCGTTAAAAGGGAACCGATGTGCTCTTTCCACTTCCCGCTCCCATCTTGTGGAATCTGGAAATTACTTTTTCAAAAGCTCTATAATGAACCCTCGGGGATCTGAGCCCTCCTTTCCTTCTGGAATTTGTAGAAACCGCAGGTTATTTCTGCGAGAGCTATTCTCTAAATCGATAAGTTTCCAGTTAATATCGTCCTTATTAGCAAGCTGTGTTGCCAATGCCTACTTCTGTTGCGTTACCTCATCTTCCAGCATAGAAATGCGCACTTCAGCTTCGGTTGCTCTTTCCAGAAATTCAGAATGCGATTTAGTCAAACGTCTGACAGAGTTTTGAAGTTTTTTACATGAATTCTGGACTCTCAAGCTGTCCTGTCTGTGTTCATCTCTATGCAGCATCATAGTCTTATATATGAGATCAAGTGAGATTTCTTCAGTTTGCTCTTCTCCTAAAAAAGATGCGCCCATTCTGCGGCCTTTATCTCCTTCCATAGTTTCTCCCTCCTGCGTTAAACGCAATCTACGAACTGTATGGCCATTCGCGTGCTCAGACCCTTGATCTTCAATTTCAAAACTACTATATAAACTTCCTTCACCCATACTCATGTGCGTAGCATATTGCTGCGCTAAGTCTTCGGTAGATGACACAGAATGTTCAGACAAGGAATAAAAATCAGCTGAGTCTGTGCTCTCTATGTACTTAGCTTGTGCAGAGGTTGAAGTTATATTCTCGTTTAGAATCGCCTCCACTTCTGGCTCTTTTTCCAGTGCCTCTATCACATTCCCTTCAATCTCTCCCTCCTCCTCTTCGTCTAGTTCAATCAAATGGGCGCCATTAGGTTCCAAGATATCTGGAAGTGCTTCCAACCCCAGCCCATTTTCAACCCGCTCAATTAATGCTTCTACAGACTCAATAGGCACAGAGTCTTTAACATGGTCTATAGTCGGAACAGACTTAGCGGATTTTGAAGCCTCCTTATTCTTCATTGAAATAAATAACTCGGGGATACCTTTAGTTGTTTTGGATGTCTCCAGCGCCGCATTGTCCTTCAAATGAGAGGTGCCTTTCCCGGTTTTATCTGGCTCTTTGGCACAAGTCTCCCCTCGAGTGGTATTCTTCATTGCACTCGGTACTTTAGATGCCACAGCGGGAGCTCGGGTTGGTGTTACTGCACTGTCCACGCCCGAATTTTGTGGTAATTCTGGCTCCCCCTGCATCTCGGATCCAGTGGCCCCTTGACCGCGTCCTCTCCGTCCTTTGGGAGGCATTCTGAGAGAGCACGTCGACTTTCCGATAGAGACGCTGGTATCCGTAGTCCGGCTGCACCAGGTGTGCCATCTTGCGAGAACCGCCCACAGCCTCCACCGCAGTTGCTGCAGTCTCCGCGGTCCAGCTCCGGTTCCAATCAGCGCCGCAACCAAAGGTGAACACATCAGCGTTCACGTTGCAAAGCGGTTTTTGAGAGTGATTTCCTCCAATTCCAAACAAATTCTAAACTCCCGCTCGAAGTATAAGCGGCACCGGCAGCTTCTAGTGTGTTTCTGCCTCAGTGTCAGCTGTTAGACGCCGATGTCCGCGAGGTCCTGCAGGAACAGCTTGCTCACGCGACCGACACGGTCGCCATCTTGCCTCCGGCCCTTGTCTTGACTTTTTAAATGCACTGCACCTTGCCCACTGGGCTGTTTAGGGCCTACCCAAGGGGTGACTTGTATGTATTAAAAAGGGATGTTTGCGCCTGGCAAGAGGTTTATCTTGCTGGATGGAAATGGCAGTTTAAAACTGCACGCACAGGCTGCACAGGCCTGAGACAGTTTTAAAGGGTTACTTAAGTGGGTGGCACAATCAGTGCTGCAGGCCCACTAAAGTCTTTGATTTACAGGCCCTGGGTACATGTAGTACCACTTTACCACAGACTTCTAAGTCAAATAAATATGTGAATCGGGTGTAAGCCAATGTTGCCATGTTTAAAGTAGACAGCAAAAGTACTTTATGCACTGATTACCAGTTATAAAGTGTGCAGAGTCCTAAAGCCAGCAAAAGTGAAGTCAATAAAAACAGGAACCTTGAAGGCAAAAAGTTGGGGGGAAGCACACCAAGGATGTCAGGTCCAACACTTCCTTTCTTTGTGTACTCTTATGTTAGAATGTTTTACTATTTGTATTAATTTTTCCATATACCAAGATATACAATTGTTGTTATCTACCTCTATTTCATCAATCGTCCATAAAAATTGCAAATTAGCTAACTTTATTATGTGTTCCTCCTCTATCCGTGTTGTTAAACGCCTTGGGCACTCCACCTGTGTAATTAAGATCTTATCTGTTTTCTTGATTCTACCTAATTGCAAAAAGGTTTGTAATAGGAAATAGTTACTACACTCTAATAGGAGGAAATGAAAATTGTCAATTTGAAAAACAATATAGTCAATTTGACATTGTTGTGAGCTTTTACAAAAGGTCTGAGCAGCTGGAACATCACCTAGAAATTGACCTTTCAAACATATTAACCGCTAAATTCATAACACCTCTTGCCAGTTATGATCGATCTAAGATGTTGTACATTCAAGAAAAACAATGTGTAAAAAATAAAAGGCAGATGATAATTCTTCTTTGTGTGCATGCCGTCATTATAGGTAATTCTTCGATTAAAATCACCTAATAACAAAATTACTAAATTTGCAGTTAAATTCATATGACCATCTCAATCCTCTGTATATAGTGGAAATTTTTCCTTATTGTACTTCCTTTCAAACAGATTCAGATAAATATTACCCACAAGGAAAAACTTAGGGCTGATTACGATGTCGGTCGGAAAGGCTCTGAATGACATTCGGTTTGTCCGAATCCAATTTGGAACCCGCGTTTCCGAACGATTACGATGTTAGGTATCCGTTCATCCTTCCGAATCAGTTCTGACTGCTATTCGGAGAAACTAAGTCAGTCTGAGCAGACTCGTATGGCTCTATGGACTGCGTTTCCAACCAAGCGATTACGATGTTGGATTTGGACAGCTGTTCCGAATCGATATGTCCGACACCAATCGGCTGTCAGAATCTGACTTTGGGGGCCCCTCGAAGGCCCCCCCTTCACCCAGAGGCCTCCAGTTGGGGCCCGTGGGAGTACCCAAGGGACCCCCCCCTTTGCAACCATTCACAGTGTGGCAGGCACCATGGGGTACCTGCCACATGGTGCAAGGTTTTCCGCAACCACCCCTTTTTTTAATGGGAGCCTGTGTTGTCGGTTGGAACACAGGCTCCCATTGAAGTCAATGGGAGTCCAACCGAATGGTGTTCGGAAACAGAAATCGGTCAGTCCGACTTCCTGAATCTGATTCGGTCGGAAACCATTCCGACACTGAGTCAGTCGGAATGGTTTCCGACCAACATTATAATGAAGCCCTTGATATCTACAGTGTTTGCCGGCTTATTTGAATCCAATCACATTGTGTAATTGATTGAAGAACATTACGAGCTATTTTTAGAGAAACTAAAGTTAATAAACCACCCGAAGGACAACCCAAAAATGTTGTTTTAGTATTACACTTCACTTAAAGCTTTCAAAGACCGGTAATTACCCACACATCCGTGTTTTTTAATACATTTCACCGCATTCTCTACTAGAATTTTATATATCTTCCCTGTTTTTGTTTATCTCTTTAACCAAAGCAGTCCTAACAAAACAGCTTCAGGGAGTGGAGGAAGAGATTGTCCTAGTCTACATCGCTTAAGCTATTTATCCCATACTCACCTTGACTTAATAACTTATAAAAGCTCCAAGTTTATATTTCCTGAACTCTGCTTTTCATTTTTCTATTGTTCACCCTAATTGTTATCAATATTTATAAACCGTCCTGTAGACTTTTCTTTATTTACCATTTTCCCATACATTACTGTTTTGGTCTACTGTTAAGGCTACAAGGCACTTCAAAAAGGGGTTTAATTGTAGCTGTTCTATTCCACTGATTGTGATTGGTTTTATTCCCTCTACATTTACATCTTTTTCTACTCTAATTATCAAACAACTTGCTACCAAAGAATGTATTAGGATTTTTGTTACCTCCCAGCGATCCTTATTCATTGTAAAGCCCACCCCGCTTAAATCTTCTGATATAAATAAACCTTGGGAACTACATTTTTTAAAGATCTTAAAAACCCTTTATTTAATAGTCTCAAATGTTCACTTTTTTTCCTTTCTTTTGGATGTCCACATGGATCCACAAACTTCTTTTCCCTGCAAACCATGAGAAATTCTCTTTAGATAGTACATGCAATAGGCTCTTCTCCCTGCTTCTTGAGTTGGTTTCCATTTATGGTTCTTACTTTACAGTTTTTATGAATGAGATACACTCCATTCCTGCATTTATCTAGAGAGCCTCTTTTATAAAAGACTAGCTACCCGTCGCGCGTTGCTGCGATCTCAGAAGAAAGGAAATTCAAGGAAAATCGTTGCTGCGATCTCAGAAGAAAGGAAATTCAAGGAAACTCGTTATGATAACATTAAATTTACATTGTGTCATTGTTATTGAAAATTTATTTATTTTATTTTTTTAAACATTTCTAAGTGTGGCTTGAGCAGTGCGTCCTCGATTGGCTTCCAATCTTGATTCTGGTTGCTCTCCTGTTTCATTCGAGCGGGCTTGAGCAGTGCGTAATTGATCATTTTCCAATCTTGATTCTCGTTGCTCTCCTGTTTCATTCGAGCTGGCTTGAGCAGTGCGTAATCGATCTGTTTCCAATCTTGATCTCATTGCTTGTTCGTTTGAGAAGAACGGGCTTGAGCAGTGCGTACTCGATCGGCATCCAATCTTGATTCTCATTGCTCGTTCGTTGGAGAATTACGGGCTTGAGCAGTTTGTATTCGAACAGCTTTTAATCTTGCTTCCCGTGCTCGTTTGTTTCTGAAGCTCGTAATGCCTTTTTCTTTCGTGCTTCTGATGTAGATTGACCAATTGATTTCTGATTGGGGGTCATAACTGTCGACGATGCTCGCAAATTCGCTGTCTATTTCAGTATTCGAAAGATTCTCCAAATCTAGTCCCCACACTTGCAGCGATTGTCCTTGTGCTTTGTTGATGGTCATTGCAAAAGCGAGTCGCACCGTAAACTGTAAACATTCAGTATTGGAAAGATTATGAGGGCCCTGGGGGCGGGGGCCAATATTTAACAAATGTTTCTTTTTTTTTGCCAGAAACCTTCGCTGGAGTGTACTCAACAACTTTTTAAAAAAATATTTTTTTTTTGCCAGAGACCTTCGGGGGAGTGTACTCAACAACTTCCTAAAGTTTCATGGCGATCAGATGAATGGTGTAGTAATGCATAAAGGACAAACAGACATACTTTGTTTTTATATATATATAGATACAGTCCTCCTCTTTGTAACCAACATTGGTCTGCAAGTATTGCAATTGTCTTTAAAACGCACACCTGAAATTTCCCAGCATTATTATTTAAAATTATTGACTCAAGTATGCCATGCACAGTTGTTTACATATAAAGCAACACATCTAACATGGATAATGATACACTTGCTCATGCCTCCATCACTGATGACATTGTTTTGCTTCTATTTTTACTATTTACCAAGTCATGAGTATTTATTACTTCATTATTTTGAGTATAAATTAGTTATGTGCTGGTAGCATTCAAGCACCCTGAAATATTCTGCATCTCAATCAACTGGTTAGGGGAAGATGATAGTGGTGGTTCTAAAAGATCTATATCTGGGAATGAGTTGATAAACAGATGGGTTATTTTTGCTGAGGCAGTAACTTCCTCTTGGATATCCCTGTTGTTTCTTTAGTGGTTTGAATGTTAGGCGAGTGCTCCCTATTTCCAACTCTGAGATGCTTTCCAACAAACTTTTTTATGGAGGAAGCCAGTGACTGTGCTGATGAGTTTACAGTTCCTCCTTCAACATTCTCGGCTGGGGTTGACCTATCTCTCTTGAGTGTTGTTTCTGTTACTCAAAGAAATATGATGTGGAGGAGTCTTCGCAATTGTGGAGAGGTTCTCTTCACCCCTGTGTTTGAAGTTGATTTCTTCTGCCCATTCCTTCCTATCTTTCTTCTCACCTTCTCTGTGAAAAGTAGTGTTTTAATGGATCTTCGTCTGCCTGCAGGCATGTTGCGCAGCATATATGACCATATTAAAGGTTCGGTATACAACCGTTTCAACGCAACTTTTACAACGGACTACTTTTACAACGCAACTACTACAACGCAGGATCCTTTACATCAAATGCCTTTACACAGCATGACTTTACATAGCAGATGCTATTACAACGCATGCCATTACAACGTAAGTATAGGTAAGTATATTATTTTATTTAAACATTTATTTAATTCCAAAAAATGTTTACATTAATTTAATAAATATTAAAAATAAATTAAATAAATGAATTTAAGTAATTTTATATATATAGTTTTGGGTTATGGGGTACAGGGGTATTTTTAGGGTTCAGGGCTGGGTTTGGGTTATGGGGTACAGGGGTATTTTTGGAGTTCAGGGCTGGGTTTGGGTTTTGGGGTACAGGGGTATTTTTAGGGTTCAGGGCTGGGTTTGGGTTTTGGGGTACAGGGGTATTTTTAGGGTTCAGAGCTGGGTTTGGGTTTTGGGGTACAGGGGTATTTTTAGGGTTCAGGACTGGGTTTGGGTTTTGGGGTACAGGGGTATTTTTAGGGTTCAGGGCTGGGTTTGGATTTTGGGGTACAGGGGTATTTTTAGGGTTCAGGGCTGGGTTTGGGTTTTGGGGTACAGGGGTATTTTTAGGGTTCAGGGCTAGGTTTGGGTTTTGGGGTACTGGGGTATTTCTAGGGTTCAGGGCTGGGTTTGGGTTTTGGGGTACAGGGATATTTTTAGGGTTCAGGGCTAGGTTTGGGTTTTGGGGTACTGGGGTTTTTTTAGGGTTCAGGGCTGGGTTTGGGTTTTGGGGTACTGGGGAATTTTTAGGGTTCAGGGACAGGTTTGGGTTTTGGGATACTTGGGTATTTTTAGGGTTCAGTTTAAAAAAAATACTTTTTATAAATTAAACAAATTAATTTAAATATTTATTTATTTATTTAAAATAGTTCTTTAAAAATTAAAATTTAAGTAAGTTTTACCCCTACACTATCCAGCACTTACCCTACTATTACACTCCCCTGGAGTTAGAATATTATTTAAAAACACCTATACCATTTTTTTTAAATATATATATATATATTTACAAATAAATTAATTAAAAATTAATTTGATAAATAAAATAAATTAAATATTTATTAATTAATTTTTTTTATAAAATAATATACTTACCTATACTTACGTTGTAATGGCATGCGTTGTAATAGCATCTGCTATGTAATGTCATGCGTTGTAAAGGCATTCGTTGTAAAGGATTCTGTGTTGTAAAAATTGCGTTGTAATGGTGTGCGTTGTAAATGTATGCGATGTTACGTCATACATCCTAAAGGTTCGGTTGATGTATCACAGGATGAAACCTCAACTCACCTCCTCCCAAATCCCAAAACAAATCATTGCGAGTGTAGGATTTCTCTTACTTCTCTAACCATCTAGTAGCATCACAGTGCTGCTCTTCTCCTTACCTATAATCCTTCAACCTTAAACTTTTGCTGCCTTATATATTGATATAATATTTCCAGGTTACTTGCTTCCCTGGCACCTGAAACAGCTGAATGTGCCTTGCCTATCTGACTGCACAGCCCAGCACGTACGTTCCACGCACTTTGGCCAAGTCTATGGCACCATGCCATGTGCCCAAACCCCTCCAGCTCCTTGCAGAGACAGGACATGGTGGTGCACTAGCGGGGCTGAGTCCAAGTCTAACGCCGCATTTAGCAAAGCTGCTGGGGCAATGGCATTCTGAAGTACCTTGTTGCTCCGCCCCATTGCTCCTTACAGAGGGCCAAGCTACTCCATTGATGTTGGAAATGTCAGAGGAGGGATTTGCAATTTTAAATAGCACAGACTTGGCCTAAAGACATCAGAGCACTTTACAAGAGTGAAGGAGATATGATCTGATTAACAAACATTTTTAAAACAATGTATACAAACCAGGAAAACAAAGGACCAAACAGTTTTTACCTGCAGGGGTGCTGCTGGATAAGAAATACTTAGCTAACAATCATATAAAAAGCTGCAAAGCACCAAGACAGCAGAAGGAGCAAACACTTTGTAACAGGATAGAGTTAGACCAATCAAGTCAACAGAGGAGATGCATGCAACAATATCAATTTTAACTAAAGTGTTGATCAATTAAGAGAATTTTAAATTCCATTTAGAATGTGAACAGACAAGAAGTTGTGTCTAAGGCTTATAGGAGGGAGTTCCAAAGCCTTGAGACCAGAGAATGCTTGTCTCATGCAGCTTTCTTCCCTGAATGTTTGAGGTTCGAACAGGAGGGACTCAGTGTTTCTAATCTTCATTAAGCTCTAGAGACCTTCAAATTTCCAACTAAGTAGGAGGGAGTGATGTTGTGGAGGACTTTGTGAGTAATGCATGCAATCTTAAATTGAGCTCTTGCATCAATGGGGAGATATTGCAGGGTGCAGAAAATAGGAGAGACTGTAGCTTGTCCCAAAGTGAGCAACTACATTGATTACTAGTCTCAGAGGAGCTACGTGTACTTTAGAGAGACCTGAGAGAGTGAGTTTCCATAATCAAACCTGGAAAGGGCCATCTCTTGGACCAGGGGTTTCACGTCCGCCCCAGGAATGAACTGCCTGATGCCCCAGGGGCGGTGGGTGACATTTGAAAGTGGTGGGGCGCAAAGTGATTTGCATACAGCACCGTAGCCAGCGAGTGCAGCGAGCCTGCCCGAACCCCAAAAGTGGGGTTTGGGGGGATTACCCCCCCCCCAAGAAAATTTTGGAAAAAAAGGAGAAAATCGTGCATTTTCAAGCACATTTGAGAAAGCAGGAAGGTTAAGAAAGCAATTGTGAAAGTGCAGTTATTACATTAATAGATGGCATAACATAGGTAGCTGCCACTGGTTGCTTAATAGAGTCATATAGTGTGCCCATAAATCAAAACAGTGTGGTGCAGATATACAAGACCACAGAGGATTAAGAGAGTCATCTGTAAGAGATTCACTGTCAGCAATGAAGATTAAGGTGAAGCCTAACATATTCTTTCCATGAAAAACAGACATCCTGTGTATGTCATGGTTCCAAAAAATGATCTTATAGTCTGGAGGGCTTTCTTTATATAAGATTGGGTGGGTTGTCGTCTATCAGCCAGACTTTTTTCAACTTTTCTATCAGGTTAACTAGTCGGTTCAAGCCATAGATAACTGAAGTAAATGTTAAAAGCAGGAGCAATGGTCAGTCAACCGTTAGTTTGCAGCTGTATGGAGTGTTGGTTGATTTGGTTATGTGGAGCTGTGATGTTACGGTATGAAAAATGAAATCCATTTTCAGTTGACCCTTGGAGGTGCAGTGGTAGAGGGTTTTACATTATTTATTGGCAGAAAGTTATCTTGCAGATGCCTTTTGGCCTAAAACCTTCATCTGTGTATCAAAATGCTTTCAACTAGGAGCAAAGTACTTAATTGGCTTAAATGCTACATCCTCCATTCTCATTGGTGACTTAATGGTGAGTTCTTGGCCAATGAGAGTACTGATTTGCTCTCACAGTGTTCTTGAGGCAGCCATGCCGTTCCGGTATCAAACCCCCTCTGCAATCACATAACTCTGCATTTGGGTCCACATGCTCATTTAACACTTTACCCTGATTGGCTGACTCCGATGATGATCACGGGACCCAACAAACATTATTGGGCATGTTGTTATAAAAGTCCACCGTTAAATAGTATTCCGTATTGGTTGTCACATTACCCTGGAATGAAGTGGGCCAAGTCTTGGTGCAACTTTAACCTCTCACCACCAGAGCCGCTGGATGTTGAAACAGGTAAATACCCGAAGGCGTAGGTTAAATGGCTTGGCATCCTCAAGTTTGTCTAACTCATGACCTCCATTGGTCGACTGAAAGTCCTATCATTAGCGGTTCAAGCGGTGTGTAGATTATCTCAATTTCTTTAAGTCCCACTGCAAACGCTGAACTCAGGGCAGGTGCATTTGAAATTTGTGAGGTGGGGACTCGTGTGTTTCTCAACAGCTCATTTAAACAACCATTTGCTATGCAATAGGTCTCGCATTCACGCAAGTTTAAGCTATTGGCAATACCTTTTAATTGTGTTTTGGGTTTTAAAACATAAATTAAAGGCATTGATATTTACATTGCTATTAGCTTAAACTCTCGCAAATGCGAGACCTATTGCACTACAAATGCTTGTTTTTTGTTCCCCCGCAAAACGCCGTAATTAGGCCCAAGAATTATCATTCGGAAACCTTTCTAAAATGAAAAGGAAAAGAAAAGCATTTTGCTAGATATAATAGAACAATGCTTGGAAGTAAAGAATAGCTATGTCCTCGCCCCATGTTAAGCATGCTAAATAGAAAGTCCGTCTTCAAATTGCTGCATTTTATTTCCATAATTCCACTGAATTTCCATTTCATCAAGCAAGTTCATAACAGCTGCCTGGCATCTAACAAAACCCTAACTAGCTGCCTCCGCCACTTACCCACTCCCTCCTCACATGGTAGGCGTGAGCCCGAAGCAGCCCCTGCAGGTCACGAGGCCCCGAAACAGGCCACAAACCCAAACCACTATCTCCACTCATCCACCCAGCTGTCCCGGTCAACAGAACACCAGCAGCACCCCTCTGCCAATGCCCAACCACTTCGCCTGAGAGGCACAGCCCCTGATCGCGACTGGTGCACCCAGGAAGCTCTACCCGCACTTCTGTGGAATGCAATAGCGATGTTTACCCCTTGTTAGTGAATGTCGTTTGTCCTAGGTCATTCAAGTTTAATTAATTAGGAGCAAAGCCTCCTAACACATGTCCGCAAAGAGAAGCAAATGTCCTGCGCAGGGCTAAGCCACGCTTCCCTCATGTTAGTGCTGCCTGTGGAAAACCAGTGCTATAAACATATTGCAAATTTAGCTTGCACTGTTGTGGCCCATTTCTATTCAATACCGATACCCTCCCAACCCACTTACTACTTACTTACTTACTTGCTAGTTATCATGCATCAAAGTTATGAAAAGCACTGCCATGTGTTGCAATAGTAGGCAAAAACGGTAGCTCCCCTAGTGTTAAAATTGACATAGCCGAGAATTAGTTTGGGACAAAATGTGCAGCATATTGACTTTCCATGTACAGTCCAAACCACCAGGATACAAATGTCTGATCTCACAGCAGCAGGAACAACATCACCACAGATATCCTGACATTTTCTTGTCATGTGTAAACTGCAGCTCACTCCCCTTGCCCCCCATAAACCCAGAGGAGGGCGTGCGTTTATCCACTGAGGCACAATTACTTCTGTTATGCTCCAGTACCTCGTGGAACTATGGACACAGTACTAGAAACAACGGAAACCACAGATCAAATATCCCCATCCAAAAAAGAGAGAAACTCCAGTGACACCTGGTGAAGCAGACACTCCCTGCCATAGACCATCAAGTGCACACTGCAGTGCGACAGCAATTAACTATCACGCCAACCTTCATACGAAATACACCTTATAAACCAGATGCAATATGCCTTTCATTCCAGAAGCATCCATTGTCCAATATTGGCACTGCGCTTCTTCCAACACAACTAAATTACCCACTTCCCTTGCCATACACACTGCAGCAACCAAGCACACGAAAACTCAAGGAACTAGTGTACAGCACCCCTAACCCCTACTCCGCACCCCTTCATGCCAGGAGCGGGCCACAAGGCAGCCACTGACTGCACCCAGGATGCCTAAAAAATTAACAAATGCAAACCCTGTTATTTTAACATAACCACTTCTGCTTGCCCAGCCTTTCCAGCCCTAGCAGCACGTTCGGTTCTCCCAACGCACATCCACTCCGCCGAGACGCATGCTGCCTGTCATAGCGATAATAACTAGTAATGTGACTTGAGCTTAACTTTGAGAGGGGATCTGATAGTGATACTCTCCACACAAGCACGCTCAGGAGGCCCTTGGGGTTCTCTCTAGCTGAGCACAGGCCTTCCGTTCCCAGATCCGGGTGCTCATAGTTCAGTTTCCGCTCCTGGTTTTGAGCCCGTCACCGACCTCTTCCTAGCACAGCCTTGGCACAGTCGTCCCCTCTGTAGTCTAGCACGCTATCTCTGTATCTCCCGCCCCCCTTGTGTGGTGACCGGGGGCCCTCTGCTCAGCTGCTGCCTGTGTGCACGTGGCGAGTCTAGAAGTGCTGTGCAACACCAGGACAGCGTCACGGCGCGCGCGTCCAGAATGACCAATCACTGCATGGCTTCACAATGAAGTCACAGAGTGATTGGCCATGCAGTGCTGAGCCTGAGCCAGTGTGCCACCCACCCACGCGCGGCATCCAATAATGGATTGCCAGCCCTTCGGCGCGGTGGAACCAGCCAATCCTGGCGCTGCATGCAGCGCCAGGATTGGCTAGGGGGGGCAGACTGACTCCTCGCCCTGGCACCTTCCATACCACGGGGCCCGGCTACAGCAGCACCCCTCCCCCGGCCCCTTCATTCCGTATGAGCACTTCTTGCCAGCGCGCCTGCTCGGGCTAGGTGCAGCCCTAAGTTCCTCATGCACACACCGTACTGCTGCTGGCCTGCTGACGTCTGCAGACTGTCACTCAGCAGACCAGCCAGCCAGACCCACCCCCTGCACACTCCCTATTGAATCGGGTGGGTCCCGACCCGCAACCCGGATTGAAGCGCTGCACAATATGGATTGAAGCGCTGCAAAAAATTCAAACATTCAATTATATTTATTTGTGTATGCGGTGCGTCCAGGCTTAGTGGGGCTACGCCCCTACGCCCCTATGGACGCACCGCGGCTGTGCTGCCCCAGATCAGTCTTAGCTGGTGGCGTGCACCTTTGGCCATGTCTTAGATTTGCCTCTGGAGGTCTAGATGGTAGCCAAGGATAAAACCTATTAATTTGGCACTTTCCGTAATAGCCAGCTTGCAGTTATGGTAAGAGAATGATTCAATCAACTCTTGGAGTGGGAGGTTGGATTTTTTTGCAAGATTAGTAAAAAGTCTGTTTTTGTTTGATTATGTTTTAAGTGATGGTTAGTAATGTATTTTTAAATCTTATTGAGGTAGGCAGAGAGTAAGATGATATCTTCAGGAGATGATACCTTCAGGGAGATCTGGTAGCATCAGCCTATTTAGGATATAAAATTCCAGATTTTCTCAAAATCTCACTATCTCATCTTTCTGGCAGCCGTGATAATATTAAGATTCAAAGACAAGGGTATTTCTCTCCAGAATTTTTTGAGAAGCCTCAAATATTTTCTGTAGGCATATACATGCTTCGAGAACCAAGTGAGAGAAGGCTTAGTTCTTTTACTCTTGCAAACGTATTCGTTAGGGTTAGCTGTAGGACAATGAGTTAGGTTTGGGAGGAAAAGAGAAGAATGGTTGCTGAAGGGTGTTTTGAGAGGAAGAAGAATGGAGGGGATAGGATCATATGTGGCAGGATGTATACGAGAGGCTGCTGGAGAAAGCAGTTCATATTAGAGATAGATTAATTCGTGTGAGACTGGGAAGTACGTCAGGGGGCGGTAAAAAGGAAAAAGGAAATGGAAAGGTGGGGGCCGACATTCAATTGGAGGGGTGTTAGAAAGGAAGAATGTAGAAGGGATATCTATGGATGGTTGTTCAAAGGAGTGTGGGAGAGTTATGGGGAAAAATTGGTCGTTGAGATGTGTCAAAATATTGAAGTTTAAAAAAACGATGGGGTAGAGATACAGCAGGAGTAATGACCAGCTAAGTGTAAAGGTAGTTAAGATGAGTAGGGGTAGAAGGATAAGGTGCTCCTTGATGTCACAAAGTGGCAAAGGAGGTCAATTCAATATTGGACCAACTGGGAGCAGGGAAGAGTGATCCTAGAGGTGGCAAATAGTCAGTTTGAGTCAAGTCAAGGTTGGCTTGATTAGGAGCAGAGAGATCAAAGGGTGGCAGTAGAAGGAAGGCAAAATTAGTGTTGAGAGATCGAAAAAGACAATCTTGTAAGGCAAAGTCTGCATTGTTGGATTGGAGCATATTCTTTCTGGTGTTGTAGATGGAAAAAGAAAAACTGCCATGGTAGTGTGAAGAGTGTGTTAACTTAAGTGTTCGCTTATAGAGGATGCTATTTGCTGAAGAGAGATTTAGGGTTATGAGTAGGACGTTAAGCCTACAGTCCATGTTTTGAGAAAAACTTTGAAGCCCAGTTTTGAGGGACCTCTTCTGAACGTAGACATACTGATCTGCAATCAGAGGGCTTGATTCAGAAAGGGCTTCTGCATTTATTGGCAGATGCTCTGCAGTCATTGTGGGGGCGCCGCACTCATGGCATGACCTCCGGATTGCAGTTTCCATTGTGGAGGTCCAGCCACAAATGCCATGAACGCAGAGGCCCTTTATAAATCGGGCTCAGGGTTTCTGGGGATTCCCTTAGAATCTCATGTTTCAAGTTTTTCATGCTGTATTTTGATAAAGGAGGATAAGTGATTATAAAGTAATTGATTTCAGCTTCCGAGCACTGTATCAAGAGGGAGAACGAAGCTTAGAAGGCCATTAGGCATAATGATAGGCATCTGAAAGGGCTGGAGAAGTAATTCAGGCAGTAATGGAGTAGATGGCACAAAATTAGTGTTGATGGGATATAGATGGCCAGAATTGTCTGAGAACTGAGAATCTTATCCTACCTGTATTGCGCAGGTTGATGAGTGAGCTCTGCCTCTATATAGAAGGTGGGGGGCAGTGAGGAAAAAAAAGGCTCTTAAACTACACCCCAGTGCCCCTCTCCCTCCACACCCTATGTTGTCACACAGAGAAGCCCTGAATATCTCCTGCCATTTTTGTAAAATATGTTTTTATTGACATTTTGATAATATAAAACCACAAAAAGCGACATTCCCGCTTAACTTCCCTCGCAGGGGGCACGGTATCGGGCATACAGACTCATTGAACTCGGTTGAGCAGTAAACTCTGGCCGAAGGATCACAGTTCACATCTAGCAGGAGAGCATTGTTCAGCTCCGACTCAAAGGTCCAAGGTTCGCAGCAGGCATCATTTCAGAGCGAGGTATTGCTAGTTCACCGAGTAGCTGGTCTGGAGCCCTAATCTGCATCCCGTACCTTTCCACCAATTCACTGTGCTGGCGTCGCCAAAACTCCTCTCCCAAAACCCCTGCCCACCCCCACCCCTTCCCTCCCCGCTCCCCAGTGGTGGTAACTCCCATTCATTCACAGAATCAACCATCCAAGGCAACTCAGTTCTGGAATAGATGGAGGCCTCGCAAGCCGCTGGATAGAAAGCGGACCAGAGGACCCCAGCGAAAGGAAAAATTCTGAAATCATTCCGGAAAATGTCTGCCATCCTTTCCATACTTAGCAGTTTCCACAGCCTCGCATGCCATAGAGCGAGCGCCGGAGCCTCCTTTTTTTCCAGGCTGCAGCCAGGGTCAGTTTGGCCGCTCCCGTACACAACCATAGGATATTTTTATACGCTCCTGTCTGGTGTTCGAGTTCTGGGTCTTGAAGGCCTAGCAGAATGTGATCAAGCGTGTCCTTGACAGGGTAACCCAAGATCTCTTTAATGTGGGAGAGGATTTCCTCCCAATAGGGTCGGATGATAGGGCAGTCCCACCATATATGGCGGAAGTCACCCAGAGCTCCACAGCCCCTCCAGCATCTATCTGAAGAGTCCGGGAAGATCCTTTTCAATTTGGCTGGGTACATATACCAGCCCATTGTGGTTTTAAGATGGGCTTCTCGAAGATCCAGCGAGTGGTTGTGCTTCGCGATGTCAAGCCACAGATGGGACCGCTCGCCATCCGCAATGGGGTGGCCCAGAATGTCCTCCCAAAGGCTCATACACCGTGGCCTAGGAGATGTTGAGGTGGAGAGCAGGAGGTCAAACAGAAAGGAAATAGTCCCCTGCATGCTGGAAGTCTTTGCAAGAAATGCCTCAAAGATAGTGGGTGGTCTGGTAGCCGCGTCTCTAACTGAGGGTGATAGTGCCCAGTGCAGTATCCGGGTGTGGTGGAATTGTTCCAGCGGAGGGACCGAATAGTCCCGCATGCAATTAGCGAACGTGAGTGGAGCATCCCCATGGAAGAGATGTGTAAGGGCGTAGCAGCCCCCGGCCCTCCAGGCTTCGAAGAGACCCTCGCGTTCCGCAGGAGGAAAGGCAGGGTTAAAATTTATCTGGGTACATGGGGATGGGAATGACGTCCATCGTTCGTCATGGGAGACCGAGTCCCATAACCTCAGGGTGGTACTCGTGGGAGTGCTGATGTACGCATTTCTAGGTCTATCCTTCTTTGGCTTCCATGCTAGGTCCCAAATCGTCCTCCCCGCCACCGATCGGTCCATGTGCAGCCAATGCTTCTCAGACTCGGGCTGCGACCACTCTACAAGTATCCGGAGCTGCGCCGCCTTGTAATACAGGTGCATATCTGGAAGGCCCACTCCGCCCTTCTTCTGAGGGCGTCGGAGAGTGGCAAAGGAGAATCGGGCACGACCACCATGCCAGATTTAGCGGAGCATTATGGACCGGAGGCGGCCAAAGAAGTCGCCTTCGGGAACCACGGGGAGGGCCTGGAAGAGGTATAGCAGTTTAGATAAGAGGGACATTTTAATCGCGTGAACCCGCCCCAACCACGAGATGAACATGGGTTTCCAACGGCCCAGGTCCCCCTGAATCTTCGTCAGAAGCGGTGGGAAGTTAGCGGCATACAGCTTCCCGATAGTGGGGGTCAGGTGGATCCCTAAATACACTAAGGAAGTGAGGGACCATGGAAGCGGCGATAAGAGTCGAAGGCGGTCGGCCTCCGCTGCGGGAAGTGTAAGGTTGAGAATGTAGGATTTATTCAGATTGACTTTAAATCCTGCAACGTTCTCGAAACACTCCAAGGCTTCCTGGACATTAGGGAGGGAGAGGGCGCTGTCCGCCAGGGACAGCAGAACATCATCCGCGAAGAGAGAGATCTTATGCTGTTCCCCCGTGAAGGGTATTCCCCGAATATCCGGGTTCTCTCTAATCGCCACCGCGAGGGGTTCGATGCTCAGGGCAAAAAGTAAGGGCCAGAGGGGGCATCCCTGCCGAGTACCGCGAGTATGTGGGAAGAAGGCGGAGCAGTGGCCGTTCACCGCGACCCTCGAGTGGGGGCTGCTGTAGTTTGCCCTGAGCATTGTGAGAAATGCGGGGGGAAATCCAAATGCCTCCAGGGTCCGGAACAGAAAGTTCCAATCCACTCGATCGAAGGCCTTCTCGGCGTCAAGGCCCACCAGGACCGCCAGAATCTTAAAGCGGGTGGCCTTCTCAATGAGGTGGACCACTCTCCTGGTGTTGTCGTGTGTCTGGCGGCCCTTGATAAAGCTGGACTGGTCCGGGTGGATCAGAGCCGGCATTAAGTCCTGCAGTCTACGCGCCAAGATAGAACAGTACAACTTGGCATCTATGTTAAGTAGGGCGATGGGCCTGTACGATGAGCAAGATGCAGGGTCCTTCGCAGGTTTCGGGATGATTGATATCGACGCCTCCGCCATGGAACCTAAAGTCATTCCCGTTTCTCCCATGGTATTGAACAATTGCGTCAAGAAGCTACTAATGTCCGAAGTGAAAGTCTGGTAGAACAGCGCGGTGAAACCGTCCGGGCTCGGTGCCTTGTGTGGTTTCAGCGCTTTTATTGCATCTCTAATCTCCTCCTCCGTAATGGGGGCCGCAAGGAGCTCGTTCCATTCCGCGGAGACCTGGGGGAGCGGATGCGCACGTATGTATTCCTCCTGAGCGGTCGGAGACAAGGCCTCCCACGAGTAATAGTCCCCAAAGAGGTTCGCCTTATCCCCATCTCGGTGCATCAGGACGCCCATTGGATCCCGGATACCTCCTATGTACTCCTTCTCCTTTTTGTCCCTGAGTTGGCGGGCCAGATGTTTCCCCACCTTGTTCCCCTGGGAATAGGATAGGCGCCGCAACCTAAGTAGGGTAAGTTCCTCCCGGTTATTGTAATGGGCTCTAAGTTCACTCCGAACGGCCGTCAGAGGTCGGAGCGTCACCCTAGAGGGGTTTTGTTTGTGCGCCTGTTCGAGTGTTGCCAGTTCCCTTTCCAGATCTTCCCGCTCAATGCGTCTCCTTTTGTTGAGCGCGGAATTAAGTGCAATGCACTTTCCCCGTATGGTACCTTTGAAGGCGTCCCATATAGAGAGGATGGAAGTGTCTTCCACTCGGTTGAGGTCAAAGAAATCGCGGATACTCTTCCGCAGCTCCTTGTAGTACATCTCATCCTGGGTTAAGGACGGTGGGAAGTTCCACTTGCGATAGGCTGTCGTCATAGGGGACCATGTTAGACAGAGCGCTAGCAGGCTGTGGTCCGAGACAGATAGGGGAAATATACTGCCCTCTTGGAGCTCACCTCGTAGGGATTGACTCACAAACATATGATCCAGTCGAGAGTAAGAATGATGGACATGGGAGAAAAAGGTGTAGTCCCTCACCTGAGGGTGGAGGGCACGCCATCCATTGAGAAGGCCTAGGTTTCCAATCATGTCCTGGGTGTCCGCGGCAAAAGTGCCAGCGTCGGACCTCAGGCGCTGGGAGCAGTCCAGATCTCTGTCCCAAACCAAGTTAAAGTCCCCCAGGACCACAAGCTCCCCCTCTACAAACTCCTCCACCACCCGAAGGAGATCTCGTAGGAAACCGTTCTGGCCCACATTTGGGGCATAGAGGACCAGGAACGTACATGTCCTGCTTAGTAGCACCCCTTTGACCATCAACCAACGTCCCTCCCCGTCATTCTGGACCCCCATCGGTTGAAAATGGAGGGTGGAGCGAAACATCAGGGCCACTCCCCTATGCTTCGTAGCTGCGGACGACCGATAAATGAGGGGAAATTGTTTATGCTTCAGTCTAGCTTCATCTTTGCGGGCCAGGTGCGTCTCCTGGAGGCCCACCACGTCTAAGTGATGGTCAACTATGTACTTCCAAACCTTCTGGCGCTTCTGTGGGGAGTTCAGACCCTTAACATTCCACGTGCCGATGACCACTGGCATTACAGAGCAGTCCTCCCCTCACGCTCAACTAGATGGCTCATATCAATCCACTCACGACCATTCCATCCAGGGCGGGTCAGCCGTACTATCTCCCATCGCAGGTCACACCCGCCATGTTCCACCCCTTTACAGGGGGCCTCTGGGAAAGGCCCATGCATCATGGTTCTAGTCCCCCTCACTCCCCCATCCCGCCCCCCCCCCAACCAGCCCCGGGCAACCAGGCAAGTTCCTCGCCACCTCCCTCCCCACCCCCAACCACCCCACGAACCAAAGTGGCCTTAGGTGTCCGCAGGAGAATCACTCCAAAGGAGCACATTCTCCTGCCATTTTTAAAACAATGAAAAGTAGAGGATCTCAGTACCAGAGGGACATCTGCTCGGAGCATGATGTAGGGGCAGGTGGTCTATTTGTTGAACTGGCTTTATGGGAAAGTAGTCTTTCTTTGAAATGGTGATGGAAATGTGAGCCAAGTTCAAAAGTTGGTGAGTAATAATTATAAGAGGTATAATCATTGCTGGGTGGTATCATTTACATTGAAAAGCAGCTGTCCTTTTTCTGTGATATCTTGCAGATTCTTATTTTGTGTCCGAAGGAGAAGAATATTACTCATTAAAGATATTATCAAAATTAGAGAGCTATCATCACATTAAGAACAGCATTTAAAATCAGAGTTGGGTACTATGTTTTAAACTGAGAACATCAGTTATTTTTCTATAGTCTCTTGCGGGTTTCTGTGTGCGTACCAAAAGCAGAGGAATAGTAATTGTTAATGTTACAATCAGTGCTAGAATGGGAAATATTTTCAATAGGAACCTATAAATTGGGGTAAGGGTCCAGCACAGAAAGGAGGTGAGGTTATGAAAAGCAGAGTCTGACAGTGAATATATATATATATATATATATATATATATATATATATATTACCTACTGGCGGTCGCCAGTAGGTATATATAGTTAGGATTTTTTCCCTATGGGATTTCTGAAAATTCTATGCCTAATAACTTTTGCGTTCGTGGACGGAATTGGCTGAAATTTTCAGGAAAATGGCACATTTTGTTTCTGAGCAGACCTTGAAAATTTGGGGGGGTTTTGTGGAGGGGGGGCCGAGAAAAAAGGGGGGTCCCAAAACGCCTTTTTCCCATGTTAATTTCCATAGGGCGGTTGGACTCACTTTTAGCCCGAACGGCTGAATGGATTTTCACGAAACTTGGCAAAATTGTAGGGACTGTTAGCCTGATGTGCCTTTGCTAGGTCTCAATATATGTGCTTCAGTGGATTTTGAGAAATTAACGTTTAAATCAAGATATATATCTGTAACAGCGCTCCGGGCAGCTATCCGGTTAGCGAACCTTTCGCGTAACGGAACTTTGCGATGAGAAGCTGATTGGCCCTCCGGTGTCTGTCAACATTCTAAACAGTCCGGAGCGGCCGCCATCTTGTCTCTCGGTAGGATCGAGAGACAAGAGGAGGCCAAAACAAAGGGGGAAATTACCATAAGGGGGCATAGTAGATCCTCGTTGACCCCCTAGGTTTTATGTGGAGGTTTTAAAAGGGCCTAGGAGGGTCCAAAAAAAAAAATTTTTTTTTGCGTGGTAAGCGCCAAGTTCGCGAACCGGATAGCTTTCTGGGCAGCGAACTTTATGGATAAAAGAATGAAAGACTTTTCTAATACTGTATGTTAATTGTTTGTTGTTATGCTTTTTGTCCTTATGATATACATTTAGAAATGTGTGGTACATATGGGTAAGGTGAGTTCTGTAAATATCAATTTTAATGCTTAGAGTGCTGTACTTCTGGGTAGTGTTTTTTTTTTATAAAAAAAAGAGGCCTCACCTCAAAGAAAGCTCTTGAAAGCACACATCTTATTTGCATCCTAAAACAATCATTTACAATGTTAGACACAATTTTATTATGACTTTACATCTTTTTTGCGCTGCTATTGCATCACTATTGTGAGACATTAGCAGTGCAAGAAAAACATCATGTTCCAAAATAGGCCTCAGTTCAGCAATATCAAGATACAGTTTCTTTCGAATATAAATCTTTAGGATTGTGTAGGGGACGTAGAGAAGCAGAGACTTCTGTAAATGTCAAAGTTGTTGAAAAACTGTTTGTTTTTGAACCTTTTCCCTTGTCTTTTCTAATTTTTAAATACATGTTTTAATATTTTTTGAAATGTTTGTTCTTTGTTTTACAGATTGAAAGTATGAAAAAATATTTAAAAAAGGTAACAAGAATTATAAGGTAAATGTTTTCCACTCTTTTTACCCGCAATGCACTGCTGATGATGTCATTGACAGTATCTCTCATTTACTCTCTCTAGCTGTCTTTCTTTTTACATTATTCTCTGTTTACTTCCCTTATACTAACTCTTCTTTTTTTTAAAAAAATATTTTTTTAGTTCGCTTAAAGTTCGCGAACCGGTCAGCGAACTTGAAGCGAACCAAAAGAAATAGAGCTTGCCAGAGTGATAAACATTCTAGCAATTTTGTTTGAAAGGGGAGGTAGTTCTGAAAAGAACTGTTTTTTTTTGTTTTTGTTGTTTTATATTTTTTTTTTATTTTTTGAACATTTTTTGATTTTTTTGTATTTTTAGAACTGTTTTATGTTTTTTTTGTGTTTTTTATGGAGGGGAGACAACAAAAAACAGGCTTTCAAAACGGCTCAACTGGAGCAAAAAAAAAGAAAATTACTTTTTGGGTGCATTAGGGCACTTATGATTTTCATATGCAATGTTCATGAGGTTGACACTCATGTTGCCATATGACAGCATAGCACCACAGTAAATACAAGACAACTTCATGTGCTGGAAGTTAGGTTGGATGTTTGGCACAGTCTCTTGTGCCTCTCTTCCCGTCAAAGACAATGTGGATGTAGATCTTGCCACAGGAGTTGCCGTCGGATTGTCTTCAAGATCCCTCAACTCAGCCCGGCTGTAGTTCAAGGGATGCCACCTGCTCATGTGACGATGCATTGTATAGTTCCCCATACTGTACTTCTTTTCTGTGCCTCTCGATAATCTGTAGTCACAGATGAGGCAGGTGGCATATTTTGCATTCACTTTCTTGGTTCCAGGAGGGATGGTGAAAAACTGCCAGATGAAACTGGTTTTTCGTTTAGAAACCCGGGGCAACTCATCAACAAATTGTTGTCCCTCTCTCTCCTCTTCTTCTTCTTCCTCATCTTCCTCCTCTCTGTTAGTCATAATTTGACTGGGTGGTCCTCTCTTCTTATGGGGAGGTGGAGGTGGTGGTGGGGGTGCACCAGCTGCAGCAAGAATGGAAGCCATTGTGGAACTTCTGAATAATGGTCTTTCTCTCACCAAGATGAAAGTCAGAGTGAGGAAATAAGGAGGAGTTTACTTGATTTGGGGAAAACAAAAGTTCTGAGCCAATGAAAAGTGTTATTTTTAGGTCACATGACCTAGTCATACATCATTTGGAAACCAAAAGTGAAATGAACCAATGAGAAGTTTGATAAACAAGTCACATGACCTGTTCCGCTTACGTTACGCGGCGCGCGCCGCGTCCCAGATCGCTTCCGGTTCGCTGTCCGGAGCACTTCCGGGAGCGCTAACGCGACGCGTCATTAGACGCATTACGCGATAACGTGATACATCGCGCTTCCGCGGCGCGTCACTGTTCCGCTAACGTAACGTTGACCGGTTCGCGTACTAGATCGCGGCATCAAGATGAGCTAACGGAAAGCTTCCCGGTTCGCGAACTAGAAGCGAAGAAAAAAATATTTAAAAAAAATTATCAATAAATATCTATATATATTTTGGGATTTAAAGAATAATACATTTTACAGCTACAGATGTTAGCTTTTAAAAAACCAATGAAATTCACTGAAAAAACCATAGGTTATAGACCATATATAGTTAGAAATTTGCATTTAAAAAACCATTGATATTCAATGAAAAAACCATAGGTTATAGACCATATATAGTTAGGAATTTGCATTTACAAAACCTTATTTTACTCGCATAAAACCATTGAAATTCCATATATAGTTAGTTGCGCTAACTATATATCGCGCACCCGCAATCCACTGCTGATGATGTCACATATTACATCATTCATGACATGGTCAGTGACATCACTGATGACATCACTGATGACATCTCAAATGACATCACTGATGACAACATCCAGTGACTGTATGTTTCTGTGAAGTTAAAATATGTCTTACATATTGAAGAATGAGTGGATGTATAAGTGTCTGGATGAAGGATTTAGTAGGTGCATGACTGACTGTATGAGTGAGTGATTAAATGTGTCTCACTGAGTGCATGGGTTAGTGACTAAACTGTCTTAATTTGTGCATCATTATGTCTGTTGTTCTGTAAACTGTTGCATGTGTTGATAAGTAGCTATATGAGTAACTATATGGGTTATTGATTGGTTACCTTAGTATTTGTATGGGAGACTGAGTGTGTGTGTGGGTGGCTGGGAGGTGTATGACTCTGTGCATAGATGTGTTAGCAGTTGATTCACTAGAGGTATGGTTTCAAAAGTGCATGTGGTAACAGCTGTATGGGCGGTTGACTGTGTGCATGAGTGTATTGGTGAGTGAATGGATATCTCAGTGCTACATGTCAAAGTAAGTACATATGTAAAACACAGTACATGTGAGAGTTGACATATATAAATAACTGTGCATAAGAGCCAGTGAATGTGTGAGTGGCTGTATGGATCATTGTGAACTTGTATCAGGGATTGTATAAGAGAGTAAATATGTGTTAGTATATGTTTGAATAAGTAAAGTTTGTATAACTGTATAGTTGAGGAAATGGAGGTGTGATTGATTCTTTGCATGACTGACTAGGTGTGTGAGTAACTCCATGGATGAGTGACAGTCTGTGAGTGTCTGTTTACACTGATTGTATCTAAGGTTATATTAGAGTCTGAAGAGGTTCATCGTATTATCACATGAATGATATCATCAGTGATGTGATCAGTAATGTCAAATGAGATGTCATCAGTGATGTCATCAGTGATGTCATTTGAGATGTCATCAGTGATGTCATCAGTGATGTCACTGACCATGTCATGAATGATGTAATATGTGACATCATCAGCAGTGGATTGCGGGTGCGCGATATATAGTTAGCGCAACTAACTATATATGGAATTTCAATGGTTTTATGCGAGTAAAATAAGGTTTTGTAAATGCAAATTCCTAACTATATATGGTCTATAACCTATGGTTTTTTCATTGAATATATATATATATATATATATATATATATATATTATATATATATATATATATATATATATATATATATATATATATATATATATATATATATATATATATATATATATATATATTCAATGAAAAAACCATTGGTTTTAGGCCATATATAGTTAGGGATTTGCATTTACAAAACCTTATTTTACTCGCATAAAACGATTGAAATTCCATATATAGTTATAAGCGCTAACTATATATCGCGCACCCGCAATCCACTGCTGATGATGTCACATATTACATCATTCATGACATGGTTAGTGACATCACTGATGACATCACTGATGACATCTCAAATGACATCATCCAGTGACTGTATGTTTCTGTAAAGTTAAAATATCTCTTACATATTGAAGAATGAGTGGATATATAAGTGTCTGGATGAAGGATTTAGTAGGTGCATGACTGACTATATGAGTGAGTGATTAAATGTGTCTCACTGAGTGCATGGGTTAATGACTAAACTGTCTCAATTTGTGCATCATTATGTCTGTTGTTCTGTAAACTGTTCCATGTGTTGATAAGTAGCTATATGAGTAACTATATGGGTTATTGATTGGTTGCCCAAGTATTTGTATGGGATACTGAGTGTGTGTGTGGGTAGCTGGGAGGTGTGTGACTCTGTGCATAGATGTGTGAGCAGTTGATTCACTAGATGTATGGTTTCAAAAGTGCATGTGTCAACAGCTGTATGGGCGGTTGACTGTGTGCATGAGTGTATTGGTGAGTGAATGGATATCTCAGTGCTACATGTCAAAGTAAGTACATATGTAAAACACAGTACATGTGAGAGTTGACATATATAAATAACTGTGCATAAGAGCCAATGAATGTGTGAGTGGCTGTATGGATCATTGTGAACTTGTATCAGGGATTGTATAAGAGAGTAAATATGTGTTAGTATATGTTTGAATAAGTAAAGTTTGTATAACTGTATATTTGAGGAAATGGAGGTGTGATTGATTCTTTGCATGACTGACTAGGTGTGTGAGTAACTCCATGGATGAGTGACAGTCTGTGAGTGTCTGTTTACACTGATTGTATCTAAGGGTATATTAGAGTCTGAAGAGGTTCATCGTATTATCACATGAATGATATCATCAGTGATGTTATCAGTCATGTCAAATGAGATGTTTTCAGTGATGTCATCAGTGATGTCATTTGAGATGTCATCAGTGATGTCATCAGTGATGTCACTAACCATGTCATGAATTATGTAATATGTGACATCATCAGCAGTGGATTGCGGGTGCGCGATATATAGTTAGCGCTTATAACTATATATGGAATTTCAATCGTTTTATGCGAGTAAAATAAGGTTTTGTAAATGCAAATCCCTAACTATATATGGCCTAAAACCAATGGTTTTTTCATTGAATTTTCAAGGTTTTGTAAATGCAAATTCCTAACTATATATCCACTATAACCTATGGTTTTTTCTGTGAATTTCATTGGTTTTTTAATAGCAAATATGAAAAGCTTTAAAATGTCAAGTACGTGATAAATAAAAACATTTTCGTATTTATGCACGCTGATGTGCTTTGAACGCTGCACCCCCCCCCCTCCCCTCTTTTGTCTTAGTAGTACTCTCTCTTTGCAGATACTGAAGGGTAGTTAACGCAGGCCTTTACCCCCGTTGTAATCCGTCGTGGCTGCTTGTCTCTCCATTTGATTGATTGTTGTCCAAGCATTTACTGTTTTAGAATTGGTTCTCTTTGGATCATTCTCTATTTACAAACAAGCACAAAGTCGCAATACTCTGTTTAGTCTTTGCAGATAGTGAAAAATCGTGTAAAAAAAATAAAAGTAATCGAGCAAAATCAGTAGGCCACTAATTGGATCTCTTTTTGACCTCGCTAAAATAGAAATATTAGGAACAACCCTTCATGAGAAATACGAAAATAGTGAGATGAACTGAGCTCCACACCATGAGGGCTGCAAGACAGCTCGGCTCCATCACCCACCCCGCACAAAATAACGACAAACCGTATGCAAATATTAAAAATATAGACAACACACCAGCAAAGAAACAGGGTAAAACATTTTATTAAAAAACTATTTACATAACGTTGGTTTATAAGATGATGTCAGTAGTGGACCGATGTGTGAATAGATCGAAAGCAGCACAAGGCTCCAAGATCCGGATGGCAAGCTCCTGGATGTTGGGTGCCATAGTTTAGAGTTCTGAATTTGAGCCTTTTTCAATGTCTGTGCTTTGTTGAATCAAATTTGCGGCTTGACACAAAGCTAACTCAAGCGTTGCTACTGATGCTATGCAGACCAAAACTGGTTTTCAGTTTGTACATTTTTCTAGATTTTTAATCCAAGTTTGGTTGACTTTGTAGAACGATGGCTTCAAATTTTCAACATACGCTGTGGTGGCGCTGACTGGGAGGGGGCGCTTCGCTCCTGCCCCCTCCCCAAGTAAGATTTTCATACGTGAAAGTACGTTAATGGTTTTGGTCCCTGAGATGCTTCGATGTCACTGCCATTCTCAAATAGCATAAGTTCTGGATGTTGGGTGCCATAGTTAAGAGTTCTGAGCAGCGCTTGTAACACTGTCTGAAGCTTATTTCCACCTACTGCAGCTTCACTATTCTCAAAGTAAGTGAGTGTCGTTTGTGGACCTGACTGCATTAGAAAACAATGTGATATGTTACCTTCCTAAACAGCTTGACGAAGGCCCCTGAGGGGCGGTGTGATGGCCATGGACTCGGAGAAGACGCTTGGCTCCGACACCCTCCCCAAGTCTTATAGCACCGGTGTAGCCTGAGATCGCCCCCGACATAGGCGGCCGGCTCCCGGGATCCGGCGGAACTTTTTGCCTTTTGATGACTCTTCAATTCTGAACCTTGTCCCATCCAGCTGAGTTGCGCCCACTCTTGCGGCTACAGCGTCTTGCCCACCATCCAGCTGAATTGCGCCCACTCTTGCGGTGCAGCGATAGGCGACTGCCACAGGACTCTCAAAATGGCGGCCGGCTCTTCGGTTATGGGCCTGGTCCACTAAAATGGCCCTGGGACACCTTTGAACTCGGACGCTTCCCTGATAGGGCTTGGGTCCCATTCTCGAAAGCGTCCCCTCAGCCGTGAAGATTCTACAAAAGTCTTGGGGGCCTCCGACTCCCGCAGGCTTCTGGTGGGGAGCGGCTGCCATGATTGCTCGTGGAATGGCCACGACGGAGCTACGAGATGGTAGTGCTCTCATGCTGACGCCAGCTTTAGTCTGAAACATCCAGAAACACTGTAGACTACCAATTCGATCAGTTCCGGTAGCGCCCCAACATGACCCGGAAGAGAAGAACTTGCCCTCCCCTCTTTGACTGATGGTTCTTGTTGCCTGTCCCCTCTGTTGTCATTTAACAGAACTTTTTGGACTGCTGAAAGGAGTTGTGTTCCGAACGCTGGTTGGTGGAGACATTTTGACTATATTCTTGACCTACGTTGTCGCGTAATGCGTTATATGACACGCCGCGTTACCGCACCCGGAAGTGATCCGCGGCGCGGCGCGCGGCGCGCAGCGCGCAACGTAAGCATAACAGGACATGTGACTTGTTAATAAAACTTTTCATTGGTTCATTTTACTTTTGTTAATTTAATGATGAAAAGCTTGGTCATATGACCTAAAAATTACGCTTTTTATTGTTTTCGAACAATATTTTTTTTTCAAACATATGTTATAATATTCCAGGCTAATGTACTTTCCCGGAAAATTTACAACTGTCTTGTAAGTAAAATATATTCCTTTTTCGAGAAAAAGGGCGTTTCTTCCTTCCATAACGGAGCCGTTGAGTAAAAGAGATTCGGCCTGCTATCTTAGTCGCCGATACGCCTGATTATCAGATTCTTATCGATCACTTTATATTGCAGACATGAAAAACACAACTGCTATTAAGCATTTATCTTTACTGCGTTCCTACATATTATACCTTTTATCCGTCATGTAATTGGACTGCTTTATTTCACTTGCCTTTACTGATTCGAAAACAGTGACTAAAAGTAAAAACTTTACCAATGTAAATACTACTACCGTGTTTTGTTTTAAAAACCTTTATTGTGAAAATGTCAGTATACAAATACGGGCCTATAACCACGTGGGCCGGCCACGGAGCAAACTGAAATCGTATATGATGAGGAGACATTTACACTGTAGAAGAACGTAACGAGCGGGCCATTAGGTTGCAAGAACAAAGGTGTCTAACAGTTGCGGAATCGGTGGACGTACATTTTGTAATTAAAATACGACACAGCCACTTACAATAACATTTTCTAGATATACATTTGCGGGCAAGGAGTTACGAGTCCCATTTATACCGGCGCCATTTTGGGCGAGGCCGGGCAGGTCCAAGATATAGTCAAAATGTCTCCACCAACCATCGGCCAGACCAGAACCCCTTTCGGCTTTTTATGCTACAAGATGGTGTCTTCCATTCAGAAAATATTGTTGGCAGCATTTTGAAAGGAAACAGAAACAGCCGTTCTCCTAGTGAGTTTCACATTGTTACATTTAGGAAGAATGTTGAAGAGTAGTATGTGGAAAATCTGAAGCCATTTTTCTACAAACTCTCAATCAGACTTGGATGGAAAAAAAAAACCTGAAGAATGTACAAACTGAAAACCAATTTTTGTCTGTATAGCATCAACAGTAACGCTTGAGTCAGCTTTGTGTCAAGCCGCCATTTTCATTCAATCAATAGCGTCCCGCTGAACACATTCAGGGACCTGGTCGTGTCTTCAGATGAAACGGATTGTAGGAAAAGAAGCAGAAAGGAAAAGGAAAAAAGTTCTGCCGCACCTCGGGAGCCGGCCGCCTATGTCATGTGCCACCTTTGGCCACACCAGGGCAATAGTGAAGCTGCAGCAGGTGCAAATAAGCTTCAGACAGTCTTACAAGCACTGCTCAGAACTCTCAACTGAGGCACTCAACATCCAGGACTTGCCATTCGGATCTTGGCGCCTTGTGCTGGTTCCGACCTATTCACACATCAGTCCACTACTGACATCACCTCATAAGCCAACGGGGCACCCCACGCCGACTTTCGGCGCAGCATTGTAGGATGGCCACACCAGTGCGGCCACTTGCTGGACACCACCTCGGTGCCATCCGGATCTCGGCGCGTTCGAGTCACTGTGCCGGAAGAGTGACCGGAACTCAGCTGAACACGCCGTCTTTCGGCGCAGCGTTGTAGGATGGCCACACCAGTGCGGCAATTTGCTGGACACCACCTCGGTGCCATCCGGATCTCGGCGCGTTCGAGTCACTGTACCGCAAGAGTGACCGCAACTCAGCTGGACACGCCATCTTTTGGCGCAGCATTGTAGGATGGCCACACCAGTGCGGCAATTTGCTGGACACCACCTCGGTGCCATCCGGATCTCGGCGCGTTCGAGTCACTGTACCGCAACAGTGACCGCAACTCAGCTGGACACGCCGTCTTTCGGCGCAGCATTGTAGGATGGCCACACCAGTGCGGCAATTTGCTGGACACCACCTCGGTGCCATCCGAATCTCGGCGCGTTCGAGTCACTGTACCGCAACAGTGACCGCAACTCAGCTGGACACGCCTTCTTTCGGCGCAGCATTGTAGGATGGCCACACCAGTGCGGCAATTTGCTGGACACCACCTCGGTGCCATCCGAATCTCGGCGCGTTGTGCTGCCTTCGGCCTATTCGCACATCGGTCCGCTACTGACGCCGCCTCACGTGCCAACGGATTTTCTACGCTTTTTGTAGCCCTATGCCGCATAACAGGTCATGTGACTTGTTTATAAAACTTTTCATTGGTTCATTTTACTTTTGGTTTCCTAAAGATGGAAGGCTTGGTCATATGACCTAAAAATAACACTTTTCATTGGTTTAGAACATTTTTTTTTCCCAAACGATGAAAGCCCCACCTTGTTTCTGGATGTTTCAGACTGAAGCTGGCGTCACCATGAGAGCACCACCATCTCGTGGCTCCGTCGTGGTCATTCCGCGAGCAATCATGGACACCACCTCGGTGCCATCCGGATCTCGGCGCGTTCGAGTCACTGTACCGCAAGAGTGACCGCAACTCAGCTGGACACGCCATCTTTTGGCGCAGCATTGTAGGATGGCCACACCAGTGCGGCAATTTGCTGGACACCACCTCGGTGCCATCCGGATCTCGGCGCGTTCGAGTCACTGTACCGCAACAGTGACCGCAACTCAGCTGGACACGCCGTCTTTCGGCGCAGCATTGTAGGATGGCCACACCAGTGCGGCAATTTGCTGGACACCACCTCGGTGCCATCCGAATCTCGGCGCGTTCGAGTCACTGTACCGCAACAGTGACCGCAACTCAGCTGGACACGCCGTCTTTCGGCGCAGCATTGTAGGATGGCCACACCAGTGCGGCAATTTGCTGGACACCACCTCGGTGCCATCCGAATCTCGGCGCGTTGTGCTGCCTTCGGCCTATTCGCACATCGGTCCGCTACTGACGCCGCCTCACATGCCAACGGATTTTCTACGCTTTTTGTAGCCCTATGCCGCATAACAGGTCATGTGACTTGTTTATAAAACTTTTCATTGGTTCATTTTACTTTTGGTTTCCTAAAGATGGAAGGCTTGGTCATATGACCTAAAAATAATACTTTTCATTGGTTTAGAACATTTTTTTTTCCCAAACGATGAAAGCCCCACCTTGTTTCTGGATGTTTCAGACTGAAGCTGGCGTCACCATGAGAGCACCACCATCTCGTGGCTCCGTCGTGGTCATTCCGCGAGCAATCATGGCAGCCGCTCCCCACCGGAAGCCTGCGGGAGTCGGGGGCCCCCAAGACTTTTGTAGAATCTTCACGGCTGAGGGGACGCTTTTCGAGAATGGAGCCCAAGCCCTAGCAGGCAAGCGTCCGAGTTCCAAGGTGTCCCAGGGCCATTTCAGTGGACCAGGCCCAAAACCGAGGAGCCGTCCGCCATTGTAAGAGCCATGTGGCAGCCGCCTATCGCTGCACTGCAAGAGTGGGAGCAACTCAACAACATGGTGAGCGAGACGCTGTAGCCGCAAGAGCGGGCGCAACTCAGCTAGATGGCCGCCACCTGGGGAGGCCCGTTCACGCCGCCTCCCCCACCCCCGGGCCGCCGCACGCCAATTTTCGGAGCAACATTGTAGGATACCAAAACCAGTGCGGCAGTTTACTGGACATCACCTGGGTGCCTGTCGTACATGTTGTGTCAGCCATGTGACACTGGACACAGTCCCATCAATATCTCAACGCGTTCTGCTGCCTTGGGACTATTCGCACAACAGACCGCTACTGACGAGGCCTCCCCCCGCACCACCCGGGACGCCCCACGCTGTTTTTCTGTGCTGCATTGTAGGATCCCAAAACCAGTGCGGCACCCAGGCGACATCACCTGGGTGCCGTCCAGAACTCTGCACGTTGTGCTGCCTTGGGACTATTCGCACAAAAGACAGCTTCTAACCATTGTTGCTTTTTGTGTTGAAAAATGTTTAAATGTTTTTAGTTTTTGTTCCGTTCGTTATAGTTAATAGTTAATAAAGTTTTATAATCTTACTTTGTTGGAGTGTTATCTATTTTTTTAAAAACGGGTGAATGGGGCCTTGAATCGGGTATTGTCATGTGTGGGCTTTGGAAGTGTGCTGCTGCAGGATCGGACATTTCAAACTCAAATGCACGTTCTTTTTCTTACCTTTCCGAAGCATGGAGCGCAATAGCAGGCAGAGAAAGGGTGATGCACGTGTTGAACACTACCTGACCTGGCAAGTTGCTGGCAGTGCCTCCCCGCCCGCTCCTAAAAGAGGGCACACACACACCGCCGCCCCGAGTACTTCACAAATCTTTAAAAGACCATGCGCTTGTTCATGAGGCTTAAATGGTTTATCACCTCTTCTAGAACCCCTGCATCGACCCTCTGACGTTTCCTGGAAAAATTACCATGTAACACAATACCAAGCCCTGTCAGCTGAAACCCCCAAGGAATCGTGGGGCATATTATCAAGGGGGTTTATCTCCGCTTTTTTGGCTTTAAAAGCCATGAAAGCGGAGATAAAATTATCTCCCTATTACCAAGCTGTCGCTAACACCAGTTAGTGACAGCTAAAAGGAGATAGCGACCATCTTGGGCCCCGCTTTGCATGTCAGTGATACTTATCACTAATGACATGCAAAGTGGCGTACCAAGATGTTAGCGACTGGAAACAGTCCCTAACATTGCTATCTTCTATTACCAACTTTTGGAGATATTCGCGCTAAGCGCGAATATCTCCAAAATCTAACACCTGCCCTGAGCAGTTCTTAGCCATGTTATCCAATGGGAGGTGGATAACATGGCTAAGAGCATTTGCTCGATAATACATGAATATCGCTGACTTTTCTGCGATAATAGCAAGGTTTATCTGCGATAAAAATCGCCGATGTGCGGCGATAATTTTTGTCTCTAAACAAGTTAGAGACAAAAATTATCGCTAGTTGTTCGTAATATGCCCCCGGGTTTTTGCTTGCAGAAATCGGGAGGCGGGAGACTAGCACTGAAATCAGTAGTCACACGCCTGAATCGGGAGGGTTGGCATGTCTGAATTCTCTACAGCTGGGGCCATAAACTACATCCGCAGGGGTAGGTGATAGCCTGGGACCAGCCTGGCATCTAAAATGGATGCCGTGCACGACAAAATTGTGGCATTGGAAAAAAGGCAAGATGGCGCAGCCGCTGGAAGAGATGTATCAACATATATGAGCCTCCTCAGCCACCCTCAGGAAACATAGGGGATTAGGATACGACTCCCGCACCCCCTTATACCTAGTAATTTAATTAACGAAGCACAAAATGGCGAATTCCCGTTTCGCTACCAGTTTGCGGCCCAGTTCGCGGCCCGTGAAGCGCTTCTACCGTGAAAAATCTTTTTTTTTTTTCTTTTCCCCACGGGACCCTTTAATAACCCCAACAACATTCCTAGGGGGTCAAGAGGGGGATACCTTGCCCCCTTTCATTAAATTCCCCCTTAGTTTTTCACCTCTTCTTCTCTCTCGATCCTACCGAGAGACAAGATGGCGGCCGCTCCGGACTGTCACGCAGCAAAATAAAAAAAAGCTCACGCACAGCCGCTGGAAGAGATGTATCAACATATATCAGCCTCCTCAGCCACCCTCAGGAAACATAGGGGATTAGGATACGTCTCCCGCACCCCCTTATACCTAGTAATTTAATTAACGAAGCACAAAATGGCGAATTCCCGTTTCGCTACCAGTTTGCGGCCCAGTTCGCGGCCCGTGAAGCGCTTCTACCGTGAAAAATCATTTTTTTTTCCTTTTCCCCACGGGACCCTTAAATAACCCCAACAACATTCCTAGGGGGTCAAAAGGGGGATACCTTGCCCCCTTTCATTAAATTCCCCTTTCGTTTTTCACCTCTTCTTCTCTCTCGATCCTACCGAGAGACAAGATGGCGGCCGCTCCGGACTGTCACGCAGCAAAATAAAAAAAAGCTCACGCACAGCCGCTGGAAGACATGTATCAACATATATCAGCCTCCTCAGCCACCCTCAGGAAACATAGGGGATTAGGATACGTCTCCCGCACCCCCTTATACCTAGTAATTTAATTAACGAAGCACAAAATGGCGAATTCCCGTTTCGCTACCAGTTTGCGGCCCAGTTCGCGGCCCGTGAAGCGCTTCTACCGTGAAAAATCATTTTTTTTTCCTTTTCCCCACGGGACCCTTTAATAACCCCAACAACATTCCTAGGGGGTCAAGAGGGGGATACCTTGCCCCCTTTCATTAAATTCCCCCTTCGTTTTTCACCTCTTCTTCTCTCTCGATCCTACCGAGAGACAAGATGGCGGCCGCTCCGGACTGTTTAGAATGTTGACAGACACCGGAGAGCCAATCAGCTTTCTGCGCGCAAAGTTCCGATAAGCGAAAAGTAAGCGGACCGGATCGCTGCCCGGAGCGCTGTTACAGATATATATCTTGATTTAAACGTTAATTTCTCAAAATCCACTGAAGCACATATATTGAGACCTAGCAAAGGCACATCGGGCTACCAGTCCCTACAATTTTGCCAAGTTTCGTGCAAATCCATTCAGCCGTTCGAGCTAAAAGTGAGGCCAAAGGTTCTATGGAAAAATGAATGGGAAAAACGCGTTTTGGGACCCCCTTTTTTCTCGGCCCCCCCTTGACGAAACCCCACCAAATTTTCAGGGGCTGCTCAGAAACAAAATGTGCCATTTTCCTGAAAATTTCAGCCGATTCCGTCCACAAACGCCAAAGTTATTAGACATAGAATTTTCAAAAATCCCATAGGGAATTAATCCTCACTATATATACCTACTGGCGATAGCCAGTAGGTAATATATATATATATATATATATATATATATATATATATATATATATATATATATATATATATATATATATATATATATATATATTTTTTTTTTATTCTGCTCCAAATATATTGACAACAAGGAGAAACAGGAAAGTAAATCTGCTCTGGCTTATTTAATTCAGCGCAAAGCAGCTCTATTTTAAGATATCCTATGATCCTATGGGGTTAAGCCATAGGCTGCAGAGATCTTTGTGTGCAAGTAAATTTCATGAGATAATGATAATGGTAAGAGCTTCACCCTGACTATGGAGTCTGAGGGTAAAGTAATGGGAAAAGTAGAAAAGTTCATTAAACTTGGAAAAAATGTGGTAAACTATTTTGTGTCAATTATTGATATAAATGAGTTTTATATATGTATTTTAACGGTAGAACTAAATTAAAATATGCTTCAGCACTAATAACTTAATTTTGATTTAAAAATTGAAACTAATTTAAATATATTAATAAATTAAAAATATTTGCTCAGGTTTAGTTTAGAACATAAACTGACACCTAAAAAATAAATACATATGTTTTTATTATGCACTAATAATTGGTAAAAGAAGTGTATAGAATTAATTAAAGTTAATTTAGTTATATTTTATGAAATCTAATCTTGCATTATTTTTTATCTAAAAAGGTTGTTGAGATATTTTATAACTTAATAATGAATATATATACATTTTAATATATTTTACAGTAACTTTCAAGTATTTATAGTCTACTCAATTTATTAATATAATTAATATAACATTATTTCCAATAGGTTTTTACTTTAAGCCACAGGCTGCAGAGACATTTGTGAATGTAGCAAGTTTCAGGGATTATAATAATAATGGTAAGAGTTCCACTCTGACTGCCGAGTCTTCAGGCAAAGTATAGGAAAAATTAAAAAAGTTAATTGAACTTGGAAAAATGTTGTTAAAATATTTGCATGCTATATATTTGTGTAAATGAATGTTGTGTATTTATTGTAAATGTAGCACTAAAGAAACATATACTACAGCACTATTATCTTAATTTTTAACTCAAAATTAAATGAACGTTAATATATTAAATTAAATTAGAATGATTTTGCTTAAGTTTAATGTAAATAATAAACCTCCACCTAAAAAAACAAATTCAAGTTTTTATTATACATTAATAATTATCAAATGTAGTCAATAGAATTAATTAAAATGTACGTAATTATATTTTATTTCAATGTAATCTTACATTAATTTGTGTGCATAAAGGTTGTTGAAATATTTTATAATTGAATTATAAGTGTGTATTATGTTTCTATGTTTTTACATTAAATTACATATTCAATCATTTTACCTATATTTAATCATTTAAATTAATATAACATGTTTTTCTATGGGGTTTTATTTTAAGTACTTACCATAATTACTTTCTAGGGACGGGTGTTGCTGTATCAGTAATTGTCATTGTGCGGTGCTGGACTTACTTCAACTCTTTGTGAGTTTGTGAAGAGCAATGGGCTTACACTTTTGTGGATAAATACACATCCCTCCCTAAACTGACCTTAACCTATGTTTACTCCTCTCCAAACCTTTCTGCTTTAGTAGTAAGTAGCCACTGTTTAGTTTTCCAGCCACTCACTCCAACCCTCCCACATTTATTACTAAAACGTATACTTACCTGTGCGGAGACTCTACTGTCGAGGCGGAGATCTCCACGCAGAAAAAGATAGGAGAGGCAGAGGCAGAGGCAGAATCTGTGCATGTAGGTTTGAGAATACCATTTCGTAGACCTTTTGTAGTACTATATAGTGTTACGAAATCTACTGCAATATGCAGTTTTTATTAGGCCCATGTGTTTTCAGTTCAGTCTTAACCTTGTTGTACCGAACCAATCATCTACATCAGGTAAATGCCTGGTGCGTATGGGTGAGTAGGAGCTCCTTCTAGACCTCAGCTGTCCAATACCTAGCTCTGAAGCCAAGAATAGCACTGGAAACAATTTATCACTGCCACTAAAGCTGCCACCTTTTTAAAACTTTGCATGCATTTTACTTTTATAAGTTTTTTGAAAAAAAATGTATGAGAAGTAATGACACAACTTAGCACTCCATTAAAACATAAGGTGGTAGGCACTCTCTTTTGGTCTCACAGATGTAAATACTTTTGCATGTTTTTTTCTATTTAATTACAATTTAGCAGTATTGTGCGTGTCTTAAAGTCACTGTATCAAAAATAAATGAAAACCAATCAGACATGCATATTTGGATATGCAAAGAGATATTTTTGTTGCGTATATTATTAAGCATTGTAATATTTTATTATGCGTATGAAGCCTCCCTCTACTATATGATAGGTTGTCTGAACGAATTACATTATATGGACCAGCATCTAATGTCATAAATGGCGATCAAAGTACACTACTACTGAGACATTTATTAATTAATTAATTAATTAATTGAAAATGGCTTCTGATCTGCAAACTAAGGGCCAAGACCTAATCTGTGTGCCTTTATTTTTCAACTCAAATGTCCAGAAGGAGAGGGTAGATTCCCGAAGGGAAACATCAGGACAGATAGGTGTATTATATATGTATGTATTATTCCTTTCCACATACCAAGCATAAAGAGGGCCGCACGGGTAGAGGGCTAGAGAAGGGCAGCTAGGAACCTGTTCTGGCAAATGCCTATACCCAGGGGCATGGGGTAGAAGTGAATAGGGAGAACAATAACATGTAAACAATGGAAAATGGCTCCTAACATGCCCTCCCTGGTGTAGTTAACCATGTGAAAAAGAGGTTCTAATAAAATGATTGCAAATTACTCACCATTCCCTACACATTTTTACTCAGAGTCCCCGGGCAATTTCTTCCCACCATCAGAGGAAAGTGTAAGAAAAATGTACACTTTGGGCAGTGTAATACCCTATCTTTGTAGAAGATGTGCCCAGACATTTAAGTGCAAAAACAACAGTTGATGGACAGAATGCAGAACAATGTCATACATTCACCCCAGTACAGAGACCTGGGCCTACATCCATCCTTTTTTTTTTGCACTCCACACCACCCCAGTTCAGACATGGCCATATGCAAATCAGCCTTAACCCTGTGCCTCATGGGAACAGTCCAGCCCGAACTGCCAAGCCATGTCTTTCCTGGACCGGAATCAAGCATCCTAGGACCAGTTTCTGGCTATCAGCGTCTTCAGCCAGGATAGCTTGACTCCAGTGGTGTGGAGAGCATGGGACTCACGTCTGAGCATACCCATCCCACTCGGGGTGACAAATGCAAAAACCACAGTTGATGGACTGAATGCAGAACAATGTCATACATTCACCCCAGTACAGAGATCTGGGCCTACATCCATCCTTTTTTTTTTAAGGGCAACACATTCTCATCTTAAGATGTTGTTCAACAGGAGCACACCATGAACAAAGAAAACTGGGTCATGTTGAGGAGGAACCCAACAACGGAGCATGCCACGTGGGGTGAGAAAAGGTTACCCTTGTCTTTTTTAACTTCTTTTGCGCGGGGGTTTACTCAGAGAGGTAGAAGGGTCTTTATCTAGGACTCAAGCCTCTTTAAAAGATGATCATTTTTCAGGCTCCTGGGTTCCTTCCTTGATGTAATGAATAATAAAAGAGTTATGACACTTTTTTTGCTGACCCTCCTTTTACATCCAGGAAGCTCGTTGACCATTTCTCCACACAGCATGTTCACCAGCCAGCTATCAGAATATAATCAGAGCCACTGGAATTATGCAACAATGGAGGACCAAATTATGCAGCTGAGTTGACTAAAATATGTTTCCAGAAAACGCAAATGTGGCACTTTTTGTGTCTGTACTAATTTACTCTTTTGTAATTTTTACTCTTGTTAAAACTGTAAAGGTTTCACCTCATTAGTATCAGTGTAACGCCTAAATAAAGCAATCAGCAACTGAAAGGCGACCTGTCACCATGCAGAAAGGTGACCTGCATGGCAACACGAGTGACAGCATTTTTTGTCATGTATGATCAGTTTGTGTTTTAAAAAAACCTGCAAACCATGCAGAAGTTGAAGGATTATGTCACAAGTGCAGTAAATTCATAATTAGACTTTTTTAAGCTGCAGCTCCATAATTGCACAATATCAGTGGCTCTGAATATAATTCACTCATAATGACCTTCAACTCATAGGGGGGAGGAATCCCATATAGACTTATCCAGAGCTGATCCCTGTCAATAATGTCAAATGCAATGGATTACTCCCCAAATGCAGAGACCAGGGTGGTCACACCTATACCCGACACCTCCTAACTTTCAGGGACTGGTCCAGGCATTGTGAACATTCCTTTTCTAAAACCTGTTTGTGGCAATGGTCCCGGGATGCTTGTTTTCCAGTCCAGGGAGGACCTTGCCTAGCAGTTCAGGCTGGACTGTTCCCATCGGGTGCAGGGTCAAGACTGATTTGCATATGGCTGCGTCCAAACTTGAATGGCGAGGTGAGCAAAAAAACTGTGGATTTAACCCAGATCTGTGACTGGGGGTGAATGTTTGACAATGTTCAGCATTCCGACCTTCGTTTTTTTGTGTTGCAACAGTTGTAGAGCCCACATAATATTTACTCAATTTCTTGGACGTTCAATGATTGGGCAAAGATGTTTGTTGGTGGACTCAGCATGACACAAGTATATACCTGTTTCCATTTAGATTTCTGTTACAGTTAACTTAAGCTTTTTGTTCCCAAGGCGTACTGTGGCAATACATTAAATCGAGTGGGATTTGACCAGCCCCTTGTTTATGTCTGGGTGGCCTTTGTTGCCTATTTCACTTCACATTCCCTGATTCGAAGGCCCTGCTACTGTGTTGCCTTGAAGCATTTCTGTCTGTGGTGCCCTGCTTGGATGATGTATACTTCCATTGCTGATGTCAGACCTTGCTTTGCAGCAACAGGGAGGCACAATTCCCACTCCCTGCTCCCCCATCAGAGGCCTAACGCAGGCCTCTGCAGCCTCAGTGGCACATTGGGTCCTCAATCTTTCAGGGGCCTCCAATCCTTTAGAGGTCCCTAGTTAACCCAAGGAATATCCTGTGAGATATGGGACACTCAAGGTTTCCTCGTCACATTTGCCCTGGGTGTCTCCATCATCTTGCATTGCACCACGTCCCCTATCCCTCTCTTATTCCTCCTATTATCCACCTGCCAGGAACTATTTTCTATCCAGGCCGGCTGGACTATCACAGGAAAAAGTTTTGTCCATTTCAAGATGGCTGCCCCTGAGGGCACCTACTCATCTATGTGGGCGATGGGTTTGTTTTAGGTTAAAAAAGAAATCACTGAAGAGGACTCTTTTAGATGCACAACTTTGAACATGACTATTAAACAAACCAAAATGCATTCAAAGATGACCACCTTGAATGCACGTGCATCTGCGGCTGCTATCGTTTAATACATGTCAGAGAAGTAACACAAGGCTGCGGAGTAAACCTACCTTAGGTAGACCTAACAATCAAGAGAGTCGATTTTGTAAAGAGCACCCTACGCGGCATTTTCAAAGCAAGCGAAATCTTGTGAAAGGGAATTTTATGGCCATTGTTGTCATTGCGTTGGAGTGAAATTGTGCCTGCTTTCACCCAGTTGAAGAGTGGTGGAGCAGAAATGTCTTGCATAAACAATATAACCATAACAGAGAGACCTGTTCTTTATGGACGCGCTTCCTGTTGTGTCTCTGGTAACTTTAACACTCGATGTTTGCGCTCTCACTGAATGTTGAAGCGAAACAAGGGACACCTACAATTTGAGCAACACGTGTAATTTTGTATTTCTTTCAATAAACTTTGCATGTTTCGTTAAAAAACGTTTCGCATTGCGTCCACCCACGTACAATGACAATTTTTAAATGTTAAGCGATGAAACCAAAAAGTTGCTAGCACGACTCTGTGGCAGAGATGAGGAGAGTTGAAAAAAGTGAATAAAAAATGAAACAGGTTTGGAATATGTTCCGTTGGAAAGTTAGAGATAGTCAAAAAAGAGTGGTGAAAGTGACCTGACATTTCTAGAAGTGAGAGGCAGATCTTGGTTAAAAGAAACATGAAAGGTGGCACGCAAGAATTGTATTTTTAGCATAATGTTTTTGCAAGCATCCGATGCGCAATTCTGTATTTTCAGCGCCACCTATAGGACTAATGACCTAATTACACGCATTTTATCTGCGGCTTCACAGTGAAAGCAAGCAGCGGGCGTAGAAAGGCTGCATTTCCAACTAGCACCAACTTTGTCTGCGGCTTTAGCGCTGACGGGCGCGCGCGGCCCGCGCTCCCCGCTGCTCATATTTATGTATTGCTGTCACCGTGCAGCATATGGTAGCTATAAAGGCAGCTCTGCGGCCTAAGTCGATACGATTAAGACTGCTCCCCCGCGCCCGGCCGGGTTATGATGCCTCGCTAAGTCCGTTTAAAAGGCGGCGGGCAGAGTGCGGCTGGATCCGGTCCCGTGAAGGCCGCGTCCTTAAGAGCATCGCGGCTAAGAAGCATTTGGGGCTAAGCTGATAATCAGCCGGCGCTGTCCGGCTCCCCTGCCTGCCCCGGCCCGTGCCGCTGCCGAGAGTGCGTCCGCGCGCCCAGCACCTCCATTACCGGCCCTAAGCCGCTATCCGCCGGCGCATAAGGAGATTTGTGTATTCATGATCCGGGCCTGAAAGTCGACACAGACCCTTGTGGGGCACATTTGTCAAGTTGGGGCCGGGCGCCTTTTTTTATTGACGACATTTTAACCTAAGTGATGGTGATGTGAGAAACATGTCAGCAGATGTGGAGGGCCAAATAGACGCGCACGTCAGGCGTTGCCGGGGCTTAGCTGCTCCATTTGTCAGTGGTCCCTGCAGCACGGCACTGATGTCCAAGGCGTGCATTATTATTAATAATAATAATATTATGAATATTTGTAATATTATGTCGATGCTAATATCCTGCTATCCTTGCTAAAATTATTATCAGCAGTATATGTTTGTTCTTATCCACTATCGTCGTTATTGTTTGCATTATTAGTACTGGCAATGTAAATCTTGTAACTAATATTATTATTATTACTGTTGCCAATATTGTTTTTCTTGATACTAGTTTTATTGCTGTTATCTGTGTTGTGGTTAATGCTAATACTACTGCTACTATTTCTACTACTACTACTACTAATAATAATAATAATGGGACATGGGCACAGGTGTCAAGTCATAGGCAGCTCCTAGGAAATTCAATGAGTTTAGATCTATTGCTGGCATGTTGGACTTTCTGTTTTCTATTCACTTGGATCAAACCATAAAGTGCACTCATTGGTAGCGGTCTATCAGAAACTGCCCTTTTACAATACCGACCAATACAAGACAGGAAAACATAAGGGGCCCTTATAATTCCTAACTTGCCCAATTCCACTTGCTAAAGTGTTCCCGCCACATCCATCAGCAGTGCCTCGGGCTCTAAATGTCACATCCCTTCACGTCAGTCAGCGGGGCACTTCCTGCTGGGCGGGAATTGCGCACTTCTTAAATGGCTGCTCATCTGCTAGATGTGATTTTAAAGTTAGGAGAGTAACATGTTTGGCTGAAGCAAAGACAAGGAGCGGGGTGGGGGGGGCGGTACTTCTGAGTTCCTTTATATCTCCTGTGTAACCTACAATGGTCCAGCAACATCTCCCTGGATGCCGGCCATGCCTTCTACCCCATAATCAGTCGCAGGTGTTACCGGAAGCGTCTTCTGCTCTGCAGAGCTCCCTTAAAACTACCCAGGATTAAGTACACAATACACACATCCCCTCCTACCATTCTTGTCCAGGCCTGAAATGTCACAGTGACTAAACAACTCTGAACTTTGAAGGCTCGACTCTAATGCCGAAGGCTGCCTTTGAATTAAAACAACTTATAAAACACCACACGAGCGGGCAAGCACCGTGGACTCGGGGTAAATGTACATTTCTCCTTTGAAAGGTCATATTTAAAAACGGTGTACGTTACGAACAAGAGTTCAAAAGCTCAATAAAAAATGAAAAAAACAAATAGGCAAACACAGAATGTGTATACCACTTACTCTAATTTCAGAAGTGAGTGACTTAAAAATGTTGGCGAGTCCAAGTAAATCAACCCCTCCACACACACACGCGCAAAAAAAACTGATCCGGCTAGAAGCGGTTTCTTTAATCTTGGTCACTGGAAATACCCGGAGAGTTCAAAATATGCCTTCGGACCACAGACCTCGTAGGCAGGGCCTTGGAAACTGTAAACAAAATGGACTAATGCAAGAGCAGCCTTACGCGTGGCTGCAAGGGGGCTCACGTCATGCATGAGACCTCCATCCCATCCCGGCGTTTTATGCCACTGCAGTTTGCACGCTGGATTTTGTGAGCCCACAGCTTTGATCATAAACGTGAAAATACAAGTCCCAGAATGTAGTATTCCTGTGGCTAAAAGGGCATGGCTGTCATAATATTTCGCACATTGTACACAGGCCCACTTGGCGCATCAATTTGCTTAGCTGTGTAATTTGTGTTTTTTTTCCCCGAAGTTTTATATAGCGCGAACTTGACTCGAAATCAGCTATCGGGGCGCTTTACGTGAGCACCTGTTGCGTTAAATGAGGACACATTCATTTTTGTTAGGCTCGGGGAGATTAGGTGATTTGCCCAGAATCACAGGATGTTGCCCGTCATTGCTGAGACTCGAACCCAGTTCCAAAGATTTGAGGTCCGCCGCCGTAGCCGTTAGGCCACATCTTCTTGATAGCCCTTATCTCTCGTCTGCTTAATGCAATCATTCGAGGTTCTGCAAATCCTTCTTGCCCCTGTAAATACCGCAGTCAGTACTCTAGAATCCCCCAGAGCTGTCTGTTTGCTATCACAGTCGGGTCATAGCTCACTTTCTTCCTGTTTTACAGCGCTTTAAAACCTGGTTGGGAGGAGTTCGTGCTATATGATAGCAAAAAAACTAAAATTTAAACTGGTGGTTTGTGTTAATTTCCATCTTCTTTCTGTCAGTTTACTGGGCCCACTGCTGGAAACGACTGCCCTCTTGTCTGTGTGAGGGGAGGGGTGTCAGAGACACGCACTCTCGTCAGACGCCCCTCCAGGAACAAGTGGTGCCTGAGACACCACTCAAGTGTGCTAGTCCTGTCTTAGGAAGGAGCCTGCGTCCCACACGTCATCGGCGCGGCCGCCTGGGAGTAGGGGAGATCGCTGCGAGTTTAATGAGACCAATTTAGATAAGGTCTTTTCACTTCTCAGAATGCTCGGCCTCAGGCGTCTCTCTGGCAGCCTCGCGAGTCAGGAGGAGTCTCAGCTGCATCTGGGGAAGTTTGAGTGAACTATATACATCCCCGACTGCTCTGAAGAGACCCACCTGCAAACGAGACCATTCGATCTCAAATAGAGACTATCGCACCCTCTTCCTGCAGTCATCTTCATTAGGAGACGTCGGTGTTTTAATGCGGGTCTCTGGCCCAATCAAAAGACGCCGATCTATTTCGAGAATACTTTTTCTAGGAACTGAAACACTTTTCTTGGTCATGTCATACAGGAGTGTGCCTGTAGGCGGACCGCCCTACCGCCCGTCTGTCCGTCTAATGTCTATCTATCTAGGTACTAAATGCACACACCGCTTCTTCTCTCTTCTTGCTCATTTTTTCTTCCTCCTCCTCTCTTTTTTAAGATTGTTTATTGCCGTTTATTTACTTTTGTGAAAGGGAAGCCGTCATCTAACCCTTACCTTAAATATTTAGGTACCCCCATTCACCCAGTGGGTTGCTCACATCTTCCTCGAAGTATCCGCATTAAAGAACGGATTCCAGTTCTTAATTTACCTAACGGCTGTCTGTGGGTAGCATTGCATGTGGCTGCGTTGTCTAGACATAAGAAACAAGTTAGCAGGCAAAATACCAACATGACGTGTTCCTTTCTTTAAAAATCCAATTCTTAAGGAAAGTGTGAATGAAGTGAAATGGAAGCGCCCGGAGGTGCTACATATATCTATAACGAAAGTTAAGGAATCTGGTATATGGAAACAAACGCCGGCAGACGGAGTTCCATTCTGATCTGCCCACCCCTTCTTTCCTCAGAGCCAACGACAAATAATGGGGCCCCTCTGTAGAATGTTAAGAGGGGGCCCCGAGTCTCCCATGTCTCACAGATATCATTGCCCTTGAGCTGAATTACCCCCCCCCCCCCCCTCCCCACACACACACACGTTGTGGGGCCCCTCTAGGGGCAGCAGGGGATGTAGGGGCCTGCGTTAAGCCACTACCTTTCCCTATGTGACTCATTTTATTTTGGTATTTATCGGATTGTTGTTCGCCGACCAGTTACCCGGCCTCGGTGTCGGCCTCCTTTTGATGCTGTACAGCTCGTGGGTCTGTTTAAAGCAGGGGCATGGTGTTGCACCGGTCGGAAAACTCGACTTTGAAAACTTGTAAAGTGTGAGCGCGCCATTTCACACCACCGAGCGTGCCCCCGGGGCGCCTTTCAGAGAAAAAAGCCGCATTCACCGAAACAACCATTCATTTCTTAACTCTTCTGTGAGCGGTACATATAACATATAACATATAACATATAATCTCCATCCAATAGAGTTGTAGTATACCGTGCTTCCGTTGCCACAAGGACAGAAGGACTGCCAACTGGTCTGAATAATTTTTCTTTGCCCAAAAGAGTGCCTCCTTTGTAGTTTATTGCTACCACTTTTTTTTAGCGAGTACCATTTATTTGTCTTTTACTAACATCTTTCATTTACAGTGCTTGGAAACGGCTATAGTGCAGTATACTACGAGCTTCGTGTGAAAAAAGATCTTTGCAGAAAGTTTGCAAATCTGCTCAGTAATAAAATTAAGAAGAATACATTTCATAGCACTATGTTTGTTCTTCCTGTAATCGCAAACGGGGCAAACGCTATTTCCACTTAGTCGAAATATAGAGCAAGAAGCTTGCGTACTATTTTACAGTTTTCTTTAATTACGGTAAAATATGGAGAGAGTGAATTTCCCCGGTTTTGTAATGCGAAAGTAGCTCGAGAAAAATCAGCTGGGTTCATCCCACACGAGGAGCAAAAGTAAGATAAAATAAGTGCGTTTATTGTAATAAAAAGTTGTTGGTAGACTAGTAATTCTTTCTTGAAACCTCTATGACCTGCATGCAAAAATGTACATGAGAAAGCACGTTTGCTCCATGTTCTCCGTGGTACACAAATAGCCACCATGGAAAGGGGCACAACTTATTTGCGCCCCTCCGAGGCATAAAAGCGGCGAAGTGCTGCCAACTGACTTTCCTTCTCTCTTACTAGTGAACGTGTATTTTCTGTGGCTCAAGGTGTGTTTGCTGAATGCGCGTTGACAGTTGTTTTTGCTTTGTCGGTCTCTGCAGTGCCCAATGATTTTTTTTTGTGATTTCATGTAAGGGACATGATCCGGAGACATCTTTGTGTTCTTCAAAAGTACAATTGCTAAACAATCACAGCCGGAGTGCACTAATGTTCTAGATATGTTGTTTAATAAAATGGCCGAATAAAAGTTCAAGGAGGCTGTTACGTCCTGGTAGGTCACAGTGTGTGACGTAATATCGACAAAGTCCACGCTTTTGAAATTACGTGGCTCTTCTGCACCCGCCCCCCCCCCCCCCCCCCACCACCTTTTTTTTTTTACTTTTTACTCTACTTCTTAGTGTCTCCATCTACAACGGGTGGTGACGGGGTGACACTCAAGATGTACAGAAAAAAACCTCAAGGCAGAGACAGCGACCTTGAAAGCCCGCTAAAAAGAGCCCCCTTGAGAGCAGCTGATCTCAGACCTGAGATGTTGCGAGCACCTGTCCGCGCGCAGCGGGTCTGTGCTCAGCACCTGCACGTGCCCCCAACGCAGCAGCTCTGGGTTCAACGAACACACACAACTGTGGGCCGCAGATCTACACTCACACCTGTTATACACCCCCTGGGACGGGAGATCTGAACCCGCACACACCATCGGAACAGCATAGCTGTGTGTAGTACCCACGACATCAGACATAGAGCAAACACACAGGGGCAGCAGATCTGCACCTCTCACATCCACGGGGCCAGCAAATCTGCACCCTACACACATCAATGCGGCAGCATACTCGTACTCGACACACACAGCACAGCAAACGTGTGCTCACCACGAACACATTCTCACTTTAGGCGGATGTTTGCTCCTCTTCATCGGAGTCCCGTGGGCCAGTAAATGTGTACTTTCCGCCAGCACACTCTCACGGCAGCAGTTGTGTACTCACCGCCATCACCAAATACCCACGGGCAGCAGACCACCAGCAGCAAAGACACACCGAGAGCAGATCAGATCATGCTCTGCCATCACACACCCACGGACAGAGAGTCAGCACAGTAACCACAGACAGGACAGCAGCGCTCACCACAAACACACACCCACGGACAGAGACTCAGCACAGTAACCACAGGCAGGACAGCGGTGCTCACCTCAAACACACACCCACGGACAGAGAGTCAGCACAATAACCACAGACAGGACAACGGCGCTCACCACAAACACACACCCACGGCAGCAAATCAGTCAATACCCACTGTCGTCCCACAATCACGTGTTCACCACCTGCCTATGCCCACAGGCAGGAGACAGGAGCTTCCCTGAAACTCACAGCAATAGACAGCAGCTTAGCCAATATCCACCGCCACCCATCCACGGGAAAACATCAGCACATAAACTGCTGGCCACCAACAGTGAGCAACGGGATATTACATTGTGCTCCTTGCTATACACCCACGGGAATCATGTCTGAACCCCCTTTCAACACACACACAACCACGAAGTAAATCTTCCTTCTGGCATTATTTTACAATCAAATGTTTAGTTATTTATTTGGCACAGTGATTTTGTTCCTGCATCAAACGATAATGCGCTCCTCTTCCGCTAGAGGGCGCTGTCTTCCCGGAGGCTGTTGTTAAAAGGGCTCTTACGGTTTATAGTTACTGTCTCCGGTATTTTCAGATCCGTGGATTCAGAGAAGGAAAGAGATCTGCGGATTCCAAAGTCCGCTGCGCTCAAGAACGCAAATTCGTCTGGCGTAAATTATAATCAACTACATATATGGAAGATCCGTTTTAAATATACTTAATGTTGTTGAATGCATACGCAGATGTAAATAAGAGAGAGCGAGAAAAGCGGTGTTTTGAAGACAAAATTAAGTGAGATGCGTAAACAAAAAATTACATTCAGTTTAGCTAAGTGTCCATGCAGTTTACTCTTTAAATGAGTATATGAGTGTGTAGGTAATTAAAAACGACGCAGACGCTGGAGAGTTTTTTGTTTTTTTCTAAATTTATATTAATTGTAATATTCTAATAGTATAATTTATTGTCTTTTTTGGTGCTTTGTTGGTCTCTCTCAAAGGCTAAAGTAACAAAGGAGGGAATAGTGTAATCTTTACAAAATGTGGTGATGTAATGCATTACCAAGTTTTATCAATATCAGAAACACCAGTGGTTAAAAGTAGGTGGCTAAAGAACACCTGCTTTGTAAATGTCACCAGTGCTCCAAGATGGCACAGGTGAGCAAAAAGATACACGTAACGTGTTGCTTTTTTTATCCCTTCGCTTTTTCTTTAGAACTGCTTGAAAAATGCTTTTTTTCAGTCAAGAATGAATAGGTTCACTGATAGCAGGAATTGAGTACTGTAGAATATTTGATTCTCTGTATTCTGTGATAAAATAGAAAAAGGTGTCAATTTGTTTAACCAGGGGTGCAGTTGTAGTGAAGATTTTTTTTGTATTGAAATTACTTGTCTGTGTAAACTCTCTGGGGGAGGGCAGGGGTGTGGTATATGCTGTTTGAATTTTCCCATAACAATGGGCAACTGATATCTAGAACATTCTTTTGCCCTGTATACTCCTTGTGTGAATTGCTGAATGAATTAAGTGGTCCCATAAAATTAAACAGTAGTTTGCTCTTTAGAGGGGCACACAGTGCAGAGAAAGACAGAACGTGTATCTGTCCTTGGTAACCCAGCTCTAAAAATCACTAACAACAGGCATGTTGCGTCGCTTGATGACGTCTGCCTGTGCTTTGAGATCTATTCTGACGGGCTTCTCTGAATGGCCCCGTTCAAAGCGATTGTGGTAGAAACCGAAGCCTGTTTTGTAAAAAGGAATAATTTGAGGATCTAATTGTGTAGGTTTCCTGTTGATCAAAATCTGTACTCTAAAATGATCGTGTCATTATTGTGAAACTTGGAATGTTAATACACGTTATTGTTTATTTGTTTTGCAGTTTTATATAGGGCAAACCCGACCAGGAGGTATTGGAGCGTTTGACACGAGCACTGGTTACATTATTGGCCGTTTCGCCACATCCTCTCCAGATAGGCCTCCATCTGAATATGCGCACCTGTGCTTCGGGTAGAAACAGTGGAAGCGAAAGAAACGCAGAAAGACATAGGCTACGGGGAGACAACGGGCAAGGAAAAGTATATGCACCGTTGTGCATCATAAGCTCAATTATTTTAATGCTAGAGCAAGTGACGAAACTGTGCCACACACGCATTACATAAAGCGCATCTGTGTCTTCCCAACAGAATATGTAGGCGCAGATTCCAGTAATTCACTACTCTTGCCAGTAGAGGGGGCTAGCAAGCCGTTGAAGAGATGACTCTTGCCATGCTTCTGCAGAGAGTCGAGTAATTAATTATTCGTGCCAGTAGAGGGGGCGAAAGAGCTGCTGGGGGAGGGGAATTTTGCCATAAGTCACCTCTGAGTCCAGTAAATCACTACTCTTGCCGGTAGAGGGGTGGTCGAGCTGATGAAGAGGTGACTCTTGTCCTACGTCGGCACAGAGTATAGTCATTCATTACTCGTGTAGTAGAGGGGGCGAGAGAGCCGCTGAGGAGGGGACTTTTGCCATACGTCAGTTCCAATTCCAGTAATTCACTACTCTTGCCAGTAGAGGGGGTCAGTGAGCTGCTGAGGAGGGGACTCTTGCCATGAAGCAAGGATTGTGCGTTGTCTTCCTTTCTTAGCTTGAGGTAAAATGCTTCTCTGATGGGGTCTGGACATCCGGTGAGCCCTACATGCCAGAGAATAAGTTGTGACGGATGCCGTGGGAAACTTTAGGGATCAATCAGCCAGTCCGCCTCTGCTAACTATCGGAAGGTGTCAGGCTGGTGTTTGTTTCCAAGCTGATAGGGCTGGGGCAGAGTCAAGAGAAGTTTCTTCCTCCCGGCAAGCTTTTCAAAGGGACAGACTGGCCAAGCAACTTCCCGGCCTCTGCTGACTGTTTTTTAGACAAGGGTGCATTGTCACTGGCTGCGTTGCGTCTCCCATGCGACTGTGTGTGCCCTGGCATTCTAAGATGGGGTTCAACCCCTCGACAGTCTCTATGGCCATTTTGAGATGTGACGGACTGCCTCAGACCCCTGTCCGGCCGGGCCTGTTAATTAACAGGCCGGGCCTGTTAATTAACACTTATTTATTTATTTGAGTTTTATATAGCGCTGGCTGGACCCGAAGGCATCAGAGCGCTTTACATGAGGTTCCACATTGTTACAAAGTTACTTCCGTTTTTTCTCCCCCTGTGTCCAATGCCTTCTAGAAGTAAGGTGCACGTCTGACTGACTCTCCCACACTACTACCTGGCTGAAGCCAGACTGACTCCCTCCCCGTTCTACCATCATTCTGACGGTTGATAGGGGGGAAGGATTACACCCGCCAACCCAGCCACGCTGTTACAGTTGAGTCGGGCACGTGGCTGACTTTGCCTCACTTTTAGGGGTTTACTAGGGAGGATAAATGAAGTGAGCGACTCTGCCCCAGTCACCCTACTGTCCTGTCTTGTGACTGACTTTACCAGCCTCATAGCGGTTGACTGTTCCCCGGCCCCGCCAGCCTTTTAGTTGCATTCTGGACAAAGAAAGAACCATCTCCAATCCTTTGCCTCACTTAGTGCTGAGTCACGTGGTTCGCAGTCTTCCTCGCTTCCAGTGGCCACTGGCCTACTAGGAAAGTGGCGGACGCGTGCCTGACTCTTTCACAGTCACACTGGCCCATCAAAGGCGACTCTGAGATGTAACGGCCTCCGTCCAGACACGTCGGCCTCTATGTGACTGCCACTGTCCCTTCCGTGTCGCTAACACGCCTCCTGAGTTTGTAGATGTGAACGAGTGGGACTCGGGGACCCGTGAAGAAGCGCCTGGTCCAGTGACGTAACGCAAAACGATGCCACCCCCTGCAGAACGTGATGCACCCCCCACCCCATGTCTCATTGACCCCTCATAGGGCGAGGACCAACTGTGCGGCAGAGCCCTGCGTTACGCCCCTGGCCTGATCGATCCGATCTATGCCCCGATATACCTCTGTAGCGCCACCCATGGGGGTTCGATGCGCTTTCTTCAGCAACAAAGTAATTCTCCCAAAAGTTCGAATTTGCCACTCAGTGTCTACACCCACTAATCTACCAATGCGGCAGTTTTCAAGCTAGACTGAAGCCAGGGCTCGCTCGGAATTGGACTGGTTCGTACATATGAGGCGAGTTCCCCGGTTTAAGGGGAGGCAGAATGGAAGGGGTGCGAGTTTGAAGTGCAGGTACGAGCGGCGCCAGCCCTAAAGGAAGGTCGATGGGGCAGACAAAATGCACATTCAACAACCAAGTAAAACGCCTAAGATGTTCCATCACCTTGAACATTGACCGAAATAATATGCTTTGCACGCACACCTTTGCTTCTGCGGACATCTAAAGTTACCTCAGCAGTTTTCTTTTGTTATAATCGCATTTCAGCCTAGTTATCAATGTTTTGCTGGCCAGTGTTTTGTCATTTTATTTTAAGCAAAGATCAATGTTTTTGGAACCGGAATTGCACCTTAAGCATATACCCGTTTAGACACCCGAAAGTGTTGCCTTCTTTCGGCAGCAAAGCATAATTGTAAAATTCGAAAAAGTTGATTTAGTGTAGATAAAAAGCCCCCGAGTTCCAAGGCAAGATTAGAAAAATAAAAGCAACAATTAACGCTAAAAGAAATATGACACTGGCAAAGAGCGTTTAATAAAAATGAGAACGAATCGGAATTTACTCGAGTGAATATTCGCGACAAGAAACTTAAAAATTATCTGATGTAGATTAATCTTCGAATAAATCGTTCTACCTGACCCCGACAATCAAGTTATCTTAAACAAACTGGATATGTAAAATGAGTGATTGCGTTTAAATAATTCAATAGACAATTTATATGGTGCTTCGTGTAGTTAAGAAAAAAAAAGCAAATAAGCGCTAGAAAAGTAAGAACATCGTTCGAGTATTTAGAAATTGCAGGGAAATGACTATTTGAACAGGACTTCTACGTTTATTTTATTTAAGGGCTATTTCCTAGTTCCTAGTGACCGCATCTCAACAGGATCGCGACAATGGAGAAACGCCATGCAAAATGGGGCTCTTTAAGTGAATTATAAAGAATTACGTTATAAAGCTGTAGTTGTCCAGAGTGAGCACGCACCGGAAGGAAGCCAGCGGCCTCCACCCCAGGTGCCAAAGAAAGGGGGCCAATGAACAAGGACGCCTTATGTTCAGCTGCTGAAATTATAGGTTTAAAAATGTTTTACTCAAACGCTCTTTGTTGGGCGGTTACTTCTGCTCGACGGGCTCGGGATTCTGGTTACACCCGCCCTGCCGAGGCCGGGGTGCTTTTGAGCAGGGGCCCTCCTCCCCCTTCAGCCACCTCAGAGGTAAGGGGGAACCAGGCAAACTGGCTACTCTGCTCCACCCCTCACCTCGGCCAGCCCCCTCACGGGCCCACGACCCTCTTTCACACTCTGCACTATTGTCAAGAAATACTGAGGCCGACCGCAGCTGACTGGTGTCCACTTTCCTTCCAAGCCAGAAAGAGGAAACAAACCACTTGTGGATGTCAGAACGTATGTGCCAGGATAAAAAAAAAATAAAAAAACTATCCATCAAAGTTCAAAGAATACGTTAAGCCAGGAGAAATACTATTTCTGTTTAAAAATCTATGTTTTAGGGAGTACGGAGAGTATTTGTGAGTCCACCCACAAATCGTAAATACTTACCGCATCCGGAATAAGGTGTTTATTTGGTAAGGTATCATATATAGCGCTACGTCTGCTTCGGAGCGCTAAAAAAAAAAGCCGAAATACGTGTTTGTGTTTATGGGGGAGTGGCGTTCAACCGGTTGTATTCAGCTGCCCACTACCGCCAGAGTACCAAACTGAAACCTCCATAGTTCCAAACTGAAGGCAAAGTTGAATTTCTCATTTTTAGGCTGTTCTTGAGTGTCGGTAATTGGTTTCTGCCGTGTAGGACGGATTTAGAACATTCCGTCGGTTCTGTAACGTAAAATTTCTTAAACCATGCCTGAGACGCATTCAGAAATAATCTAAATGTCTTTCCGCCTCTAATTTCATCGCCTCATTTAGGCACCTTGCTTTAATGATTGTCATTGCGATATATAATATTTAGACAACTATCAAGAAGCATATATTACAAATAGCATATCCACATGCTTCCTATGCAAGTGCCCTAACATGACTTGGCATGACGTTCGCATTATATATATATAAAAAAAAAAAACATAAATGGCAAAACAAAAATATGCTCTTTTCTCAGGCAACTGATATCAAAATATCCACTTTGTTTTATATCGAAGAAAGGTGCAAGGCCAGTTCTTTGTGCTAGAACAAGTTTAATGCTACCATACATATCCTGCCAATTCCGGGAGAAGGAAACGGTTGATGCATATATACCTTGAGTTCGCATATGCGAGCAGAGAAACAGGTGGCCCTCTGTAGAAGGTCAGGTGGCCGTCGCCCCCTGCAACCCGTCCCGCAGCAGGCTCCAGGGGCCCGCGCCACCAGGCCTCCCCTCCTCAGATGGCTCTGAAAGGCCCGGGCGCACACTTGCCTCTGGCTAAAGGCATTCTTTGCAAATGGTAATGGAGGCTGGGCTCGGAATTCCAGTCATAATTATAAACTATTCAGTGGCAGAAGAACCCCCCTTGGTGGCGCCAAGTTCACAGTTGCATACAATATAGAAGATCACAGTTTGAAGTCTAGCACAGATTAAAACCACAGATGTACCATTTATATAAGACACACACTGATTGTCTCTGAAAAACTACATTTTGACTCCTTATAAACATCATTTCTTATTTTTTTAAATAAAGTAGTGCATCTAGGACAGTCAGTCGCACAGTTCACGTAGTCCTGAAAGGTAATTTCAGAGCCAGCTAGAGGTCTGATCATGAAATGTTCACAAGCTCGGACTTGTCGTCGCCATCTCAGCACTTTCAGTAGTGCTTGGCCAACACTGGACGCCTCAGCGGACTCCTGCACAGGCTGCAGACCAGGGCTGAAAGGCCAGGCGCGGATCCACTACTCACGCCAAACATCGTAACCATTGTCTGCTAAATCTAGGAAGGTCACAAGTCCATCAGTCCAAAGGAATCCTTCTTGTGTCGCCATAATCAATTCTCTTCTTCTCCATTCCATATGAGCAGGAGATTGATATGACTTGGATCACAGGAAGCGTCTTTTTTACCCAAAAAATGGCTACGCTGGAATGTCCCGCCCAGTGTATGTATCCCAAAGAGTTCCCCTTGCTTTACCCCATTCACAAAACTTGAAACTTCCACGAGGATGTCTGGTCCTTGTAATCCAAGCAGTCAGCATTGAAGTTCAGCTTCCAGGAGGTGGCCTGGTCCTTGTAATCCAAGCAGTCGGTGGCTGTGTTGAAGCCCAGACTGGATGCACCATAGCCCTGAGTGGAAAGGCTGGCTGGGGACTGGCTGAGGTGGGAGCTCACCCCATTGGTGCCCATAGGACTGAGGGTAGCCCCCGCTCCCGTCAGCTGGTGGTGCATCGGGCTCAGATAGGATCCACAGTCCATGCCGCCAAAGTAGGATGAGGAGCTGGAGTAGCCCTGGGCGTAGGCCGGAGCCTGGGAGTAGGTCATCGGGTAGGACCTCTGCATGCAGGAGGATGAGGTGGACAGGGGATCAGAGAGGGGGGAGATGGAAGCAGGACTCCAGATGGACACAGGTGCGCTGGTGCTGGAGATGGTGGGTACGGCTGTGCTAGGTGGTGGTGTGAACTGCCCACTGGCTCCACTCTCTGAGCTCACTTCCCGCCCTGGAGAACTCTTCTTCTTGGCCGGCCTTGCTTTGCTTTGCCCTCCACTCTGCTGTTGCTGCTGCTGTTGGCGGCATTTAGCTCTGCGATTTTTAAACCATACCTTAAAAGGAAAAAGAACCATCAATTAATGTTATGGACAGTATGTGAGTTCTGGGCAAGGCAACTTGCAACACCACTTATCGAGGAAAAGCAAGCAGCAAGAATTTGCTCAAAGCATAATACACCTAAGGGCACATTACAAAACATGAGGAAGCCATTGCAGTCTCAGAAATGGCAGAGGAAGCAAGTAGTTTATCGTACAATACAGAGAAGTCTACTTGTGCCCAAGATCCATTGGTACTTACCATCTAGGTAATTACTACTCCACTGGTTTCCCAGTTCTTTATGCATGGGTTTTATTTCAGAACCACGTGGGCATTTGCCACACCTGCCTTAGCAACGCTGTCTGAACCATGGGTGCATCCTTACAAAGCATTCCTTTACCATCCAAGTCGTTACAACGACTTCCCTTAAGGAAAGCACTGGACTTTGGAATAGTATAATTTACTATTCCAACTCCAGTATGCGCAACAGTAGGGAAAGTGTTGGACTTAAAGACCAACATCACTCTAACAAGGCTTTCCTTAAGTTAAGTCATTGTAACGACTTGCGTGGTAAAGGAATGCCTTGTAAAGATGAGTTTGTGGTTCAGGCTGCATTGTTAAGACACATCATGATTCAAGCCGCACTGTAAAGGCTGTTTCCCTAAAGCAAGTGGTGATCATTAATGCTAGAAGTTTACCACCAGACTTTCTCATCACACACACAAATCAAAACTCTTGCAGAAAGAGGTGGTAATTGTGGCTGAATGTAAGACCAGTTTAAGACTAGCTGTGGGTTGGAGTCAAGACAGCTAGAGTTGGTCAGATTGCAACAGAAATAACACTTCAGCCTGCTGAACAGTAGAACGAGATCCATATTGGAATGGAGGTGTTTTCCCTCAGGATCCCTAGAGTAAAAGTGAATATCTTGGGCCCGAAGTGGGTGCACTCTGAATCAATTACCGCTTTTGATCATCAAGGACATACTGTGGGAGATAGAGTGGGACATTTCTCCAGATAAGCAGGGCCTACTACTGGTCAGACTTGAAACCACATACATCCTGGATGTAGGCAGCTTCAAAGCCTCCCTGGCGCACATGGGTATTCTGAGTGAGCCGACACCACTGCATTCCTCCAGAGGACTATAGTGCTGGGGCTGCACATTGCTTTCAGTGAAATTAATTCTGAGCCAGCTTGAACATTTTTCAAAACCACCAAGTCACCACACAGCAAATTCTAAGGCCGTTTACTCTAAATTTAGATATGTGCAAAGTGAATAACTTTGTATTTTTTTTTAATGTCAATGAATTGATTGGGGTTATCACAAATCTGTCAGAAGTATACATTTTTATGAAGAGGAATCTTTGAGGCAAAAAATGAGTAATTCTCAAGTTGATGCAAAATGTGTGCTTCAGCCAAAAACTCAATTTCACTTTTGGGAAAATGTAAAACCCGGACTTTCAGAAACAAGGTAAAATGGCACACAGGATGACCTATTCTAAGCAAGATGAGCACTGCACAAAGAAAAGGTTCTGCAGAATTTACGATATATAAAACTTATACAGTTCCATTCTGCAGACTGCTGTCGCAGTGGAGGCTGATGAACACAGGGAAACCTGCATACTTGACGATTAAAATACAAACATGTCACTAACAGGGACCAGGAAAATGGCATTCATATGAGTGGGAGCATAAGTGATTGAACTAGCTCATATATAAATAGGTATATTGGTGTTTTCACGTATCATGTTTTATGAAACACAAACTCGGCCAGTGACAACTATGTACATTTTAGTGAGAGCCACGGGAAATTATCTAGCAATGCAAGGCCAAACTGTGCAGTGAAGTTGACTAAATTATGCAACTGTGCAGTGAAGTTGACTAAATTATGCAAAACAGAAATTGCAAACAATGGTGCATAATGCAACACATTGTTTAGCATTACAATTTCACTATTTTTTATTTTAACACACAATGTTAGGATTAGTTTAATATCTGAATGAAGCAATATACAGGTAACAGATAACCTTTCCATCCATTTGAGCTTGAAACATTTTTGTTGAAATTTGCAAATTGCGCAGCAGATGGTATAATATGTGACAAGTGCTGTAAATTCATAACTTTGCAGAAAACAGCAATATTGTTCATTTACATAATTCCGCTGGACTTTACTTCAGATCGGAGCTATGTAGAATGGAAACTTCCTACATAAAGGATGTGACATGACTTAAGACAATGGCATACATGTGAGGGTAAGTATCGAAATAAAGATACAAATAACTTGAAGGAGTAAATAGCCATACTAGATAAAATAGAAGGTCAAAGCAGAGAAGTATACACAAACATGTGGTAATAAACTGACAATAAGTCTGTAGAGCAAGTAGTGAGGCAAACCCAAAAACTAAATATTCTTAGCATTCCAAGAATCTAGGGAAATATGATTTTAGATGGTGCAAATCACTGATAGTTGTGAAAGTTCATATTGCAATTTTAAAGGAATAAAAATATGAGGGATTAAGAAAAAAATGTGTGTATGCCATGGATAAGACTTAGATGTATATAAGAAGTTTTAGTCTGGAAGAAAATTGGTTTTGTAGGGAAACTTAGATGTTTAGTGGTAAATACATTCGACCATACAAATTAAAGATTCCGTTTAGAGGTGTATCAATCCTACATAAGTAAGTTTAAGCAAGTGTGAGTTTTTTTTGTACTTCTTCAATAGTGTACATGCCTCCTAATGGGACAGGTAGTATGTCTGTATGCTAGACTGTAAGCCTTCTTAAGTGGACAGGTAGGCTTTCTCTGATTCCCCGCTGTAAATTGTCCTGAGTGACAGGTGGGGATTTTGTTGTACGCAAGTGATAGTCATTAAGTCCCCCCAAGCATGTGTTTTGAAAATTCACTGGCTGGGAGGGTGGTTATTAGTAAACCCTTTGGTTTGAGAGAAGGGTGTATGCCAATGTAATACCCTAGCTAGGAAGAGAAATACATGGGGTTGTCTGCGAGTTTGTCGACATGGACTGTTACCAGTATCTGCAGGTCCTAAGGACACACACATGAGTGTTTATTTATAGCTAGTGAATCTGTGAGTGCATGTTGGTCAAAATCACAATTTCTTGTCAGATGTTGATAAAATGAGTCATATTATACGAAATGTTTGTGGCTAGTATCTTGTGTGACAACTGAATGTGAGGGTGTAACTCTTGTTCAAAAGTCACAAAACATACCGGCAGGAGACTGGTGCAAGGAGTCTGTCTCTTGGCTAGAGATTTACTGTTCACACAGGGCATGTTCTGCCCAAATAGTCTCCTGTGGGCAAAATCATGAAGAAATTTCACGACATTCAAATAATACAGAAATTGAATACTTCACATGATTTTTCCAATGTGAAAAAAATGCCTAGGTCTCTGGTGTGCCTAGAAGACGTTCGACATGGAAAGGTGGGATATTAGTGGTACCCAAGGGGTTGAATAGTAGTGGTGCCTTAGTCCTAGAAGATCGATAACAGAGTTGTTTTAATACCCAGGCATTTTAAAAGGGGCTCGCCAGTAATGTTGTAATAACCAATTATTGATCAGGTGGTCTTGTAACAATATGAAGATGGGCTGACGAGCACAGAGTGCTGTGTTTTACTGACAAGCGCCTGCTCATCCTGTCTGATTTTGTCTGTCCGTGATGAGAGGTCACATTCTTTGTGTTTTTTATGGAGTAGTATTATTGCACTTCCCGCTGTCCAACCTATAATGAGATCTAACTTCTGTCCAACCTATAGTGAGATCCAAGTTTCGGGAATTCAAGACTGCCCTAACTCCCTCATCGGTGGGTGGATTTTTGTGAAACCAGCTAGTCTGTAGGAGCTCAAACTGGACAAGTGGACTATTTTCAGTGCCACAGGAATGGTCTGTAAATCCTTAAAACTGATAAGTGGGCTCGTCGTATTAGCACAGGGATTGTCAACCTATACCTGGAGAGGGTCCGGTGGGCTGTTTGTAGTACCTCAGGGAATGCATGTAAGTCCTCGAGGATGGACAGGTGGGTTGTATGTAATACTGCAGTACCAAGCTCTCACTCACCTGCACTCTAGACTCCGGGAGGTTTATCTTCAGAGCCACCTCTTCCCTCATAAAGATGTCCGGGTAGCGGGTCTTGGCAAACAGCGCCTCCAGGACGTCGAGCTGGGCCCGGGTGAAGGTGGTCCTCTCCCGCCGCTGCTTCCGGGGCGTGGCTGCAGGGGGAAACACCAAAGGAAGCAAAGTGAGCGTGGCTGTACGTGATCACGGTGCGCGGCCTCACGGCGACGTGCTCGTTCCAGCGTCCTCGGGGCCCACGTGACCGCAGGCGACCCCGCAGCACCTGAAGAGCCGCGCGCCCCTCCCCGTTCTGCGGAAGATCTCCCTAATCTCCGGCGCTCCCCACACGCAACTAGAAAAGTGCAACCGGGCCCGCTTATAAATGAAACAAACCAACTAGTTAACGAAACTTTATCAAAAAGTAAACCTCAAAATGCAGGCTTCCTGTACAGCAAACAAAAAATACAGGCGAACTTGGTGGGGAGTCACACACTGCGGGCAGAAAATCAGCCTAAAATAAAACACTACTGGTGAAGTGAAGTGCTGGTCTCTCGCACACTACCCCCACATCTGAGACTGCACACATCACGATCTCAGAGCCGTGATGTCGATATATTCACCACAGAGACACGGGGTAAGGCATGCAGATATGTGTTCAGACGCAAGAGTGTGGTCTGATTTCATGGTGCACTCAAAGCCGTGAGGTAAATTCTGCACTGCACGCAGAAACAAATCTGCATTCAATGCCATTCTTAGGCACATCATTGTACCACTTGTCTCGTGATAAATACAGACCACGTACTGAAATCCCGAGAGCCAGTCTGTATTCGGAGTCGTGAAGTAAAGTTTACACTCCTTCTGTCCTCGGAAGCACACCGTAATTCACATGCACTCATCATGCACGCCCAAGGAGTGAAATAAAGTCACAAGGTAAAGTCTGCACTAATCATGCACTTAAACACATGAGGTAAAGTCTGCACTCGTGCATTGATCACACATGTAAAGGCATGAAGTGGAATCTGCACTCATCACGCACTTAGACACATGAGGTAAAGTCTACACTCGTGCATTGATCACGCATGTAAAAGCACGAGGTAGAATCTGAACTCATCACGCACTTAGACACATGAGGTAAAGTCTGCACTCGTGCATTGATCACACATGTAAAGGCACGAGGTAGAATCTGCACTCATCACGCACTTAGACCCATGAGGTAAAGTCTCCACTCGTGCATTGATCATACATGTAAAAGCATGAGTTAGAATCTGAACTCATCACTCAGACCCATGAGGTAAAGTCTCCACTCGTGCATTGATCACACATGAAAGGCATGAGGTGGAATCTGCACTCATCACGCACTTAGACACATGAGGTAAAGTCTGCACTCGTGCATTGATCACGCATGTAAAAGCACGAGGTAGAATCTGAACTCATCACGCACTTAGACACATGAGGTAAAGTCTGCACTCGTGCATTGATCACACATGTAAAGGCACGAGGTAGAATCTGCACTCATCACGCACTTAGACCCATGAGGTAAAGTCTCCACTCGTGCATTGATCATACATGTAAAAGCATGAGGTAGAATCTGAACTCATCACTCAGACCCATGAGGTAAAGTCTCCACTCGTGCATTGATCACACATGAAAGGCATGAGGTGGAATCTGCACTCATCACGCACTTAGACACATGAGGTAAAGTCTGCACTCATCGTGCACTGATCGGACACGTAAAGGCACGGGGCAGAACTTGCACTTAGACCCATTTGGGGAAGTCTGCTCTACTCAGGCTTTCCTGAAACCGCACCGTCGGTTTTTCTTTTGCGCCTCAGGCTGCCCAGACCCTGGAAGAAGCTTCCCACAACCGGCTCCCTCAGTCCTCAACCTGATCTCCCACACTCCAGGAAACTACTAGAGAATTAGGCATTTTAGTATGGAAGGCGAGGCATTCTTTGCTATGACTGTGCTCCTAGCGCCAGGCCAACCTTCCGGGGTAACAGAGCGCTTTACAAAGTTTAAAACCAATCACATCCAACCAGGTACAGCTGCATTCCTCAGCCACTCGATCCTTGGCTTACTCGGAATCTCTAGAGGCAAATACCACGAATGGTGATAAGTTAAGGTGTGCACAACTTTCGCTCAAAGTGGCTGTAGTGAACATGCACTCAAATCCGCGAGGTAAAGTCAGCGCAGACCATGTGAATTCGCCGGACACAGCGGAGGAATCAGTCCCAGACTCCCCACTTCACATCATAACGAGGTGAGGGCGCCTCTTACCGGGGTACCCCACGGAGGGGTGCAGCAGGTCCATCCCCGACGAGGTGAGGCTCAGCCCATTCACGGTGTAAGGTGGTTGCTTCAGGTAAGACATCATGCTAAAGTTGTGAGGGACAAACGTCGTAAAAACAAGCGGTTCGCAGGTTCACTTCGGGCTCCGGCCTCTTCCGCAGCTCCCGGTCCTCAGCGCCTAGAAGAGGAGACACAATCAGAGAGTGCTGCGGAGCTGATCTGTCCCGGGCTCTGAGGCTCCCCACGCCAGTGTGAAGCGCCAGGGAGCTCTGCTGAGCAGATAAGCGTGCCCCACAACCACGCACCACCCCACCCCACCACTCACAACACGCCTCCCAGCCAGGCCAGCACCCCCTCCCCCTCCCGCTCCAGATGCAGCCCCCGCCATTAGCATAGGGCCCACGGGCTGCCACCGGCTAATTGTCTCAAACAAGGCCTGATTGGGGCCATTTCCCGAGACAAAGGGGTCCTAGCTCATGTAAACAATGCCGATAACAAAGCCTGTAGGGGGTGGACAAAGGGGGCATTCACGACCCCTATCTCTGCCTAGTTTGCGGTCATTACACCAACAGAGCTTTTAATTATCTCCCCGGCTTTCCTCGACATTCAAACCGCTGCGCCGGAGCCCGAATGTGGGTCCATTTACATTATAAAATAGCAACTTGAGGCCTGGCGAACTGGAGCAACGGCCCTGCCCGCCGGCATTCAGCGCGAGGCCCATTTTCACCTAATTAGTAGTCTGGGTAATTAGATTTGGAAGGCACATAACACAGTTATGGGGCCTTTGGAGGGTGTTGATTATATGTGTTGAGTGGGGGCGATAAACAAACAAGTCATTAACAATAAACAATACTGAGCGGCTGCCGGCTCCGCCCTCGCCGGGCCTGCTGATGGCGTCAACAAAAGTCTCGCACCCGGAATATTGTGGGAGGGTTTATGCGAGGCCAGCAAGAGCTGTCTAAAGTCAAGTGTAAACGCTGGGGTTGTGAAACCGCACGCGTATATAGCGCCTAGAACTTTTCACCGAGTGCTGTCCAAGTGCACCAGCTTCAGCCTCCTATGCAGGCGAAAGTGCAAATGTGTAGTTTTCCCCAACTGGCCTTGAGCATCAAAAAGTGACTAATAATATCAACGACTGTTCCTTACAGTGCCTAGAAGCGGCAGGGCTGCTTTATGAACTGCTACATAGCACACTGTATACCTAATATTATATTTATTGGTATTTAAATCAGTATTGTTTTCACAACTTTTAGAAATGTAACAATTGGGCTTTAAGTTAATATTTCATTTTCCATTATCTCGCACCTATAGGTTAAAGATATCGTTTCGCACAAGTTTTTTATACCACGCCCATGAGGTTTATAGTTTATGTTTCTCTTTGTGCGAAATTGCGAAGTAACAATTGGTTATATCTTATTATATTTTAATAAATTGTATCTGAAGGTGAGAACGTTCTTTCTCCCGTTACTCCTTTTAGGAGTTTAAAAAAATGTACAGACAGGAAACTGCACCTGGAATGTATGTTTTGTATTTCTTTTATTCTCGTTTGTCACTGTTTCTACAATTAACCTTTAATTAACATTGAATTAAAATTACAATCCGAAAAAAGTCATCTTCATTATATAACTGTAGTTTAAAATGCTTAGTTTCAAGCTATTTTTTTGTAATCCAGTAACTATGTTTTAACAGTCTACAAACATCGAATTACCACATTGCCCCCTGTATGTCTGTCCTCCCGCAATAAACAAACTACATTTTAAAAGTCATTAAGGCGAATGAGCGAGAAAAATAAAAGCTGGCACGTGGCGTTCACTCACTTTCTAGAAACACAACCACAGAGCTTCAAAATGGCTGAGAAATAATGGCTGCCCCCCGCTGGCCAAACTTTTCTGAACTCTTTACCCAATGTTTGTTGGGAGCTTTCGTGAATCTGCCTATCCTGTACCAGACACAAGATTTAGTAGGATTCCCTCTCGATATGCTGTATGTGATTCGTTCTATAGTAATTCAATGTATTTCACTTCAGTTTCGTGCATGTATTATTCGTGTGTCGCATTTAAAAAAAAACATACAATGTGTCTGATGCACATTACACATTTTAAATGCCTACATTTAGTGAAATTGCAAACCTCACTTAGTGGCACACGTGAAAAATGCAAATAAATCTAAGCAATGCTTATCCGTTCTTAATAATTCAATACACTCCTCAGATGCAAATGATATATTTGTTATTAGAACTACTTTAAGGAAATGCTTTTTCAAACAGGGACCAACAGTATAAGTAATTTTTTCCTTCTCCGGGTTTAATGAGTCTCAAGCCGGTTGCTTCAATTGAGATATATATATATATATATATATTCCTCTGTATCATGTTCACCATTTGCCGGACCCATCTCTGTGTTGTAAACTTTCACTATAGGCGATCGTGTTCCATTTCGCAGTTCCACAGAGAGGACAGATCTGGCGAGCCACTTTCCTCAGTGTGAAGGGGAGAGTGTTGCATGCTCAAAGGTTAATCTGATAACATATGATGTCATGTCGGCTGTCAGGCGGGTGAGGACAAGTAGTGACAGCCTGACAGGCGCACGTCATATCTCCGCCGATCCCCCGGGTCTCTTCAAACAGACTACAGATGTAGCCATTCGCCGGCAATCGAGACCGCTTGAGGAAAGGCCTCTCTACACCCCCCCCCCCCCCCCCCCTAACACATATAAACCATTACTCGGCCGAGAGCGGGGACTGGAGCACGATGGAAAGTTTCAGCGGACTTCTGTCTGAAAATGGGCAGTCTCCTTTAAGTGTATTGGGGTACTGACTTCTCCTTTCCCTGTACCCCTCCCTCGCTGGCCCTTCTCCTCTAGGTTTAGGGCTTTGCCCCCCCCCCATATCCACTGTCCCTGAAGGTTAAGCCCCGTCCCTTTCAACCCCGTGGTGACCGCAGCAGCTGGGGTTCTGCCCCTTGCCCTCACCCCCTCGTGCTCGCATTCTCGGGGGGGGGGGGGGGGGTCTAGCGTCCCTACCTCCTCGTACCATCCTCCGCTAGCACCCGGATACATATTTCTCCCTGCCTGGCACATCTACGCCCCCTGGTGTTCCCCTCACCCCTTTGCACCCATCCATGTTGGGTTCAGTATTTGACCCCTTGCCCTGGTGTTGCCAGCCCATGGTGTTGGCACCTTGCCTCTCGCCCTTTGATGTCATGGGGGTTTGACCCTCGACCCCCGTCCACGTTGCCCTAGCAGCACTTTGCTGTGGACCGTCATGTCCCTCGCTCCATCCCGTGACGTCAGCATCGGCCCCTCGTCCCTCGAGTGGACACAACCTTGTCCTGCTGCCCTCTGAGCCCGTGGCTCGGACCACAGGGCCTCGACCAGTGATGTGACACACGCCCGTGCAGCTCGTGCGATGCAGGGGGCCCTAACACTTTGGGTGGGGGGATCCTGCCCAAGGCCAAGGAACAATGATGAGATCTAGGACAGCCAGGGGCATCTCATCACATTCTGCCGGGTGCCCCATCGCTGTGTGTTACGACACCGGCCTCAACTCTTGCTTTAGTCATCTCTACCCATAACATGGCGCCTGCACCATTTGCGGTTCGCCCCTCTTCCCTCGCTCTGGTGCCCAGGGGGTTGTACCCCCTGACTTCTAGGCAATCCTCCACTAGGGTTTGGGGTAGGCCCATATAATCCCCCACCCTTGTATTCCTCCACCTGGTGTTGTCAGAGCCGTGCCCCTCCCGCCCTAACTGGTCCCACCCGGACACCCCCAGGGATCGGCTCCTCGTCTGTCTCAGCTCCTCTGGTGCCGTCCATGGGGGTCGATCCCGTGCCCCCCCCCCCCTTCTGCTCCTGTCACTGTCCCCTTGTTCCTGCTCCGCGAATCGGACTCGCTCCCATTCCTCTCGACCCCAACCCTGGATACTATCCAGTCTCACTAACTCCTGGCATTGTAATTGTAAATTGTACTTATATAGCGCTTACTAACCTGAGGAGGCGTTGAAGCGCTTTGCGGCGAGTAGCAAGGTACCAAAGGTTACATGCACATTGTCAGCCTTTGAGGCTCAGCCGCCCGGCTCTCACACCCCTGGCAGAGCCAGCCCCTGCCCCCACCCATCAGGGTGACAGACCTTGCAAAATGGCGTTTCTTTGCCCACCGTGGACCTTGGAGTGGCCTCTCTGTTCCCCATCGGGCCCTTGTCTCTCACCCATCCGTGCACAATACTTCCCTCCTGCCCCACATGTTGTCAACTGCTTCGGACTTGTTTCCTAGTCTCTCACCACCGGTGCCTGTGGGGGGAGGGAGGGAGGGGGGGGTTAACCCCTTGACCTCCATGCATGTGTGCCCCAAACCCTGGCAGTTCGGGCCCTTTAGCCTCTCGCGTGTGCCCATCTCCCGGTGTTGCCAGCTCCTGGGTCACATTGACCCTGGATCTCCAGGAGTTCTCACCCCTTGGCGTCTCTCACTCGCTGCTGCCCTGAGGTTTCAACCATCTGCCATGCACGCATCTTTGCCCCAAGCCCTTGCAGTTCGGCCATTTTATCTGCCTCCCTTGTGTCCATCTCCTGGTGTGCTCAACTCTTCACCCTTTGGTGCCCATGGACTTCGACCCTCTGAACTCCATGCATTTTTGTCCCGAGCTCCAGGCACAGTTCCCCCATCCCCACCCAATACCCTGGCGTTCGGCCCATGTTTTCCTCACCCCCTTGGTGTATCCAGCCATGGGGGTTTTCATTTTAGCCTCTACCTCAGAAGTCCTCAGACACTGAGGTTCAGTGCATTTACTCTCACAAACAGGGGTGAAACCCCCTTTTGCCCCAGCTTTGCTACCCTCGCCTTCTTATGTTGGGGTCTTGTTTCTCACTCCCCGCTGCCACCCTAGTGCCCCACACTCGCCTGTTTCTGTCGCCCCGTGAGGTTGAGTTCCTTGTCTGTTACCCTTGATGCCCACACTGCCAGGTCAAAGTCACTGGGGCTTATTTACAAGGCCCTTGCGCCACTTTTGCGTCATTTTTAACATGGGCAAAGTGACGCAAATGTTCCGCAAGGGGCTTGTAAATCTGCCCCACTGCCCCCCCCCTCCCCCCCCCAGACTGAGTCCAAAGTCATTTTTGAATATGTTTTAAAATGTTTCTCCAACGCCCACTGGGTCCCAAATGTCACTTGCCTCAGTAATACAACAAGATACCCACCTAAGAGACAGACAGCTGTCACCCATACCATATTTCATACAAAACGCAGACTGGCACCGGATTCGCGGATTCCCTTCTAGTCAAACTCCGCCGTTCCGGCGCAATCTGTCAGCCCCCACCCCTCCGCCCCGACCCCCATACTTTGGTCTACCAGTTGCTCGACGCTCGCTCGATATTAATTACCCTGTCCCAGAATTAATTATAATAAATGTTTTCTTGATAAATTAACGAGATAATCCGGGCGGCACACGCTGCCCTAATTACAGGACGCGGCCTGCTCCGCGGACCTTCCGCGGTGATTAAGGTTCCGCCGGGCGCGATCCGGGCCTGCTGCTGCCTGCCGGCCCGGTGGGCACCTGGCGCGGGGGCTGCATGGAGGAGTGCATACGGGGGTGCAGAAAGGGGAGGGGGGGTGAATGAATGAATGAAGGGTGCAATAGATGAAGGAGGGATGTGTGTGCGAAATGCGGGGCGCATTGGCTGGCTTGGGTGCAGGCAGTGTTGGTTTGTAAATTGAATAAATAAACATAAAAACGGGTGTGGGGGGCTCTGTGTTTTATTTAGGAGCCCGCCGTGGGTGCTGGCAAAATCAGTATTTGCCGAATCCCAAAGTAATTGCCCATTCCTAAAGTTGCCTGAGCTTGAGTGCACCTCGTGCCTCTTTCTTGCCGGCCTGCACTTGCTGTCTGACAATTTCACTCTTGCCGACTCGGTTTCAATCCTACTTTCTTCCTTCCTCGCAATCGTCCTTTTTGTTTCTCCTTCTACTTGCTTTTCAGCCTTCCCATCTCACTAATGTTCTGGGTCACAGTCTCATTTTAAAATATAGGGTTTGTCCCCAAAAATGAGCAGTGGTGCTCACCGTCTTCAGGCACCGGCACAAATGAAGCACTAACGTTTAAGTTTAGTTCCCATTTACAGGCTCCACATTGTGAAACTTCTAGCCTGTTCCAAATGGTTTACACTGAATTCTACTGCGCTGTAGCTTTTTAGGGAAAAATACACTTTAGTGTGTGTTGTGGGGAGGGGGTGTTAAAAAAAGACGGGCTGTAGAGAAGAACTGAACCCAACAGGCAGACACATCAACGAGGTGCAACTGGAATCTGTGTTTTTTTTTATAACAACTTTAATAAAATCAGAATATTCCAAAAATGGAATTGAATACTAGTCAACCTGTCACTATAGTTTTGGAAGGATGCTATTATTAAGTGTAATTTGGGTATTTCTGACAAGTAACTCTACCCTCTCTGCTACTGTCTCCTAGGGTCCAATAGTTGGTGTTGTCGAACTTTTTCTGTCGGAGGAAACACAAGCAGTCTACACTACAGCCAATCACAGAGGCTAGGTAGAAGTGAACTTCAGCGAACTTTTGCGAACTCGTGAACTAGGGCAGCAAACGAAGTCACAAACATTAAATCTGATGCATTACACAACTGGAAGGATAACGGCCTTACCCTATCGTTAATACACACACATCAAAAACACAAAAATGCGTAAATATAGAAACACAAGCACACACACACAAATGCATAAATATATACGCACAACCCCCCACATATATGAATACACACACACACACACATAAATATATATATCTATCTATCTATATATATATATATATATATATATATATATATATATATATATATATATATATATATATATATATATACACACACAGTGTGATTTTAAAACTTGCAAATTTGGAACAAACAATGTATAATTATTTAATTTTAGATGTATACAGATACAACTAACTTCCAGTAAAATATTAATTGTAGTGCATAAACATGCCTGTTTCATTATTCACTCACATCGCACAGTATTGTTAATGATGTAAACAAAATCATATAAACCAGGATTACATCATATCCTGTCTTCGCAGCAAAAAGAAATGTATGACAAAATAAAACTTCCCTACGAACTGAGTTTTACGATAAATAGTAGAAAAGAAAATAAAGCCCATAGGTCCATATGTCGCTTTTTACCCTGATAACCCGGAGGGTGGTTTAAACTGTGCCCCACTGTTGATGCTTTAATACGGTCTGGCCAGAGGCAGGTCCCCGGTTCCTTCCCTCCCTCGCCGTGTATTGATCGCAGCTTCTTAAGATGCTATCTGTCTGCCAATAACCAAGAAGCATGGGATTAACACACCATTTATTTCTGACCGAAATTTTCCACTCTGGCCAATATATACAGGGTGACATTTCCTTTTTTTTTTTTTTTTTTTTTTTTAGAACGAAAATGCTTCCTTGGACCAGTGAGAAAAAAGTCTCCCCTGGCCCGCGCATTAAAAAAAAAAAAAAAGTCTGGATGTGATTCCCCGCCTCCCCAATTATCTGCCCGGGTCTGCTTGCATTTTCATTAAGAGGCTGAAAAGACCCGAGATTACAGGCAAAAATACAATCCTGCCCGACCACATATTTCGTGCTACTTTTTCTATGTTGTTGTAGTACACATTTACAAATCAGAAATCGGGTTTTGTTTGGTGGCCTGTGTCAGTTTTGGGGTATTTAGGCGAGGAATGTGTTTATTTACTCTCGGTAAACCTGCGCGGATATTCGTTCAGTAAGGACAGAGTCCGAAAATCGGACAAAAAAGACAGAACAAGGCAGTTGCCCAACTGATTATTAATAATAACGTGACCGGAAGAAGCATTAACATAGTTAAAAAAAATCTTTTCGCCCCAATACCTACAACAGAAAAACGGTTTATTAAACCTGGCGCTCGTAGAGTCCTATGATCCTACATAATACATACATTACTACCGCTAAATTCAAAACAAAAAGCGAAGGTGGTAGGATACATAAAGGCGCCCGGAGAACAACACACTCACCCGTCAGAGAAAAGGAGTCAACACCTGCAGAATTTACCGAAACCATATCCAAAAACGTGCAGAGTGGAAAAAAACAACACCAACCAAAAAACAAACAAAAAAAATAACCAAAAAACAAACACAAAGAAACCCTAGGAAGCAGAGTCCAAACTCTGCGAGGTGCAGAGGCAACATATATGAACTAAAGTTGAAATATTTACCACTCACCACAAAAACACCCCACGCAACACACAAGGTACGTTTCTCGCTTACCTCGGTAGGGTGGGTCCGATGGTCCCTCTCTGGCTTGGAAGGAACAGGATACGGAAGCAGTGGCCGAGAAAGGCTGAAAATCTCCTCCTAAATCTGTACAAAAACAGCCCAAACAGACCTCGGGGGGCTGCTGCTGTGAGGTGAGGGTGCTGCTGGGTGCGCGCGTTTGCCGGTTCTGACCACAGTTGTTGGCTCAGCGGAGCTGGTGCTCGTTCGACTCTCCGAGAGCTTTTGCCGAGCAAAGCGCCTCTCTGGCAACTTTTTGACGCAAACTCTCCAGCCAATGGCAGGGGGAGAGTGATTGACACATCTAAGCCAGAGGGAAAATAATAAAACCGCACCACAGGGGGAGGAAAACAGGCCACCGCTGCACCGGGAGGACAATCAGGCAACAAATAACAGCAAAAAATTATACGGAGTGCGCAGAAAAGCGCGCAGAGGAACATTAAAACTAGACATTACGGCCGGACCGCATGCAATCACCCGTGTGCCGGGCAAGCTGCAGACAGCCAAGAACGCGCCACTTTTTTGCCGGAAAACAAAAAGGGAAGGCAAGATACAAATGAGGATTAGGCTATAAAATATACAAGTGCGCACTTGGATAAAAAAAATATTGAAAACGAGAGTGGAGTGATATGTGTAATGTAAGCAAAAAACCTGCCAAGAAGTCCTTGGATCGGAACAAAAATACGAGGTGCGGGCTGGAGGTTAAAGGCAAGAATATGCACCAGCAAACAGAGGGAAACTAAGCCGGAGCAGGAGGCAGAGGGGAGGGGGCGGGGGGAGTGGGGGGAGAAAAGAGAGAGAGAGGGGAGTGCTGGAGAGGGGGTGGAGTAAAGTATTCGAACACATTATTTCAAAAAACGGACCAAGGACAGCCCCGTGTCCTCTAAACTCATGGCAGTGTGGTGAGTATCTGTGCGCCGGTACCCCAGGCAGGGCAAGAGAAAAGCAGCAAAACACCCCCTTGGCTGTTTGCAGTTTTTAAACTGCTTTTATTTAAGTGATTTCAAACACACCTAGCACGCAGAGTGTGGAGTCAGTTACTCGGATCTTGGAGATGGGGTGCACAGAGACTTGCCAGAACCATGCAAAACACACACACACTCACTCACTCCTACACCCATAAACACAAAAAAACATAAAGACAACAACCTCACTCCTACACCCATAAACACAAAGAACACACACTCACTCCTACACCTATACCCCATAAAGAATACAAACACTCACTCCTACACCCACAAACACAAAAACACATTAAGACAACTACAGGCACAGATCTAACACAGAGAGTAACAGACACTATTGGAAGCGCAAGCACACTCAGATTAACAGACACCACTGCACCCACACAAATTGACTCACAGACACATGTAGTCGCAACAAGACCCACGCGATCTCACCCACACCCACAAACACACATTCAACATACACAACTGCACGCGCACGTCCACACGCAGACAATAACTTAGCAGAACTTGATGCAAGAACTCACACACACGTATACAGACTAACAGATACAACTGCACGCACACAATATACAGCCACACACCGATGCCCAAACTATACCCACAAACTCAGATCTCTGCATACAACTGCACGCACACATGGGGAGATTAATAGGCATAGCAAGACGCAAGAACACACGGACACATACAGACTAACAGATACAGCCGCACGCACAGAAAATACACCCACAACGATGCACAAAACTACACCCACAATGTCAGATCTACGGAAAAAAACACACGCACACATACACACGGGAAGATTCATATACATAACGACGCAAGAACACACACAAACACATACAGATGAACAGATATGCAATAGCACAAAACATGCTCACACCGATGCACAAAACTACACTCTCAAACTCAGCTCCACACACACAATTCGGGCACATGTCCAAAATCAGAGATTAATAGACCCAAATAGACGCAGGAACACAGAGACACATGCAGATGAACAGATATAAATGGACAAACACAAAATATACCCACACCGATACAAAAAACGACACCCACAAACTCAGAACCAGGCACACAACTACAGCAAAACATCTACACACAGAAACTCAGACCCACACACACAGAGCCATGGAAACAACCCATGCTAAAACAACTTATACATCAGAGTAGCAGAAACTTAGCTTAACAGGCATGACCACACGCCCACAGAGAGGCTAAAAAACAAATACAACTAGACACGCACCAGGCAGGACTATCCCATCACACACTCAGAAAGATCCACGCAGACACCAAAAAGACAGACACAGAGGCAAATATGCAGATGGGGCACAGTCTCACACACATGCAGACACAAACGCCGACAAACAGTACACGCTTGCTCTCACACTCATGAAATCACACAAAAGTAGCACTGTATGAAATAGGCACCGAGCTCGAAAATTGTGGGAAGCAGCCCAAGTGTAAAGCCCAGTTCTAATTCTGCCCAAGTCTCCCCCGCCAGTACCCAAAAAGTGGGTGCAACCCTCGCTTCAGAATGGGTCTCTCTGCTGTCACTTAGGGCATGAACTGGGGGTGCGCGGGCACTCCCGGACCTGGCGGGAGTACACGCGAATCGAGTTCTAAACGAGTCTTTCCCTTGTGTGCCCCACTGCTCGCCCGGAGTGTGAGGGGAGTACCGGGAGAGAGCTGCCCGCCAGCAGCTGAGCTTGTCGAAAGGTGGGCAGCCTCTTCTCGTGGCACCCGCTCCCCGGGACACCGGCTGCACGGGGGGCTTGTGGGAGCTCGGCCCAGGGCAGGACAAGCTCTGTGCACTCATCAGGCTCACGAGGCATTGAGTGTATGCAATAATGGGTGTTGGTGTGCACCCCGCATTACCTGTACCGTGGGGGACGAAAGAGAGGCCGCCTTAAGACACGAGGGTGGAAAGCAGCCCCCCCCCCCCCCTTAACCTCAGAACGGAAAGGAAATCATCATATAACTCAAAAGCAATTAAAACTATCTATCTATCTATCTATCTATCTATCTATCTATCTATCTATCTATCTATCTATCTATCTATCTATCTATCTATCTATCTATCTATCTATCTATCTATCTGTCTGTCTGTCTATGTGTCTGCCTGTCTGTCTATCTAGCTCTGGATTATATCTATCTATCTTTGTAGCTATCTATGTTTATGATACATTATCTATCTATCTATCTATCTATCTATCTATCTATCTATCTATCTATCTATCTATCTATCTATCTATCTATCTATCTATCTATGACATATCTCTCTAGCTCTGCCATCCATCCATTCATCTGTCTATATAATCGTCCACCTTTCTGTCAGTCTTTCTGCCTGCCAGATTCTATGGATATGCACTTATTCACACGCCCATGCGTGCTCATAGGTACAGACGCACTCCTACGCACCCTCTGTTTTTGAATTATGTGCCACAGTAAAAAGTGAGGTTTTCTGGCCTCGCCGAGCGCTGCTCTTGTCTTAGCCCTCGCTCGAGGTCGGGGGACTTGCACCAGGCGCCCGACCAATAACAGAGCGGCTCGAAGTGGCCAGCGCGCCTTGAATAAACAAGCCCTCATCCCTTTAGATGTTTAAAGTAAGATTGCAGCGGGCTTGTCACGGTTTGGTAAATGTACCCCTGTAAGAGGCTTTCATAAATCCCAGAACACACCTTCAGTCAGATTTGAATATAGATTTAGGTTTTAAAGCCGGGCTGGGCGCTTAGCGGAGAGGATGCCGTGCAGCCGAGCCCCGGAATGGAGGGCTCCGGCAGCCGAGGATGTGCGCCGAGACGGCGGTGCTGGGGGCCGGTCCGGACAGGGCAGCCCGGTCTGGCTCCATGCACGGCTCTTCCACGGCCGACCACAGCCTGCACGACCGGCCACAGCCTGCAAGACTGCCTGCCTGCTTCAAGACACCTGTGGCACAGCCCGTCACTCCTCCGCGGGGGTCACGCCTGCTGTTACAGATGTGCCAATATTTCACGGAACTTCTCTTCCTGAAGAGACGTCACCTCTTCTATAACACGTTTTTCACAGCACTTCTCCAGCTGAAGACACCCAGAGCACTTATGGAGCACGTGTTACACGGCACTTCTCCATATGAAGTGCACTTCTGTGACACGTGTTTCACGGCACTTCTCCACCTGAAGACACGTCAGAGCACTCCTTCTATGCATGACACGTGTTTGACGGCACTTCTCCAGCTGAAGACAACCGAGAGCACTTCTGCGACACGTGTTCCACGTCACTTCTCCAGCTGAAGACACCCGAGCACTTCTTGGACACGTGTTTCACGTCACTTCTCCACCGGAAGACACGTCAGAGACCTCTCTTTGGGATACGTGTTTGACGGCACTTTTGCAGCTGAAGACATGTCAGAGCACTTCTGTGACGCGTGTTTCACGGCACTTCTCCACATGAAGACATGTCAGATCAGTCCTTCTATGCATGACACGTGTTTCACGGCACTTCTCTAGCTGAGGACACCCCAGAGCACTTCTGTGACACGTGTTTCACGGCACTTCTCTAGCTGAGGACACCCCAGAGCACTTCTGTGACACGTGTTTCCCCGCACTTCTCCACCCGGAGACACGTCAGAGACCCCCTTGCGGGATACGTGTTTCACGGCACTTCTCCAGCTGAATGTAGGTCACATAACTTCTGCTGAAGACAGTTCAGAGCCCTTTGCTGAAGACATTTCACGGCACTTTTCCTGGTACAGGTGTTTCAGAGGTCTTCTCCGGCCGAAGACACCTCAGAACACTTCTTTGAAACGTGTTTTACAGCGCTTCTCCTGTTGAAGATAGCTCAAGGCACTGGAGGATATTTAAGAGCACTTCTTCAGCTGAACATAGCTCAGAGCACTTCTGTTTGGGTTATTTCACAGCACTTTTCCTGATGCAGATCTTTCAGAGCACCTCTTCTGTTACAGATGCTTCAGGGCGCTTCTCCCTCTGATCACTTCTTCAGGACTCTTCTTTTTATGGCACGTGTTTCACACTATTTGCCCATCTAACGATAGTTATATCACTTTTTCTGTTGAGGAAATTTAAGAGCACTTCTCCAGCTGAACAAAGTTCAGATCACTTATGTTGAGGATATTTCACAGGCCGTCTCCTGTTACAGATGATTCAGAGCCCTTCTCCAGCTGAAGAAACGTCACAGCACTCCTTCTATCACAAGTGTTCCACATCACTGATTCACCTGAAGATAGGTCACAGCACTTTTCCCACTGATGATGTTCCAGAAAACGTCTCCTATTACGGTTGTTTCAGATGACACCTCCTATTTGAGATATGTCACGCCACTTCTCCTGTTACCGATGCTTCAAAGCACCGCTTCTTAAGTCCAGACGAATATATTTCACAGCACTTCTACTGCTACAGATGTTTCAGGGCACTTTTCCTGTCGCAGATCATGTTTCGTGGCACTTCTCCAGATACAGATGCTTCACAGCACTTCTCGTGTCACAGATGCTTCAGAGCACTGCTTCTGGAGTCCCGAAGAACATATTTCACAGCACTTCTTCTGTTACTGATGCTTCAGAGCACTTCTCCTGTTACATATGTGTCAGGGCACTTCCCCTGTTGCAGATGTTTCGGGGCACTTCCCCTGTTGCAGATGTTTCGGGGCACTTCTCCTGTTGCAGATGTTTCCGGGAATACTCCTGTAACAGATGCTTCAGAGCACTTCTCCTGTCACAGATGCTTCAGAGCACTGCTTCTGAAGTCCCGAAGAAGATATTTCACAGCACTTCTCCTGTTATCGATGCTTCAGGGTACTTTTCATGTTACAGATGTTTCAGGGCACTTATCATGTTACAGATGTTTCAGAACACTTCTCCTGTTTCAGATAATTCATAGCTCTTCTCCCGGTGAGATGTCAGAGCACTTCCATTACAGAAGTTCCAGGGCACTTCTCCTCTTATAGATGCTTCCGAGCACTTCCCATGTTACAGATGTTTCAGGGCCCTTAAGTTACATATTTTTCAGAGCACTTATCATGTTACAGATGTTTCAGGGCACTTCTCATGTTACAGATGCTTTAGAGCACTTCTCATGTTGCAGATGATTCAGATCTCTTCTCCCACCGAGTAGTCAAAGCACTTTCATTACAGATGTTTCAGGGCACTTATCATGTTACAGATGTTTCAGAGCACTTCTCCTGTTTCAGATAAGTCAGAGCTCTTCTCCCGGTGAGACGTCAGAGCACTTCCATTACAGAAGTTCCAGGGCACTTCTCCTCTTACAGATGCTTCCGAGCACTTCCCATGTTACCGATGTTTCAGGGAACTTCTCATGTTACAGATGCTTTAGAGCACTTCTCATGTTGCAGATGATTCAGATCTCTTCTCCCACCGAGTAGTCAGAGCACTTTCATTACAGATGTTTCAGGGCACTTATCCTGTTTGCACTTCTGTTGCTGAAGATGTTTTTCAGCACTTCTCCAGCCCGATAGTTGGGAACACTTCTCCTGTTACAGATGCTTCAGAGCACCTCTCCTGTTACAGATGCTTCAGAGCACCTCTCCTGTTACAGATGCTTCAGAGCACCTCTCCTGTTACAGATGCTTCAGAGCACCTCTCCTGTTACAGATGCTTCAGAGCACTTTTCCTGCTACAGATGTTTCAGAGCACTTCTGTTGCTGAAGATGCTTTCCAGCACTTCTCCAGTCCGACAGTTCAGAGCACTTCTCCTGTTACAGACAATTCAGAACTCTTTCCTGACGAGATGTCAGAGCACTTCTATTACAGATGTTTCAGTGCATTTCTCTTGTTACAGATGTTTCTGAACGCTTATGATTTCTTATTTCAAATGTTTTAGAGCACTTCTCCTGCGACATACATTTGAGAACATTTCTCTCGTTGAAGATATTTCAGAGACCTTCTCTTGTTCCATATGTTTCAAAACATTTCTTGTAGAGAAGATATTTCACGGCACTTTTTTCAATGTAAACATTTGAAAGCCCGTGTTAGTTCTGCCTTAAAGACATTTGAGAGCATCTTTTCTGTTCCAAATGTTTCAGAACTCTTTTCTTACGGATATGTCACAACACTTCTCCTGTCGAAGAAGTTTCACCGACCCTTTCCTGTTACATATGTTTCAAAGCACTTCTTGTTATGACGATATTTCAGAGCACTTCTCCTGCTGATATTTCAGAACACTTCCTCTGTTTCAGATGCATCAGCACACTTCTCCTACAGGTGTTTCTGTGCATTTCCCGCCTTGAAGACACTTCGGAGCGGTTGTGGTGAAAGTATTTCCGGGCACAGCTGTGAACGTTTTTTTCAAAGCGCTTCCTTTGCTAAATAGTTGTCACGCTAATGATGAATTTACTTTACGTCCCTTCTTCAGGTCACAGTATTTCACAACATGTCATATGCTGACGCTGTATGAGTGCTGTTCGCCCACTCTAGGCGCTTTGTCGGACTTCACGCGCTGTATGTCAAAGTTGTTCCAATGGTGACGAGGCTTTCATGCCCTTTATTGCGCCGAATGCATTTCACGGCACGTGACACGCTGGGGGCACTTTAAAAACACTTTTTTTAAATTGCCTATTCCAATATAATTTTGGAACAATTCATTTGAATGCATTTAGTGGAATGTCTACAGCTAAATATATGTATGTATGTATGTTTGTGTATCTGACTGCGCCAGTATGTCATAGAACCGCTTCGCAGCGCTCAAAGGTGGGATGGTACAGAAAATTACTTCAGCAAACTACGTAGCAAGGACGTAGACTAGGATTATACTCGAGAACAATGGAAATATGCGACAGAAGAGGAGTAAATTGTATGGCAGGGTTGACTAATTATGCGGCAAGAAAAGGTAAGTTATGTAATAATAATACAGCACATTTAGAAGCACCACTAAGTCACTACTTTGTCATTTTATACATATTGAAACTGTATATGCAAAGGTTTCATCTCATTAATATCGGGTTGACACCTAAATACACCACTCAGCAACTGAAGGGTGGCCTGCCTCTTCGGAAAGGCCTTCCACTGTGGACGACGAGCGTGGTAGCGTTTTTATTAACTTTTTATCTGGTTGAAGTGGAAACATTTTTTTGGTATAAAATAAGAAAATTGAACTGAAAATGACGGATTAAGTGGCAAATATAGTAAACATAGACACGGAAAAAACGGCGGCCGCGGAATCGCATACTTCTGGTGGCCCTAGAGAGCTTAGAATAAACTCAGCGAACTAGAACAGGTTGAGGGGCTCAGCCCCAATAATGTGTTGGGGGAGGAGTGTGGGGTCCCCCATAGAGTCTGCGTATGAGCAATAACCCTTTTCTTCAGTGTTCTTTTAGGATGGTGTGTAGAACCGTGCTCTTTGAACCGGGTCCAAACCAGTATTTGAAATTCAGAGCGCTTCTTCTCTTGAAGTCAGTTGGTGGCACTTTGTGTCTTGAAGTTATTTTTGGGGCGCTTCTTCTGTCCCGACTTGTGGGGGACACTTCTCATGCCGCATATCTTTCACGGCACTTGTTTGGCGACAGGTCTTATACCGCATATTTTTAAGAGCGCTCGTGCTGACGAAATTTCGGAGCACTTCTATTGAAAACATGTCACCTTGGTACATTTTGTGCTGTTAATAGTACTTTTGGTAACGCTGTTTTAGCTTTTTTTTCTCCTAGGGTTGGCCTCTGGTAACTCCTAGGGTTGGCCTGCGGCTCCGTCCATAAGGGCTTCCCCCCATCGCGGGAGACCCTGTTGCGCCCCGGAGTCCCGGTGGGCACAAAAAGCGCTCCAGAGATCATCTTTAACCCTGTCATTTTTGTATGTGTTCCCCTTTACAGAAGCTGGTGTTGTGGTGTTGTCATTTCTATCTACCTGAAGCTGCCCCATCTCAGCCGGCTTCCAGCCGCTGCACGCGCCCCTTCAACTCAGGGTCCACAGTAGAAACTTACTCAGCAGCAAGAAGAGTGCAAGGGGGCTTTATTCCCTACCAGCTAAAACACTAGAGTAGCCAAGCCAAGAACCGTAGCGCCAAAAAGCAAAATAATCGCACAAATAAGTAAATAAATAAATAAATATTTATTCATTCTCGGTGTCACTGTAAATGCATTCGTGCTTTATTCTCTTCATACATTTAGAGCGCTGGTTTTGTGACGCAGTAGAAACATACTCTGATTTTACGACGTAATTAAGAACTTTATCCGTTTGGGAGCAGAATCAAACCCACGATTCCATTGTCGTTTTCTCCGCCGTGTCCCTGTCTTAACCTTCTGAGCGCTTCTCAGGTATGACGTGGAATTTCCGTTCCAGTCGTGGAAAGGCGGGAAAGCAGCAGAAGGCATCCCAAGCTCACCGCCAGACTGCCGCAAGTGCTGCCCGCTCTTTACCTATGAAGTACGCAGAGGGAGAGGCCTCCTGAGGCCAGGCGGGGGCCGGCCAAACAGCGCAAATTGTGTGCAAAGTTGGGTTCTTGCGTACAGAGGCAAGGGAGTCCTCGGACCTTCCCACATAGCTACACTGATTTTTTTAGGGCTTTTTGGTGGGGGCGAGTGAGAAGCTGCATAATGAGAACAGGCACAAAACAAAACGAAATAAAGAAATACAGTCTACCTGACAAACACAAAGAAAAGGGAGAGTGAGAAAGAAAAATGCAGAAAGAATGAAGGTTGAAGGAGAAATAACGAGATAAATGAGCATATAAAGCAAGGAAGATGGAGGGAAAGAAGAGAGAAAGAAAGAAAGAATGAAGAAAGAAAGAAAGAGAAAAAGGAAGAAAGAAAAAACAAAAAACAAAAAACAAAAGAAAAAAGAAAAAAGAAAAAAGAAAAAAGAAAAAAGAAAAAAGAAAAAAAAAAGAAAAAAGAAAGAAAAACTTCAGTCACACAGAGAGGAAGAGACAGACAGCGGGACTCAGGCGCTTGGGAAAGTCGGGCAGTCTGTCGGGGTGCAGGCGGGGTGAGCGGAGGACAGATGGTGTGGGAAACCAATAGAAGAAAGAATGGGGGCCGTAATGCGCGCACAATGCAGGCGCCTGCGCGCGCTCCCCTAGCACGAGCATTGGGGTTTGGCGTGAAAAGGTACTTAGCGTTTCTGAATCGGTGAGATGAAAGATCACGTAATTAAAATCATCGCCCAGCCTTTGGAGGGGCCAATAAAAGGCCAGTCACCCGCGTGTGAGTGCGGGTCTCAGAGTGCGAGGGCCTCTCTGCGCTGCTCTGTGACCGCGCGCTGTTCCAAGGGTCGGTGTGGACCTGGGTTCTGGTGCACGCGTTTCTTATGTGTGTATTTGGTTGTCTGTGTATTGACGTGTGTGTTTAGTGGGCTGTTTGTGTCTGTGTGCGCATACCGATTCTGCATTATTGGTTAGCCGATGGAATGTACGTTTGGTGAGATGCTTGTTCTTGGCACTCTATGTGTGACCTGTGTGTGTTTGTGGGTCGCTGGGTGTTTCTACCTCCGCATTTTTGTACGTATTCGTGTTGGGCCGTGCACCTAGTACCAAGTATTTTCTTCAATTGATGAATTTTGTGTATGTTTTGATTGTCTTTTTTAAAATTATTGTACAGATTGACTCATTTCCCCTGTGTTTTCTGTGTGTTTGCGCCAGCGCGCCTTTTATGGGGTCTGTGTGCGTGTTGACCAGTGTGATTTTTTTGTGAATTTTCACCTCTGTATTTGTCAGCATCTGTGCATTAAGATTTGGTCTTGAGCGTCATTTGGCTTGCATGTTTGTGTGTACGCGTGCCTGGCTTGCATGTTTGTGTGTGTGTGTGTGACGCTCAGCGTACTCCTCCGTGTCTGCTGTTCTCTGTCTTTGTTTCTGTGTGTTTCATATGTTTCTGTGTGTAGAGTTGCAGTTCTCTTTTTGTTACTGCTGATCCACGTGCGTGATGTATTTCTGGAAGCTCTGCCTTGTTTTCCTCGTCTCTGTGTTTTGATGTGCATTTTAGTTGATTGTGGCAGAAGATCATTTGATTATAGTTCTTTCAGAAGTGAGTCTGGGCTGTAAGCTTGTGATTGGTTGTTCTTCTGAATGGAGTATGTTTAAATCCAATTCTAGAATAACTTTAGCGTCTCGTGGAGATGGGACAAACGACCCTGTAGCGCAGTTGCATTTGGACTTTAATTCTGCAACAGTTTGATCAAAGACAGAAATCAACCCTTTGGTTAACTTTTTGTCAGAACTGTGCACTTGTTATAATGTAAATACCACATAACTTAAGAAGCAGAGATTTGAGGAAATTCATATTTTTAATGCACGTTTCAATACCTTGCAATATAATATAATGGTATGAAACCCAAATGAAACAACCCAGGGACTCTTTGCTGAAACAGTTCACTTTTATGTACAAAAAAATCAAAAAAATATTATTAAAAAAAATCAATTTCAATGCGTGTGATTTTTAAAACATTTTTTGAAAGGATAGTTGATTTACACGGTCTAAAATTGGATTTAAATAACTTTTGGCTAAAAATTGAAAGATTCATGTTTACGATTAAAGAAAATAAAAAGCAAACTGGTCGCCAAAAGACTGAATTTGCAGCACTCTGACTGTAAAATGGTTGCCAAAAACGACTAATACAAGTCGAAATGCGCATAAAAAAGACAGCTGCATGTTTTTCTTCTTGCAACAAAAAAGTTTTCAATCCATATATGTTCGCGCAGTGCAGCCCTTATCTGACGGCGCCCCGATGACCCCAAGGAGATTGCTTTAAGCGCAAGAACCTCTCGATCAATTTATTTAGGAGCCTTGCACTGAAATTCCCTCGTGTAAAACGTGCATTTTGTAAAGCGCCGACCCGTGCACGCCCTTTTAGTGCAGCGCCTTCTAATCACGTCTAATGAGAACGCCGAGCTCCTTCGTTCATAAAAAAGTGAAAACAGAACGCATCTTCATTAGGGTAATTGACTGCTGTGCTCAAGACGCCTCTAATTGAAAAGGCAGTCTATTTTAATAGTGCGGTTTAAGAGCTGATTACATACTGTAACCAAACACGCAGGCACTAATAGCGAGGCGCCCGGGATAGTGTGGGGGTAGAATTGTCAATCTGTAGCAAACGTGCATTTCTACAACAGGAACTCCCTGCGCTCGGGATGTGAAAACAAAATGTGCAAAGCAAGCGCCCACCATCGAACCAACAACCACAGCACCCATTCCAGGAAAACGTCGGTTACTATAAAGACAGCCTACCCTGATGACAGTTCAAGATCATAATCGCACAGCTGCAAAAGCCCCTCCCCCATTAAATGATAACCGGTACGTGAATTCAATGAGAAGGCTTCCCCTCACTGTAAAGGCTCGTCTAGATGAGAATGCACGGAATGACTGCCCGACACCCCCCAAAACTGAAGACCCACAACTGAAAGTAAATACCCGCACCTCCCTCCGCCCACATCCCACTTCCACTGCAACTGCACGACTTGAAGTGACTAACTGCGAAACCAGCCCTTCCCGCTTTGAAAGTGCACCATTAAAAGTAGAAAAAGAGCTCTGCTCACCATCAGAATATACAACCAAGCGTACAACCCCCTCCGCCCCCCCACCAGTAATCCACAACAAACTCCTGAAACCCCCAGCAGAAGTCCCTGTCTTTGGAAGACCCCAGCCCCACTGTAAACACTGGAATCCTGTTTACATAGGAAAAACACCACAACAAACGGAAGTATTCAGGCATACTTGGGATAGCAACCACCCCAATAAAAAACAAAGGTGTATGGTATGCCTGAGGAAAACACCCAGCCATACCCAGATAAATTATACAACCAAAAGTCCACACGTAGAAATGCACCTTTCATAATGAGTTCACGCAGCTACACATATAGTCCCTGAAATGCACAATCCCCATAATCAGATATTATCTCTGAAAGGCCAAATGCCCACTAGATCTACACACAGAGACACAAAGCAACATCACAGATGACCAGAATACATGTTTGGGAAAGGCACCAAACCCTTACTGAATACAACCAATACAAGTTCATGACCTGGGAAGGACAACCTTAGGGGCAGACGTTTCACAACCAAAAGTGCATACAAAGAAATAGCACCCCCCAATAGAAAACAAACAACCAAAGTCACATACTTAAAAAGGGCAGCAGCCACCAGTTACATTGTACAACTAAAAGCATATCGTTTCATCCCTACTTAAAATACATAAACAAAATTAAATACCAAGGAACGGAGTCTGCCGAAATGTAAGTTTGAAACCGACATAGGTACTTTGGAAAGACACCCCTACCCCCACTCAAAAGATTGACAAGCGCGGAGAATCAGGACACGCGCACTTAGGACCCGGCTCCTCCGGACCCCGCCCCTGGTCGCTGGTGGTTGGGCGGCCGGGTGGCCTAATCGGCAGCCGGCCGCCTCCACTTCCGGGTCAGGGGGTGACGCGTATCCTGAGTGGTAGGGGGCGGAGACCTTTGGCCTATTTAGGGTCAACTCCCTGTGACCAGGGTCTCTGTTCCCGCTACCACTCCAGGATACCAGACTGCACACGCCAGCACCGAAGCCATTCACCGTGATCCAGGCCGGCCTTCTGAAACTCCCACCCACCCGTCCCTGAGTTATAATGGTTTGAAGGGTGTTTTTGCGGAGAAGAGACCTGCGATCAGTAAATAGTGACTAACAAAATGGGTGGGAGGCCGCCTGGCGGACTCCATAGGCCAGCACTGAGGGGGGATATGGTAAGCTCTCCGCTGGGAGGAAGTGACCACCGGCTGGGGAGGCTAGGGCGACAGATTTCGAGCCTCCTGGGCGTCCCTGGGCAGCCTGGTGGTCGAGGGGTGGGCCCTGGTAATGGCGGACAAGGACCAGAGGTGGGGGCCCACCACTCTAAGGGACAGGTGCGTGGCACCTGGCGTAGGATACCCAGTTGCGAGATGTGAGCCAGATGGGGCTCCTCCCTTAGGGCTGGGAACGTGAGAGGAGCAAGATATGTTTTTAAAGTGTAATTGTAAATATCAGATATGCATGTTATTTGCTTGTCATGTTTATACAGTGTTGAGATTAAACATATCCTTTTTACCCCACCCAAATCTCTTGGTGATTTCAATGTGGGGATTTTGCATGTCTATGTCAGATTAGGGGGAGGCGGGGGCATATCTGGAGGGTACGGGTCCTAAAACGCAGACCCACATACCTAGAAAATGCATCACCCCCAACCTCACTTAATAATCAGCCTAAGGATATATTTGGCAGACGCACAATTCCCACTTAAAGCACACACCAGAGGGACATACCTGGAAAAGCCACACCTGTCATTAACACACAACTAAACTACATCATTTGGAAAAGCTCCAACCATCTGAAAATGAACAGGCAAAAGAACATTACAGGAAAGTAACTACCCCCACTGAATATACACAATCAAAAAAAAAATACACACGACAGGCACCACCTCCACTGAAATTACACAACAAGACAAACTTGACTATTAAAGTTGCCATCAAAAAGGAAAGTATTCAATCAAAATACATATTTAGAAAAGGGGTCACCAATGCTGAAAATAAAGAAGCAAAACCAAATTCCTCTGAAAGTACACAGAATATAAGTAAGAAAAACCATATACCTATAGAAATCACCATCACTACAGAAATTACACATCCAAAACTGTATACCGGAAAAAGGCACACCTCACTGTAAAGGAGCAAACCAACAAACACAAGTAAATACTGTAAGATGTACTCCCCACCGAACACAAACTCTAGAAACGTGATGCCTAAAAAGCCCTGCCCAGCCAGCACCCACAACTGAGAGAAAAAAAATACCTGAGAAAAATACGACCCAATTAGGAAAAACAAGCAGTCAAAAGCACACACAGGGAAGGTACAACGCCCCTTAAAAACGTGCACAGCTAAAGACCACCCTAGGTGTTCCAGATATTCAGAAATATTATTGACGGTTCATTGGGTGACTTAAAATAGACCTGGAATCATAAAATCATACAATATAGAGTCACAATTAAATTGAATACAAAAAAGATGGTATGATTTTATGATTCTATGATATGTTTACTCCCCCGCATTCTCCCCCCCCCTTTTTCCCTTCCTCCTCTTTTTTGGCTTATTGCATTTCATGCTCAACATTTCATCATTTACGCATGTAAGCTTTATTCTTTTTGTATTGTACTTGTTTATTTCTTTTGTCTACAAAATACTTCAATAAAATCATTTTGAACTAAAAACAGACCTGGAAAAAGTAACACTCTAAAGAGTGCATTTTAAAATCTGAAGGTCCCGTTTAATAAGGTGCCCATAGAAAGGGGTCCCCTCTCAAAAGTTGGTGATGTTCCTAACAACTTTACTTTTTCCAGTTTTCTTATCTGATCTTTACATCAATATACAAACAGAATAGAAAAGTAAAATTACATAGCAAACAAGAAACCATTTTTCTAAAAGAAATAACTTAGACAACAACAAACTATACTAATTTGGTCAAAGGAGTCCCTTTAAAGAGGACAGAATCCCATCACCCACCAAGGTGGCATGCTTCATCATCTTGGATCTCCTCTTAGCAGCAAATCCTGAAGGGAGCTCACAGATGTTTAATCAGTGGCCTGAGATGGAATCCACTATGACACCAATATAATGAGACATAATTCTAATTTTAGAGGGATGAAGATGATTGCAGTGCATGTAAATAAATGTGTGTAAAGAAGGGAAATTTAAAATTGACTACCAGGATACTGAACAATTTAAAAAAAACGCCATCTTAGTGTCAAAACTAAAACAGTGCGTGTACAGTTTAAAAGAATAATTGTAAGAAGTCCACAAGGAAGACAGGTCTACATGTTTCAGCCTATGGATCCTCTGATCCAGTCTTTCATCAAGTCAAGTCAAGTCAGACAAATTTTATTTGCGCACATTTCACTTCCGAAGAGTCTCATGGCGCTTGCAGATGGCTCTGACAAGTGGACCAATGATGTTTTAATTTCCAAAAAGCCATGTCTTCAACTTCTTACGAAAGCAACTGTGTTCGGGAATGATAAGCAATTGAATTGCTACTGCAATATGGTGCGCTTAATGTACAACAAATGAATACAAAGTCTCGAAAGAAAAAGGTTGGTTCAATACAGCCTACAATCACCCGTGAATCCTGAATATGGTTGAATATCACTGGAGTATTGGACACATTTCTAAAAAACTAAATATGCATGTTTTACTATATAAGACAAAAGTGTGTTGTTGTCAAAAAGAACATCATCTTGGCATTTCTAGTGTGATGATATGGGTACTCTGTGGATGTATCATATACCCCTAGGTGTATATATTACAGAAAAATATATATTTTTAACAAAGTAATCGCACTTACCCATCTTTATGCGGGAGTACTCCTCACCTGGCATCCGCTCAGGGAATGAGGCTCCGGTCTGTATTACAGGTAAAAACATAAAAACCACTATCAGAGTCCAAGTCCAAGTCCTCTGAGCAGTGGCTATCTATCATATTTATAAAAGCACTATCACGCAAAACTCAGACCATTAGCGAGATCCAGGAGCCTCTGACTATCTAATAGTAAAATAGGCACCCATAGGAGGTTCAATCAACCAACCAGTGCTACCTGGCATTCACAATTGTTAAATTAACGTGAATGTATGGGAAGGAAATTGCTCTATGTGTTAAGATGTCCCAACTATACTGATGCAGCTCCTTTGGAACATCTTTCAAAAGTTCTCATACATCGTTTCAAGAAACAAGGGGGCTCTATCTATTAGTCAAAGCCGTTAGAAGGACAATTACAGCATGGGGAACCGTTTTAGAAAAAGACATCAGACCTAGAAAGATCCACGATCGGTCACACTCATGCAGTCTCTCTTAAACAAGAATGGATTTTAAGAGACACCCAAGGAGACACCCAAACAGATCTCTCCTTACCAGTCTGTCGGTACCCCTGACTGGACTGAGCTGGAACGGGAGGTAACCGAATGGACAGGCATTCCCGTTTAAATACCGAACATTGGCCACCTTGATAGACTTGGCTCGTTTTTCACTAGAAAAGGTATATCCTTATACAAGTGAGAAATATGTACCTCCTGAGTTTGACAGACGAGGGAAGAGATATGGATCAAATTACTCTTCATCAGGCTCAGACTGTAACTCCAGTGAACCTGATACCTCAAATTCCAACACATCACAGAATAGAGTCAGGGGCCAGCAAAACAGGTTCAATCAAAGGCGAGGCACACAGGGTCCATACCAACAATAAGGACCTTGGTGGCCCCCAGCACCATGGGGTTACCAACATCCACAGTTTCAACAACAAATGCCCCATTTTCCACCACAGCCACAATTCTTCGGCAACCAGCCTTTTTTAGGACAAAGCCAAGGACCCAACAGAGGCAGGAGAGAGGACAACCCCAGGTACATTGGGGGACAGAACCGTCTCTTCCGAACACTTGCAGCAGGATTGGTCAACAACAAGCGGGGACGAGCACTGCCATAACAATCTAGTGGTAAATCTGAATTCACGCTCTCTCACTACTGTGGAACAGAAAGTTCTTAATAGAGGCTTGGGTTTTGTCCAGACCAATCTAGGCAATCCTTTTCAATTGAGATAAGATTTGGCAATTTTTTTTAGGAAAATACGCCTACACTTCTTTTTCAAATCTAGAAAAGTAGGGACGGGGCATCTATCTATAGAACCTAGTTCTACCAATACAGGTCTCAAAATACCTTTCAATCCACCGGTACATTTGGTACCTAACCAAGTTTTGGTTTTTGAGAAAGCAGTGACTCATGATATTATGACGCTTTGTGATACCAAAGGCAACAATTATCAAAATTTACCTGTAGTAGAGAAACAAGCCCTTCGTACTTTGGCTAATGAGACTTCGATAACAATAAAACACGCTGATAAAGGCGGAGCCATCATGGTTTTGGACACAGATTTGTATCACACGGAATGTCTCAGACAGCTCAATGATACAAGGGCCTACTGTCCTTTGGCGATGGACCCTACTCCTAGATTAACCACTGAAATTGGAGATCTCTCAGAAGAGGCAAAAACAGAAGGCTGGATAACAACACAAGAAGCAAGTTTCCTGATCACGAGCCATCCTGTTATGCCTTACTTCTACGTTTTACCCAAAATTCATAAGACCCAAAGGCCATCTCCTGGTCGTCCCATTATTTCAGGAATTGGATCCCTGCTGGAACCTTTATTAACTTTTGTCGACCATTTTTAATGACCATTGGTCAGAGAAATGCCTACTTACCTCCAGGATGCAAAGGATTTCCTGAGAATATTACCATACATTGGATTCGACACTGAGACTGAATTTCTGGTCAGTTTCGATGTTGAACCCTTGTACACATGTATTCCGCAAGAGGAGACCCTTGAGGCAATAAGAGGCCTGTTGGATGCCAAGGATTTAGATACCATCACACCAGTGCACTTCATTATGTAGTGCGCCAGATTGGCAATGACAGAACATTTGTTCAGGTTTGAGGAGATTATTTATCTTCAAATCTCTGGAACATCGATGGGCAGCATTTTGCGCTCAGTCTGGCCAATCTTTATGTCCACTTGTTTGAGCAAGAATGTGTACTTGACCACAGTAATCAATTCCGGGACTGGATTTTACTGTGGAAAAGATACATTTTGTCGTCTGGCGAGGTACCGCTGCCACTATTTTAGAGTTTCATGCTTGGCTTAATACAAAGAACAGCTTTCTTAAGTTCACAGTGGAATACAACAAGGTCAGCCTGCCCTTTCTTGACATCCTTATATGTCCGTCAAATGGCAGACTGGGCAGCAAACTATACAGAAAGCCCATGGCTAAGACCTCTTTGCTGAATGTTGATAGTTACCATCCAAAGGCTCTCTGTGAAAACCTGCCAATGGGACAGTTTGCATGCATACAAAGGAACTGTTCGAACAAAGATCACTTCCAACATCATGCAAATGCGCTGTCTGTACAATTGAAAAATCAACAGTACCCTAAGCGACTGGTGAGGCGGGCATGGAAAAGAGCTTCTAATTATGATCGGGATACTCTTTTGGAACCACCGACAGATAAGCCACCTCTGACAAGGCTTACTTTCGTAAATACATTCAGCGTACTGTCAAAGCAGGTGCAAAGGAGTGTGCGGAAACACTGGCGGATCCTCAATGTAGCAAATGAGATGATACCTGCCACACTTTCTTCATTCAAGAGGGGTGTAAGTCTCCGGGACAGTCTAGTCCACACTAGGCCAAAGAACAAACTCCCAGGTCCCGTGAGTACCCTTTGGGATTTGCCTGCTGTACAGGGGCACTTCCAATGGGGATCATGCACTGCCTGTCCTCAAACCCAACAGCCCAAGACAGAAGATATCGGGACTGGAAGACCTTGGGTACTCAGAAGACACACAAATTGTAACACGGAAAGAGTGATTCATATGATCACGTGTCCGTGTTCTCTTTGTTATGTAGGGATGACAACACTTAAGGTCAAACTATGCATTAATGAGCATAAAAGCACCATTTTGTGCAACAAGCAAGCCACGAAATTGACAAATCATTTCTTTACATTTAAACATAAGGTAGAGGATCGGAGATGGACGGTATTAGAGCAACCTTTTATTTCGTCACTTGTCAGTGGCGTCTCTAGGTTCTTGTTTATCAAGTAACAAAGATGGATTTTCAAGCTGAAGTGCGATAGTCAGGGGTTGAATGATGATATACCATGGGGGACACTGTAGAGATCTTGACACAGGATTGTCTGATCATTTGCACAATCAAGGCTTCATGTGAGCCTTCTGACTTGTTGCTCTTCTTCCTCTCCACGCCTTTGTTACCATCACAGAGGAGAGATTTGGTGGAATGTAAAGATATGACACTGGCATATTACTGCCGCATTGAGGAGGTCTACATTGTATTTAATCTCTTTGAATGACTTGGTTCTCCAGCCTTTCTTGATTCTTAAGGAATTATACATTATATATTTCCATAAATTGCTCTTAAGAATCTGTAGTATCTGATCTGTTATACAATGGAAGAATTTTGTTTTATACTGGTCCTTGGCTAAATATAGGCTCTTTGTCTAAGAAATTGATTCTGGAATGACTTATTTTGCCAAATCAAATAGTCACTCGTACACAATACATGACACAATAGGTTTTTACATTTGTGCATGTTGTGCATATTCTGTAGAAAATTGGGGGTCATGTGTAAAACTACATCCCCCAGGCATCCAAAGGAGCGTATTCCGGAAGTGTAATGACATCGCCTGTGTGCGCGCGCAACCTGAGAGATGACGCGACGTCTGGTTGTAGCGTCCCACACATATATAAAGGATGCAGATTAGGGCGCTATATTTCCCATAGGTCGACCTGCGCGCACTCAATCAATACATCTATATCGTGCGTGAGCGCCGTGCCGGAGGCGTGGTGACGTCATTTTCCGGCGCCGGGTACGCAGGTGACACAGATGAGGCATCAGCTCTGGTCTATCAATGCAGCCAATGTCCGGAATTTAAACGGGAATGCCTGTCCGTCCGGTTACCTTCCCTTCCAGCTCAGTCCAGTCAGGGACAAGTAAGGAGTGATCTGTTTGGGTGTCTCTTATAATCTATTTTCGTTTAGAAGAGACTGCATGAGTGTGACCGATAGTGGATCTATAGTGGATCTTTCTAGATGTGATGTCTTTTTCTACAACGGTTCCCCAAGCTGTAATTGTCCTACTAACAGCTTTGACTAATAGATAGAGCCCCCCTTGTTTCTTGAAAAGATGTATGAGAACTTTTGAAAGATGTTCCAAAGAAGCTGCATGTATAGTTGGGACATCTTAACACATAGAGCAATTTCCTTCCCGTACATTCACGTTTATTTAACAATTGTGAATGCCAGGTAGCACTGGTTGGTTAATTGAACCTCCTATGGGTGCCTGATTAGGCACATTAATACATAATTTACTATTAGATAGTGAGGGGCTCCTGGATCTCGCTAATGGTCTGAGTTTTGCGTGATAGTGTTTTTATAAATATGATAGGTAGCCACTGTTCAGAGGACTTGGACTCTGATTGTGGTTTTTATGTTTTTACCTGTAATACAGAGCGGTGCCTCATTCCCAGAGCGGATGCCAGGTGAGGTGAGGAGTACTCCCCCATAAAGATGGGCAAGTGCGATAACTTTGTTGAAAAAATATATTTTTCTGTAATATATACACCTAGGGGTATATGATACATCCCCAGAGTACTCATATCATCACACTAGCAATGTCAAGATGATGTTCTGTTTGACAACAACACACTTTTGTTTGGCCTGTTATAGTAAAACATGCATATTTTGTTTTTTAGGAATGGGTCCAATACTCCAGTGATATTCAACCATATTCAGGATTCACAGATGATCGTAAGCTGTATTGAACCAACCTCTTTCTTTTGAGACTTTGTGTTCATTTGTTGCACATTAAGCGCACCATATTGCAGTAGCGATTCAATTGCTTAGCTGGTCCTGATGAAAGCCTTGATCAGAGGGTCCATAGGCTGAAACATGTAGGTCTGTCATCCTTGTGGACTTCTTACAGTTATTCTTTTAAACTGTACAGGCCCTGTTTTAGTTTTGACACTAGGATAGCGTTTATTAAAATTGTTCAGAATCCTGGTAGTCAATTTTAAATTTCACTTCTTTACACACATTAATTTACATGCACTGCAATCATCATTTCCCATCTAAAATTAGAATTCCGTCTCATTATATTGGAATCCAAGTGGATTCCATCTCAGGCCACTGATTAGAACATCCGTGAGCTCTCTTCAAGTATTGGAAAGGTTGCAGCCCTTGGCCACACTAGGATTTGCAGCTAAGAGGAGATCCCAGATGATGAAGCATGCCACCTTGGTGGGTGATGGGATTCCGTCCTCTTTAAAGGGACTCCTTTGACCAAATTAGTATAGTTTGTTGTTGTCTAAGTTTATTTCTTTAAGACCAATGGTTTCATGTTTGTTATGTAAGGATCAGTTTGGGGACAGAATACTGTTTGGTCTTTAAATATTTTCCCCAGGACCCCCTGTTAAAATATTTTGTGATACATGGAAAAGTAACATAACATGAATACAAATCTACTATTTGCTTCTTCCCACCATAATGAACGTAATCGATCCTTTGAGATATAGAACAAATGCTTATTTTTATTGAATAACTAACTGGAAAAAGCTCACCAGTAGGGCACAGCTATTTAGAATGTGACTGGGAGGCCTTAAATACTCAGAGACAATGGTCATTGGTCCGCTGTGGCTGGGGTTCACTTCCATCCCCAGAAGCTACTTCAGTGCCATCTGAGGAGCTTGCCGGAAGTATTAAGGGAGATTTCCGGTGCGCTCTAATGAGAGAGGTGCAGCCTACAAAGGCCCTCTCCTTCAATTGGTCACCCTATTTTCCCTCTCACTGCCTGTGACAACTGCTGCTTGGGAACTCTGTTCACATAACTTTATTCTTTGCTTCCCACCCCCAAAGACTTTTATTTAGTTGGTTGGAAAGATGGCGTTGTTTTTTAGGTTAGTTAATAATGGAATTGTCTTTGTTTTTCCTTATTTAGTTGGTTATGCTATGTGGGTTGGTCAGGTGTTTGCAGAGCTCTCTACCTCCTTGGTTTGGACATAGCGATTTTTGGGTGTCTGAAGATTAACAACTCCTGTGGTTTCCCGTGTGTGGGCTGTGGGTGCCAGGCTCTCTTTTGAGGACAGTAGGCTATTGGCCTTGACTTTGGCATTGACCCTCATGGTCCAGAGGGCATGGAATGTCCTGGGACAGGTGCCTTGGAGGGTAACCCAGGATTACCCACTTCAGACGGATGCTTAGAGAGGTCATCTTGAGCACACACGATGCAATCGTCACTCTACGTGTTAGCAGATGGTTTTGAATTCTGTGCAATGGTATAGAAGTTGTCACCACAAACTTCAATTGTAAATTTGTTGATTTCTGTAAATTAATGTTGACTATTCTTTGTAATAAACATGGCTTTATGTATATATACATATGAGTATGGAGAGGTACTGCAGAGTCAACCTCCCCAAGACAATCCCCTTGTACCTCATCACCTGCTGACCTAGGGCAACCACAGATCCCCCACTTTCCCCAAATGCATCAAATGGAAACAACACATAATGGCTTGGGTTAAGGGTTGTAAATCCCCAGCCGTATTTTATTAATAACATAACAAATATTAACTTTCCTATTTACAATATTTACTAATTACGCAGGCAAGTCCGGTCTATTACATTTATATGTACAGCATTCCAGTTGGCTGACCTTAAAATGTTTCTAATACATAGCCATTCCTGTCATAATCTAATTGATCAACATAATTTCTTTCCTGCGTATCCCTGTTTGAGCTTCCGGCAAGGTCAATGATTGGTCCAAGATCAAAAACATAGATAAAATAATGGAGACATGCTGGTCGTTGCTAACACCTATAGATGCAGCCCACGCTGGAGATATTACAGGGCTCTGGGAGTCTTTTACAAACAACATGAATAAATAATGTCAACCTACCCACGGAGATCATAAAACACCCAGAACCGGAGGAGGGCCATGGTATACGCCAAACATACGGGCAATCAAATGCGATTGAACAAACAACTAAGGTTAATTCGAACTAATGGTCTCCAACCCTTACAACAGTCTCTCATGATTATAGAAAAAACGAAAAGGGAACTAAAACACGAAATAAAGGTGGACAAACGAACATACAAGGAAAAATTTGAGGCCATCATGCTTCACGCAAGTAAGCAGAGAAACTCAAAACAGTTTTGGGCAAAAATCAATTTCCTGCTAAATGGCAAACATCGCCAATTTACCTCTGACATTACTGAACATTCTTGAAGCATTCATATAGAAGAGACATACAATTTCAGAACTGAACAGACAACAGACAGCACTGGGGACAACATAAACAAGACTATAAGGTGTTCCAGTCCGGAGAAAATATCAGAGGCTAGGAGTCCGAGTAGGGAAAAAAGGTCATCGGTGGACACATCAGTCACAGATTTAAAGTCTTTGTCCAACCCCATACTCCAAACCGAATTCAGAGCTGAACAGAAAGACAGCAGCATTTTTATCAGGCACGCGTAAAGAGTTGAACCCGTAGAGATAACACAACAGCAGATTAAGCATACAATAAAACCGTTAAGATCGGATGGGGCACGCGGCCCCAATGGCCTACCGAATGCACTGTTTTGGTACGACCCCCAGTTTTGGTCCTACTACCTAACCCCACTGTTCTCCAATAGTTTAGAGACTGGAAACATTCCTGACTCCTGGAGGGGCAGCATCATTCAACCTATTTATAAGTCAGGAACACGCTTAGACCCCAGCAATTACAGACTGATAGCCCTTATAGATGTAGAGGCAAAGATCTACGCAACAAACCTACTGGCAGATTTGGAGAAATGGGTAAGCTGCAAAAGTCTAATCCTGAAAACACAGACTGGGTTCAGAGCCAGCATGGGGACTTTAACAAATATTTCAGCACTTACCCTCTTAGCAAAGAAAGCTATTGCCAAATCAAACATCCTCTACACATGTTTCGTAGATCTGAAAGCTGCCTTTGATAAAGTGCCAAGAGCCAAGCTAAGGGCTAAAATGAAAGCTTGGGAAATCCCCTTCAAATTATTAGAATCAATCATCAACCTATATTCACAAACCTGGGTTCAGATACAAAAAGGGGACGGCCAGAGTTTAACTAAGAAATTTCCAACAAAAAATGGGTTCAAGCAAGCGTTCTGGCGCCATGTCTTTTTCACATCTACACGGCTGATTTAGAAAGCAACCTTAGTCTCATTCATGGAGACCCTCCCAATTTGGGAAAGACACCAATAGCAAGTCTGCAATATGCGGACAACATCGTGTTACTCTCTCAAACCCCGCTTGGTCTACAGCGCCTGATCTCTCAACTAACAATATACATCTCAAAAGAACAACTGATAGTCAATTTTAAAAAATCTAATGTTTTATGTTTTTCAAGCTCTCGGAAAAAACGCCCCAAATTCATCTGGAGGATAAACTCAAGTATTTTATCGCAGGTAGAAGTATATAAATATCTGGGGGTTCTTCTAGAGCGCCACTTAAGTTTCAAACAACACCTAGAACATGTCAACATAAAAAAAAACAAGTATGCTTTGCTTTTAAAACTTTACAGAAAAGCCTAAGTGGAAGCCCAACAAACCATCTCCTAAAGATAGTGCCTGCAAAATCTTTGCCAGCGATAACATATGGCTCAGAAATGCTGAACACTAAGGACGCCCAAATGCTAAATGTAGCTCAGTCTAGACTGTATAAAAAACTGTTTTCAATCCCAGGACACATCTCTCAGGCGCAGATATGCCTGGAATATGGATTAACGAATCAGATGCAGGCCAGACAAGGTGTCCTGGCCAAATATTACTGGCGTATGAGGGCTGGGGAAGACAACACGCTTGCCCACCACTGCTGGGAGGAGGTAGAAATACAATCAACAAACAAAAACTCGATATGCCAAATTTTGAATCAAGCGCTCCAAACGCTAAATCTGGAGGAAGCCTGGCAAACACCCATGTCATACTCTGTTTTTAAAAAGATCACAAACATATCGATAACAACATTATCGTTTCAATCCGATAAAACCATATTTGCTGGTAAAATTCATGCATGGTCGGTGATTCCATCCTATAAGCATATGAAACTACAACCCTATCTGCAAGAAAGCTTCAGAGACCTCTACAAGCGGTAATTGTCCTTATTGAGATTGGGTTCATTTTCCAACAAAGATCTCACCTCAAAATGGCTACAGATCTGGCCATCCCTGGACTGCCACCTCTGTGGCAATGGAGCAGAGTCATTACTACATCTATTATGCATCTGTCCGGCACTACATAACCTAAGGACGTCATTTTTAAGGCCAATCTTAAGAGAAACTAAAATCCGGACTTGCAGAGCGGCCGTCATAAAATGCCTCAGCGTTTCTTCAGTTCAACTGTCTTGAAACAGCGTTAAAGTTTTGCCCCTAGCAGCACAAGAACTAGAAAAGAAAGAAACAGCACAAAACCTTGGAAAGATTGGAACACCAAAACAAGAACTTGGCAGTAGGGTATAAATTATCCGGCCTAAGTCTTTCTCAGACCTGTTTCTGTCCTCTCTTTCTTTCAAAGCCTCTTTCTATGACAAGCCCTAGGTGCAAACATGACCTCACCTGTAAATGATCCAGGAAATGGAAATATAGTGACTTAAGAAACTGGACAAAAAATTATGCATAACAGTTTCGAACTTTGCTCCCTCTCCATTTTCCGTTGGCATCAACATTTTAATTTCACCAGAAACCATGGACATGTTTTCATTGCTGTTATGATAATCCGCTGCTCTTTGGTTCCATTCCACACAAGGTTTACGATAACTAAAAATGTTTTAATGTCATTTTTATCTGTACCTGTTTTGTGACGTTTTCATCATGGTGGTTTGTTCCACTCTTTTTATGATTTTAACAGATCAAATAAAAGTATTTTTTTTAAGAAAAAAAGAAAAAAAAGATTGGTCCAAGATCATGGTAGGTCCCACCCTCCTACCAGAATCACCTTGCACAGGAGGCCCAGTTCACCAGAAGGTTATCTCCCCCGGGCACCCCCTACTCCCTCAATATTATCTCTCAAAGGGACTGTGCTGTTATGCCAATTTTCTTGCGCCACTGAGCATGTGCAAGGGTTGGCCCAAAAGCCTACAGGAAGCGGAACTTCCCCTCCCCCGCACCCTTCCAGCCTACCGGCTGTAACTGCCCCCTGGAGTTCCATGAGAGACCAACAGTCCCCCCTTCGGTGTCCTCATTCGACATTGGTGATGCCTACTAAGGACAGTAAAAGATGCCCACCAATCATGACCTTACCGCCTGACCAAGGATACTTCATCAATTACATAATATACAACAAAAAGACGCCTAAAAGGAAATTTGGTTAATACACTACAAACTGTATTTGAAGACAACTTACATAAAACCTTTACTATAATTACAGAAATCACACATTTTACAAACATCTAACTTCTGCCACAGGGGATGGTAGGTGGGGAAAACGCTGAGGACTCTCCGTCCTGGAGACCGTCCCGATGACCTGCTGTCTGGCTGTGGAACAGTGATGCGAAAGACCATCTCGCTGCTCCACAGCCACCTTTTAACACCTGCATAGCCGGGAAGCCGGTTGAAACCGGCTTCCTGGCTTTTTCTTGCCGCAAGGACCCGGAAGCACTTGAGTGCTTCTGGGTCACCAACCTTTGTGGGCCAATCAGGAGGTGAGGCGGGGCGGGAGGCCAACCGCATCACTCTGAGTGCTATGCTGGCCCCGTCCCACGCCCAAAAATGAGGACCTGCACAACCGCTGTACTCTGTTGCATGCCCAAGTCCAGTTCTTGCCTGCGAATATCGCCAGGTATCCTCTGAGTTCCCCTCCCCCGACAGTCCCCTTTTATCTCATCACCTGTTGACTTTAGGCAACCACAGATCCTCCACTTTCCCCAAAGGCGTCAAATGGTAACAACACTTCATGGCTTGGATTAAGGGTCGTAAAACCCCGGCCGTATTTTACTCATAACATAATAAACATGAACTTTCATATTTACAATATTTACAAATTATGCAGGAACGTCCAGTCCATTACATTGATAAGTACAGTATACCAGTTGGCTAACAGTAACATCTTTCTAATACATAGCCTTTCCTGTCATAAGCTAAATGATCAACATCATTCCTTTCCTGCGTATCCCTGTTTCAGCCTACGGCAAGCTCAACAATTGGTCCAAGATCGTGCTAGGTCCTACCCTCCTACTGGAGTGACCAGGCGCAGGAGGCCCAGTTCACCAGAAGGTTATCTCCCTTGGGCACCCCATACGCCCTCAATATTATCTCCAAAAGGGGTTGTGCTGTTATGCCAATTTTTCTTGCGCCACCGCGCATGTGCGAGGATTGGCCCAAAAGCCTACCAGAAGCAGAACTTCCCCTCCCCTGCACCCTTCCAGCCTACCAGCCGTAACTGCCCCCTGGAGTTCAATGAAAGACCAAATCTCCCCCCCCTCAGGCATCCTCATTTGGCAATGGTAATGCCTACTAAGGACCGTAAAAGATGCCCGCCAATCATGACCTTACAACCACAGGCCAGCATAGTTGCCCAACGATCTGCCCCCCCTGCACCTAGAAGGTCATGCCCTGCTCCATGCTCCTTCTAACCAGGCAAGTAAGTGCTCCAGATATATTTCGTTACCGATTTTGGAGAGATGCACGCCATCCTGCAGGAAAAGCCTTTACCCCTGATACAACCATGCACAATCGTCTGCAGTTTTGGGGATTGAAATAATCAATACGGTTGATGATTCTATTAACTGAGTGGTTCAAAGCCCACACATACTCAGCCCACCTCCATTGAAATCTGGGGACCATGTGTCCAGGCTAGCAATGCCTTTGGGTATCTCCTTGCCAGTCATCCTACCTCAGTGATTAGTGCTCCACCACATGCTTCCTCTCAAAATGAACCAGATCATTGCCCCCATGTGCAAGATTACTGCAGCAGGGGGTACGTGAGTCCTGTCAAGTAAACTCACCAACATATCCCTTAGTTGGTCAAGACATAAACCCCCCCCGGCCATGGAAAGAAACATTGAAACCGGCCTGACGTGCCTGGTGTGCGTAGTCGCCTGAAAAGAAAAATTGTCTCAATCTGCTCACATATGAGTGACCAATTATCCATACTTCTTTTCCTTTCACCCCCAAGTGGGTACCTGGGCTGCGATAGGCTCTGAAGACCGATGAACAGCTGCAAGCTTCCTCCCTGTGGGACAGGACAAGGAAACTGCAAGCCAAACCAAAGATAAAATCACTATCAGTAACGCATAGAAGACCTTTTACAGTATATAGAGACACACAAAGCACTTGCAACAGTCTGGGGACCACCTACCAATCCTCTGGACCGTGCTTCCCGTTAGGCCCCTGGCCGTGGCCTCAGTAGCATCCTCTATCTGAAAAGAGTGGGTCCCAAACCTTAATGGATCCAAACCGTCAGCCTTGAGGGCTACATTCATGACTCTACTGAACTGAAATTTAGTGAGCTGGGTTCTATCACCATGAATTAATAGGGAACCCTCTGTGCCGCCCTGTGGCCTGTGTGCAAGGAATGTTTCAGGAATGTTAATGGGGCATTAAACACTCCCCTGTGCTTTTTGCAGTATAATGTGGTCCCCCCCTACCATCGTCTTTGGTCTTAGACCAGGGGATGGATACAAATAGGGATCCTCCATGCACCCTACGTGGCTGAATTGCAGCCCTGTGCCAGTCCAGTTTATTCCTCGCTACCACTTCCCCTACCCTGGAAGCCCCGTAGAAAAAGAAGCACTTCCCCATATGATTTACAAACCTGACCTAACTCACAAAGTAATGCTTCCAGAGTGTCAATACCTATTGGGCTCCTAACGTCTGGATGGGGACATTGCAAGCGCTGCCACCCGCTTAGAGCTCTTTGTATTATGAATGTGTTGGTGGGATCGCACTTGCCCTTCATTTTTGCAAAAAAGGAGACTGCTGCCATGTGGCGCTTTGTGCATTCCATGGAGTGCACCCTGTCCTTCATTGCCCTCAAAAAGGAACCCACCACCGATGATTCATGCCATGCCCCCTCCCATTCTTCCCCCAGGAATTTTCAGTAGGTCCCTAAAGCCCTCTCATTGGTCCGCCTGGTCCTGGGTGCTAGGCTAGCTGCCACCAGGTCCGATAGCTGGGGGCACCAAACTGCCAAAGCTGGTCTGGGAAAGGTGTTGGGTGCTCTGCTGCTCCGGGGTGGTGGGAGCTGAACACCTGCATCTTAAAGCTAGAGAGCACATCAAGGGCATGATTCAACACACCTGGGACATGTTTTGCCTTAAACAGTACAATTAACCTCATGCATAGAAGTATTATTTCCTTCAAAAGCAGCAGTATCATTTTAAACTTAGCCAATTGTTGGTTAATGCACCCCACCACAGATATATTGCTAGACCAAAAAAACACAGATTGATTCCTCAGCTGCTCCGGCCAAATGGATAATGCCACCAGGAAGGGTAACAGTTCCAAAAACCCAATGTTACCTGTAAGCCGGGACTCCACCCTCCATGCTAGCCAATGCTGCGCAGACCACGCCTAGAATGGCACCAAATCCCTCGCTACCTGCCGCATTGGTCATCAGGCCCAACTCTGGGCTGGATCTGGTTGGAGTGGCCAACACTACTTTGCCATTGAAATTAGTCAGGAATGGCATCCAAATACGCATTTCCTGCCAGAGCTAGCCGGAAAACCTGGTGTGGTGATGCTTTTCCTTGAGACCTGACGTTGACTGTGCGATGGTATGTTAGAATGGCCACGCCATGGGAATAATTTTTAACACAAAATTCAACTGTCCCACCATCTTTTGCTGCTGGTGCAGGGTGACCTTTTCCTTCTTCAAACATTTCTGTAATGCTAAAGCGAAAGCTATGATTTTTTTCCCTGGGGAGTTGTGACACACCGTTCACTGAATCCAATTCTATGCCTAGGAATTCGATCTCAGTGGCTGGCCCTACTGTCTTGCCTTGCGCCAAAGGGACACCAAAACCATGCATGAGTGTAAAAAACCTCTGCAATGCCCTGCCACACTCCCGAGAGCCCGGCGCTCCTAAGAAAAGGAAATTGTCCGGGTAGTGCAACACTGACTGGTGCCCCGTCACCTGCCTGAAAACCCACTCCAGAAATGTACTGTACTTCTCAAAGTAAGAGCAGTAAACAGAACACCCCATGGGCATGCATTTGTCCATATAATATCGCCCTTGGAACTGGAAACCCAGCAAGCGAAAGTCTAGTGAGTGCACTGACAATAAGTGGAAAGCTGATTTAATGTCAGATTTTGCTAGCAGTGCACCCGGTCCCAGCCCCTAAGCATTTCAATTGCTTGACCAAACGATGCATATCTGACTGTGCATTAGCCCCCATCTCTGTTGGCATTCAATGATTGACCCCTGGGAGCCGATATATTATGATTTAAACACAACTCACCCAGGTCCTTCTTGGGTACTACCCCTAAGAGGAAGCACACAAATCCCTCCACCGGTATTTTATCAAATGGACCTGCCACTCTCCCAAGCCTCAATTCTTTTTCTATTTTTGCTGCCGCAATCCCATTGTTGGATCTTACAGATAGTTCATTTCGGCCATATGAAACCCCCACATAACCAGTTGCAGGCATTCTAAAACTGTCCCTGAAACCCTTCCAGTAGGATCTGCGGTGAATTGGGGCTGTTGTACTTATTCAACCATGGAATCAGGGCACTCGTTACGATTGGGGAGTGGGCCTTGGGTGAGGGCTACGCCCTCAATCCTGTTTTTTAACCTCCTTAACCTTTGATTTTTTTAAACATTTTGATTCTGGGTGCATTGTGTGACTACATAAGGAACATGCATGTTTAAATTTGCATGTGCCTTATGCTGATGCTCTGGTGCATGTTCGCTTGTTAAAATCCCAACATGCCCCTTTCTCCCCCCTTCCACGTTAAATGGGGGGCCTGCTCAAAAGGACTGCCCTGCCTGTTGTCGTGGGGCATGAACGTCATGTACCTCAGCCGCAAAATGATGTCAATTTAGTCCCAAGTGAGGCCAGGGTCAGTTACCTTTGCCCTTTTGTAATCCTTATTGTAGTACTTCCACCCCACACCACTGTGCTCATCGTGCACACACGCTATCCTATTCTGGTAGCATGCCATCTGCGCACCTAAACTCGGGAAATGTTCAGCCATTATTGTCATATAATTAGAGAAACCCTTGAGCCAGTTGACCAGAGTCTCCTCAATCTTTTTCTTTTGGGTCCAAGTAGACCATTCTTCTGGATGCACCCACTCCTTGTTCTTTTTTGCCTCCTCCTTACCCACGTTGTCAACTAACAGGGCAAACATATTTACATATTCCCCATTCCAAATCTTTTCTCTCACCTCCTGTGAGATATGTCTCCTTAACCGATCCCTAGGCTTGGTAACAACAGTTGCATACCTGTTGCTGCCTCCTCCAGTTTCTTGGCCTTTTCTTCTTCCGATGGTGGATTTGCTTTGGGAGGTTCTTCTCCGGTCGCATTAGCTGCTGCTACGCTAGCCGCAGCATTCCCCACTGGCACATTCTGCCCTCCCCCTGGCATAGCCCCCTCAAACTGTGCCACCAATTTCCTGGCCTTCTTCAGCCCACTATCCTCGTTCAACAATGCCCCAGCGTACACTGCCGGGGTCCAATTTCCTGTCTTAGCCAACAAAGGTAGCACTGCTGCCAAATTGGCCACCAAATCTGGATACCCAGGCGCACTACCGGAAGGACCCACGCCCATAGATGGTATAACTGGACACGGTGCTACTGGGCTGGTCCTGGGTGTACCTGGTTGACTGTCCCCCTCGGTTCTAGATGGAATGACCGGTGTTACTGTGACACCCCCTGCAGCCAATGGCACCTCCACTACTGGGGCCGATGGTCCCGCCACCTCAGCCTCCACTGCCCTCTGGGGTAATGGGGTATGGCCCCCAACTCGCTTGGCTCTAGACCTCTTGGGAAATGGAGGGAATGCCGCCTAAGGTGCCACCCCTGCTCATCTGGGCCTTTCCTCAGCCCCATCCTGCCCATCCACTCGGTTCCTCAACTCTGCTAAAGATTGCCCAATATCCTCCATTTTTTCCATCATAGTTTCCATAAAATCTTCCATTTGTGTGCGCTTTTCGCTCTTCCTTGCCTTTGGCGCCAATACACACCACTCGTGCCCTACAGCCTCTAATACAAATTTCAATTATCTCTGACACGAAAGCCGTCCTGCCGTACCACAGCTCCCTTTTAACCCCTGCATAGCTGGGAAGCTGGCTAAAACCGGCTTCCCGGCTTGTTATTGCCACGAGGACCCGGAAGCAATAGAGTGTTTTTAGGTCACAAACCTTTCCGGGCCAATCAGGAGTCAAGGCGAGGTGAGGCGGGGGGCTGACCACTTCACTCTGTGTGTAACGCCCGCCCCACCAAACGCCCCAAAATGGGGACTGGCACAACTGCCATACTTTGCGGTGTGCCCAAATACGGTTGTTGCCTGCGGATTGCCTTTGTATTCTTGAGTTCCTCTAATGTAAAAGAGAGAATTGATAATTCTAGTGCAGCAAGACCCTGAACTGTGCACAATTTTGGGGGGATAATTGGCTATTGAAACAGCTCAGGTAGGCAACATCTCTTTCAGTTGCTTTCAGAATGACCCTCTCCAAGGAAAGCCTCCCAACTAATCTGGTTGACCCTCAACAGTATCTACGCTTTGCATTCCCTTACTTTCCTTACCCCCAGATAATTCAGTGCTTGGCATATTCAATTTGTCTGGTGGCTATCGATCCAAGGTGAGAATGGCATGTGGTTACCTTCTGTCGTTTGTTCTTTGTCAATGACAGAGCAAGACACTTACATATTTAAATATTTGTATTAATTATTAGTAATACAAGACATTGTTATTATATAAACATATCAAAATGTTAAAAATATACTCCTTGAATGCACAAAAAAGAAGATTCAGAATAAGGTGCAGCTGCGGAACAAGAGGAGGGTGTCCTGTATAAAGACAGAGAGGGGCACAACCAAATTGTCACCACCACCACATTCAGTGTTGAATCAGTTGCAAACAACGGTGGAGTCTCTAGATGTAGACCTCCACAACCCACACTGCTGCCCCACATCTTGCAAGGCCTGAAGCTTCAACTAAGACTCAATGTGAAATTTTAACTCATAATGTAGGGGACTGAGGACCACACTACAAGTGAATTTAATGCATTTGGAGGAGCAATGGTGATAGTACAGCTTCATCACGACTCTGCGATACAGCCACTTGGTACTAAAATTGATAATATTGTCAAAACAGTTCAGCAGACACACAATCTGTGTCACAAAATATAGAAGACTTGACAGAAACTATTACTACATTGCATGTTTCTATCCATGAAGAAAGGCAGACCCAAAAATGTTGCTACTTTAACGTTCAGCAACTGATAGACCGGCAAGTGAGATCATTAGAGAAATTGGCCACTTGCTGCTAGTATATTTTATAAGAAAAATAATTAACATACTGACAGCGAGGTCAAAATTCAATCAGAATGTTGTAAAAGATCTAATGCAAGTCTCTACAGCCCTTGAAGCCTTGCAGATTTTACAAGCTCACACTTTAGAATCTGTAAACACACAGCAGGGAAATGAAGAGGCCTCAAGTGGAAGTAGTTTATTAGTGGCAGAGGTACAACCTGCGCCTTTTACAAGAGGCTGAAATGGAGAGGCTGAAAGTGCTGGGCCAGGGTCACCTTCAGAGAGGCTCACAAAAATCAGACGGAAAGAAAACCCCCAAAAAGTTAAAAAAAAAAACTATTATCTTTGTTCTTTATTACATTTAGTAACCAAAGTAATCACTTCTTCTTATGTACGTTGTTGAAGGTGAGTGAAAAATATATTTCTTCTTGAATTTGTGAATTAACAGAAACACATATATTTCAAGTCAGTGAACATGACTTGTATGTATGTTCTTAATTTAAAAAAATATTTGTCTCTAGCTTAAAAAAATGCTTGCAGTGTAAGTCCAGTTAAGCCTTCCTTCAGCTGTCCTTATTACATCCTGTTCAGAAAGAGAGGAAAGTTGAACCTCACCATGAATGTCACTATCTTCTGTTTAAATGGGTAGTCGCTAATTAGTCAATATGTTATGCACCATTACACAACATACAGTAATTTTACATGATGTTTTAGCAGAGTTTTGCGGCACAGCACCACCACTGTTGTGAAAGCAACGGAATCTGCTTTTTAAAAGTCAAAAAGAGTGTTCTACTACTGACATTCCTCTTCTGTGTGCTCTGTTGTCCTCTTGGGAGTAAGTACATTGAAAAAAAGAAAAGATTGAGGTCATCTTGTGTTTGCATGGGCACCTACAAGAACAGCATTAAATAGTATGTAAAGTGTATACTGGAAAATACCATTAGGTTAGGATTAACACAACCTAAAGATACTTACCCAATATGACACTGTCTCCAAAATCATCGGTAGCCAAGTAATTGTAAAGACCACAGTGCCAAAATATAAAGAAGTCGTGTGTACTTCCAACAAAACATGCAACAATACCAGGAAAAATGCTGTTTGCATTTGATGAAATGAAAATGTTTTGCTATATTGTTTGTGCTTTGTTGTCGTGTTAAGTTAGCATTCGCGGCACCATTTTATGTTCAGCCGCCATTTTGAATCATATCGTCAGCTACGTATTCTCTGACTCAAGAAGCAGGCTGTGAAAATGTTAATTTCTCCAAGGTTAGGCCTTGCTCTGTTAAAAAATACACTTATCCTATTAACACATTCCTTTCCCATAGATAGAGATCTCCCCCCATTAACCTAGCGATAGACACGAACAGAACAGAACAGAATGACCTTGGCAATAAGATGTGTGCCCGGTCTTGGAGTCAAGACTCATCTTACTGTACTTCTTTGTTTTAGCTGCACCTGCTAGTAGATTTCCATTAGGGACATTCTTGGTTCAGAAATATACATATTGTATCTCTATCTTTGTTGAAGTCAGTCCCTCTGCAGCAATCCTAGTAGGCTGGTCAGACTGGACTCCACTCAAGTGTACCTGAATAAAATATACTTGGTTTGTATTCTCTACTATCTGACTGACTCTTCATTTGTTTGGAAGGCTGAGAGGTGGGCATGTGTGACCCGGGTGTCCTAATCAGGTCACTTCCTTCAGTTGTTGCCTGATAAGGGACTCCATCAGGTGACCCATCCTCGCCCGCAGACGAGTGTGGAGGTCGGGCCATCGTCGGGTCAGACGGGCGGACCAAGGATCCCTGCACGAGAGAGTACCTGAACTCGCAGCTGCCCCGTCTGCCTGGCCAGTTAAAGCCTCGTCCAGTATTCATCCCGACTGGGGTCCTGAACAGCGAAACTTGGATTTGACTGCTTGGTCTGAAGAGTCGGCGGTGGGGAATACATTTGTTGGACCTGTGTGTACCAGGTGAGTTTGTTTCGGTTCTTTGTGGATATGGTACCATTTCGGTTTGTCTTTGGTACGGTCTGAGGAATGATTTTGGTTTGCATTTGGTATGGTCTGAGGACCGCTTTGGATACAAAGTGTTTGCAGACACTTTGCCTGGTAACATAACTAATTTGGCTTACTTTTGAAGATGCCAGTGTTCAGTCACTTTTTGGTTTCTTGTTATCGTTGTAGTACTGCTGATGCTCGACTGGAAGAAAGTCAGCCAGCGCCTCCTGAAGGCACTCCGAAATGTGATATGTATGTAAAACATGGCCATGGCCCTAATATGTTTAGTACGTTATGGCACAAATACACGAGGGACAATGCCGATTTGCAGTGGCTGTTGACTGGCACTTTTGATAAACAAAAAATTTTGTTTTTACAGGAGAAGTTGTTTGCGAGAAGAAGCAGGCAGTCTATGTTTGATTCCCTCAGAAAATGAAAAAAGCATGCTAGAAAGAATCAGGAGATAGGAATTGTACGTGAAAATAGGAGGTTTCAACGGAATATTGATAAATCTTATGTAGCCCGAGAAGAAAATGCTGTTGCTGTGAACGAATTGCAAGATGCTCGACCCCCACCTCCGTATGCCTCGCAGAGGGTATATCCTGCTCTTTCCCCACAGGCCCAGTTACCCGGTTCTTCTGTCTCTGCTGGTTCTGCTTCTGTTACTGTTGATCAGACTGCCTTGGCCACTGCCCCTCCTGTCCTTACTTTGTCTTCCCCGTCTGTGGCAACTACGACTATTAGCCACCCTTTACACCCACAACCCAGCCAGCAGCGACATTACAGAGTGGTAGGACACCAGTATGTGGCCCTGAGGATAGAGACTGGACAAAATTTAAGGAACAATTGGGGCAAACGTTGGTACAATCTGATATGGGGGAGGAAGAGAAACATGTAGTGGCTAATCAGGCAGCGCAGTGGGCCCAAAACCCCATTTATGGTGTGGAGGATGTGTGGAGTTTGATGAAGGATTATGAGCCTTTTGTACAACAGCATGCCCATAAGCTCATGTCGGCTACTTTGATTGGACTTTAGGAACAGTGTTTCAAGGATAAAGCCCCGCAGATTATCTGTGATATTAAGGATCATGTATATGTTGCTGATATGGCGCCTGGTCAAGTTTTTGGTAATGCTGCAATGTTAGTTGCTTATCGGAGTAGGCTGCTTGAGAAGAGCCCAAAGACAGTATCTCAGTTTCCGATGAGGGAGGTCCACCCCATATATCACCCTGAAATACCAGAGCTGCGGGATCAGCATAACGTTGTAACTAGACATGGGGTAGCAGCCCCTTTCCAAGAACAGTGGGTTTATGCTCCATGGAAAAGGAGTGAGGTTTTGTCCCTTAAAACTCAGTTACCTGACCCTAGGAAAAATCCTACTGCATATTTTAAAGAATTGACTGAGGCAGCTTCTTTGACAGTAATGACGCTTGCGGATATCGAAATGTTCTTTGGTTTGTTGGTGCCGGTTGATATTTGGAGACAAGTACACACACAGGATCATGTTGCAGAATTAGGTGGTACCTGGGATCAAATTAAAGTATGGGACACGGAGAGCAGAGATACTTGCCTTGCCAGGCTGCATTATCACTCATATGAATTCTCTTATCCCGCCTAGAAAGGTGGATTGGGATAAGCTATCTGCTTGTCGTCAGAAGAAAGATGAGCGTGTGTCTGATTTTTTCACTCGCTTTGAGGGTGTGTTTTCAGATTATAATGGATAGGACTTATCGGTTGAAGGTGGTATACATTTGTTTGTCAATAGATTTGTTTCAAACTTGCTTTCCGAGATTGCGACTCAATTACAGGCTTCTGAGAGCACCTGGTCCACATCTTCTCCTTCTGTTTTCTTGAATATGGTGCAGTATTATGAGCACAAGGAAATGAGGATAAGGAGAAGACGGAAAAGAAGAACAAGGATTTGAAGACCAAGGTGTTGTTACAACAGGCCTCTGAAGGGAATGGTAGAGGACGTGGTGGTGTGGCCCAGCAGCTTCCCGGTTGTAGCCGGAATACTATGCCTTTAGGGCCGAATCAGTGTGCGTATTGTAAGGAGGGGGGGCACTGGCGCAGCAAGTGCCCTATGCTTTCTCAGAAGGTGGCTGTCCCAAGAGGATTAGAGTCTTGTGGACGGGGTCGTGAAGATGATGGCCAGGAGAGGGCTCAGAATGCTGTGGCATCTCAGGGTCGTACTGATCAGAACTACTTTGATGACCCTTGAGGCAAACAGTATTATCATGATGACTATGATACGGATGAGGTGACCGAGATATCTTACCGCTAGGACAGCCGGGGACAGGGTGAGGGACCAGTTTTGATACCTGTAGACCACAAGGTCCGTATGTTAGTGTGGATGTGCATGGTTCAACTAAGGTGTTTTTGGTGGATACAGGTACAAGGAACCACTTAATTTCTCGTTCCTTGGTCCCTGGGGTGGCTCTGCATGGCCATAATAATGTTTCGGTAGGATTTTCTGGTGTACCTGTTGTGAGCCCCATTTCAAAACCTCTTGCGTTGACTATTGGTCCTTTAGCTGTGGATTTGCCATTCCTGTTGATGTCCAATTGTGGAGAGAATTTGATGGGTCTGGACTTGTTGAAGAAATTACATGCTACAATTTACTGCTCCCCAGCCGGCGTCTGTATGACGATGGGTCCTGATGTGATATGCACTAAACAGTGTCTGTCCAAGGATGCGCTACTTCCTGCTGAATTCAAAGACCTGCCTCCTACACTGTGGGCAACGGGCCACACAGATGTGGTTTTTTTGCAGATATCGCCTGTTTCGATTCGTGTCAAGGAAGGTGCTATTTTACTGCGTATTCCTCAGTGATTGACTTGCGTGCTGTTAACAAAATAGTGATTTCCCCAGTTTCCGTTGGTCCCTCACATTACGACTCCCTTGACAATGATTCCTTCTTCTGATAAATTATTTTCTGTCATGGACTTGAAAAACACATTCTTCAGTATTCCCATTCATCCTGATAGCAGATATCTGTTCGGGTTCACCCTAGCTGGTAGAAGTGTTAGATTCTGTTATGCTCCTCAATGCTATACAGAAAGCCAAGCATCTACAGTCAGGCATTGAAAGGTCAGCTGGATTCCTTGTCACTCCCCGCAGGTAATGTATTGCTTCAGTATGTTGATGCCTTGCTTATCACTATGGATACGGATCAAGGTTGCAGAGACAGTACAGTTAAATTGCTTCTACATTTAGCGCAACATGGCCATAAAGTATCCCTTTCCACATTTTAGTATTGTCGACAGGAGGTCACCTACTTATGTCACCTACTGTCGAAGCAGGGTAGGAGATTGACCCCATAGTGCATCAGTACCATTGTTAAAATGTCTGTCCCGCAAACTCAGAAATATGTGTTTGCTTTCTTAGGTATCACTTCCTATTACAGGCAGTGGATACCTGGCTACTCGCTAGTTATAAAGCCCCTACTTGTGACAACACTATAAGATGTGCATGAACCCATGCCTTGGACGCCAGAGTATCAGCAGTCTTATGAGCAATTAAAAACTGCACTTTGCTCGGCTCATGTGCTTGGTACCCCTAACTATGCTAAATACTTCATATTGTACGTCCATGAGATGGGTGGTTGTGCAGTTTCTGTTTTAACACAATAATTTGGAGATAAGCAACAACTGTGTGCTTATTTCTCTGCTGTGCTTGACCATGTCACCCAAGCCCTCCGAGCTGTCTAAGAGTGATCGCAGCTGAGACTGTCTCAATAAGACAGTCAATGGGACTCATATTCGATACTGACCTCACAGTTATGGTACCCCATGCTGTGGATACACTTTTGAATAAGACAAGGAGACAGCACCTCACCAGTGTACGTCTGACAGGTTACGAGCTAACCCTCTTTCAAAAGCACATTACGATCAAACGCTATGCCACTCTGAATCCGGCCACATTACTATCCCTCCCTTTTGAGAATGAGAAAATTGATATACATGATTGTATCTTTCAGACGGAAGAAGAGACGAAAGGATGGTGCTGTCTTTGGCACAAGCCTCGTTATGCTGCTGTCCTTGGCAGCGTTCAGCATCATAAGTGTGGTAGCATACCTTATCCTTGCATTACTCTCAGTCACCATTAGCTTCCGTGTGTACCGATCTGTCATCCAGGCTGTGCAGAAGTCAGAAGAGGGACATCCATTCAGAACCTTACTGGATGTGGACATCACTGTGTCCTCAGAGGCCTTCCATAACTACCCTCAAGGAGAACTATATGTCAATGGCACCTTGCTTTAAATTATCAGATGGCACCACAACAGTTGCCTATGTGACTACTATGCTGCACACGGTAGATGAGACATCACAAGTTCCCTATCAGTCGGCCCAAGCTGCAGAGTTAGTGGACCTAATATGGGAATTGAGTTAGGAACTGGTTGTCAATATTTATACTGATAGCCAGTATGTCTCCGGGTTGCGCATAATTTTGGATGAATCTGGGCAGCGAGAGGGTTCTGTACTTCCCATGGGATAAGAATACAGCATTGCCCTCTCATATATAGGCTTTTGTCTGCTTTGGTACTTCCTAAGAAGTTGGCAATAGGGAAGTGCTGACTATGCCACCCGAGCCCTCCGAGCTCTCTAAGAGCAGTCGCAGCTGTGACTGTCTCAATAAGACAGTCAGTGGGACTCATATTCGATACTGACCTCAAAGTTATGGTACCTCATGCTGTGGATACACTTTTGAATAAGAAAAGGACACAGCACCTCACCAGTGCATGTCTGACAGGTTACGAGCTAACCCTCTTTCAAAAGCACATTACGATCAAACGCTGTGCCACTCTGAATCCAGCCATGTTACTACCCCTCCCTTCTGAGAATGAGGAAATCGATATACATGATTGTATCTTTCAGACGGAAGAAGAGACGAAAGGATGGGTAGACCTGACTGATGTTCCCTTCTCCGACCCCCAAGGAGAACTATATGTCGATGGCTCTTGCTTTAAATTATCAGATGGCACCACACCAGTTGCCTATGTGATTACTATGCTGCACATGGTAGATGAGACATCACAAGTTCCCTAACAGTCGGCCAAGCTGCAGAGTTAGTGGACCTAATATGGGAATTGAGTTAGGGACTGGTTGTCAATATTTATACTGATAGCCAATATTCCTCTGGGGTTGCACATCATTTTGGACGACTCTGGGCAGAGAGAGGGTTCTCTACTTCCCATGGGATAAGAATACAGCACTGCCCTCTCATATATAGGCTTTTGTCAGCTTTAACACTCCCTAAGAAGTTGGCAATAGGGAAGTGCTAACCATGTCACCCGTGCCCTCCGAGCTGTCTAAGAGCGGTCGCAGCTGTGACCGTCTCAATAAGATAATCAGTGGGACTCATATTCGATACTGACCTCACAATTATGGTACCCCATGCTGTGGATACACTTTTGAATAAGACAAGGACACAGCACCTCCCCAGTGCACGTCTGACAGGCTACGAGCTAACCCTCTTTCAAAAGCACATTACGATCAAACGCTGTGTCACTCTGAATCCAGCCACGTTACTACCCCTCCCTTCTGAGAATGAGGAAATCGATATACATGATTGTATCTTTCAGACGGAAGAAGAGACGAAAGGATGGGTAGACCTGACTTATGTTCCCTTCTCCGACCCCCAAGGAGAACTATATGTCGATGGCTCTTGCTTTAACCCTTTCGATGCTGATGACGGAACGGTTCGGTCATGAGCATTAGTCGGGCTGTGCTGATGATGGAACCGTTCCGTCATGACCACGCCCGTTTTCATTAGGGCCCAGCACCAGGGGTAAATCTTGGCCGCAGGGATGTGGTTAAATGATCAGATGGCACCACAACAGTTGCCTTGTTGACTACTATGCTGCACATGGTAGTTGAGACATCACAAGTTCCCTATCAGTCGGCCCAAGCTGCAGAGTTAGTGGACCTAATATGGGAATTGAGTTAGGGACTGGTTGTCAATATTTATACTGACAGCCAGTATGCCTCCGGGGTTGCGCATAATTTTGGGCAACTCTGAGCAGAGAGAGGGTTCCGTACCTCCCATGGGATAAGAATACAGCACTGCCCTCTCATAATTAGGCTTTTGTCTGCTTTGACACTCCCTAAGAAATTGGCAATAGGGAAGTGCTGCACCCATAAGAAAGTTACTGACGATGTGGGTCAGGGGGACACTTTTGCAGACCAGACAGCTAAGGAAATAGCCTAAACTAAGATGAAAAGAATGTTTGTAGCAGGTCCGGCCAGGTGGGTGCCAGAGTTCTCCATGTTTGACAATGTGAAGGAAATACAAAGTGAGGCCATGGTAGAGGAATTATGAGTGTGGCAAGAAAGTACAGCAAACTTGAACGACGAGGGATGTTGGATTGATATGTCAGGGAAGCAAAGATGGATGTTGCCAGATGCATATGTTCTTCCTGTGGTGACAATGGCCCATGGCCTGGCTCACATCTGTGCTAAGGGTATTTGCAAGTTCTTAGACCCCGTATAACAAAATGACAACATCTCTAAGACATCTCCACATTTAATGAAATACTGCATGGTGTGCATGATGCACAATCCTGGCAAGGGTACCCCTACAACACCCGGTAATTTTGCACCTCCCAGTTTCCCTGTTGAGGTCCTTCAGATGGACTTCCTTGAGATGGATAGAGTCAATAATTTGAAGTATGTGGTGGTGGTTGTCTGTGCATTCAGTAAATGGGTAGAGGCCTACCCTACTAAAGAAAATACAGCCACTGCGACCGCAAGGATACCCCTGAAGGAGTTCTTTCCTCGCTTTGGCTTGCCCCGTTTTATCTGGAATGATAAGGGAAGTCATTTTCATGCCAACGTTATTCAGTTAGTGTGTGAGGGATTACACATCAGACAGATGTTTCATGCTGCGAATCACCCCCAGTCTGCAGGTTTGGTTGAGAAGTACAACAGTACTCTCAAACTGAAATTGGCAAAAAAATCAGGAGATTACGGGGTTGCAGTGGCCAGATGCTTTACTATTAGCTCTTTTGTCCACAAGAACAACAGCACATTCTAGGACAGGATTGTCACCCTACAAGGTCATGTTCCGATGCCCGGCGAATGTCTGGGGCGTCCCATGCCCGCGTAGGTTCCCAGAGATCAAGTACCCTTTATTGATCGATTACCTGTGTCAGTTAACTGAAAATCTCTGTTCTATTCACCAACAGATCCAAGAGTCGCTTCCACTCATACCAGAGGGGCCCGGTCATAACATTCAGCCTGGGGATTGGGTGTTGCTCTGAAATTTTCAGCGGAAGAAGTGCTTGGAGCCCCGTTGGAAGGGGCAAGGACCGCTGTGAAAGTCGCTGACTGAGAGAATTGGAAACATTCCAGTCACTGCCACAGAGTACCCCTGCCCTTACCCTATGACGAATGGGTGAGAGATGGGATTGGAGAAGTCAGATTAGTAGGGATGGACTGTGCAAGTCAGGGTGCACTTTGTCATAGTACCAATAGTTTTAGTTTAGGGTGAGGGGAGATTGGTGCATTGTTTGGACACTGGACAGGATAGATCGAACGTGCTCCCTGGAGGGGGGTACATTGGGCCAGATGCATCAAGCATCCATTTTGCGATTCCTTATTAGCGAAAAATAAGGAATCGCTAATAAGGAATAGCAAAATGGAATGCATCAAGCAATCACTATAAAAATAGCGATTCCTTAGAATTCCTTAATTGCGACTCGCAAATTGCGAGTCGCAATTAATGAATACCTCCCCATTAATTCCTATGGGCCTAGAGGCCCATAGGAATGAATAGGAAGACAATCGCAATTTGCGAATCGCAATTAGCGATTCGCAATTTGAGATTGCGAGTTCAAGGGTGCAGGGGTGTCCAAAGGACACCCTGTTACACCCCTGAATGTGATCTGTACACATATGTTGCGCACACACATGCCCTTAGGGCATGTGTGTGCGCAACATGAAACTTTGAAAAATGCACAAAAGTGCATTTTTCAAAGTTTTTGCAAATTACCATGAAGTTGTACTTCGTGGTAATTTGCGTGCCCTATTAGCGAATTCGCTATTTTTGATACTTTCATGCATTGCATTTAAGGAATCTCAATTTGAGATTCCTTAAATGCAAACAATCGCAATTTAGCGAATTCTCTATTTGCGATTTTTGCATTTGGGATGATGCATCCCAAATGCAAAAATTGCACTCGCAAAGGGCCAGATTCTGAGAATCTGGCCCTTTTGCGAGCGCATTTCCCTTGATGCATCTGGCCCAATATCCTTTGCGACGTGAGATTCTTCGAGAGCTAGGACTGAGCTCCTCCACCGCCGGTGCTCAAGAGCGTCAATGTTAATGAACAATAGGAGCCTGTATCAGTAAGGCTCAGATGAACACTGGGAACAATTGTTTTTGTTATTACTTTTTACTGCATTCACCTTTTTTCTTCATAATGTAGCCATTTGGTCAGCCTATTAATGAGAAGGAACAGCCATTTGCACCACAGCGTCCAGAACAGGGTTGGTCCACAAAGAGTAAAACAGTTTTTGCATTAATAGTTGGGATTGCCCTAGTAACAATCTTGGAATATCTTAGTTTCTAGAAGTAAAGTATCCTGTACATTCCTTGGTTGGTAAAACGCCCGTTCCCCCTGAACTCATTTTTGTTACTTTAGCTCCTCACAAAGGAGAGCACTGAAACACTTACACAGATAATATTTTTATACAAATGCTGCATCAAGTTCATGAATTGTACAGCACAGCGAAATGTTAGGTTTGTGGATTTCTTCCATCACTTACTCATAAAAGTGATAATCTGTTGTCCATGCCTTTGTCATATCTGGGGAGTTTTGAGGGTTGGTTTGAATTGTTTATCATGGTACACTACCATTACAACAAGAAAATTATTTCACGCCTGCACTCTGAATTTTTCTTTAACTTAACAAGTTGTTGCGTGCTCCAGGGTGTACCCTCCCTCAGGGTACTGGTAATCAATGAAAAAGCGTGACCCAAACTTGAGTAACGTCCCCTGGTCACAGCCCAAGCCCCATGGTGAGGGTTGTAGATATTCAAAAAAAGTTTCAAAACTGGTTTCCAGATAATTCTATGTCTTTTATTCTTTTATCATATTCAAAGTTCATTCTTCATGATAAATCATCCAGACCTTTAAATACATTGAAAGACCTGGAGCACCCTCCCTTTCGGCCCATAGTGTCGACGGTTGGAAGTATACATCAACCAGTAGGACAACTGTTGGATAGATATCTACAATCCAACGTGATGAGGATGAAGACATATGTAAAGGATACAACCCACTTCTTGGAAAAACTAGGTATGGTTCAAATTGAAGAGAACGAACAGATCATACTATGTAGTATGGACGTCAAATCCCTCTATACATCCATCCCCCATCAAGAAGGGATTGAAGCAATTGAACAGGCTCTACTTAATACAGAGATGGAACTGGATTTCAAGTTGTTCCTTATGGAGCTTTTACAATTCACTCTTCTACATAGTTACTTCAGATGGAAAGAGCAGTTCTATCTGCAAATGACTGGAACTGCTATGGGAAACTCGGCAGCTCCTGTCTATGCGAATCTTTACATGGAGTATTTCGAAACCACTCATATCCTAGATCAAGAACCTTGGAAATCAAAGGCTAAAACCATACTAAGGTACATTGATGACATGTTCATAATATGGACTGGTCTAGAATCGGAATTAAAGGATGCCATTCACGAGTTGAATACTCGTGATGGACGTATTCAATTCACATCAGAGATGAACACTAACAAAATCACATTTCTAGACGTTGAAGTACGCAGGAAAGGATCTCACTTTGAAACTGATATTTATCGCAAATTGACAGATCGCAATAATTTATTGCACCACAACAGTTTTCACAATGATCCTTTGAAAAAGCATTTACCTTACTCTCAAATGTTAAGAGTGAAAAGAATTGTGTCATCACCTACTATGGCAGAGACCAGAATCATGGAGATGGAAACAAGATTTAAAATGAGAGGATATCCGCAGAAAGTATTGGAGAATGCCAAATCTAGATGTGCGCAAAAAAGCAGGAATGATCTTCTGAGACAGACTATTAAGAAGGAAAACACTCGAGTTGTGGTTGTATCTAAATACACAACAAAAAGTAAACCATTTAAGAACATTATCCTAAAACATTGGCCTATATTGTCTCAAGAGACAGATTTCAACGAGATCTTCAAGGACCCACCGCTATTTGCATATCAAAGAGGATTAAACTTGGGCAATATGATAAAACACAAGGCGGAGAATATCAGTGAAACCTTCCATGGAACATTGCCATGTCACAATTGCAGTCATTGTAACTGCATAATTAAAGGAAACAACATCACACATCCAAGCAAAGGATATAAAATAAAATTAAAGGTATCTGCAACATGCGACTCAATGAACGTTGTCTACTTGTTGAAATGTCCATGTGGACAAGGATATGTCGGAAAAACGGAGAGAAAGATGAAGACCAGGCTCAATGAGCATAAATCCAACATTCGCAATAGACACATAAAATCATCAGTAGCTAACCACTTTTTAGAAGCTTCACACAACATCAGCCAACTAAAATACACCATTCTGGAAGTGGTTAAAAAACGAGAAGGTGTGGACAACCATAAAGCTCTTTTGCAGAGAGAAAACTTTTGGATTTTCAAATTGGGAACCTTGAAACCAGTGGGTATGAATGATCGGACTGAGTTTAGTTGCTACCTGTAACCACTGTTCGTTAATCATAGGAATGTATTTGCATATTTTTGATTGACTGCCGAAAGTATTGATTCTTCATGCAAAATTGTGAGACTTTCACTAATTTTTATTATTAATTTATTTATTATTAATTCTGTTTGGTCGATACAGTCATTAGGGCGTGGTATCCACCCATAAGTTTGCATTATAATCTACTGCTATTCCTTTAGACACTTGATACAGCGATATTTATTTCCCATTCAATCATGGCCGCCACTTTGTAACCATTAGGAATGAGTCCGTTTTTGATATTTGTTAATCCTCAATTAATTTAACCAACACGCCCGACCTTGCTCGGGAGACAGTACCTGTTGGGGAATGGCGTTCGAGAACAGGGTTTACCGAGATTAGGTAAGCGTGCACTAAAACTTTGCTCTATTGTTTTTGAACGCGGTGTATCCGCGGTTTCTTCACGCTTGGTCGAACACCTTTTGCTAGCCTGTTTGCCAACTGGGTAAATGTTTAAGAGGAATAATGAATGTTCACTCGAATACGTTTGTGAAGATTTTCTAACGGTTAACGAGTTTGGTTGAGAACTACTTTGGATAACCATGTTTTGAGGTTTCTTTCAATAATCTTGGGTGGAGAGACTGTTAGGCTGTATAATTTCATAATGTTTAGCGTTTAGTTTGTTACGAACAGAAGGAAAAATGACTGTTTTATATATCAATAGCTTTCAAGGCATTTATTTATTTTCTGTTTTGAAATGTCGAGTTTGAGCATGAGGGATTGTGAGCATTACTTTAATGATTGCCTAATAAGATAGAGATACTGTATGAGATATGTAGCCTCTGATGAATTTCTAATTGTGATTATTTGATTTGTAGAACATGTCCCTGACGAAGGCTATGACCTAGCCGAAATGCATTGGACAAACTATCAATGTATTTAAAGGTCTGGATGATTTATCATGAAGAATGAACTTTGAATATGATAAAAGAATAAAAGACATAGAATTATCTGGAAACCAGTTTTGAAACTTTTTTTGAATATCTACAACCCTCACCATGGGGCTTGGGCTGTGACCAGGGGACGTTACTCAAGTTTGGGTCACGCTTTTTCATACACTACCATTACAACCACTCTGCTCAGGTTATGACACCTGCTGATTCTCACACTGTGACTGATTATATACATTTTCATCATGGGTTGACTCCTATAGGTAAGGCAGGGCTGAACATCTCTGGTACTTTGTCTCCAAACTTCTGTAAGAGCAAATATGACAAGGTGAATAACAACACATGGCTTCGAAGGGAAATGGCTGATTTCCAGAACTTTAACGCATCTGAGTATTTCCAATCTTTCCAAGATCATACTGTCACTAAGGATAAACCAATAACGGTGTCTGTAGTTAGCTCAGCAGCTGCTTTCTGTGTCCAGGGGAGGTGGGAGAAAGAGGTGGGGGAAAGTAAATGCAATTTCACCTACCAACTCAGCACGATTAATATTAGTCCTTTGATATTACGCCCTAACGCCTATTTTGTCTGTGGATCCCAAGCTTATGTCTAGCTTCCTAGGGTATGGTCAGGCAGATGTTACCTCTCTTTTCTCCTTCCCCTGATGTATGTTGCTCCTTCCAATTACCATACGAATTATCAGCTGCAGCGTTGGAGTATATACATGCCCGAGTCAGAAGGGCCTTTGACATGAAGGATATAGATCAGACGGATACCACCTTACAACAGTTTGAGGATGCCATGAAGGGTATCATACCTTTTTAGGACCCCATGTCCAATAGCCTTAACATTCACTTGTTAACAAGGGTTGTTGAAGGGGTTATTAATACAACAGCTGGTATACTGACAAAACTCACTGCTGAGCTTCAGGCTACGCCGTTAGTTACCTTGCAGAACCGGATGGTGTTAGACGTCATACTTGCAGATAGGGGTGGGGCATGCCACGTCATTAGCAGTAGCTGTTGTGTGTACATACCTGACCACGTTCTCAATGTGTATGCTGAAATACAGAAATTGCATTGACTCTCATCTGACATTGTCACCTTTACAAGATTTGTACCATGAATTAGACCCAATACCAGTTCTTATGTTTTATTTCTTTTGATTTAAAGGCGGAGCCTTGAACTGGTCAAATAATCAGACTCTTGTACAATAGATTCCTCAGTTTTCTTCTTTTTGTCTTTCAGGTCCAGCGAGGGAGCCTATGCTGTTTTCCGGATACCCCTCGGGAAAAAACACAACAGGTCAGGTAAGAGACTTGTTTGGCTCTTTTCCGAGTAAAACATAAGTGTTAGGCTTTATGTAATCTACATCACCCGTACCCACATAAGACAGAACATTTTCAAAGGAAAAGAACTGTAGACCCGGCAAGCAGTTGCCACCCTTCTCGTCTTTATTACATTCTCTACTTAACCCCTTTATTGGCAAGAGGTGAGGAAAAGAATCAGAGAGAGAACAACAAAACAAAAAGAACCGTAAGGGGTTACCCAGTGTTTTGGAATTCACACGGCGTCCTGACCCCAAACAGTGTTTGGGAAAAAAAAAGAAAAACTGTGCATCGGAGGTATAATGAGAGTGAGAAAAGCGGAGTTAATTGCCTAAAGAACTCCTCAGACCCCTTTTGCCCCCCTTCATTTGCAGAACCAAAGATTAAGCATGGGCGGAAAATCCGTTCCGCTCGCGGATTTTGCGGATTTTCGGTAAATTCGCAATCCGCGAGATTCGCGAATTTCCCGCAAAATCCGCAAATCCGCGAGCAGCGGATTTTATGGCTTGCTCGCACTGTTCGCGTGAGTTCGCGGCTTCCCAGTTCAACTTCGCGCCCCGCGAATAAGCGCTAAATTGCAGAAATACGATTTTAGCAAAACTGAAACTACTTACCAGGTTCAAAAGTTCAAGCTCATCATTAGTAGCCATTTCTTGTAGTGCTTCCTGAGGGGCCCCTCCAGAGTTCAGTTGCCTACTTGCAACTATTATGTGACCCTGCTCTGACCCTCAGAATAGTTACACAAAGGTCCTGAATTACAGCTAAGGCAGACAAGCAGGAGCCAGGCTGGAAGTTCAAATCCAGTGACACATTAATCAGCCCCTAATTCATTATTGTCAGTTGGGGCAGGGCAGGTGTTGTAACTAATTTTGCAACAATGAAAGCACTTAGCAAGTGCAAAAGATCACTAATCAGGAAGCACTAAGGAAGCAGGTGCCAGCTAAAAAAATATTCTGTGACACATTAATCAGCCCCAAATTAATTCAGGTCACTTGAGGCAGGGAAGGTGTGCTTTGCCGAAAATAATGTACACTGGACAACCAGAGGGTGCGGTTATGAAACAGAGGGTGGCATGGGTGGGCCAGAGGGTGGCATGAGTAGTCAGAGAGTGGCAGTGGTGACAGAGAGTGGCAGTGATGAAGAAGAGTGTCCCAAACAGGCTGGACACGTAGTTTGCGAAGTTGTACAAAACCCTCGCGAACTGGCAGAAACCCGCGCGAACACAAAAAAAAAATCCGCAAATTCGCGAGAATTCGCGGTTTTTGCAGATTGCGAGTTCGCAAATCCGCAAAATTCGCGAACGCGAGATTCGCAAAATTCGCCCATGCTTACCAAAGATACAGCCCCATACCTGGGCGCTGAGGCTATCATGGGACCTTGTTCTTGAACTGCCTTTCTGCCACGTTGCAGACTATCCGTGAACCGGGACCTCCAAATCTCTGGCACTCTAATGTCTTGCTTCTTTTCCTCAGGTCTGTCAAGGCTGCTCGTCGTAGGGTGGCTGAAGCCTCAGGGACTCTTCACTCTCCATCTTCCACTGAGGAAATACATAGGCCTTGGCTGGGTTTCTCGGTCCGTCAAGGGATCCGCTGTCTCTGTTGTGTCTCTTCGGACGGAACCTCCAAAAGGTACTCCTTCCAGCAAGCAAGATTCTTCCGGCTCCAAGGGTTTAAAAAGTCCTCCTTTCTTGATATTTAGCTGTGCAGGTGTCACATGAGAGTCCTGGCTTCTGACGAGGGAGTCTGTTTCTCCTCGGATTTCTGGTTTGCTCAGCATGTCTTCCATGATGGTCGGCTGCAGGGAGGAAGGACAGCATGCAGGTGAGCAGAGAATATGCCAGGGAATAGGTTCTTCGTCCTCTGTCTCCATGTCACAGACATGCACCAAGAAAATGGTACGTGGACTCTCTCTGAGTGGTTCTGGGGTATGTTCACGTCCTGGGGTTGAAAGATCCTTATCTTTCTAACTGTGATTGCTGGTATTTTCTTCACAAGTTGTCTTTGCATACACTGTCTCCCAACCTCGAGCACTTATTGTATAAGTGTTCTCACCCCTAAAACGAAAAAAGCCAGGTCATGACACTAGTGCTGCCATCATGTTGAAAAAGGACATTAATGACATAATGCAGATTGATGAGGACATTTTTAGTTCCAGATCATCCCTTGCTACTTCTATTCCCGATACTGAGTATATGGATTGCTCAAAGTGTTGAGGTCCTTTGCTTCTTAGAATACTACACCTTCTTCCTTCCCAATATCAAATGGTTTAGCAAATTCTAAAAGGAGGGTCTGATGAAATGAAAATGTTTTGCCATTTTGTTTGTGCTTTGTTCTCATGTTAAATTAGCTTTCGTGTCACCAATTTTGTTCAGCTGCCATTTTGAATCATGTTGTCAGCTACATATTCTCTGACTCGAGAAGCAGGCTGTGGAAATGTTAATTTCGCCAAGGTTAGGCCTTGCTCCGTTAATGAATACACTGTTCCTATTAACAAATTCCTTTCCCAAAGATAGAGGCTTTCTCCCACTAGCCTAGCGATAGACATGAACAGAATGACCTTGGCAAGAAGATAATGTATGCCCGGTCTCAGAGTTGAGACTCTTCTTACTGTACTTCTTTATTTTAGCTGCACCTTCTGGCAGATTTCCATTTGGGGGGGCACATTCTTGGTTCAGAAATGTACATAATGTATCTCTATGTTTGCTGAAGTCAATCCCTCTGCAGCAATCCTAGGAGGCTGGTCAGACTAGACTCCGCTCGAGTGTACCTGAATAAAATATACTTGGTTTATATTCTCTACTGTCTGACCGACTCTTCATTTGTATGGAAGGCTGAGAGGTGGTTGAGAGTGACCTGGGTGGCCGGGTCAGACTGGGAACCGAAAGTGGCCCTGACAAACTGCTCAGCCGCCCCCCCCCGGGGTTAGGGGGGTGCAGCTGAGCAGTTTGCGAGGGCCGGTTTCGGCCAATTTTGTTACAGGGGGCTGATATTGATGACCCCGGGAACAAAAACGTCCCCCAGGGGTCCAAAACAGGCCCATACCCCTGCAGCCCACCGGGGAAATGCCCGGGCATGCTATGGACAGTCCGTCCCTGCGGGTGGCTCTAATCGCGTCACTTCTTTCATATTGGTTGCGTACAAATTGCATATGTACTGAATGTTTTATTTTTTTCTCATTTGCAATGCACAAATCCAGTTTCAACAGCTGGGCAGATAACAATATGTGTCCCATCCATACAAGCGATCTGCAGAGTGAAATGAGCAACCCTAAAAATAATGTAGTATAGCATTGTTCTGTTGCTGCAGTGTGTAGAAAAGCAATGTGCACAATTATTTTCAGCTGCACACTGTGCATCTAGAAAATATTTTAAAAATGTGAAAGAAACACTTTGAGAAACTTCATCAGCGTTACCATCTACTCCACAGTAACTTCCTGAAGCTGGAAGATGGAGGGAATAAAGGACTTGAACATATGTAGGAATGGCCCAATGTGGGTCATTAATGACTCACAAGTCCATTACATTTTTCTTAGTGATGGACTCATTATTGGGCACAGGTTGGCCCCATAAATAATATTTAAATCTCTTTAAAAATCAACTATATTTCTTATCTAGAGAGAGGCGACAGGGATGTTGATGTTAATCCCATTCCTGGTGAAGGCCTCCAAAAAGTATTCATCCCACTCCAAGATAGATTGAAATGCGTTGGCTAACCCCCGGGTGGGGGGGGGGTGTTACCTAAGAGGAAGTGGAGTCTTCTTAGACACCTCTTTAAATGATTAGAGACAATTTAGGGACTTCAAAATGGACCCCATTCAACCTCCAGGCGGAGTGAATGCCCCAAAAAAGTGGGCCCAAATAGATACAGGGGCTAAATGTAATCGATCCTCTGATTAAAATATATTTAAACAAATCATCAATTAACTTGAATTTACTACACTTTCATTGTTTTTTAGATAAGGGTTTGATCATTTTCTCCCTTCGTTTCTTAGGATACAAAAACACGGTGATAGAATATAGTCACTGGGGTTCTTTCCTGATCTTATAAAGAATTTTCTTAAAAAAAGAAACATTCGTATTAATGTTTAATGTTGCACTGAAAATGCTGGCTATGGAACTATGAGTGTTATATTAATCAATTATTAAATTATTGGTGAATAAATTCCTTCGATGTGAAAAATATTTACACACATCAGCATTGTGACTAAATGTTTAATCGATGGCCCATTGGGGCATTACCATAAGTGCTTAGAGGGCACACCCCGTCTTATAATCACATTTGAATGGCAGGCATGCACATGGAAGGTGGAGGAGAGTTAATTAAAGACGCTGCTTGGTTATAAATATGGATACTGGTGGAGGGGAGGGAGATAAGACAATGGGTCCAGACACGATCTACATCTCAACTTACAAAGGGTAGTTATAGTGGCATTATCAGGAGAAGTGCCAATCTATATCTGGCTTTTGCAAGAGGCAGGTTTGGTGCAAGATGGCTGTAGAAAAGCAGGCACAGCTCTACTCTCACTAAAACACTATGCCAACAATACTCTCCTATTATGTTTAGGGCTGAGACATAATTTAAAGCTCTTTAAAGAGTGAGACATTTTGTCTTCACATTTTGAGGCGTTTTGTGTTTTTTTCTGGCTAGTGAAACTACGACAGGTGTAAGTGCTTATAGCTTTATAACCCAGAGGAGAGATTGAACGGAATTAAGCTTAGAAACATACGGCTCCAGAACCCAAAAGAATATGTAAAGAAAAGAAAAATACCACAATGGAGATTTGGGGACAAGGAGTGACATTATGCTGAAATGATGAAACCCTGATATGGACAAAATGTGTTGGCTGGGTGTGATATGTAGATATTGAGTAAGAAGAGATAAAGTCATACATATATATAATATATACCGCTACTCGCCTCCTCCCTTCGTTTAGAAAAGACACAGCACTCACCGGGGAGAGTCAATAGATTTTATTTTGACTCTTAAACGCACCAGACGCGTTTCGGCAGTCGCCTTCCTCGATGGTACGAGGGCGCACCAGAAACGGCCACATTTCCTGTTTGTCCCACATAGACATAAACATAGGACCAATGCATATATTCTGATAGTAGTGCCATGTTAGAACATCGAAAATTGTACCACGAGCATATATACAATAATATTACTATATATACACACATAACTACTGCTGTTCCATAAATATACAACTGACACAATGTTTGAAATAGCAGCAGTATAAGGCCACAAATGAGTATATATACACTTGTCAAGTGCAACCTCCTCGGTAAATACATTTTACCTTGAAACCAATAAAGCCCTGAATGGGCATTTACACCATATGTCGATGTAATTTATAAGGCACCACTCTCTAAGTACTGCCCTGGGTCGGCTAATTCACCACATGTTATGTCCTCTAACCCAAAAAGTGATACTAAAAATCAAAAAATAACAATAATAATAAATTATAAATCATTTTCACCTTAACAATAAACTAAACAATAAACTCATCTTTTTCCTCTAAACCGGAGGAGCGGAGTGCAGGTCTACTCTATATACATATGTCGGTCCATCATGTTTACATTCCAAATTACAATCAAAATATATACACAAAATATATACAATATATACAGCATAAACAGCAATTGTTTACCTATGCAGAAGCATAAATATAATTTACCTATAAAAGAGAGCCCTCTATCCTAGGTGTACTGCCATCTCCTCATTACTGTGAAGGCCTCCAGGGGATTTTGTACAAAGATCAATTATTTACCTGGAGTCCAGTGTTCTAAGCCTCATTGTCCTGTCACCTCCTCTCAAATTCACTGGAACATGATCTATGGCAAAAAAGGTTTAGAGGTCGCTGTTACTACCATGATACGTCTGAAAATACCTAGCTACCGGATATGTTACATCATGGTTTTTATGGCACGTAGATGTTCTTGAATGTGAATCTTAGTCTGATGAATGGTACTCCCAATATATCTTGGTCCACACAGACATGTCAAACAATATACAGGAACTTTCTAATCCATCTGGTTGACTGTGCTACTTTGTACGATATGATCTTCTTACTGTTTTTACAAGGCATTGCACCTACCACAAGGATAAAAACCGTGGGGTGCTTTGCCAAACGGTTTAGGTATCGTACGTACAAAATGGCTGCTCATAAGTGTAGCCCTTAGAGCTCTCGCTCGTCTAAAAGTCACCATTGGATGTGCTGTTAAGTCCATCCCAATAATGGGGTCCGTCCCTAATAGATTCCAATTCTTTCTAAGGACTGTTCTCAGCATCCCTGCTCCACTTGAATAGGTGGTTATCATCCTAAATAGATCTTTCTTCTCTGTGCCTGGCTTCTGTTTTAAGAGTTCTGATCTAGGCTTTTCTTGTACTCAGAAAGACACACATTCACTGGATGGTGTCATCAGTGATGTCATGAGTGATGTCACTGACCATGTCATGAGTGATGTAATATGTGACATCATCAGCAGTGCATTGCAGGCGCGCAAGTTATAGTGACTCCAACTAACTATAACGTAAAATTTCAATGGTTTTATGTCAGTAAAATTTCCAGGTAACTATAACTGGTGTGAAACCTATGGTTTTTTCAGTGAATTTAATAGGTTTTTTTAAATGCTAATTCCTAACTATAACTGGTGTGAAACCTATGGTTTTTTCAGTGAATTTCATAGGTTTTTCAAATGCCAATTCCTAACTATAAGTCTCACTTTATAAGTAAGACTGTTAACGCTCTAGTTGTTCTTTAGAACACTCTGGTACATTCTATCATTGGGCTATAGTTTTGCTACATATGGCTGATATTTGGGCTACATTTGTTTTTTTTGTCTCTGGTGGCCATCTTTGGGCTACATTGGGCTACATTTGGGCTCTAACATATATATAGCCCAATATAGCACAATATATATTTTTTTCAAAGTTAATTTTTGTAAAAACCACTTGAGTGTAGCAAAGGCACATCGGGCTACCAGTCCCTACAATTTTTCCCATTTTTTTTTAAATTTAATTTAATTTAATTTTTTTTCCTTGGAGCGCTCCCGGTGTGCGCCCCGGTGAGTGCCCCGGAGAGCGTACTCGTTTGAAGCGCCCCGGTGCGCGAACCGGGAAGCGTCCCGTTAGCGCCAATGTCGCGAACGAAAACATGATCACGACGTATCGCGTAGCCGCGTCCGCCTGATACGCACGGCGTAAACGCACCCGGAAGCATTCGACGCGCTTACGCGACGCACCCCTGGACGCGCGCCATGGCGCGTAGCGTGAGCGCGTCGGGTCATGTGACCTGAAAATAACACTTTTGATTGGTTCACAACAGTTTTGTTTTTCAAATGATGAAAGACCCCACCTTTTTTCCTCATTTTCACTTTGTTGTTTGAGTGAAGAAAACCTGCATTCTGTGAGAAATGGCTTCACTGTTAGCAGCTGCAGGTGCATCTGCACCACTACCACCTCCACCACCACCACAAGGACGACCACAAGACCACATTGGTGGTCATGAAGAAGAGGAGGATGAAGAGGCGCAGGAGGAGAGGCAATATCTGCCTTAGGACAATCCCCCATACAAACCCAAAGAACATTTTATTTGGGAGTTTTTCAAAATGCCAAGGGGTGCCAAAAAAGTAAATGCAGCAAAGGTGACTTGCCTCATCTGTGACCAAGAACTGTCAAGAGGGAACCCAAACAAGAAATATTCGTTTGGGAACCACACGATGATAAGGCATATGCAGAGGAAGCATCCAAACAATTATTCAAGAGCAGAAGTCAGGCAACTGACCAAGAACCCTCCCCATCCTTCTACTTCAAGCACCTCCAACCAACCCACTCCATCGGGTGCAGAGGCTAGGGAGATGGTCCCTAATGTCCAAACCAAGTTTTCAAAATTTAAATTTGTTTGCATATATTGCAACAAAACAATATCATATGGTGAGCAGAGCATCACTTTACTTAATCGAGCTGCAGACAACCATCACTGCAGCAAGCAACCTTAATTTTTTTCTATTTTTTTGCTCCAGTTGAGCTGTTTGCAATTCCCTGTCTTTTGTTTCACCCCAGAAAACTACAAAAAAATCAAAAATTGTTCTGAAAATCCCCCCCCAATTTTTTTTCCAAAAAACAAAAAAATATATAAAACAACAAAAAGAAAAAAAAACACAGTTCTTTTCAGATCTCCCTCCATTTTATATGAAAATGCTACATTTTTTAAAAACGGTCTTCCTTTTTTCCCCCATGGTCCGCTCCCCGGTGCGCGTACCAGGCGCTCCCCCCGCGAAAATCGAAAAAAATAACAATAATTTTATGCCCCGCGGGGCCCTTTTATGACCCCCACATCAAACCTAGGGGATCAGGGGGGTCTAACCCTGCCCCCTTATGGTCATTTCCCCCTTTGTTTTTGCCACCTCTTGTGTCTCAATCCTACCGAGACACAAGATGGCGGCCGCTCCGGACTGTTTAGAATGTTTACAGACACCTGACAGCCAATCAGCTTTCCGTGCGCAAGTCGCGTGGCGCGCCCAGGGCGCTCCCCGGTGCGCGTACCGGGGCGCGCTTATAGATATATATATTTTTTTTAACCTAAATTACTCAAAATCCACTGGAGCACATATCTTGAGACATAGCAAAGGCACATCGGGCTACCAGTCCCTACAATTTTGCCAAGTTTGGTGTAAATCCATTCAGCCGTTCGGGCTAAAAGTGAGGTCGACCGCCCTATGGAAATTAACATGGGGAAAATGCGTTTTGGGACCCCCCTTTTATCTCGGCCCCTGCTTGACGCATCCCCCCTAAACTTTCAGGGAAGGACCGGAGCTCGACGAGGCCATTTTGAGGAAATTTTCAGGCAGATTCGTCAACCGGCGCCAAAGTTATTCCAAATAGAATTTTGAGATTTAACATTGAAAAAAATCCTAACTATAACTACCTACTAGCGACCGCCAGTAGGTAATATATATATATATATATATATATATATATATATATATATATATATATATATATATATATATATATATATATATTCACTGAAAAAACCACAGGTTTCACACCAGTTATAGTTAGGTATAAAACCATTGAAATTCCCACGTTATAGTTAGTTGGACTCACTATAACTTGCGCGTGCAATGCACTGCTGATGACGTCACACATTACATCACTCATGACATGGTCAGTGACATCACTCATGACATCACTGATGACATCTCAAATGACATCACTGATGACATCATCTAGTGAATGTGTATCTTTCTGAAAAATAAATATTTTTTATATATGTATATCTAAAGGTTGATGGAAGAATAAATGGGTAAATAAATGTCTAAATGGATTTTTTTGTGTAAAATTGATTGGTTAACTGACTTATTAAATGCATCTTAGTGAATACATATATTAGCGAGTAATGTTTAATTATTTAAATATCTGTATCTGTGTCTCACTTTGTGTATAAGTGGCTGCATGGGTTGGTGAGTAGCTACATGAGTGTGCAAATGGGTTATTAGTTATTTTTTTTGAGTATCAGTATCAGTGTCTGTATGGTTCGGTGGGGGATATTACTTAGAGCACAGATGCATGAATGAGTGACTCACTATTTGTATGTATTTTGAAGACAGCATGTGTGCAAGACTGTATGGCTGAGAGAGGAGGCGAGTAGCGGTATATTGGCGGGAGCAACGCCGCACGACAGCACCCGTTCGGGATATATATAAATATATATATGTCAACAGTAGATAGTTATAGTTAGGACCTATTTTCCATAGGAAATCCGCAACATTCTATTTGGAATAACTTTTGCGTGCGCTTGATGAATCTTTGCGAAATTTTCAAAACTTTTGTCCAGCTCCGGTCCGCTCCTGTCCTTAAAGTCTCAGGTTGACCCGTCAAGCGGGGCCCGAGAAAAAAAAGGGGGTCCCAAAACGTGTTTTCCCTATGAAATTTTCCACATGGACCTTTAGCCGCAGCGACTGCCCGAACTGCTGAACGGAATTACACCAAATTTGGCAAAGAGATAGTCCTTAGTTCAGACTCGTGCCTTTTGCTTAAATGGTATAAATCCGTTCAGTAGTTCCTAAGAAAATGACATTTAAAAGTACATATATATCTTTGGCCGCGGTGGATCCATGCACCCTAAGCGCACCCTGCCGTGCACAAGCTGTATTCTAGTTGGCTGTCAACACTCCAAATCAGGAAGTGTTGGCAGCCATCTTGTGCCTCGGTAGAACCGAGGCAAAAGAAACCTATAAAAAATAAATACGCAAAACGCGAAAAGGAGGCAGGGTAGAAACACCCTGACCCACTAGGCCTGTTCAGGGGGTCCCACCAGGACCCCCAAGGCCCCAAAAAAAGATTTATATTTTTTAAAAGTCGGCAAAATCCGCGCAGGATGCGCTGATCCTGCGATCAAAAACAAAAATGAAGCGTGGGCTCCCGCGCTTTAAGTCTAATTAGCCCCCGTGGGGGCCAAATCCCGGGGGCATGATCTAAAAAGTGTGGGGGCGGGGCCCAATCCCCCCACACTGCCCCCGGGACCGCCACCCCAGGGCTTTAACATAATATAAGCAGGGGGCACAAGGCCCCCCCGCAGTCCCGGGGAATGTCACCCCCGGGGTTCTATGTAATCAACATTGCAGGGGGAACACAATGCCCTCCGCAGCCCCGGGTACCGCCAACCCCGGGGCTTATTTTTTATTACATTTTTTAAAAAACCTATGTGGGGGGGCCCAATCCCCCCCACACTGCCCCGGGACTGCCACCCTGGGGCTTTAACATAATATATGCAGGGGGCACAAGGTCCCCGCAGCCCCGGGGACTGCCACCCCCCCGGGGCTTAATAGGATCATTTTTGGGGGGCCTCTAAGGCCCGAGCCCTGGGTACCGCCACCCCCGGGGCTCTATATAATTAACATTGCAGGGGGGAACACAATGCCCCCCGCAGCCCCAGGTACCAACACCCCCGGGGCTTATTTTTTATTAAAGTAAAAAAAAAACCTGTGTGAGGGGGCTTGAAACCGCCTAAATGTACCAGGGACCGCCACCTCCCCGGGGCTCTATATATGTAAATTGGGGTGTCCGTGATGGACCCCACAGCCCCGGGGACCACCACCCCGGGCTTTGAAGAAGGTGGGAGGGGGGCCGCGCAGCCCCCCTCCTGGAGCCCTCGAGGGCCCTGGGGACCACCACCCCCCAGGGCCAGCTCCTACAGTGTCCCGGGGTACCCACCCCCGGGACACTGTAGTTTGCTATGGCAGGGTGGGAGCCTCATGGCTTCCACCCTGCGATAGCAAACTGCTTTGCTATTTGGAAAAGTGAGCAGGAAAACCTGCTCTCTCTTTCAGTAGCAAAGCAGATTGCTTTTCCACATGGGGAGCAGCATGTTAGCTGCTCCCTGTGTTGAAAAGCAATGCCGGCTCCCGCAGGAGGCGGGGAGCTGGCGGGACCTTGGGGGGATTGGGGACCCCCCCACAGTCCCCAATGGAGAGGGCCGGCCCCGGGGATGGGGTCCCAGGGCCATAAGGAGGGGGGCAAGGCTGCCCCCCTCCTAAAATATAATATATAAAAAAGGGCCTTGCCCAAGGGTATGGTTCCCCGGGGCTGATTAAGGCCTTGGGAGGGGGGCCACGCGGTCCCCTTCCCAATTATTGTAATTAAAAAAAAATTAGGGGGCAGGCCCTGGGGGATGGGTTGCCCAGGGCCCAAAAATGAGAAAAAGAAGGGGGGCTACGCAGCTCTGTGGCGCTTACTGGAGGTAGCTGGTGGGCTAGTTGCACCCCAGGGACCCTCAGTATTCAAGGGGAGTTAATCCCGCAACTTAAAACGCACCACGGGGTGCGTTTGCACAGTGGTGAATGGAGGGGGTGGGGCCTGAGTTCACATGTGTGCAAACACACCCTGTGGCGGGGTTTAAGTTGGGAAATTAATTCCTTGTCAATCCTGAGGGTGCTAGGGGCCAACTAGCCCAACAGTTACCTCCAGTAAGAGCCACAGAGCTGCGTTTCAGAGTGTTATAAAAAGGGGGGTGGCCTCTGAACACCTCCTGGCGCATACTGGAGGTACCTGCTGGGCTAGGTGGCCCCCAGGGACCTACAGGATTGAGGAGGAATTAATTCTCTAATTTAAAATGCGCCACAGGGTGTGTTTGCAGACATATCACCTCAGGCCGCGCCCCCTTCCTTCACCACTGTGCAAACGCACCCGTGGCACGTTTTAAGTTGGGGAATTAATTCTCTTTCAATACTGAGGGTCCCTGAGGGCTAAATCGCCCAACAGGTACCTCCGGTATGCGCCAGGGAGCTGCGTTGCAGACAGGTGTTCAGAGGCCACGCCCCTTTTTACACCTCTCTGCAACGCAGCTCTGTGGCGCTTACTGTAGGTACCTAGTGGGCTTGTTTGACCCTAGGGACCCTTAGGATTGAAGGGGACTTAATCTCTCAACTTAGAACGGCAATAGGGCGCGCTTACACAGTGGTGAAGGGAGGGGAAGGGGCCTGACGTGATGTGTGCAAACACGCCCTGTGGCGCGTTTTAAGTTGGAGAAAAAATTCCACTTCAAACCTGAGGGACCATGGAGGCCAAGTAGCCCACCAGGTGCTTCCAGGAGGTGCCACGTTGCAGAGAGGTGGTGCAAGCTGTGCCCCTTTTTACATCTCTGTGCTACGCAGCTCTGTGGCGCTTACTGGATGTACTACGAATTCCAATTTACTCACCTGTTATCAGGAGAAACCTCAGTGCTGCATCTTTGAGCCCAGTACTGATCCTGAAAAGTAAATCTAACCATACTTACCAGTTACTTGAATTTCCTTCCATAGGCTAACATTGACTGGTTTTACTTGGAAATTATTTTAAGTGTAGAGTTTTGGAACTTTGAAATGTTCACCTAAATCATCCGAACAACAAATTCCGATTTACTCACCTGTTATCAGGAGAGAACACAGTGCTGCATATTTTAGCCCAGCACTGACCCTGAAAAGTAATTCTAACCGTACTTACCAGTAACTTGTATTTCCTTCCATAGGAATCTATTGTCTGGGTTTCACCAGAAAAGTTTTTAAGTGTCTATTTTCACAAACTAAAAATGTTCCTTAAAAATCGCCTGTATGGTTTAAATGCATTCTTTCAACTGTTTACAGGAGATGCACTCGTGCTGGATCCAGGATCCACCACGGAGTAAGAAAAAGTAACGATAACACTACTTACCTGCTAAGTGAATTTCCAACCATAGGATAACATTGGTGATTCTATGTGAAAAAATTTCAAAGTGTCAACTTGTAAAATACAATAATATTCCTTAAAAATCACTACTGTAACCGAAACACTTTTACTCAACTGGTTACAGGAGATGCCCCAGGACTGAATCTAGGATCCAGTCCTGTGGTTAGAAAAGTAATCCATAAAGTAACTAATTGCATTTAACTAGAAATTCACATTGATCTGAATGTTGCATTGTGTTTGAAATTGAGTTACCCATTGCAACAACTGTAACTACTGTACTTAAAAGTATATTGCCTATTTGCAAAGTATTTAAACTAAAGTAATTCATTCTGAGAAAGTATATTTTGTAATGTAATGTATAATGTAATTATAATGTAATTTCAAAAATGAAATATCTCAAAATAAAAAGTTTAAAAAAATTTAGTAAATCAGAAAATAAATATAACAATCAATACATTTAAAAATTGTCATTTACAATACCTTTGAAATTCACTGAAAAAAACATAGGTTTTCGATATGTTATAGTTAGGAATTAGCATTTAAAAAATCTTTGAAATTTACTGAAAAAACCATAGGTTTCAGACATGTTATAGTTAGGAATTAGAATTTAAAAAACCTTAGAAATTCACTGAAAAAAACATTGGTTTTAGGGGTGTTATAGTTTGCTGGACATTTCACTCATACAAAACCATTGAAATTCTTCTGTTATAGTTAGTTGTACTAACTATAAGTCGCACGCCCGCAATCCACTGCTGATGATGACACATATTACATCATTCATGACATGGTCAGGGACATCACTGATGACATCACTGATGACATCTCAAATGACATCACTGATGACATCACTGATGACATCATCCACATGACAATCAGATACACCTCATCATACAGTAGCATAACCTTTCAACACTCATTATAAAATATGGAGTGCCATGTTTGAAACCATTGACACACCAGTACAAGTTTCTAAAAACCCACTTAGTGATTCCTACATCTACACACACATCTAAACACTTACCTATAGATTTAATCATACATGCTAACAAAGATCAATAGAATACTATTAAATATACTTATACACCTACATCAACATTACAGACCAGCACACATCCTATTCACTTATGCAGTCATCCTACTCACTTATGCAAACAATTAATCATACTTATATTTACTAAGCTACACACTTATAAAAACACCACTTTATTTAGTCATATAGATAGTAAATCATACTTAGTGTGTTATAAAATGGTTATTACAAGTATACAGTTTTTGATACAGTCATTCATACAATCACTGAGTTTTCTGTACACTTATTTATATACAACAACCAATAAAGAGATTCACTCACTCAAACAACTGTTTTCACATACAGTCTTAACCTCACATACCTACTAAATCAACTATTTACACATCTTTGGGCAGTCACACACCTCCCACCCAACCACACACACATTCACTATCCCATAAAAATACTCACTTAACTAATCAATAACTAATATAGACTTTCACATAGCTAGTAACCAACTTATGAAGTAGTTTACACAACAAGAGATAAAGTGATACAGATATTCACACAGTTTAATCACTAGCCCATATATTTAGTAAGACACTTTAAAGTAGTCACTTAGACAGTCAATCACAGTGCTACTAAATCCGTCATCCAGACACTTATACATACACTCAGTCTTTAATGCAGATTGCTATATATATATAATAATTAATTAACCCTTTCCCTGCTGCCGTCGGCCAATGGCCGACGGCAGCACTACCTCCCCAGTGCTGCCGTCGGCCATTGGCCGACGGCATTCCACGCGCATATAAAAAAGCCCGCACCGCGGCGGAATTATCCCCGTGGTTAACGTGTTAAATACCGAACCAAACAACATTCACTTGGTGATGTCATCAGTGATGTCATTTGAGATGACATCAGTGATGTCGTCAGTGATGTCACTGGCCATGTCATGAATGATGTAATATGTGACATCATCAGCAGTGGATTGCGGGGGTGCGAGTTATAGTTAGTACAACTAACTATAACGGAGGAATTTCAATGGTTTTGTATGAGTGAAATGTCCAGCTAACTATAACACCCCTAAAACCTATGGTTTTTTCAGTGAATATATCTATATACATATTACATTCCGGCGGTTGCCAGTAGGTAGTATAGTTAGGACCTAGTTTCCATAGGAGAAGCATTTTTTCCCTTTTTTGCCACCTCCCCGGGGCAAGATAATTGAGTTGTGGGTGGGCACGAAGCCCCCCCCCGCATCCCCAGGGACTGCCACCCCCGGGGCTTCTCTTTTAATCTATGGGGGGCCTCCAAGGGCCCCCAAGCCCTGGGAACCACCACCCAGGGGCTTTTAAAAAATATTTGCAGGGGCACATGGCCCCCTGCAGCCCCAAAGACCGCCACCCTCTGGGGCTTCTATTTTGTTTAAAAATACCTGCGTGGGGGGCTCGAACCTCTCCACACACCCCGGGGACCGCCACCTCCCCGGGGCACTAACTATACAAATTTGGGTGTCCGTTACGGGCCCCCGAGCCCCGGGGACCACCACCTCCCTGGGGCTTTGCCGATGTTGGGAGGGTGGGCTGCATGTTCCCCCTCCTGGAGCCTGTGATGGCCCTGGGGACCGCCATCCCTCAGGGTCAGCTCCTGTAAGGTCCCGGGGTGCCCACCCTTGGGACACTGCAGTTTGCTATGACAGGGCGGGAGCCATGCGGCTCCCGCCCTGTCATAGCAAACTTGGTTTGGATTTTGCAAGAGAGAGTAGTCAACCTGCTCTACCAAAATCCAAACCAGATTGCTTTTCCACACGGGTAGCTGCATGTCAGCAGCTCCCCATGTGGAAAAGCAATGCCGGCTCCCACAGGACGCGGGGAGCCGGCAGGGACCATAGGGGCATTGGGGCTCCCCCAAGGTCCCCAACGGGGAAGGCCAGCCCCGGGAATGGGGTCCCCAGGGCTAGAAGTGGCCCAGGAGGGGGGCCACGCGGCCCCCTCAAATTCTTTTTTTTATAAATAAATAAATAAAGGCTGGCCCCGGGGGATGGGGTCACAGAGGCCAATAGAGGCCTGATGAGGGGGGCCATGCAGCCCCCCTCCATAAGAAAAAAAAATAATTTATGTGGCCATGCCCCTGGTGATGGGGTCCCCGGGGCTGGAACTGGTCACAGGAAGGGGATCCACTGGGCCCCCTTCCCGTTCAATCAAAAAACAATATATATATGGGTAAGGCCCTGGGGGATGGGGTCCACAGGGCCCAAAAAAAGTAAAAAGAAGGGTGCCACACAGCCACCCTTCTAAAAAATAAATAAAAAAAAAACGAAATTATGCCAGAGGCCCCGCCCCTCACAACAGCGCTCTGCAAACGCGCCCTGTGGCACGTTTTACAATGGGGAATTAATTCCCCTTCAATACTGGGGGTCCCTGGGGGCCAACTAGCCCACCAGGTACCTCCAGTAAGCGCCACAGGGCCGAGTTGCAGAGAGGTGGTCCAGGCCACACCCCTTTTTACACCTCTCTGCAACGCAGCTCCGTGGCGCTTACTGGAGGCACCTGGTGGGCTAGTTGGACCCAGGCAGTGGTGACTGGTGAAGTTTGAGAGTGGTGGGGCTGGAGTTGAACGGGGAAGTTCACATTCGGGGGGCCTGGTATTTTTTGAGAGGCCAGCCATGATTCTCCATGCAAATATTCTTGACATTATTTTTATTATTAAATAGCTGTTTTTATCTCTGTTGTTCCGAGCTTAATGAAAGCCATTAATTTGTCAGACTTTTGTACTGCAAAGTAAAATGGCAAAAGAAAATCAGCAAGAAATAAAGCACAATAATAGTCGTGATGAACAGAAGCAAAAATATCTCCCTTGAGGTAAAGGGATTTTAAGAGGTAATGTTTAATTAGGTGGTTGATTAAAACAGCCAGGTGCGATGCTGCTGAGGAAGCACTGCATGTATGGCCCTACATGCAGCATGGGTAAAAGCTTCAACAAAGGTTGTGTAAATTATTTTCATGACTAATCAAAAGTGAAATAAAAAAAACAGGTTTATGCTTTAATCCCTTTCACGCTGATGACGAGATGGGCTCGTCATGGCGTAGCCTCCTCGCACGCTGATGACGAGCCCAGCTCGTCACGTAAAAAACTCAGCACAGGAGCGGAATTGCGTTAGCGCGCATGCGGTTAAAAGAGGAGACTCTGCAAAGCACATTATTAAGAGTGTGGCCTTCTCAAGTTCATATCTAGTTGCATAACCCCAAACCATTCTTGCAATATTAGCTGGATGTGTCCTATGAAAAATTAACAGTCAATAAAGTTTCTTCCTGCCAGCAAGATCTAGACCTCCAAACAATGGAAGATTATTCCTTATAACTGCGGTATAGGAGCTAATGTGGAGATGGCAAATGCAGAAAAATATGTTACTCTTAAAGACACATTGCAGCAAAAAGATATCAACACATTCCAACCACAGCTTTGATATCAACATAAGTGAAAGCTTAGTGAGCCTCTCACACAGTCTATACTAACCAAGTATGCAGCTATGGGACAGCTTTATAGTGTGTCTACCGCAGCTTACTGCCAGCCCCACGCACAGCCTGTACACATAGCTAAGTCTTCAACTCCAGGCAAATTACTAGCAATGAGCCCATAAAACGAAGGCTGTTCATATTATTAATGAACACATCCAAAATCTGTTCTCTCGTAGTAACCGTCTATTACATCTGTTGAAATGGGTGCACTGTGCTCTAATGGGAGGGTTTGTACTCAACAAACAGCCTTGCTATCAAAGTGCTAGAAAACACAGGTTGCTCACCATCTCAGGGACACTGATCTTGGGATTCATTACAGCTATCATATTTCAAAAGGCTTTAGGAGTGACCAAAATCTTCGTTCTGCAGAAGTGTGCTTGCACCATAAAAGCAGCAACCGCTATCATGTGCATTCACTCACAAGTTGCTGGCATTTTGGGTTAGGAACGGGGTCCTGCTGTAATATGCAATGACGAGTTTCTTAAAGTAAACAAAGAGCTTATCTGAATGCCCATGATCTGATTCCACAGAGAAAGAGTGGCGCTGTAAAAGGGAGGTGGCTGCAATGTATTTTTCAGGATGTCAGAATTTGCATATTATTGAAAGTCCAACCAACTAAGGTTTTTAAACAGAAGGCCAGAGGAAATCAGAAGTGAGATAAGGAAATCTGGAATGCTTAAGTATTACAGAGCCCAGCCAGTCCCCGTGGTATCAGCAATTCTATAGGCACGTAAGAATTAGGGGCCTGCAATAACATACTGAGCACTGCAGAGGCTCCCGTCTTTGCAGTGCAGGAGCACTGCAGTCAGAGCACTGCAGGGGCCTCCATCTGCAAATTACACCACACTTTTAAGTTGACACCAGCGGCTGTGAAGAAGACAAGAGTTCTGATAGCTGCACGAAAATATTTAGAAAAAAGGGGACCCCTATATACTATTGTTGCACCTGCTATACATAGGGAACATTTTTTGATATATAGATCATGTAATTATGTGAATATATAAATAGAAGGACAACATTCAAAATGGTGCTAAAATTCAATGTTGATGCAATAGATCTATATTTGAAAGACATACTCGTTAAATAATGCTCCTACCTTGCTGCTCATATGAAGACACAAAGCTGAATAAGTGTATATATTATGTGTATGTATTTAAATCCACTGTATATAATATGTTTGTCATGTACATTTATTGATATATGTTTTTTCACAATTTATAGAGCAATAGACGGTAACCTGAAGAAGGCTCAAGAGCCGAAACGCGTGTTGTGACATCTACCGCTTTGCCTCAACATTTTGTTCAGTCTCATGTCTATTGTTTATGTATCTTTTTTCTAGTATGCTTTTAACTGACGTTTGTTATATTGAAAAACAACTATAAGAAAAGAAAAGAAAACAGAAGAGAAAAACACAAAAAGAATATAAAATATATAAATCTTAAAAGAATTGATAAATATATATAATATATACCAATAAAATTAAATGAGAATATTTCGTTGTTTGAGATTATCTATATATAGTTGGACTTTCCATTCCCATTCTCATATGTAAGCTATATCAACCATGATCTCCACATAAACATATTTTGATTTTGTCACTTGGCTATAGACCTTCCTTAACTCAGCTGCACGAAAATATGCATTTGGGAGAGAGTTATCTAAAAAAATAAAAACTGAAGGTATTGGTTGCTCTCTCCAGTGAAAGAAGAAACAAGTGTAATTTATTTTAAAATGCCTCTCATGGAGTTAGAGGACATTAAATAAATTCAGGCCAAAAAGTCACTACTCTAAACAGGCCGGGCCCGAGCAAGTTCCTTACTCACTTTCCAATCAGGCTACGTTTTTTCTAAGCATGGGCGGAACATTCGTTCCACTCGCAGATTTTGCGGATTTTCGGTAAATTCGCAATCCGCGAACGCTCGCGAATTTACCGAAAATCCGCAACTTCGCACGCAGCGGATTTTTTTTTCTTGGTGATACAATTTTGCGGCGTGTGGCGTTCACTTACCGTCATTCAGCGTTTGCCGAGTTGTTTTTCTCGATATTTTGCGAGTGCTGCGCCATTTTGGATCCCGCTGGAGTTTGGCGACGCATCGCGAGAGTTCGCAATTGCGAACATGTAGGTGCGGCGGGCAGCAACAATCTCGCACTCGCGAAATTACAAAATTTGCAATTCTGCACAAGAAATCCACTAGCAAGCAGCATAGACCTTCTGAAAATGATGATTTTTATCAGAATAACTCCTCAGGTTGATATTTGCCTGCACTTTTTTGGATTTGAGGCCTTTTGACTTTCTTTGGATCACTTTTGGATTAGAAATCAACTTTCACAAGTAAGTTTGTTTGGGGCATTACAGTTGCTGTTCTGCAGAAAAACGAGTTTTGCAAAACTGAAAGCACTCAGCAGGTGCAAAAGTTCACTCATCATTAGTAACCATTCCCTGTAGTACTTCCTGAGGGACCCCTCCAGAGTTCAGTTGCCTATGTTTGTTTGGGGTATTACAGTTGCTGTTCTGCAGAAAAACGCGTTTTGCAAAACTGAAAGCACTCAGCAGGTGCAAAAGTTCAACTTCAAACTCATCATTAGTAACCATTCCCTGTAGTGCTTCCTGACTGGGGCCCATCCAGAGTTCAGTTGCTAGTTGCAACATTTCTATGACCCTGCTCTGACCCTCACAGCAGGCTCATAGAATAGCTACAAGTAGGCCACAAAAGTCCTGGAAAAAAAAATTGCACTGCAACAGAAAGCAAATTACAGATAAGGAAGCAGGTGCCAGACTGGAATTTTAAAACAGTGACACATTAATAAACCAACCCCAAATTAATTCATGTCAGTTGAAGCAGGGCAGGTGTGCTTGCTTTCCCCCCCATAATCTACAGTGATGATGAACCAGAGGGTGGCATTGATGTACCAGAGGGTGGCATGGGTGAAACAGAGGGTGGCAGTGGTGAAACAGAGGGTGCTGGGAACCTGTGATGATGAACCAGACGTAGAAACAACATAGTCACGACTGCTGCGAGCCGACAAGTAAGTTCGCAATTGCGAACTGGTACAAAACCCTTGCGAACTGGCAGAAACCCATGCGAACACAAAAAATAATAATAATCCGCAAATTCGCGAGAATTCGCTGATTTTGCGGATTGCAAGTTCGCAAATACGCAAATTCGCGAACGCCAGATTCGCAAAATTCGCCCATGCTTAGTTTTTTCATACCTACTCGTTATGGATGCAGGGCATCGTCTAAATGGGGGAAAGCTTTAAGCTAGGTGACACTTTCCTTTAACCTTTGGACTGCACACACCATCTACAGTGCGCCGCTTCTCTTCAAGCCGCGAGTCTGGTTGGAGCTAGAAATGGCAACCGGCATATCTGCAAGGTGGGAATCAGAAACCTCGAGTCAGCGCAGTGCCTTCAAAAGTGTTGATGACAGACTGCAAATAATCGATTTCTATGCTTTACGCCTGCCTGCAGCCTCTACCCCACCCTTTTCCAGCTTGTCACAGGGAGGCACCCTCCCTTCTGTGACAACTTGAGACAGGATGGGGTGACCATACTCTCCACTCCATGATTGACATGAAGCCCCAGCATTATAGGGCTTCTGTCTAAGACGCCTAGGGCTAATTTTACCAACATGTCATCATGGGGTGGAGACTGGTTCACAAAGCTATGTCTTTGCTGAGCTGATGACCTCACAGGCCTCAGGGCTGTCAGATCATCAGTCCGGCAAATACTGGAGAGGTTAGGTCCGAGGCATGTTGTTGGTAAGGCAATAAATCAGGAAGCATGTGACTGGCAGTGTGCAGTAGCCCCTCGGCCAGCATGAAGCAAGTGTAAGTATTTTTTAAACAAAAATAGAAGATAACTAATGTCATAGTGTGAACAAATTACTTCAATTATAACCTGCCAGGGGGTAAAATTAAAGGGGGTGGAGCCCCAACGCCCTCGTGCAGAGGCCGCCACTGGACCTAGGGACCCTCAGGATTCAAGGGGACTTAATTCCTCAACTTAAAACATGCCATGGGCATGTTTGCTCAGTGGTAAATGGAGGGGGCGGGCCTGAGGTGACATGTGTAGAAAAATGCCCTGTGGAGCGTTTTAAGTTGGGGAATAAATTCCCCAACAATCCTGAGGGCCCCTGGGGGGCCAACTACCACATCAGGTACCTCAAAAAAGAGCCAAAGGCCTGTGTTGCAGAGAGGTGGTCCAGGCCATGTCCCTTTTTACACCTCTCTGCAACGCAGGTCTGTGGTGCTTACTGTAGGTACCTGGTGGGCTAGTTGGACCCCCAAGGACCCTCAGGATTTAAGGGGACTTAATCCTCCAACTTAAAACATGTCATGGGGCGTGTTTGCACAGTGGTGATGGGAGGGGCGGGGCCTGATGTGACATGTGTGCAAACACGCCCTGTGGCGCATTTTTAAGTTGGGGAACACAGGGTGTGTTTGCACACATGTCACCTCAGGCCCCCCCTCCCTTCACCACTGTGCAAACGCACCCTGTAGCGCGTTTTAAGAGGTAGTTTTAATCCCCCTGCCCTATTATGTATTAGGGCCTTACAGAGGAGGTCATGCTAATCATAGGGGTACCCCAACGCATAGTGTTCCCTAGTGTATGTAGGTGTTTTCAATGTATTCTTAGTGTCTTTTACCATCGCACTGGCTCTAGGCCTGGTTAGTCAGAGTCAGTTACCACCAGTACCTGTCTGAAAAGTTGTGGGCACAGGATGATTTTGCAACAAGGCCTCTTTCTGCTCCTCTGTTGGTTCTTTCTACACATGTCTTGCTTCTTCCTACACTTTTCGTCTTCTTTGTGGACATCTGTTGCTTCTTTCTGCTTTTCTTCTTTCTTCACATGTCCTACCTCTGTAGGCATAGTTAGAAACTCGCATTTGAAAAACCTTTGAAATTCACTGAAAAAAACATAGGTTTCAGGCACGTTATAGTTAGAAATTAGCATTTAAAAAACCATTGGCATTCACTGAATAAAACCATAGGTTTCAGGGGCGTTATAGTTAGTTGGACATTTCACTTGTACAAAACCATAGAAATTCCCCCATTTTAGCTAGTTCAGCTAACTATAACTTGTGCCCCCACAATGCACTGCTGGTACGCCACATATTACATCACTCATGACATGGTCAGTGACATCACTCATGACATCACTGATGACATCTCAAATGTCATCACTGATGACATCACTCATGACATCATCCTTGTGATAGAGTAGCAGACCTCCTCTCACACTAATATAACCTTTGATACACACACTCTAAAATACAAAATACCATTTTCAAAACAATGGACACACCAATACCAGTTACAACATACTCATTCACTAATTACAAGATCTACACACACACATCTACTAATTCACCAAAAGTCCTATACAGTCACTCAGACCTGCACTCACTCATCATATGTACTCATACACCTATACATACACTTACACACCGCCACTGATCCATGAAGTTACTCACACACATAGTCACACATGCAAAGAAAGTATCAAACATCCATTTACTTGCCTATACAGTTATACACACACCACCGCACTTACTTCTACAGAAACTAACACATACTTACTCTCTTAAACAATCACTTATAGAAACACATACTCATTTATACAGGTACTCTTCCAATCTCTCACTCTCACATATACTCACCTATATACACCAACACTCACATATACTAGTTTAACACATATGTAGTTACTCATAAAGACACTACTGAGACAGTCATTCACTCACCAACACACCTATACACACACTCATCCACCCATACAGTCCTGCACACATGCTGTCTTCAACACATACAAACAGGGACTCACTCATTCATGCATCTATGCACAAAGTAATACCCCCAACGTACAACACTGACACTCATACTGATACTCAAAAAAGCAACTAATAACCCATATAGACACTCATGTAGTTACTCACCAACCCATACTGCCACTGATACACAAAGTGAGAGACTGATACAGATATTAACACATTTAAAGATTACTCACTAACCCATGTACCCATGTATTCACTAAGATACACTTAATCAGTCAGCTATACAATCAGTTTCACACAAACAAAATCATCCATTTAGACACTTATATACCCACTTATTCTTCCATCGACCTCGACACATACATATATAAAACATATTTACATTTCACAAAAAATGCACATTCGCTGGACGATGTCATGAGTGATGCCATCAGTGATGTCATTTTAGATGTCATCACTGATGTCATGAGTGATGTTACTGACCATGTCATGAGTGATATAATATGTGACGTTATCAGCAGTGCATTGCGGGGGCGCGAGTTATAGTTAACCTTTGAAATTCACTGACAAAACCATAGGTTTCAGGGGCGTTATAGTTAGTTGGACTTTTCACTTGTACAAAAACATAGAAATTCCCCCATTATAGTTAGTTCAGCTCATGACAGCACTTACCTGGTCTCTGCATGCTCGGCTTTTGGATGTCTGCGCTCCATCTCTGAAGAAGGCCAAAGGTTGGCCGAAATGCATTAGAAAGAACAATGGGAGCAAAATACAAAATAACATCTTGCGGCTCATTCCTTCCTTATAGGAGAGGTCTGTGCAATATATATACTCAGGTACTGGAACGGTCGGAGGACCGAATTGCATTGTGGGCAATGGAGTACCTTAAGGGGCGGGAAGCCTCTGCGGAAAACGTATTTAAGAAACAAAAAGGACCCGATGGAAACACAACAACCGGGTCAGCAGAAACCACTCCCCCTGGCGTGGTAACATTGAAACAGAAAGGATTTAATCTGGAACGTCTAAGAAAAAAAGAACTGAGCCGATGGTGGGAAGCTACATCCTTACAAAACTACATAGAGGTGGATCGCGTCCCCCGTGGTTTGCGCATCTTTATTGTTCCTACCCTGAACAAACCAAAACCGGAAGTACTGAAGGCATGGCGAGAGAACACTAATGCCTGCTCTAAAACGATGATGCAGATCTTGGTTAAAAACGCCTGGGAGGAACATGAGGATTTAGTGAAAGAAATACAAACACTCTTAGACGAGCTAGCTACTGAGAAGGAACAAACAGAGGTATCAAAGATTCTAAAGAATGTGGATGAAAAAATACACAAATTTGAGAAGGATCTGATTGCAAGGAAGCAACGCAAATTTGAACGCGATGAGCGAGACTACAAACTTGGAAGAATTTTAACATTCGCGAAGAAATTTGACAAAGCACGTTCCACCCTATTAAGGGACAAGGCATTGGGAATGGCAGACAAAGATCGGTGGCAATCCGGGACCAGCCTGAGCTCTGAAGCAAGCTTAACTGATGTCAATACAGCAGAAAACCTAGAGGTAACGTTTTTTTTCCGACGAACTGCGCCTAGTAACAGAGGCCAACGAACAATCCATACGGGGAAGAACCCGATATCAAGGCCGAGGAGGCAAGGTAAAAGCAAAAAACGACGGCAGCGACACAACAAACTCAGGAACTACTGGTGTGGGAAACAGAAGCCAGACACAGAAGGGCAAATAATGGATGAACAGACTCCAGAACTAACGGTAATGAACCTATCTAATAGACCCTTAACTGAAGATGAAGAAAAAGTTCTTAAACTTGGTTTAACATTTTGTCCTGATCTGAATTTTGATTATACTCAAACACGTATTGACATGTATATGTTTGTGAGAAAGCTCAAATTGCATAAAATACACACGCACAAAAAAATTAGCTCAGAACTGCCTAGCGTTGCCACTGATTCTCCTGTCAATAACATAGATTTGCAGGATGCTTTAGTTTCCTTGCATGAAGAGGGTATGGTTGATCTAACTCAATCTCAGGTCCCTACCACACAAGTGGTTGAAGCTACTATCCCCATACTTATTGATACACCTAGTGATATTGAACCTAATCCCTGCACTGTGACCACGCCTTTCAGACCCAAATCCAGATACAGACCCCAGCTACCTAGAGACAATATAGACTTATTCCATGATCTTGTAAACAATGACATGTTGAAACTATTGAATAGACCTCAGGAAAGACAGAACCTGACACCAGGGATGAGGTTGGCACTTAATCAGCTTAAAAATGACGATTCGATCGTCATAAAACCCTCTGACAAGGGAGGAAACGTAGTCTTGTGGGACAAGAAACTGTATATCAGTGAAGCTATGAGACAACTGTCTGACACCACATGCTACACAAAGGTAGATCACTCCTATCTGGGCAAACTACTGAATAGGGTTCACCAAAACATTCGAGAGTGGGAAAAAATGAAATTACTAAGTTGGGATGAGACTAAATTCCTCATTAATGAGAATCCCACCACCCCCACATTCTACCTACTCCCCAAAGTGCACAAGAATCAGACCCAACCCCCGGGAAGGCCGATTGTATCTTCTATAAACAGCCTCTTAGAGAACGTTTCACATTATGTCGATCACTTTCTAAAAAGTTATGTCAAAGACCTAACCTCACATCTAGAAGATACTAAAGACTTTTTACAGAAAGTTGAAAATATAAATTGGGAGGCACATTTTTGGCTAGTATGTCTAGATGTTGAAAGTTTATACACCTCTATTCGACACAGAGATGGTCTGAAGGCTTGTGAATATTTTCTGAAGACAAGGAGCAGACATTTGGAAGCTCATTCGAAAATGCTGCTTCAAATGATTGAATTGTGCCTGGATGAAAATGTCTTCCTGTTCAATGGGTCTCTATACAAACAAATCCAGGGGACTTCTATGGGCACCTGCTTTGCCCCCAGCTATGCCAATCTCCTGGTGGGCTGGTGGGAGGAGCAGGTGCTCAGGAACGACGACCTGGAACATTGGACCAAATGCGTGAATGTCCGGCTCCGCTATATAGATGATGTCTTTTTTGTGTGGGAGAGGAGCGAGAGCGACTTAATTGAATTCGTAGGAGCACTTAACCTGAACAACTTGAATCTAAGATTTACAATGCAGCATAGTCAGCAGACGATCGACTTTCTTGATATCAGACTAGTGATCAAGAACAATACGATCGAAACAGAGATCTTTAGAAAAACAACAGCAGGGAACTCCGTGCTCCATTCGAATAGTTGCCACCCTCCTAGCTTTAGGTGGGCAATCCCTTTTGGCGAGTTTTTACGCGCCAGGAGGAACTGCAGCACTGAAGAGAAATATCAGGAACACAAGAAAATAATGCATGACAGGTTCAAAGTGAGGGGTTACCACGCCAATATGTTGAAAAAAGGCGAAGACAGAGTAGCCCTCATCCAGAGAAACGAGGCATTATTTAAAGACTCCAGAGCCAGTCCCCCAATCCAAAAGCTCCTATAAGACTGATAACCACCTACAATACCCAGTCCTCAGCTTTCAGCCAGATAATAAGGAAGAGATGGGATATCCTTTTACAAGACAAGGTACTAAAAGAAAGGCTAGACCCACACCCCTCCATCACCTATAGAAGAGGAAAGTCTATCAAAGATCTAATAGTGCAGAGTCACTTAGAAAAAAAGAAGACCTGGCTGTCAGCAAAAGGTGGGTTTTTTCAGGTGTGGGAAGTGCAAGGCCTGTAGCCATAGCTCCAACGTAAGGGAGGTTGAGCTTAAAAGAATAAAAAGGAAATGGAGAATAACTAAAAACATCCAGTGCACCACTGACCATGTCATTTATGTTGTTACCTGCCCTTGTGGCAAATGGTACATAGGCTCTACCACTTTCCCCGTAAAAAAGCGTATTTTGGAGCACTGGCGTGCAATCACAAACAAGGACTTTGCATACAGTACGGCCAAACACTTCCACCAATACCATGATGGAGATTGGACCAAAGCGAAATTTTTCGCACTGGATTCTATCCCCAAACATATCAGAGGAGGGGATCGTCTGACAGCTTTACGCAGAGCAGAGTCCAAATTCATTTTACAGGCAGGGTGTATCTTTCCTTTTGGGATGAATATTGACGAAGAAATGTATGTACATTTGTAAACTACTGTTCTGCAAGCTTCCCAGCTTCCCTCTTAAGGTACTCTGATTTCATGACATATCTCTTCAAATATGTCTTTTAACTGATATTATTTGTTTTTCAGTATTGTTTGGTTCTTTGCTGATTATAGTTAATTATTTCAAAATAATTAACAGGTTGAATTTGTGGAATATTATGAATTCGTGTATAGTGCTATGGTGTCCCAAAAATGAATATGCACAGTTGATTTCAATGCACTAATATGTTCTGTTTTCACTGTTTCTCTTTCCCTAGAGCGTAAGACCTCGTCTTGATATGAAGCGACAAACCACTGATAGAAAGTATTGCTATGAGCACCACTGCTTCACATGGATTTATTGAATACGACTATGAGCACGAGATCTTTCTCTCTTCTCTCTTTGGGGGGGGGTAGAGATAAAACCTTTTTTGAGCAACATATTCTCACTATCTGACATTATTGACTAGACATAGAACATAGCTCTTTTTTTCACTTACTTTAACAAGAATAACATGAGATTGGAATACATAAGATGTTGATACAGAGGGTACTACACCCAAGCGATCTTAGTCTTTAGAGATATATATATATCCTTTCTCAAATTATAGTTTCCATTTCTCCTTGATTACTTTCTCCTCACCTTACAACCTGTTCTTTTTGGAAATTATACTATGGGTACTACACCCTTAATGTGCTTTTTGAAACGTTATACATTTAACCTGAAATGTTATGTTTTCACTTACAAAAATCTTTTCTTTAAAACCAAACAAATGGGAAAATGCATTATTATAGTTACTCTACGAGTTTCTATTGTTGCTGTGAAAAAACGCATAGCTTTTAAAGAGATCTCCGTGTGATGTTTGTAAACACGGAGACCTTTCTTCCCTTTTTATGATTTTGAATCAGTATTTAAACATGAGTAAAAAAATGCTGGTCATGTGACCAAGAGCCCGTGAGCTCGAAACGCGTCGTTTGTTTATGCCCAAATAAACAACCTTCTGAGGTACCTGATGGTGTGGCTTGTCATCCTTGTTCGGAACGAGAGGATTCTGTGGATATATATATATATATATATATATATATATATATATATATATATATATATATATATATATATATATATATATATATATATGTATATATATAGCCAGCTGGCTCGTGGGCGACAAATTTTACTGACCTTGTCACCCATTTTTTATTTAGCTCGGCTAACTTTACAATTTTAGGAATTCTTAACCTACATATAAAGGAACCCATATGTACTATTAGTAACACTCTTATCTCTGATTTGGCTGCCATGAACATCCTACTTCACAATACGGGGCTGACTCACAAAGCAGGTAACCTGCTTGATCCTATCTTTTCGAATCTACCCTTTTTAAAGTGTCCAGAAGCCATCACCCTCTGTTGGACTGACCATTTTTTAGTGGGCTTCAGTCTTGAGGCTCCACGTCTCTCCTATGTGGTGAGCGACAGTGCTGCTAAACCAACCAGAAATTGGAAAAATCTGGACATTGCTAAATTTAATCTTTTTCTTCGTACTAATGACCCATCTTCAAAAACAACTTCACCTTGGACCTTGTGGCTTTTCAAGACTGGATTCAGTCTGCACTTGATACTTGTCTTCCTGTCTCAATCAGGAAGTTAAATATTGACCGCCCCCCTGTTCCATGGTTCTCAGAAGAGTTAAAAAAGGAGAAAACCAAATACAAAAACCTGGAATGATGGTTAGCTTAAGATATATGCACCTGAAGCTAAAAACGTGTATCTCATAATGAAAAGGGCTTTTCATTCCCACTGCAGGTCCACATGCGCCAACTTCGTCTCTTCAACCATCACCCAAGTCAAAAATTGTCCTAAAACTTCATTTAAGAAGGTTAAAGAACTTAAAGAACTTTCCTGTTCAACATCCACGCAGGCTTCTCCTAGTCATAATGTGTCGCAATGTGAGGATCTTGCCCAATTCTTCTTAAATAAAGTCGAAACAATATATTCTGCTTAGACCACCAATACCCCTTCTTTTACTTTTCCGCCCACTAGTACTCTTGATCAACCTTGCCCCACCGTCCGAAGGCCATATTGTTTCCGCTGCTGACCATATGAACATGCTTGATACTTGGCCACCCTTAGATATGGCAACACTTACACTATATCTTAGCAAGATTAAATCTGGATCCCCTTGCGACTTGCTACCCATTAAAGTACTTCAGCAGCTTGAACAGCCAGCACTTCGATACATCCTTGAACTCCTCAATGCATCCTTAATAGAGTCTCTTGTCCCTTCAGACTGGAAACATGCTATGGTTGTTCCACTATTGAAAAAAGCTAACCCTGACCCAACTTTCTCCTCGAACTACAGCCCAATCTCACTGCTTCCTGTTCTTTCAATAATCATGGAAAGACACACCAACAGCCACCTATCTAATTTCATTGAGACTAATGGGCTTTTTCATCCCTCCCAATCCGGCTTCAGGACTGGCTATTCTACTGAGTCTACACTGTTAGGTGTTAAGTTCAAGTTCAAGTTCAAGAATTTATATAGCGCACTACTCACCCAGAGGGTCTCAAGGCGCTTGGGGAGGGGGTTCATTATTTATCGAATAGCCAGGTTTTAAGTTCTTTTCTGAAGGAGATGTGGTTATGTGTAAGGCGGAGGTGAGTGGGGAGTGAGTTCCAGGTCTTGGCCGCCAAGTAGGAGAAGGATCTACCTCCCATGGTGGATCTTTGGATACGCGGAACTGCGGCGAGGCCTTGATTGGATGATCTTAGTTGGCGGGTGGGAGTGTAGAAGGATAGTCGAGTGTTGAGGCATTCTGGCCCTAGTTTGTAGAGGGCCTTGTGTTCGTGGGTGAGGAGACGGAATGTTATTCTCTTGTTGACGGGAAGCCAGTGGAGGTCTTTCAGGTGGTTGGTAATGTGATCTTGGCGAGGGATGTCCAAAATGAGTCTCGCTGATGCGTTTTGGATGCGTTGGAGTTTTTTCTGTAATTTGGCTGTAATTCCGGCGTAGAGGGTGTTTCCGTAGTCTAGTCGACTCGCAACCAGTGCGTGGGTGACAGTCTTTCTTGTCTCGGCGGGGATCCAGTGGAAGATTTTTTTGAGCATACGAAGTACGTTGAAGCAGGAGGATGAGACGGCATTGACTTGATTGGTCATCGAGAGTGAAGAGTCTAGGATGAAGCCAAGGTTACGTGCGTGGTCCGTGGGTATGGGTGCTGAGCCCAGATCCGAAGGCCACCATGAGTCGTCCCAGGCAGAGGGGGTTGATCCTAGGATGAGCACTTCCGTTTTGTCTGAGGTAAGTTTAAGGCGGCTGTCTTTCATCCATACGGCTACTTCTTTCATTCCTTCGTGAAGATTGGTTTTGGCGGTGTTGGGGTCTTTGGTGAGGGAAAGGATCAGTGGGTATCGTCAGCGTAGGAGATGATGTTAAGGTTGTGTTGACGCGCGATGGAAGCGAGTGGACTCATGTAAACGTTGAAGAGGGTGGGACTGAGAGATGATCCTTGTGGTACACCGCAGATGACTTCGGTGGCCTCTGATTTGAACGGGGGAAGTCGGACTCTCTGAGTTCTCCCAGCTAGGAACGAGATGATCCAGTCCAAGGCTTTTCCTTTTATGCCGATGTTGCTGGGGCGTTGTATGAGTGTGCTGTGACAAACAGTGTCGAAGGCGGCGGAGAGGTCGAGTAGAATGAGGGCCACTGTTTCTCCGTTGTCCAGTAGTGTTCGGATGTCGTTTGTTGCTGCGATGAGGGCGGTCTCAGTGCTGTGTTTGGCTCGAAAGCCGGACTGTGAGGGATCTAGGGAGTTGTTGGATTCGAGGAAGGCGGCGAGTTGGCTATTGACGGCTTTCTCAATGACTTTGGCCGGGAATGGGAGGAGGGATATGGGGCGGTAGTTTTTAAGTTCAGAGGGGTCTGCTGTGGGTTTCTTCAGGAGGGTGCTGACTTCGGCATGTTTCCAGCTTTCTGGGAAGGTGGCAGAGATGAAGGAGCAGTTGATGATATCACGGAGATGGGGTGCGATGATGGAGTCTGCTTTGTTGAAGATGTGGTAGGGACATGGGTCGGTTGGCGAGCCAGAGTGGATGGAATTCATGAGGCGGATGGTGTCTTCAGTGGTGATTGGGTTCCAGGCGCTGAGGTTGTTAGAGGGCAGTTTAGGTTCTGAGGGGGGTGGAGAGGATTGTTTGTTGGAACTGTTTTCGAAGCTGTTATGTATGTCGGCAATTTTGTTGTAGAAGAAGGAGGATAACGAATCGCAGAGGTCTTGGGAGGGAGTGATGTTGTTTGAGGCAGTGGTGGGGTTGGTGAATTCTTTGACGATGTTGAATAGTTCCTTGCTGTTATGGGCGTTGTTGTCGAGTCGATTCTTGAGTGCTGATTTCTTGGTGGCTCGGATCAGCTGGTGGTGTTTGCGGGTGGCTGCCTTGAAGATGGTCATGTTGTCGGTGGTTGGGTTTTTTCTCCATGTTTTCTCGAGAGTGCGGCATAGCTTTTTGGATTTCTTAAGGTCATCGTTGAACCAGGGGGCCTTTTTGCTGTCTTGTTTGGTGTGATGGTTTTTCAAGGGTGCTAATTCGTCAGCGCTGTGAGTGATCCATTGTTTGAATTTGATGGCAGCTTGGTTTGGGTCCGGTGAGACGGCGGGTGGGTTTTGGTTGAGCGATGTGAGGAGTTGGTCGGTGGTGATTTTGTTCCATTTTCTTCGGGGGATAGGTTGTGGGGGGTTGTGGGTCGAGGTGGTTTTGTAGCTGAAGTGGACACAACTGTGGTCCGTCCAGTGGAGAGCTGTGGTGCGATCGAAGGAGATGTGTTTGCTGGAGGTGAATATTGGGTCGAGCGTATGTCCGGCTACATGGGTGGGGGTGTCAACAAGTTGTTTGAGGCCGAGATTGGCCAGGTTGTCAAGAAGGGTGGTGGTGTTGTTGTCGTTTTTCTTGTCCAGGTGGAAGTTGAGGTCTCCTAATAGAATGTAGTTCTCGGAGACGAGGGCATGTGGACTGATGAAGTCAGTGATGTCTTCGCTGAATTGTTTACGGGTTCATGGAGGCCTGTAGATGAGGGTGCCTCTGAGTGTGGTTCTAGGGTCGGTGTGGACCTGGAAGTGGAGGTGTTCGGCGGTTGTAAGGTTATCGTCGGAGCTGGTCGTGATTTTGATGGTGTTCTTATGGACGATGGCGATGCCTCCTCCTGTTTGGTTGGTGCGGTCTTTTCGGATAATCTTGTAATTAAATGTATATTGATAAGGCACACTAATACCCGAAGGTGTCTGGGCGTGGCGGCTCAGAACTAAAGAGTGAGCCTGCATGGGCAGAGCAAGATGAGAGACCCCCTACAGTTTAAAAAACAAGGTTTTTAAAGATTTTCAAAATGTCATGAGATTCTTTTCAGTCTTCAGTCATATTGGGAGTGAATTCCACAGCTTCACTGCCCCCACCACCTCGCTTCTCCCCCCCCATGTTGCCTTTTTGAATTTGGAAGTAGCCAGATTGGCAGAGGTTGCAGATCAAAGCTGCCTTCCAGGGAGAAACCACTGAAATTTGTTCAGCCGAAAGGCTCGACCGAGTCCATGGAGTGCCTTGAAGGCGGTGCAGAGAGCCTTGAATTCTATCCTTCTTTGCACGGCAAACCAGTGCAGGGAAGGAAGAGCATGTGCTACCAATTGCTGTTTAGGGATACTGAGGAGCAGCTGAGCTGCTGCATTTTATTTAGGAGTTGGGTATGTATGTTCAGAGACAGTTTATTACAATAATCCAGTCTGGACTGCATAAGTGCTGTCACTTCAGCCTTCTGGAACTCAAGCGGAATGAGGGGCAGGATCTCCCTGATGGTTTCCATTAAGAAGAAACAGGAAGAGGTGATGGCGATAATTTGCCCTTCAAAGGATAGTCTGGAATCAAAAATGATTCCGAGGTTTTTCACTTTGTTGGTTGGGGTAGGAATTTCACCCATTTCCTGTGGCCACCAATTGGGACCCCATAAAGAGGTGTCACTTCTGAAGAGGAGTACCTCCATTTTTCCTGCATTTAGTTAAAGGTGGTTTTGGGTCATCCACTGCCCAACCTTGCGCATATATTCTTGAAATCTTAGTGCTGTGTCTGTGTGGTCTCCAGCAAAGGAAGCCACGATTTGTGTGCCATCGGCATAAGACACTGTTTTAAAACCAAAGGACTTTATGAGCAGGCAGAGAGAGGGGGGTAACATATAGATTAAAAAGTGTTGGGCTCAGTCAGGAGCCCTGTGGTACTCCACAGGGAAGGTGAACCAAGATGAGCTGTGTCCTTCGAGCTCCACCCTCTGTTCTCCGTTCGTTAGAAAGGATTTTAGCAGGGCCAGCGCCTTGTCTCTAACTCCCAAGGAGAAAAAGCGGCCAGTGAGCTGGCTGTGATCAACAGTATCAAAGGACTCCAAGAGGTCCAAGAGGATCAGCGCTGCCTTCCTGTCTTTGTCCAGAACCTCTCTAACTTCCTCCGATACATTTATCAGAGCCAGCTCAGTCCCATGTTGACTTTTAAAGCCATACTGGGCACAATCCAATAAACTGTCCTCCAAGAACTTAGTAAGTTGAGTATTTATGGCTTCTTCGATGATCTTAGAGGGCAGGGGTAGCCATGAAATAGGCCGGTAGCTGTTAACGTCTTGGCAATCCAGGCTAGGTTTTTTAGTAGAGGGAGAATAGATGCCTTTTTCCATGCGTTCGAGAAGTATCACTCAGCGAACATCTGATTGAAGATCCCTGTGAGGAAGCTGGCTCTAGGCTCTAGAGCCAGAGGAAGAATTTAAGGGGGGCAGGGGTCCCAGGGTGACCCTGAGCACATCTGCCTAAACAATGCCATTACCTGTGTTACAGAGATGTTGCTAAAGTTGCAGAGGCAGGGCACTGTTTCATCCAAGGAGGCTCTCTCATCAACTGTCTCCATTCTGAGAGTCAAACAGTCTACCTCCTGCTCCCGGAGCTGAGGACACAGAGTCTGCAACTGTCTTTACTTTAGCTTAAAAGAATGATGCTAGTTTGATGCTGTTTTTTGCTAGTTCATATTTTTACTTTGTATTCTGCCGTGGCTTTTTTGTATTTAAGTTTGTCATCTGCTTTATAATGTGAGCACCATTTCCTTTCCAACCTTCGACAGACCTGCTTCTGTTGTCTCAGGCTTTCATCGAACCATGGTTCGGAGGGTGATGTCCTTTTAAATTTAGTACACTTAGGGGGCTGCTAGAGAATCAACGTTTCTGGTAATACAGTCATGGTATGTCGTTGTGGCCTCATCCAAGTCGACAGGCAGACCTAGTCTGGTACGGTCCAAACTTACCCCAAGGCATTCCGGGGTAATTTTGTGCCAAGGGCGTTTAACAATTTTAATTGGAGAGGTAAGACCCATCTCTGTTCCTACCTCAGGACAGATACTAAACAGCGCCGCTGAATGGTCAGACCAGGTAAGAGGGACAGCTGAGGAGAACTTCAGAAAGGGGTTGTCTGAAAAGATCCCATCTAATGTTTGACCTGCTTGATGGGTCAGGCCATCTACTAGCTGGACCAGGCCCACTCTGCTCATAAGGTCAGTGATGGCTACTGCCCTTTTATCTGCGTTGTTTTCAAGCTGAAGATTAAAATCCCCTAAAATAGTGAAGTCTGAGAACAAGACCTTGATGTCCAGAAGGTGGCTGCTATTGCTAAGAAAGGTGATGCTAGGGCCAGGGAGCCTGTAAAGTTGTACTCCATTAATGAGTACTGGGTGGTCCAAGTAATTCTAAAAACCAGTGCTTCACAATTGGGGAAGGTTTGAAGGGGCTCCACAGAGATTTTTAGGCATTCCTGTGAGATGATAGCTAGGCCACTATCCTATTTCTTTGGAATAGTCTAGTCTAGAGATGGTAAACCCAGGGGGGGGGGGGGTAGCCATAATAAGATCTAGGTCCGACCCAGCATCTGCCCATGTTTCTGTGACAAATACTAGGTCCAATTTCTGGACATCTACAAAATCAGCACTTGCCATTGTATTTTTAATAAGTGACCTAGCATTTATAAGTGCTGACAGCTTGCCAGCACAGTCTAAACAATCAACCCAGCTCTGTGTGGTTAGCTGGTGGCTGGCCCTAAATCACTATCTATACTTTTCACTTCATCACAGTATAGCATGTCTGGTCCTCCACCTCTCGTATAGGAAGAGTGTCCCTCTCAACTGTGGACATGTACCTCCATAGACTACCACCCCTGAACTCCTCTGGGACCTTGTGTACTCTTAGAGCCTATAACACAAGTGACGCAGTGACGCTGCCCGATTGAATCCCTCATTACACTGCCACCTGCACTGGACATGGTTTAAATTTAACTAATGCTGATTACATCTCTCTATAACTTATGTGTGCATAAAGAACCCCAGTAACACAGCTCTCCACAGAAGACTTTCAGCGCCTAAAATTTTAAAACTCTTGTGTGTGGAACAATTCTTAACCATAAAGCTCCATGGTCTCTAAAAATATAATACAATGGGAACAGCCATGAGACCGAGAAGTTTGTCTTCTTGGAAGCCCTGAAGAAGCCCAGATATGAGCGAAACCTGTTGGCTGTATTCCCAGTTCATCACGGAACATGAAATAAAGGATGTCATTGATGAATATAAACATCTTGTTTCATCTGCCTTTGTTTGGCAATTTTGCAGTTATTTTTCTATTTATTATTTAGTTGCCCTCAGATTCTTGTGTTATTTGCTGATTTATTTGTGGTTCCAACTGGTGGCGAACCATTTCTTGAAGTGGGCCACTGCAAATGTGTTCATTTCTCTTACACTTACAGCAACAGGTGATTGTGCGATAAGCACGTCCCCTAGCCAACATTGTTAGTTTGATACTCTTAGAGCCTCTTCATAGGTTGCAAACCACTTGTCTAAGTCATCCCCCACCACATAACTGGACAACAGCACCAAATCTTTGGGTATTTTGAATCATGACTCATGGGAAGAAAGGCATGCTGCTACCATTACTGTTGCTGGACCCTACTTCCAGGGCTCTTATATCCAGTTCTCTGAGGCTCAATTCATGGGAGGGCATCTTCTCCTCCATAGCTAACCTCCTCTCAGCCAGAGCCTGCTCTTTCTCAAGCTTAGCAAGCTCCAACTTCAGTTTTAATTCCTCCCTCCTGTCTGCAAGCCCCTCTAGAAACAGGTTCTTGCAGGAGATACTGCTTCCTGCTCTGGGAACCACCACTGCTTCTGGGAAGTTACTGGCCCCACCACAGGCCGTTCCACAGCCACTTCAAACTCAAAAATCAAGAATTGCCTACTTTTTATCTAGGTCACCATCCCTTGCAACCTAGATTTCTGACCGGGCCCTTAAGGTTTTCTGCAGCTCAACCTTCCTGGTGAATCCTCTCCTAGAGAGGTGAAACGCCTTGCAAAAGATCTTCATCTGAGCCACAGTATAAGACTCTAATTGGACCAGTTTAAACTCCACAACTTCAGGTGCAAGTGCAGCTTCTCCAGATTGAGACATAACTTAGCAGAAAATAACAATAGACCTGTTAGGAAGAATTGAGAAAAAACCTCGAATTGGTCTTAGTATAGAGTGGTAGGAAACAATTAGTTTTTGTATGGTGATTCGGGACTTGGCCAACCCTCTTACAATAATTATCTGGTGGACCTTTTTCGCAGACTGCAAGGTAAAGGGAGTTAGCATTTAATCAAACTATCTCATTAACAGTGCAACCCATTTGGCTACACATTAAGGACCTGGAATCAGTGACTATAGTTAAGGAAAATTATTAAAAGTTAGCAGTCAGTTTACGGTAAACAAATCTCAATACCATGCAGTAAAGATACAGAATAACTACTGGATAACCCAACCTCCTAAAGAAGTTCAGGCATAACAGAATAAGGCAGACAAGAAGTTCGATCAAAATCAATAATTGAATTTGATGCCCAGACAAGAGTTTTTTGATATACCTATACATACTTAAAGTCTAAAATCGTCTATATGAGGTCCAAGCTAAAGAGGATGGTTTTAACCCTAAAATGATCTAAAAAATCAGAGAAATGCAGAAAAATAGGAGAAAGGGGTAAAGTATGGGAACGTGCTGGATGGAGTCAGGATTTCAGAAGTTTGGCCACAAGTTTTCTTAGGACAGGGAAATGAGTGTTAGCCTAAGCCACACTCATCATGAGTCTAAGGCTCTCCAAGTCCAAAGGAAAAGTGGCATATCTTCAGACAGTGTGGTAACCAGTCATTACCTCCCGTCCCTCCCTCGCCTTCCTTCAGCACAATTGAGGCTCCGCCTCCCACCCAGACCCACCCCCAGCATAAAAACTCTGCCCGCCCCCACCTCTACCTGTTTTTTTCTGTCTCCCTAGTGAGACTTACCTTTTCAGCTCCTCTCTGTGGCGGTGCCGGGGAGTCTTCGGTCTGGTTCTCTGCTACGGCGGTGCCCTCTGCAGCGTTCTCCTGGCTGTGCCTCCTCTCCTCGTCTCCCTCGTGGTATGGGGGCGGAGCGGTGGCTCGGGAATCCTCGGCGGTGTCCGGCGGTCCTCCTGTGGCTGGGGCTGCGTTTCCGGGTCGGGCTGTGTGGCTGCCTCCTCCCGGTATGCTGTCTTCCCGGAGGCCAGGTAGGGCGGGTTTCGACCCGTTTTTTTCCTATTTTATTCCTGCTTGGGCGGTTCTCTTGCCCTGCGGGGCGGCCCTTGGTGCTTTGGCTTGGCAGCTGTTCTTGTGCCTTTGGTGACACGGTCTCATGCTGCCTGGGGTGCGGCTCCGGCCACTGCTCCATGTTTCCTTGAGCCCTTGGCGCTTGTCTGCCGCTGGGTCGCTGGGGGTTGTTGGGGCCTGCTGCCTCTTCCCTGCTGCTGGTTCTCCGGTCCCCCTGGGGTGCCCTGGCCGCATGGGCTCCGTGGGGGGTGTTCTGCCTCTCGTGTCTGCTTCTGTTGCTTGACTTGAGTGGGGCTGCTCTGCCCAGTGTTCTGGGGTTCGGCGTGTGGCTTCTGTGCCCTCCCATCTTCGTCCTGCGGCTCCTGTTCGGGGCTGGTTCCTGGGATTTGGGGGGTCCTTCTGCCGCCTTTGGCGTCGCATCGGGCTCTGGGTTCTTGTCATGGATTTTTCGCTGAACTCCTGCGCTGGTCAGGGGATGGGGGGGGGTTTGCTCTTTTCCTGCCGGGCTGGAACTGTGGGGTTCTTTCTTTGCTGTTCCCGGCCCTTCTGGTTGGGCTTGACCTTCATGCCCGGTGTGGTGTGTGGTGCTGTGGGTGTGGCATGCTTTGCCAGTGCGTGGTATTTTCCCATGCTGTTCCCACTGTTGTGCGCCTTGTCCTTGCTGCTCTGTCCACGGTGGCCTGCCCGGCTGGCGGTTGCTTGTCGGTTGCCTGTGTGACGTGCCGTGGCGGTCTCTCCTCTGCCCTCCGTGTTCCTTCTGCGCTGTGTTGGTCCTGGAGGGTTTTCAGGTTTCTTTACGCGCTCGGTTGGTGTCTGGGGTTTCGCTTCTGTGCTACTCTTCCCTCTCTTCCGCCAGTGGCTTTGCTTCTTGGTGGGGGTCGCCCCTTTCCTCCCGTTGTGCTGCCGGACTCTGTCCTGGCCGTGCTGCTTGGTGGGTCTGATGTTCTGCTTGGCTGCTGCTGTTGCGCTGGTTGGCCTGTTCTCTGATTCTTCTGTGCCCTCATTGTTGTGGGGTTTCATGGAGTTGGCGTCGGCGGCTCGTGGTGGCTGGGTGTTGCCGCCTTGGGCCCTCTGTTTGCCTTGCCTGGGATGGGGCGTCCTGCCTTTCCCGCGTGCCTTGCGCTGGGGCCTTTTCCGTTCTCCCCGCTGTGGGTGTCTCCTCTGGCTTTCGGGTGTTCATGGTTTTGCCCTTTTTGTTCGCCCTGGCTTACTGCCTCCTTTTTCTGGGTGCTGTGCCCTGTTGGGTTCCTGTCTATGCTGTCTGGTCAATTCCCTGTCGGTGGGTGGTCGTCTTTGGCATTTCCTCCTATGTGGCTGCGGGACGTTTCTGTTGACGGGGTCCTGTGTGCCGGGGTTCATGGGTGCTGGGTCAGCTTGGTGCCGGTTCCTCCGGTTCGTTGTGGGTTCCTCTGCCGGTGCCCGTCTCCGGTTCCTGCTGGGTGGCTCTCCTGGACTGGGTGTCCTGTTTGCTTGCCTTTTGTTCCCTCTGCTGGGTTCCTGTCGGTGGGGCTCGGGTTTGGGGCCCGCTCCGCTTTGTTGCTGGGGCTGGGGTGTCCGGTGGCTTTGTGCCTGTTCCGGTTCTCCTGGGGGTCTGCTCCTGGCTTCGGCCTGTTTTATTGCTGGGGCTGGGGTGTCCGGCCGCTTTGTGCCTGTTCCGGTTCTCCTGGGGGTCTGCTCCTGGCTTCGGCCGGTTCCCTTCCGTGTGTTGGCCTTTCGGGCGGCTTTTCCGCAGGCTCTGCCTGGTGGTTTTTGGCGTGCCCTGGGATTCCTTCCCTTCGGCCTCGGGCCTTCAACTTGGGTCTTCCGGCATGTCCGGTTGCTCTCGTGGCTCTCCTTCATACGGCTGGGGTGTTCCCTCTTCCTTCTCTGGTCGGCCTCTTGCGACTTACGGCTGGGGTGTCTTTTTGCTCGGTCTGTTCGGGAGGTCCTTTGTGGTTCTTCTGGTGATTGGGTTTTTGGTGGCCCGGGGTGTGTCTTTGCTGATCCCCTCTCTGGGCCTGGGGTTTGTCGGGGTGCCGTCTTCGGACTGTGCTCAGCCCCGTTCCCTTGTCTGGGTGCCTGGTCTCTCTTCCTTCGTGGGTTTGGGCCTTTTTGTCCCAGGGCTCCTCGGGCGGTCCTGTGGCTGCCGGTGCTGGGGCACCTGGCTTCTGTGGTGTTTCTGGTTTCCTGGGCTCGTTTTCTTCTTCTCTGCCTGTCCGTCTGGCTCCTGTTGGGTTGGTTTCCGGGGTCTGTGTCCTTGCTGCCCTTGTTGGTCCGTCCCCGGGGGTGCTATCCTGGTGGCTCGGCCTCTGTTGCTTTCTGGATGGGTGTTCGCTGGCTCTTCCGGCTCCGCTTGTGGTGGCTTCGGTCGCCGGCCTGTTCTGGGCTTGGCTGGGGTCGGTTCGGGTTCGGGTTCTGGTTCCTGCTTCTCTCCCGGGGGTCCTCTTGCTGGCGACTGTTGTGTCGTTGGGGCTTGCCCTGGTGCCCTTTCGGGGGTCTCTGCGGTTCTGGGGGTGTTGGCTCCGTGGTCGTTCCAGTGGCTTGGTCCTCTGCCTCGATTGGATGGGTCCTGTTTCTGGTCCTTGTCCTTGGTTGCCTGGGTCCTGTTTCTGTGGGCTGGGGTCTGGGTGCTGGGTCTGTCAGCTCTCTGCCTTGGTGGGTGACCTGTGTGCTGGCTGTTCTGCTTTGCTGGTTTCTTACTTCGTCCTGGGTTTTCTCACGACTTCCCCTTCCCGGCTTTTTCGCTGCTCTGGCCTTTCCTGTGCGGGCTCCCTGGGTCTGTGCTCGGGGTTGCTGCTGCTCCTCGTTGGCCTTGGGCTCTTTGTTTTCCTCTCCTGTCCGGGCTGTGTTGCGCTCGGTGGAGGTTCCTTCCGGTGGCTCCGTGCCCGTTGGGGTTTCGGGCTCTTCCCCTGGGTTCTGTGCGGGGTTTGTGCCTGCTGCCTGGTGGTTGTGCGCCTGGATTCCGCTGTGTTGGGGGTTCCGGTCTGGTTGGCGGTGGCTTGCGGGCTTCCCATTGGTCCTCCTCTTGGCTGACCTGTGCTTGGTGTTTGTGGGCCTTTTGGACCTGGTGTTCTGCTCTGGGTGTTGTTCCCGTGGTGCTGGCCTCCTTTTGGTGGGGAGGTTCCCTCCTGCTGGGGCTCTTCTGGGGTTGTCTGTGGCCCCTCTGCGAGTGCGGTGAGCGTCTTTCCGGCTTCTTGGTGCTCCTGTCTTCCTTGCATGGTGCCTGGGGTCTGTTGCCTGGTTGTTTTTCCGGGTCTGCTGTGTTTGTTTCCCCGCCTTGTCCGGTCCTTCCCTTCGGGGTCTTTGCTCCTGAGGTTGGTTATCCTGTCCGGTCCTCTCTCTGGGCCCGTTGCGGGTCTTGGGTTTCGGGTCTTGCCTTTTGCGTTTGCCCCCCGCGTGGGCTTGGTCGGGTGACTGCCTGGCCTGCTGCGCGCACTGTGGCGGCCTGTGTTCCGGTTCTTGGTCTCGGGTTCGTGTCCTCTGGTGTCCTCTTGGCCTTCCGTCCTTGGGGCGTGGCCGTGGTCGGCGACTCTGCTTTGGCCTGTCGTCGCCCTTGTGGGGTGCTTGGGGGTCTTGTGGGCCCTGTCTGGGTCGTTTCCCTTCTATCTGGGCTGTTCGGTTCTGTTGGTTTTGGACTGGTTCCGTCCTTTGTCCCTCCGGTGTCTCGGCGTTTTGGCTCTGTCACGGGTTGGTTTTGCCTGTGTTCGGTCCTGCTCCTTCCTTGGCTGTGGTTCCTTTGGTCAGTTTGGCTGTTTGGCCTCTTTTTCTGTGGTGCCTACTGGTTGTGGTATCCTTCCGGGTGGTGGACTCTGTTTGTTCGCTTTGGTCCGGCTCGGGTGTTTGCCTTCCCCCGCTCCGTGGGGTTGTTGGTTTCGGTCCCCTGTCTTGGTGGCTTTTCCTCTGGTGGGGGTTCGGGCTTCGGGGTCTTGTCCTCTTTGCGAGGCCAGGGATGTTGATCTGCTGGGTTTGGGGCACTGTTTTGTGTTCTTGGTCGCTCAGTTGTCCGTCTCTGTTTTCTTCTGCTTGCTATGTCCTCAATTGTGCTGAAGGAAGGTGAGGGAGGGACGGGAGGTAATGCATCCATTTCTAACGATAATGGCATTACTCCTAGTCCTACTCCCTCGCCATCCTTCAAGGACCCTCCCTCCCTCCCGGTGCGGTACAACTGAGTGCTAGCTCGGCTTGTTTGTGTACAGGTAGAGGTGGGGGCGGGCAGAGTTTTTATGCTGGGGGTGGGTCTGGGTGGGAGGCGGAGCCTCAATTGTGCTGAAGGAAGGCGAGGGAGTAGGACTAGGAGTAATGCCATTATCGTTAGAAATGGATGCATTACCATGAAAATCTCCAAAGCAACACTTCTTTGTTCGCATCATCAGGGGCTTCATTGTCCTTTCCATTCCCATGTTGTGAGATTAAACATTCACCAAACATCCCAGGCCAAACCTGAGAATGATGTTGGCCTTGATTACCTGTGAGCCTCTGCAACATCAATAAATGGAAATTTTCAGTTGACACTCTGCTCTCCATGTTTCTTGCCATGGTGTTCTACTCAGGCTCTCTCTATTGCTAGAACAATGTTGCATGTATTCTCAAACTAACAAACCATGTGAATGTAGCTGCAAGGAAAAGACATTCAAACAGAAAATCGAAAACAGCATTTCATGCAGAAAGAAATGAGGGCTTAGTTAGGACAAGTTTAACATATTAAATCAATGGTGCATAGTTTATATACGTATGCACATTCAACCACAAATGAATATAACATGTCAGAACATTAGATTCATATTACACGTTGCATTCAGATGAAATAATTTCAGTGCACATATTTAGATGCGACTAAGAACTACATTATAAATGCAAATATGAAACATTAGTCTTTCTCATTTCTAAAGTAAATACATATTAATAGTGTGAGGATGCTTTTTATCAAACCTGTAAGGAGTATATATTGTTTAATAATGTTAAGGCACACAGTACAATATGATTCCTAGTTCTACAGGGAATCCACTTCAGTAATAAATTCAGGTGCAACACTTTACATTAATATTGTTAAAACACACAGAGTACATGTGCTAAGTGCATGTTTATATTGCATATTTGTGACTTGTAAGGATGGAACAAAAACTACGCTGCTCCAGTGATACTGCACAAACACAAGTCAAATCCTCACTTCTGATCACCAGTGTTAGAGCTGAGATTCCTGGGAGCTGAGGTATGCACCGAGGCCAGGCAGTAACCACCACTCTAGTCATAGTAAGCTAAGTACCCACTAAAAGAAAGCCTATACTCACCCTCCGGTAGCTTGATGCAGAGTCAGGTTTATCAAAAGAGGCAATATTTAAAGTATTTCTGCAACACACGCACACAGTAACACAATGAATACACCACAAAAAGACTCCAAACCAGTTTAGAAATAAATAGGCTATAATATTCTGAATAAAACAAGACCAAACAAATAAAAATCCAATATACAGAAGGTGCGATATTGAATTTCAAAATAATAAGCAAAAAATAGCACTTAGAAGCAAATAGCGCTTTGGTGTTATTTGAGGAAACATTGGATTGGGTCAAAGTAAAAGTTGAGGCCAATTGCTGTGGAGCGCCCGCCGGCTACAGGACCCAAACAGGCCCCCGTGAACAAAGAACCTTGCCTGGTCGCAACAGCGAGATGCGTTGTGAGATGTGTCAATGTGGGTCCCGTAAGTCGAGATTGCACCCATTTTCTCCACACGCTGATGGTGACGCGTCGGTTCCGGAGATGGGTGCCCGAGTTAAGAGGCATTGAGTGATGCGCCAGATTTCTCCATGCAGTCGAGGAGTTGCGTCAATCTCTCCAAGCAGCAGAGGTGGCAACACTCTGCCTGATGTGTCAATCTCGGAAGGCAAAGCACTGGTTCCGATGTGATGATTTTACTCTTGCAGTCGAATCGTTTCCCCCGTTTTTGCCATATGCAGAGAGAAGATGCATCTAAGTCCTTGTTGCAAGTATCTGAGCCACTTTCAGTGAGCCAGGCACAGGAGGAGTGGGAGAGACTTTGATATCCCTGAGTCTCAAACAGCAGATGACAAGCCAATACGCCCTTGGAGAATTCCTGAAGAGAAGGCAGAGGCCAACTATCTTTCAGCAAAGGCAGGCAGCAGGGCAACAAGCAGAAAGACAGGCCTTTCAGATCAGCAGTCCAGTTGAGTCCTTTAAGCAGCACAGTAGTTCTTCTGGCAGAGCTCAGTTACAAGTCCAGTAGTGTATGATTTGAGGGGATCAGAGATCTAGTACTCATACCCAAGAGTGCCTTTGATGCACAGGTAACTTTAACGCAGCTTCTTGAAGTGAAAAGGTCCTCATTTCAATACAGCCCTGTCTGCCAGGTTTTCTGTGAAGGTGTGGTAAATCCGCCCTTTCCTGTGGGGACAATGCACTATCTATTAAATGAAGTCTTAGCCCCTCCCTTTACATCCTGCCCAGGCAGGACTATCAGAATGCAGATGTATGTAGATGGGTACTCATGAACACCTATCTTCCTGTGTTTGTGGATGTCTAGAGGACATGCACAATTTGTAGCTGTCACCGCCCCAGATGTGTATTAGAGACATGCTGCAAGGCACACAGAGTAGTTAATGTAGAGCAATGTCCACTTTCTAAAAGTTGAAGAACAAAATAAATCTGCAGCTGGAATGCACTCTTTTAGACTTGTTCAAACTAAATATTCATTTCATCCAAAATTCATACAAGTGAAGTGTGCACCTAGTAAGGGACTCTGTCAGCCACCTAATTAAAAAATGAAACCTAACAAACCCAGATATATATCTGAGAATACTAAGTACAATACAAATATGTCACCATAAGTGGACATAAACTTAACGCGCCACATAAACAAATAGTCAGAAATGAAACAGTTCTTAAACTGTGTAAACCACAGATGAATTACTGTATCCGACCTTTCAGAAATTGATCAGACGTGAAGTGTTCACCCTGCTTTTATTTCTGTATGTTGCAGATGAAATCAATTCCATGAAGGAAACTCAAAAATGCTTAAATGTCAGCAAGATGATCAACAGAGTGATTTCTCCCAATGCATTTCAGGCTTTTTCACTAGCCCTTTGTCAGGTGAATCTAAAGACATTAACATCTGAATCAATTACAGTAACTGCTGATGAGTCATACAGTATCAAAGATAAGAAAAGAATGAGAAAGCTCATTGGAGGGCAGGGCAACTGTATTAGATGTAAACAGGCTTAAAACATAGAAAAATAACCAGAGATAACCAAAGTGCTCAAAAGAATGGAAGTTAAATGCACGAGAAAGGAGCTGATATGAATATAGTATCACTGTTGTAGACAAAAGAACCCTGCATGCTGTCACATGCTTAAACGTAAAGCGCTACCAAAGTGCATCATGAGCAACTCGCGAACATGCAATGGTGTAATAAATAGTGAAATGCTAATGAGCATGATAAGTCAGCATACCTCTAATGATAAGCGTTGAGCCAACCAACACGGTATGAAAAACCCTCAACTGTAATACAATAATATATCATTATATATATTTGGGCTGCACTGTTCCCATGGGGAGCAGGTCCAAGACTAATTTGTATATGGCTGAGTCCAAACTGGGGTGGCATGGTGAGCAAATAAATTATGGATTTATCCCAGATCTGTGACTAGGGGTGAACATTTGACAACGTTCAGCATTCTGTCCATCATCTTCTTGTGTTGATATAAGAAAGTAATCCAGTCATGTGTAAGAGGCAGACGTAAAGCCCACTCTGTGTACAAAATTATTTACAATAGGACTTTGACAACATTTAGCCAAGATCAAAAAGGGGGCTTGCTTGATTGATTTTCCTAGGAATCTGGTTCATAAATGTATTGAAGGGGGGGTTCCTTTAGTGGTATTTGAAAGCAAATTGTATAATCATGCAAAATATAATTGTCTGTATCTAGTATACGAATATCTTGTTGCGACACACTATGTGAAATCAACATATAACTATTCATCAGTCAGATGTGTGTAGGAAATTATTCATAGCCTCCAGAAAATATGACAAGATATATCAGAAAACAATCTGTTTACTTAGGTCTATTCACATATTATAAGTGTGATGAAATCATGAAGAGTGCCATCAATTGTGTAGTAGGGTACACTCTCCTGCTGCACTGGTACCAGGGGTATCTCACCATTAAGGGTGGCGGTACTCCTCACTACTCCATTTCCCAAAGCATGATGAATGCATAATTTTAGGATTGGTCATATAGTATTGTCATGCCTGGGGATGAGCTAGAAGGATGTTGTGAAGTTGGAGCTATTGAGATTGCATAGATATTAAGTACAGGTGAGGATGACAAATGGGCACATTTGTTTGGTGTCTGTCTATAACATTTATTCTTTGTCCTTAGATGCTCAGAGTAGAGGGATGAATGTACATGAGGTATTAAAATATAGTCACTCAATTGGTAAGTGGTTCAGCTTCCAGGTGGAGGTCAGGACAAAGCCAGAACAAAATTATGTTTATGCCAGCATAATCTTGCATACTTTCTGCATATCATGTTTCAATTGTTACCCAAAATGTACACTGTTATATCTTTAAATCATGTAGCATATTTGATATGTTGAGTAGTAAAAATCCTATTGCAGGAGGACGAAAACAACATGAACAAACAGAATGTAAACAGCTGCTGTTCACATCCTGTAATATTCTGTGTTTTGTTTTAGTGTGAAAACCTCTTCCAATACAAAATTGACACAAGGACATATTTCACACATTAAAAAAACAGAACATTTAGGATCAGCATTTTGTATAATTTATTGTAATGATTTGGGCAAATTACTCCAATTTCACCCAAGCCTAAAGAGACGGCTTTTGGAAGATAATAGGAAAGCATCTGTTACATTGTCTCTTGGTACAATCACTGCTAGATGGCAAGCACAATTTTCTTTTGGGTCAATTAACTCTCCTAATGTAAATGGAGAGATATATTTTGTAAAGTTTCGCCTGAATTTAGGGTATGGAAGAAGGACACCAGACCATCACTCATAGATCATCTACTACAATAGATTCTTCAGGTCCAGTGGACATTATCTTTTTACAGTTAGAAGACAAGCTCGTTGACTTGAGTTTTTTGGTACTGTTTTTCGGTTTGTTTCATTTAGAGCTCACATGGGGTAGTTTGGGGGATATGGCACCAGATGATGTTTGCTAAAATTGCAGATCTATGCCACTCCTATTAATTGAGCGAAAAAATAAGCAGAGAGCTAAAGGTCTCTGACATGATTATCTGAGTATAGAAGCAGTGACGTGTACTTGGTGATGTGCTGCTGTACCACTTGGAAGCACTGGACCAGATGTACAACATTTGTTCTGTCTTCTGATAGAGCCAGGTTGAAGGGTCATTAATTAGTATTGTAACTAAAGAATACACACCCCACTGTGGATGGATGAGTAGATTGTTATGAACTTTGGGAGATGGGGAGGTCAAATATATCAAGAGAATGTAAAACCATGAGAGGCAACAAAGTAAATGTGGTTACCTGTAGGAAACAGCTAGGATGCAGATAGCAAGTAGTCACTGTATTTTGGTTAGGCAGCAGAGGTATGTGATGGTCTCTGTTCCTCTCCATAATAATTAAATGAGTGATTGTACATTACATTAGGCAGCAGAGGTATGTGATGGTCTCTGTTCCTCTCCATAATATTTAAATGAGTGATCGTACATTACTTGGAGAAAACCTTGTGTATGGTGATGGCCTTAGATTGACTAAAGTGACAAAGAGCCCCACTGGAACTTCAAGTAAGTTGGAGAGACATGGGATTGGGCAAGATAAATTAGTTATGTTGGAGAATGTGGAAAAGGGATAGGAAGTCATCAGCAATTAATATGGTTTGGAAGATGTTTAACAGGCAGATCAGCCTTCCTTAAAGGAAGTTAGGTTTAGTGTTAGTGCATTAAGAAAAATATAAACACAAGGCTTGATCAGGTATTTAGAGGTCCAGAAAACAGGTTTGTCCTTTATGGTATGAGTCTGAACAGGTCATGAGAAGGATGTTATGAGACTAATAAATGGAGCTGACCTGTTAATCAAGATAGTGCTAGCTGAACTATTAGTCTGCAAATGATCCTTGAACACAAGCTTGAAAACCGTCCATGGACCCAAAATTAAATAAAAGATTCAATCCCATTGGATGAGGTGCCTTTTTCTCCTGTCATCTATTTTGGGTCCATGGACTCAAAACAAAGGTGTAGTGTAGTGATTCTTTGGCCACCACGGAAAGTGTTCTCCTTTGGCCCCCATTACAGGATTCAGGACACATTCCCAGCATCCAGTAAAACATTTCAAAAGGCCACATGAGAGGGCCAGGTGAGCACACCCTGGATTCCAGGCCTAAGAAAAGCATTCTCAAAGCAGTCCATAAACCCCAACAGGCTTAAAACCCCCAATGTACTCAGTCATAGCCACTGGTATTGGTGTTGAGACTGTGGAAGGAGACCAAGCAAGGGTCCATGAGTTTCAAAGTCCATGGCCATTCTACTAAGGCTGCGGAATGCCATCTTGAATGGGGATCCATTGCTGAAGGCATGGCCTTGAGAAATAGTTGGGGGAGTAGGGATACCTTTGAAGGCCATATAAAACTTAAAAAACGTGACTATGGCCTCGTACCATGGACCACGCTGGTGTGCCTGGGCAGCACAATTAAATGTAAGGGTGTGCTGGTACACAAAGTATTTTTTTAAGTGCACTCTCGTGAGACCAGGGCTGTGGCATGTTTAGCAATGAGGGTTGGACTTACTATATAGTTTGCGGATGTTCACTGACTATTTTCCATCTTAAAGGGAATCATATACCTCTTATTAGCTTTGAGCTAAGGGATAGCTAAACTCCAAACAAAAATAGCTTTTTCTTTGACAGCCGGAGCTACTTCTGTCATTTTGCGAGGAGCAAAGGATCTGTTCAGATGCTGCTACTACTCACATTCTACAGAATAGCTTCATCTGGAAATGGAGAGCTTATAGGAGCATCCTTTGCTGCTGCACAAGAGGAGGAGGAAGATATGTAGGGTCTTGGAGTGCCTGCAGAGTCAGTGAGGGCGAGAGTTATGGTTACTTTAGGTCACTAGTTATAATTAGTTGAAATAACTATAACTAGTGAATTTCAGTATTTTTGTCCATTTAAAATGGTATGTTTTAACTGACATTTTCATCTAACTATACCACCCCTTTAACCTTTGTTTTTTTCAGTGAGTTTTTTTAATGTAAAGTATATTATTACCATACCTGACTATAACATCACTTTTCTAGTGACTTTCTAGGTTTTCATAATGTAAAGTAATATTTTTTTACGATAGGTAACACCTGCAGCTTGACACGCATGGCAGACAGTGGCATGTGACAGATCAGCTAAAGTAACTAAAGGGAAAAAGAAAACTAGAATGGAGTACAAAAAGATGTAAAATTATAGGATATTAAGGTATCTGTACCAGCAAGTATCAAGTGGCCATAAAAAATGGTAGAAGCAGGAAAAAGCTCCTAAGGAGAGTGTTCCTGATGTATGCACCGAGCATTTGTCTATCACTAATACTTAATTACCTTATGATTAAAATAAATGTACCTTTATAACAAAAAAAGTCAAAATATTTAAAATCTGTGAATATTAAGTATTTAATGCATATATAATCTTAGGCCCCACAGCCTTCTGCAACAATTATATACCTAAGGTCCTTTTAGAACAAAGGGGTGTCTTTGTGTTTTTATACATATTAAAACTTGAGCAGACACCCAACTCCATCAGGCAACTTACATACAATGCACTTTTGTGCAGAGCCAGGTGGTTGACCACAGTACTTGGCCTCCAGCCAGGGCTTTCAGCCAACATCGCTGTTGGTAGCCAACCACCTGCTGCACATGGATTTCTGCAATGCGTAGCAGGGGTGGGACAGCCAACCCCTGCTGCTCATGGCTGAAATCTGTGTGCCTCGGGGTTTGGTCAAATCCCAACTGCCCTTCAGCCATATGAAGCAGGGGTTGGCCACAGGGTGTGCCAGTGGCTAGGCCCTGGACTCACCTCCTGCAAGTGGCCTACTGTACCCTGCCCATAGCCTTCAACTGTGAGCTGTACCTCCAGTATGCCCCCACACAGCTTGATTGCTGAGAGGTGGTCTGAGGCCATGCCCCCTTTCTTTACCACTCTGCAAAGGCACCTCCTGGTGCATATGGCCATATGGCCAGGCCTCTGAAAAGGCCATGCACCCACCTCCTCCACGGGGGGCCAACTGCCCTCCGCTCACAGATTTAGCCCGATCACAGCTAAATTCTGCAACTGACTCTCACTGGCATTTTTTTCTCCTTTTTAATTTTTTTATGGGTTCTGCAGAACTCCTGCTGTACCTTACACACAGGCTTAAACCCCATCATCTATCTATCTATCTATCTATCTATCTATCTATCTATCTATCTATCTATCTATCTATTCACATATCTATCTATCTATCTATCTATCTATCTATCTATCTATCTATCTATCTATCTATCTATCTATCTATCTATCTATCTATCTATCTATCTATCTATCTATCTATCTATCTATCTATCTATCTATCTATCTATCTATCTATCTATCTATCTATCTATCTATCTATCTACCTATTCACATATCTATCTATCTATCTATCTATCTATCTACCTATTCACATATCTATCTATCTATCTATCTATCTATCTATCTATCTATCTATCTATCTATCTATCTATCTATCTATCTATCTATCTATCTATCTATCTATCTATCTATCTATCTATCTATCTATATATATATATATATGCACTGAAAAAACCATAGGTTTCACACACGTTATAGTTAGGAATTAGCATTTAAAAAACATTTTAAATTCACTGAAAAAACCATAGGTTTCACACATGTTATAGTTAGATGGACATTTCACTCATAAAAAACCTTTGAAATTCCCCTGTTATAGTTAGTTCAGTCAACTATAAATCGCGCGACCGCAATGCACTGCTGATGATGTCACATATTACATCACTCATGACATGAGTGAGTAACATCACATAACACATAACAGTTTTGTATGAGTGAAATGTCCATCTAACTATAACATGTGTGAAACCTATGGTTTTTTTCAGTGAATTTGTGAGGTTTCTTAAATGCTAATTTCTAACTATGACATGTGTGAAACCTATGGTTTTTTTCAGTGAATTTCTAAAGTTTTTAAAATGCTAATTTCTGTATCAATTTTTATATTTTTTATATATTTATTTTGCCACAAACTACCTTTGTAAAATCAAATTCAAATGTATTTATTATGTTTTGGCTCTCAAAGAGGGCCACATAAACATGTACAGACAAAGTAACAAAATCATCAAAAGTGCAAGAGTCATAAAAACATATTATTCGAACCGTAATAGCTGCACTGCAAACCATCAGTCCCACAAGGCCGGGCCGGCACAATCTTCCAGAAACATTAATAAATAGCTAAAAATCCTTTAAAAAAGTTAAAAACATAAGCACAAAACATTTCATTCGGTGGGCAATAAAGTGCATGAAGAAAATCTTGTAAAGTGACAATGCTGAGGCGTAGACAAATTACTTTAAGCCATCGATTGCGCAAGCTACGTAACATAGGACAAATCAAAAGTACATGCATACAGTCCTGGTTATTCAATTTACATAAATTGCACAACGGTGAAGTACCATGCCATTTGGACAGAAGCACATTAAGAGGGATTAAGTCGTACCGTAATAAAAACCAAAACCTACGTATCCCATGTGGTAAGTTCCACAGGGCATACGGTTGAGGCTGTTTCAACCTATAGGAGGAGATGAGTGGCTCCACATTCCTTTTATCTCCAACTGTTTTTTTGTCGGATAGAAAACAATACTCCCACGAAGCCTCCTTAAGGACCTGCTTTAACTGCATGGGAGAGTAGGAGAAAAGCGCGCTTTCATCCAGTCTAAGGATTTTCACAGCCCCTCTAAAATTACTAACGAGTTTGGAGAACTCCTTAAAATTGCCCAAAAGTTCATTTTTGAGTAAAACTCGCAGGGTTCCCTCTCTTGCTCTGGCCAAACTGGCTACCCACCTTATTAAGGCGCACAGCCCCTGAACCCAGGCACTCCTGAGTCCAAAATCCAACCTGCAGGCGGCCAGTGGACAGGCATTGTTTAAAGTCGAGAGGGATCTTAGGAGTTTTCCCTCAATCTTGTGGCAAAAGTCCCAAAGTTTTATCTCTATTATTTCTATACCATACAAGATGGTTGCGGGGATTTTAGCTCTAAATACTTCCAGAAGGCTAGAAAAATGTCTTTTCCCCGTTGCCAGGTATAGGGACTTTAACCCATTGCCATGGGCAAGAGCTTTGCGGGAGCAATGCTCTATATGGAGATTCTCGCTCATATTGGCCGAGAATATTTTCCCTAAAAATGTATAACAAGTTACGACCTCCAATCTATGCCCTCCAATAGCCCAACCAAAGTTTGTCGAGCGGCATTTCTTCCTACCAGCAATACACATCACCTTACTTTTATTAATATTGATCTTCATATGATGCTCCCCAGCAAAGTCCTGAAGAGCCTGAAGCCGATTTGCCAGACCCACGGGAGTTAAGTCAAGCAATAGCACATCGTCGGCATACATCAGACAGGCGATTGGCACCCCTCCTATCAACGGTGCGATCCCCTCACTGTGGGACACAGCAGCAGGGAGGTCAGTTGTATATAGGGAAAACAACAGGGGCGCCAATAAGCAGCCCTGTTTAAGGCCATTCTGGGATGGTATTTTGGCCGAAAGCCCCCTTTCACCCCCCATTAGGACCCTGCACCAGGTCTCAGTGTGCAGAGCCCGCACCAATTCCAACAGGGGAATAGGGACACCCAGCGACGCCAATTTTCTCCACAGCGTTCCCCGATCTACTTTATCGAACGCTGTGGAGAAATCAATAAAGGCAGCGTATACGACACCCCCTCTCACCTGGACATATTTGTCAGTAATAACCTGAAGGGCAGTCAGGTTGTCCAGAGTGCCATGTTCCCTTCGGAAGCCAGTCTGTTCCAACGGCAAGATGTTTCGCTCCTCGACCCAATCAGAAAGAGAACTCAGGAGGCATTTCGCAAAGACCTTTCCGATGGAGTCGAGGAGCGCTATCATGCGATAGTTACTGGGGCTGTCCCTTGCCCCCTTTTTGAAGATAGGGACCAGAATGCTTCCTCTCCACGATGCAGGGACGCGTTTGGAAAGATGGCATGCCCTAAACAGGGGGTATAAGATTTTGCTCCAGGTTAAAGGGTCTTGTTTTAGGACCGTCATCGGAAGCTCATCCGGTCCCATGGCCCCAGAGGAACGCATATTTTTTATAGCCAACTCGATTTCCTTCTCAGAGGGAAAGAAGACCGAGTCATCAGGGGTAGCATACATAATGTTATCCACACTTGTAGTCCCATTCCCTGCATATAATTCTCGGATATGAGAGGACCATATATCTTCAGGTATAGCTATGGGAGTGGGGGAGTGGCGTGTACCACATCCTTTCCCAATTATTGCCCAAAAGTCTTTAATGTTGCCATATGCAGCAGATTCCCTTAGTTTGATCCATACTTCATCCTCCCTGTCCCGTTTAATTTTTAGCTTGAGTCTGCTTCTCTTTCTTTTTAACCTAGCGATATTTTTCCCATGTTCCGGTACCATTTCAACGTACTGTGCACGTATTAGTTTGTTTAATTCCCTATTTAAATTACGGAGAGTCAGAGGAACTACTTCTCCTTTTTTCCTAGGGGGGACAGTTTTTTTAGCATTCAAAAGAATCTTTAACATGAATTCCTCAAAACAAACTATTTCATTTCCGTTCCACTCTTCTATTTCCTTAAGGGTATCGGTCAGTAGCTCCTGCACCCCATTAATGGCGGAATTATTCCAGAAGCATCTTCCAGATGTCGAGTGGAAAGTGGCCTCCTTGCCATTTAGCGACCAGGATGCCGTATTCAGAGAATTTAACGAAATTGATAGTAACAATATACTATGGTCGCTCAGAGTTGTGGGGGTGATCTTTAAGTCAAGAATCTGGGGAAACAGACTGTAGCTGGCGATGGCATAGTCCAAAATTGATGACCCAAAGGGGGATTTGTGGGTATAATTTGCGGGGACGTCAGATGGAAATCTTCCATTTAAGATGATACCATCCCCGATCGCTAGTTCTTTTAACAAGATCTTCCCCCTTTTATTTGTCTTTAAGTTTTCAGGGAAAAGCGTCTGGGGGATGCAATGTGCTTCCTCCTTAGCTTTATCCCTGAAGAGTTTTAGACTAGCATTTGATACTTTACAATTCAAATCACCAATCAGCAAAATTACAGGAAAAGGAGGTGAATTTTTTATCTTATCCATATACTGGAGAACCCGCTGCAATTTATCATTAAAACATTCCTCATGCGGAATATACACATTAAAAATTACCATGGGGTATTTTACATTGTCAAGGAATATATTTTCTAATGTTATTGTGTGGAAAAGTCTACTGGAGTCAATGTAATGGGAAAATCTCCATTGAAACTTATTTGACAGTAAACAGGCGAGGCCCCCCCTAGCATGCCCTTTCTTAGAGGGCGCAGCCGGAATTTCCAAAACATAGAAATCTTTTAAAGGCGTTAACCTATCTATGCACCATGTTTCCTGGATACACAATATATCAGCCTCCAGAGTGGATAAAAAGGTCATTTTCTCCGGGCTGCTATGGAAACCGGCCGCGTTCCAGGAAATTATGTTTAAGGCTGGGTTAAAGATGCTGGAACAATTTGGGGTTATCCTTATTTTTTGTTGATAATGCACTATGGAGCCAATTCCACCGGTTATTGTCATCATTGAGTGTGGAATTCTCAACTAGTGGAAGAGGCTTCACGTGCGATACTGAGCGTTTTCCCCTGGAAACCCAAATTTTCAGGTCTCTCAGAGGAGAGGTTACCCCGTTTTGCTCACCACCCCTCAACCCCTGTTTATCAGAAGAGTTTGGCTTGCCTAGGGTAGAGATAGGGAGAATATCAATACTTAAGCGTTGAAAATTTTCAGCCTGCTCTAGTATCAAATTTGTTATGATAGGGGAATAAAATTTCACCCGAATACTCAAAACCCGACTTCCACCCAACAGAGTCACCAATTCTATGTCTCTAGACTGAATGTGGTAGAGACATTCGACCTCACTGAAACGCTTGAGAAGCCAGGCTCTATTTAACAAGAGGTCAGTATCAAATAATGGAACAAAATCTAGTACACGCACATCCACAGGGGCCTTTGGCCTACTTACAGGCCGAGCCGGAGGGCGAGAATTTTCGGAGTCAATTGTTACCACAAAGGGGGGGGCCAAAGGGTTTAAAGTCCCGGATGGATAAGAAATTGGACCTCCCAGTGCACTCCGAGAAGGTGAGCCTGGGAGAGAGCCCCCAATTTGTGGAAAATCTTCCTGGGAAGGCAGGCTGCCTTGTTCATTTTCCTCCTCCACTGAGGTTGAAGTGGTTAAGTTCACATCTATGTCCACTTTTAAGGAAGTAGATAAGGATTCCCCATTCCTTGTTTCATTCTCCCTTGCCTCTGTGCATTTTTGGAAGATGATCCTCCGTTGCTTCTTCTTTCTATATTTTCGAATTGGTTTCCTCTTACTGGCTTTGGTACTTTTTTGTTTACCATGTTTTCTCTTTTCTTCATTGACCTCGAGTTTGTTGGCCAGGAGATCTTTTCCGCCATCCGGGACAAAGATAGAAAATAACTCCTGGGCCGTTTTGGGGCCGGGCAAGACCTTATCCTCCTCCTCTATCTCCAGGACTAAATTCTTGATACAGTTTGATGCTGCAGTATGAGGCATCTCCTTAAGAGGGACCATAGCAGGCTCTTCATTTTTCCTAACTAGTTCGCTTCTAATAGCATTAACTTTCCCCTCGGATACAGATTGTCCAGGCTCGAGGGGGGAGGCCTTACTCGAATCCGGCACTTTCTGCAGCAATAACTTTAGGATTTGGGTAACTGATTCAAGGATACAGTCCGAGCTGCCAACAAATTTCCCTAAAAGCAGCAAAATTGAAGCAAGAAGTTGTTCCAGCGCGAACATGGACTCAGAGATCGGCTTTTCTCGTGCTTCCGCAGTGCAAATATTATCCAGGAGATTGAGGTCAGGGCTCTTGGAGGAGTTTAGCAAGTCAGATATTTCATGTCTATTTAGCGACGGGGTGCTACTGTACAGCATTAACCCTGATGGGGTGGCACCCCCCTGAACTTTAAATTGCTCCAGGGATTCCACTTTAGCAGGGCTTACGTAGCGTCCCCATAGTTCCAGATCAATGGATAATGCAGACAAGTCATCCCCCGGCCTGTCATTCAGGGGTACCTGAGGGATCGATGGTATGTGCACTGGCTCACTTATAATCATCAGCTTCCCATCTGTAGGGTCCCGAAAGGGAGACCCTCCTACCATTGTTTGGGGGGCCCCCTGCTGGACCAGGGGAGATCGGGCCTCAGAGGTAGTTGGTAGGTGTACTTCCAGGGCTTTAATATCTGGATTATGTAGAGTTGCACCTTTAGGTTTTTTTATACCAGATAGATCCCAGAGTTCAGATAACTGACATTGTCCTTTCAAAGGTGGGTTGTTTACTGACTTGTTTCTTGTACGGATGGTAGTTAATTTCCGGGCAGGTTTTTCTCCCACTACCCTTCCTGATCGTAGAGTTTTAGACATTTTCCACAATAAAAAAAATAGAAATATAGCAATATTAAACGAATAAAAGTCTGGAATAAGGTCAGACCCAGGCGAAGCAGGTAAGACCAGGGTGCAGTATAGCTATCACAGTGCTTGCATCGAATTATCCTCCCACTCAAATGGACACAGATGCAAATAGATAATAGCAGTGTAAAAGAAAAAATATAAGGGACCGGGCCCAGCCCGGCCTACCTCGGTCACTGAGGGCCACAGAGGGCCCGCCCTTTGCCCGGGCTTAGCCCGGCGACGCCCGCGCGCGTTCCGCGATGCGCGGTCCTTCTGCGCAATTGTAGCCAGGTGAGGGGGGCGTGGCGGGGAGTTGTTCCTGGCCCCGATGGCTTTGTGGGCTTTGTAGTTTGTTCTCACTGACCAGCCACCGCCAGCCGCCTTCAATCCCCACACGAGTGTTTCCCGCGCAGGGCGAAACGCGAGCAGTTCTCAACCAGCGCTGTCAGGTAGCGCTTTGAAGGTAACGGCGCAGGAAATCAATTTAGGAACGTTTCTCCAGGAGTTAGGAGATGCAGGCTTCGCTACAGCATCCAAGAACACAGCAGAGTGAAAGAGTTCTCCGCTCCACAGCGGACCTTCTGCGCAATTGTAGCCAGGTGAGGGGGGCGTGGCGGGGAGTTGTTCCTGGCCCCGATGGCTTTGTGGGCTTTGTAGTTTGTTCTCACTGACTAGCCACCGCCAGCCGCCTTCAATCCCCACACGAGTGTTTCCCGCGCAGGGCGAAACGCGAGCAGTTCTCAACCAGCGCTGTCAGGTAGCGCTTTGAAGGTAACGGCGCAGGAAATCAATTTAGGAACGTTTCTCCAGGAGTTAGGAGATGCAGGCTTCGCTACAGCATCCAAGAACACAGCAGAGTGAAAGAGTTATCCGCTCCACAGCGGACCTTCTGCGCAATTGTAGCCAGGTGAGGGGGGCGTGGCGGGGAGTTGTTCCTGGCCCCGATGGCTTTGTGGGCTTTGTAGTTTGTTCTCACTGACCAGCCACCGCCAGCCGCCTTCAATCCCCACACGAGTGTTTCCCGCGCAGGGCGAAACGCGAGCAGTTCTCAACCAGCGCTGTCAGGTAGCGCTTTGAAGGTAACGGCGCAGGAAATCAATTTAGGAACGTTTCTCCAGGAGTTAGGAGATGCAGGCTTCGCTACAGCATCCAAGAATACAGCAGAGTGAAAGAGTTCTCCGCTCCACAGCGGACCTTCTGCGCAATTGTAGCCAGGTGAGGGGGGCGTGGCGGGGAGTTGTTCCTGGCCCCGATGGCTTTGTGGGCTTTGTAGTTTGTTCTCACTGACCAGCCACCGCCAGCCGCCTTCAATCCCCACACGAGTGTTTCCCGCGCAGGGCGAAACGCGAGCAGTTCTCAACCAGCGCTGTCAGGTAGCGCTTTGAAGGTAACGGCGCAGGAAATCAATTTAGGAACGTTTCTCCAGGAGTTAGGAGATGCAGGCTTCGCTACAGCATCCAAGAACACAGCAGAGTGAAAGAGTGCAGCCAGACCTAAAAGCCTACCTTTGTATATTGTAATAGATTGACTGTATCCAGTAATATGCAATGGCACAGCTAATTTTTATGATTTGGATAAAGTTGAACAGTATAGTCTACATCTTCAATCAACATATAAACACTCAAATTTGTTATTTAACTTTTTTTTGTTTGTGTTTTTTTACAACGTGCGGACAATGTGCGCGCACATCGCGATTCTTTTAAAAAAAAAAAAAAGTTTTTTTGCCCTTCGTGGTCCTTCAGGGACCCCCTGAGAAGGCCTAGGGGGTCAGAGAGTCTCTACCCTACCCCCTTTTCACGTTCTCCACTTTTGTTTTTAAGTCACTTCTGCCTCGAGGGTGCGTGCAACGTGAGTGCACCTCGTGGGTTTTTAAAAAGGCCTAGAGGGTCAGGAAGTCTCTACCCTGCCCCCTTTTCATGTTCTCCACTTTTATTTTTGATTCACTTCAGCCTCGAGGGTGCGTGCAACCCTGCCTCCTTTTCACATTTCACGTTTTTAAAAGCTTTTATGAAATTCGGGTAAAACGTCATTTATATGCGACGGTCGTGCAACGTGCGCACTCCTGTGCGCCGCACCCGTGCGTGCACGTAAAGTCATGTGACTTGAAAACAACACTTTTGATTGGTTTATAGTAGTTTCTTTTCCAGAATCTTCAAAATCCCCACCCACTTCCCTCACTATCTCTTTCAGTGTACTGAGAGAAGGATCTTTGCTGATTTGTTCCAGCTTTTCTTCTTATCAAAATGGCAGAACAGCAGCCACAGGATTCTTCTGACTCAGATGTGGACTTGGTGGAAGAACAGCCACGTACTAAGAAGATGAAGGAGTCCTTCATCTGGAAATTCTTCTCCTATCCAGAGGGGCAGAAGAAAGTGAATGCACGGTAGGTAACCTGCACTATCTGTGGAAGCGTGCTATCGAGGGGAGACCCAAAGAAAAAATATTCCTTCAGCATCCACACCATAATGCGGCATGTGAAGAATGTGCATCCTCACAACTTTGCACGTGCTTCTACAAGAGCCCTTGCTGCCGAACTTCCAGCTGCTGTCCCCAGCATCATCATCAGCAGCATCTCCATCGACATCAAGTTAAGTTGTCCGGCCACTTTTGGCTAATGTACATATAAAATGCAACTTCTGCTACGAGATCCTCTGCTATGGAGAGCAGAGTGTGTACTTAACCGAAATGAAGCTTAGGCAGCACCAATGCTCCTGCAGATAATTTTAATTTTTTTATTTTGTTTGTTTCTGTTGAGCAGTTTTTCATTTCCTGTTTATTTTTTTCTTACAAAAAATCGCCAAAAAATATAAAACAAAAAGACAAAAAAATCAGTTATTTTCAGAACTAACTTCACTTCTTCAAGAAGAGCTGCATTTCTTATATCCTGTTTCATACTTTTTTTGAATGAATTTGTAGTGTATAAATGAATGACTGAAATGACTGAGTGAAGGGGAGGAAGGGACTGAGAGAATGAGTGAGGAAAGGGGAGTATGATGAGTGAGGAAAGGGGAATCAAAGAGTGATTAAAACAAGAGGACTAAGGGTAGGGGATACAGGTAAGGGGAGTGAAAGAGTGAGGGAAGGGCAGTAAGGAAAGTAGAGTGAGGGAGGGAGGGGGAGTGAGAAAAGGGGAGCAGGGCACGGAGATAGGGAAGGGGAGGAAGTGACGGAGTGGGAGAAGTAGAGCAGAGTAAAGGGAGTGAAAGTAAAAGAACTGGAGTAATGGTGAGAGAAGGGGTATAAGGATGAGAAAAGGGGGTAAGGGAAAGTGAGAGATGGGGAGTGAGGGGGAGAGAAGTGGAGTGAGACGATGGAGGGAGTTAGGAAAGCGGAGTGAGAGAAGGGGAGTCAGGATTTCAATCAGGCAAGGAGAGTGAGGGAAAGAGACTGGAAAAGAGAAGGGGTGTGAGATACAGACAGAAGGAAGTGTAGTGGGGGAAGGGGAGTGACGGTGCGTGAAGGGATTTGACAGCTAGGGAAGGGGTATGAGGGTGAGTGAAAGAGAATGAGGGAGAAGAAATACAATTAAGAGAGAAGGATAGTGAGTGAGGGAGAGTGGAGGAATGGTAGAAAGACAAAGGAAAGAAGATTAAGGGTAAGGGAGGGAGAGAGAAAGAGTGACAGAGAGGGAGAGCAAGGGACTGAGAGGGAGTGAGGCAGTTAGAGTGAATGAGACACAGGGAGAATGGGAGACAAACATGGATGAAAAAAAAGTGAGTGAGGGAGCGAAAGAAGGGGAGTAAGTGAGATGGAGTGAGGTAGTGACAAAAGAGGAGTAAAGGAAGGAGAGTGAGGAAAGGGGAGTGAAAGAAGCCACGGAGACCTGGATGAACGCCTCTTCAGCTCCCGACATCGCCATCGCTATCCCAGAGGGCTACAAGATCGTCCGGAGGGACCGCAACGCCACCCAGATGGGAGGAGGCATCGCCATCATCCACAGGAACACCATCCGTCTCACGACCAGCACCGACAACACCCTGACCACCGCCGAACACCTGCATTTCCAGATCCACACCAACCCGAACACCACCCTCAGAGGCACCCTGATCTACCGACCCCCTGGACCACGCACACAATTCAGCGAGGACATCGCCGACTTCGTCAGCCCGCATGCCCTCCCCTCCGCTGACTACATCCTCCTGGGGGACCTCAACTTCCATCTGGAGAACAACAACGACCGCAACACCAGCACCCTGCTCGACAACCTCGCCAATCTTGGACTCAAGCAACTGGTGTCTACCCCCACCCACCTCGCCGGACACACACTGGACGCAGTCTTCTCCTCCAGCACAGACGTCGACTTCAGCCACGCCACAGAGCTTCAATGGACGGACCACAGCTGCGTCCACTTCACCTTCAAGAGAACGACGACCCACCACCACCAGCAACAGGCCGCCCGCAGAAGCTGGAACAAGATTACAGCAGACCAGCTCGCCACCTCCCTGAGCCAGCACCCCCCTGCCAGCTCAGCGAACCCCAGCCAGGCCGCCGACAACCTCACGAAGTGGATCAGCATCTGCGCGGACGAGCTCGCCCCGCTGAGGACCCCGCCCAGCAGACCCGGCAGCAAGAAAGCCCCGTGGTTCACCGACGAACTCAAGAGCTCCAAGAAGAACTGCCGAGCCCTCGAGAAAGTCTGGAGAAGGGAACCTACACCGGACAACAGGACCTCCCTCAAGCTTGCCACCCGGAAGCACCACCAGCTGATCCGCACCGCCAAGAAAACAGCATTCAAGGACCGGTTGGACAACAACGCACACAACTGCAAGGAGCTCTTCAACATCGTGAAAGAGCTTTCCAACCCCAGCGCAGGAAACAACGACATCACCCCATCGCAAGACCTCTGCAACTCCCTCGCTTCATACTTCCACAACAAGATCGCGGACATACACAACAGCTTCAACAACCAACCAACGCACACCATGACCGAACAACCACCCCCCACCACCACCCTTCACGCCTGGACCCCGATCAGCACCGAAGACACCATCCGCACAATGAACTCCATCCACTCCGGATCACCGACCGACCCCTGCCCTCACCACGTCTTCAACAAGGCCGACGCTGTCATCGCACCCCACCTGCGGGACATCATCAACACCTCCTTCGACACCGCCACCTTCCCTGAGAGCTGGAAACACGCTGAACTCAGCGCTCTACTCAAGAAACCAACAGCGGACCCCACCGAACTCAAGAACTACCGCCCCATCTCGCTCCTCCCGTTTCCAGCCAAAGTCATCGAGAAGACCGTCAACAAGCAGATGGCCGCCTTCCTCGGGACGAACGGATCCCTCGACCCCTCACAGTCCGGCTTCCGAGCCAATCACAGCACCGAGACCGCCCTCATCGCCGCCACCGATGACATCCGAGCCCTGATGGACAATGGAGAAACAGCGGCCCTCATCCTCCTAGACCTCTCCGCGGCATTCGACACTGTCTGCCACCGCACCCTAGTACAGCGCCTCAGCAACGTCGGAATCCAGGACAAGGCGCTGGAATGGATCATCTCCTTCCTCAATGGAAGAACACAGAGAGTCCGCCTACCACCGTACAAGTCAGAGGCCTCCGAAGTCATCTGCGGCGTCCCTCAAGGGTCATCTCTGAGCCCCACCCTCTTCAACGTCTACATGAGCCCCCTCGCGGCCATCGTACGCAAACACAACCTCAGCATAATCTCCTACGCCGACGACACCCAGCTGATCCTCTCCCTGACCAACGACCCCGCCTCCGCCAGAGCCAACCTGCACGAAGGGATGAAAGAGGTAGCCGAGTGGATGACGACCAGCCGCCTGAAACTGAACTCTGACAAGACGGAGGTCCTCATCCTGGGCTCTTCACCCTCCGCCTGGGACGACTCCTGGTGGCCTCCCGCCCTGGGCACCGCACCCAAACCGACAGACCATGCACGCAACCTGGGCTTCATCCTGGACTCCTCCCTCTCCATGACCAGGCAAGTCAACAACGTCTTCTCGGCGTGCTTCAACATCCTACGCATGCTACGGAAGATCTTCTGGTGGATCCCCACCGAGACCAGGAAGACCGTCACCCAGGCCCTCGTCACCAGCCGACTGGACTACGGCAACGCCCTCTACGCCGGTACCACCGCCAAGCTCCAGAAGAGACTCCAGCGGATCCAGAACGCCTCAGCCAGACTCATCCTCGACATCCCACGAGCCAGCCACATCACCGGACATCTGAGAGACCTTCACTGGCTCCCCGTCAACAAAAGAATCACCTTCCGCCTCCTCACCCACGCACACAAAGCCCTACACGACCAAGGCCCGAGCTACCTCAACAGCCGAATCCACTTCTACGCTCCCAAACGCCACCTCCGATCAGCCAACCACGCCCTCGCCGCCGTCCCCCGCATCCGAAGAGCGACTACGGGAGGAAGGTCCTTCTCCTACCTGGCCGCCAGGACCTGGAACTCCCTCCCGACCGACCTGCGCCTGACCCAAGACCACCTCTCCTTCAGGAAGAAGCTGAAGACCTGGCTGTTCGAGCAGTAGCAGCACCCCCCCCCCCAGCGCCTTGAGACCCTACGGGTATGTAGCACGCTATATAAGTGTCACTGATTGATTGATTGATTGAAGCAGAGCGAGGGGGAGTGAGGAAAAGGGAGCAGGAAAGTGAAGGGGTGAGAAATATGGATAGGATAAAGTGCAGAGGGGGAAAGGGAGTGACGGCGAGTGAAGGGCAGTGACAGTTAGGGAAGGAGTATGAGGGTGAGGGAAGATGAAGGAGAAAGAAGGAACACAATTAAGAGAGAGGGAAAATGAGTGAGGAAGAGAGGAGGAATGATATAAAGAGAGAGGAAAGGAGTTTAAGGGTAAGGGAGAGAGAGGGACAGAATGAGAGAGAGAGAGAGAGCAAGGAACTGAGAATAAGTCTGTTTCTGCTTTCCTCAGAGACTATGGTATGGGTTCTATATATCACAACAACTTGCGTTACAACATACAAGGTATTTATAGAGGAGATGGTGTACATTTCACAGATGAGGGAAACAGAGTCTTCCTCTTGAATTTTAGACTCTGCATTGGTACTTACTTGTAGGTACACAAAACACTCAATAAACACAATGGCTCTTTTTAGAGCCAACCAACATTTAAACACTCTAACTCGTTATTTAACTGGTTTTTTTTTTACGTGCGCTCAACGTGTGCACACCTCGTGATTTTCTTTTGCCCTTTGGGGTCCTTCAGGGACCCCCTGAGAAGGCCTAGGGGGTCAGGGAGTCTGTAACCCTGCCTCCTTTTCACGTTCTCCACTTTTGTTTTTGGCTCTCTTCTACCTCGGAGTGACAAAATGGTGGCCAACACTTTCTGGTCTCCACCGATTAGAATGTTGACAGACGTCTAACAACAAATCAGAATTCAGCTTGCGCACACCTGATTCGCGAACGTTGCACGCAACGTGCGTGCTTATAGATATATATATTTATTTTCTTTTAATTTTCTTAGAAACTACTGGAGGGATTTACACCATTTAGGCAAAAGGGCAATCTGCGAACCGAACTCTACCTCTCTGCCAAATTTGGTGTAATTCCGTTCAGCCATTCGGGCTGTAGCCGTGTCTAATCGTCCTATGGAAAATACCATGGGGAAAACATGTTTTGGGACCCCCCTTTTTTCTCAGCCCCTACTTGACGAATCCCCCAAAACTTTCAGGAAAGGAGCGGATCAGAGCGGGCCATCTTCTTTGAGAAATTTGCGAAGATTCATCAACCGGCGCCAAAGTTATTCCCAATAGAATGTTGCAGATTTCCTATGGAAACTAGGTCCTAACTATAACTACCTAATGGCGACCGCCAGTAGGTAATATATATATATATATATATATATATATATATATATATATATATATATATATATATATATATATATATATATATATATATATATATATATATATATATATATATATATATATATATATATATATATATATATATATATATATATATATACATATATATATATCCAAAAAAGATTTGCCTGCTGTTAAGGAGAGCCACTCGAGGATGTTGAAATATGCCTTTATTTCGTGAGGGATTCAAGATGCACAAAGTGCCAGCAGCTTCGCCGTGGTTCAGTTCACCCCACGCGTTTCATGCGTGAGCATTTCTTCAGGGGTGCAGTGTGTCTGCGCATCAGCGTCACTGTTCTTAAAGTACCAGAAATCAAAAGTTCCCGCCTCGTGGGCGTGTCACACAGTGGCATTCTGGAGCTTGTGGTACTTTACTGTGATCCCAAGTGGGTCGCTGGCTGAGCACAGATAAATTTAAACAAAGTGTTCCCAAGTGGGTTGCGAAGGTCAGAACTGACATCTTGCCATCGTGCTGATTACACCCATCACCTGGCGTCCTCGTTCCCACGTTGCCTCATAGTCAGCGCTGCAACAGGACTGCAGAATGCAGCGAGCTTCTCCTGCGGCTTCAGGCAAAGCCGCTAAAAATCCAAAAAAGATTTGCCTGCTGTTAAGGAGAGCCACTCGAGGATGGTGAAATATGCCTTTATTTCGTGAGGGATTCAAGATGCACAAAGTGCCAGCAGCTTCGCCGTGGTTCAGTTCACCCGACGCGTTTCATGCGTGAGCATTTCTTCAGGGGTGCAGTGTGTCTGCGCATCAGCGTCACTGTTCTTAAAGTACCAGAAATCAAAAGTTCCCGCCTCGTGGGCGTGTCACACAGTGGCATTCTGGAGCTTGTGGTACTTTACTGTGATCCCAAGTGGGCCGCTGGCTGAGCACAGATAAATTAAAACAAAGTGTTCCCAAGTGGGTTGCGAAGGTCAGAACTGACATCTTGCCATCGTGCTAATTACACCCATCACCTGGCGTCCTCGTTCCCACGTTGCCTCATAGTCAGCGCTGCAACAGGACTGCAGAATGCAGCGAGCTTCTCCTGCGGCTTCAGGCAAAGCCGCTAAAAATCCAAAAAAGATTTGCCTGCTGTTAAGGAGAGCCACTCGAGGATGTTGAAATATGCCTTTATTTCGTGAGGGATTCAAGATGCACAAAGTGCCAGCAGCTTCGCCGTGGTTCAGTTCACCCGACGTGTTTCATGCGTGAGCATTTCTTCAGGGGTGCAGTGTGTCTGCGCATCAGCGTCACTGTTCTTAAAGTACCAGAAATCAAAAGTTCCCGCCTCGTGGGCGTGTCACACAGTGGCATTCTGGAGCTTGTGGTACTTTACTGTGATCCCAAGTGGGTCGCTGGCTGAGCACAGATAAATTAAAACAAAGTGTTCCCAAGTTCCCAAGTATGTTCACTGAAAAAACCATAGGTTTCACATCAGTTAGGTGGAAATTTTACTCACATAAAACCATTGAAATTCCCACGTTATAGTTAGTTGGACTCACTATAACTTGCGCGTGCAATGCACTGCTGATGACGTCACATATTACATCACTCATGACATGGTCAGTGACATCACTCATGACATCACTGATGACATCTCAAATGACATCACTGATGACAACATCCTTGTGACAAAGTGGCAGACCTCCTATCAGCATAAAATAACCTTTGACACACACATTCAAAAATAAAAACTAACATTTTCTTAAAAAAGGAGAAACCAATACCAATTACAACAACTTAATTTAATAGGTTTTTTAAATGCTAATTCCTAACTATAACTGGTGGGAAACCTATGGTTTTTTCAGTGAATATATATATATATATTTATATGATGTCTTTATTAACATCATGTATAACATGTAAAATATTTTTGTATTTATACAGTGATATGAATTATTCCCCAATGTTAAATTTCGATGTATATATATTTATTTTTATGTATATTGAATGGTGCTTTATCTCACAAATTAATTGAATGAGTTTAGCGCAGGGGATATTGAGATAAAAATCCAAATACAAGGCTTTTTGTCCCTGCACTTTGAATTGAATGTCAGTATTTACAAGCCGATTTAAGTCTGTTGTTGATTTCTATGTTGTTGTGGTGACTGGGGATTGGTGGGGTGAATATTTAAAAATCTAAGGGATTGAGAGCACTTGTTACCAGCGAGCAAGGCGACAGGGATCGCCGAAAAGCGTTTGGTGTGAGCACGGCAATGCACTGATCTAAATGAAAAAATAAAACTTACAGCGGATGCTGGAAAGAAGGAAGAGTCCGTCTCTCTCGTTTTTAGGCGCATGCAAGCGGCACTGAGGGTGGAAACTGGATATATATATATATATATATATGCTGCAAAGACTCGTCCTTCGTTTCCTCCACGAAAACACGACAGCCAGAACACGCAAAAAGACGAGGTAGACCCAATTTGGTGCTTCTTTTTTATTCTGCTTTAAAGTGCAACCACATCACCACGACGCGTTTCGGCAGCTCCCTGCCTTGATCACATGAATATAAATTAAATATTAAATGTATTAAGTGTTACCACTTTATTCCAATCAAGATGACTTCAGGTGTGCCATACTTTTGTCATAAGTAAGACTGTTAGAGTTCTAGTTGTTCTTTAGAACACTCTGGGACATTCTGTCATTGGGCTATAGTTGGGCTACATCTGGCTGATATTTGGGCTACATTTGTTTGTTTTTGTCTCTGGTGGCCATCTTTGGGCTACATTGGGCTACATTTGGGCTCTAACATATAAATAGCCCAATGTAGGCCAATATATATTTTTTCAAAGTTAATTTTCGTAAAAACCACTGGAGCACATATCTTGAGACATAGCAAAGGCACATCGGGCTACCAGTCCCTAAAATTTTGCCAAGTTTGGTGGAAATCCATTCAGCCGTTCGGGCTAAAAGTGAGTTTGACCGCCCTATGGAAATTAACATGGGGAAAACACGTTTTGGGACCCCCCTTTTATCTCGGCCCCGCTTGACGAATCCCCCCCAAACTTTTAGGGAAGGATCGGAGCTCCCCGAGGCAAATTTGAGGAAATTTTCAGGCAGATTCGTCAACCAACGCCAAAGTTATTCACAATAGAATTTTGAGATTTTGCATTGAAAAAAATCCTAACTATAACTACCTACTGGCGATGTCATCAGTGATGTCATCAGTGATTTCACTGACCATGTCATTAATGATGTAATATGTGACATCATCACCATTGGATTGTGGGTGCAAGAGTTACAGTTAGTACAACTAACTATAACTGAGGAATTTCACTGATTTTGTATGAGTGAAATGTCCAGCTAACTATAACACCCCTGAAACCTATGTTTTCTCAATAAATTTCTAAGGTTTTTTAAATGATAATTCTTAACTATAACTATAACCTGCCTGAAACCTATGTTTTTTTCAGTCAATTTCAAAGGTTTTTTAAATGATAATTCCTAACTATAACCTCCCTGAAATCTATGGTTTTTTCAGTGAATTTCAAAGTTTTTTAAATGCTAATTTTTAATATAATGTTTATTAAGCATATCTGTTTTTTCTATCTTTTTTTATTATCATCCCATTCTCAACGTAGTAAAAACTGCAAATATTACCACTCTTTAATTTATTCCTTCCTCAAAGAAAAACTCCTGAAACCAGAACCACAACTAACATTAATATTATACAAACAAGGCGTTCCCATAGAAAAAAAACACCACTTGCCATACTTTCAACAACAAACCAAATCTCCAATGCTAGCTAAAAAAACAGGTGATAGTTCCATTTACCAGTAACAAATTAATATCCACATTTAACTAGTGTAAGGACATCGACTATGTGCTGTGGGAATTATATCCAACCCACACCCATATCTAAACTCAAATATGTAATAGAGGTACTAATTATGCACTTCCAACACCCAACAAAATCACACCTAGCGCCACCACCACTACAACCACCCCTCCTCCTCTACTACCTCAGAGGCAGCGCAAAGCAGAACAACGGACCTTCCCAAAATAATATATCCCCTCAACAGCACACTAGCTCAATGTTCAGAGATGTGGCAATCAACTATGTATAAGGGAAGGAACTTGCACATTCAAATAATGTACACAATCCTGACACTACCGGTGATATGCTATACACAACTCACTATACACACCAAAAACTTTTCAGTGTGTAGATATACTATTGATACGTGTAGTGTACTGCACAGTGGACGCAACCATATTATCTCAGATACTGGGGAATATCTCAGTCATGTAGGTGTGTTGTTTCCTCCCCTTGAAGCAGAAGCAGAGTGGGCTGGTCCAAGGTGTGCAACTTCAGCGTAAGACTATAAATAATGAGCCTACGCCTTGGGCGTAGTTAACTTCTGCAAAGAGAAAAGACTCTGCCACAGCGAAGGTCCTCACCCTGCCACGTGGCTGCCACCATGACCACGTGCCTCCTCGATACAGGACCATTGCGAACTCAGCGCCACAGCACCACAGACTTATCACTGTATCGACTACTGCCTTCGATCTACACTGCGGCAGCAGGGTTAACAACTTGAATTCAGCTTTGCATCTACACTATGGACAGCATTGAAGTTGGTCTTGATTTATGTAAGGCTGAGACAATTTTGTTAAAGGATGCAACAAAAATCATTCCTCAATGTCTGTACTGACTTCAAATGTACACTGCGATCAACAGAGCTTACTACTTGATACTAGTTGCTCATCAGCACTACAGACAACATTAAATTCAGTCTTGATTTAATTAAGGCAGTGACAATTGTACTGTGCCCCCAGATTTTGTTAAAGTGTATGACAAAAAGCATTCCTCGATGTCTGTGTCAACTACTGCCTTTGATCTACACTGCGGACAGCAGGGTTCACAACTTGAATTCAGCTTTGCATCTACACTACGGACAGTAGGAAATTTAACCTTGATTCATTTAAGGCAGAGACAATTGTACTGTATGTATTTAGATTTTGTTAAAATAAGTGACAAAAATCATTTGTTGATATCTGTGCTGACTACTGCTTTCCATCTATAGTGCCGACAGCAGGGTTCACAACTTGAATTCAGCTTTGTATGTACACTATGGACAGCATGAAATTCAGCTTTGTATTATTTAATGCAGAGATAATTGTACTCTATGTCCTCAGATTTTGTAAAAGGATAGGACAAAAAGAATTTCTTGATATCTGTGCTAACTACTGCCTTCGATAAACAGTAAGGATTGCATGGTTCACAACTTGAATTCAGCTTTGGATCTACACTACGGACAGCATTGAATTTAGCCTTTATTTATTCAAGGCAGACAAGTGTACTCTATCTCCTCAGATTTTGTTAAACGCTGCGACAAAAAACATTCCTCAATGTCTGTGCTGACTACTGCCTTCGATCTACTTTTTGAGGGCTCACGATTCAGGTGGAATGGCGATTGCACATGACGCATTCCAGTAGGCAAGAGACATTGTACCAGTGCGACCCGCCCGAACCACGAATCATTGCAGGGTGCCGACACACTGAGTTCTTCAGGTACCACTAACTCACTGCACCACCAGCCATCTCCCCATGGCCATATTAAGGCAGAATTCACTAGGCAAAAAACTTTGCTCCCAGTACGGCCCCCCTGGACCATGCATAATCGCAGGCTACGTACAAGCTCAGCGCCAAAGATACTACTAACTCAGTGCACCATAAATCATCCTAAAGAAGAGAGAACAGTTTTATGTCAGCAATGAGGCATACTATCACTTTTAAATAGAATTCATGCAGAATTCAATTGACAAAAGACATTACTCCAATTACTGTGCCTCCCCCCTCCCCTGACCACGCATCATCGCATGGTACGTAAACACTAAGCGCCAAAGGTACTACTAACTCAATGCACCAAAAATCATCGCACATGGCCTTACTAAGGCAGAATTCACAAGACAAAAAACATTACTATCAGTAGAGCCTGCCCCGGACCACGCATCATCACAGGCTCCACAGAACCTTGGTGTTTCAGGTGTCACTAACTCAGTGCACCACTTATCATCCCTGGCTACACACACGCTACATTGCAAATACTGTGCAGCTCTAGTCAACCCCATGTGGCCATGGGCTCTGCTAACCGCTGCCGCCTGCCTACACTGCGGTCATCAGAGCCCATAATTAAATAGACTGTTGATTCATTATTTGCAGAGTACAATACCAAACTAAGTATAACACCTATCAAACCTATACAATATCCCTTTAGTATGCTTCCTTCAAAAACTTCTTTTATATCACTTATACATTTAGTTGAATAATTAAGTTCACGCTGCAAGTGCAAAGCCACACTTAATGACAGTCTAAACAGCGGACAGCATAGGTCACAATTTGAACCTCACTTTTTCTTCATTGGAAACCTGAATTTCTTTTTTCGAGACAAAAATGGCTACACCACTGGAAGAATCATCTGATTCTGATCATTTTGTTGATAAGGAATTGATAACCATCAATGGTACTTTTTATTTCCCCTCAAAGTACATGCAGTTCAGTATGCAACAGTCACTGCTTTGAGTACAGCCCGTTCAGACCACGCATCATCGCAGGGTGAGCACACGCTAAACACCAGACGTACCACTAACTCAGTACACCATAAATAATTGCCACGTGGCTTTATTAAGGCAAAGTTCAGTAATAAAAAACATTACCCCCAGTGCGGCCTGCCCGGACCACGCATCATCGCATGTTACGTACACGCTCAGTGCCAAAGGTACTACTAACTCAGTGCACCATAATTCACCGCCACATGGTCATATTCAGGCAGAATTCAACTGACTCGTCATTAATTATTTATAGAGTGCAGTACCAAACAAAGTATAACGTCCCTCAAACCTACACAATATCCCTTTAGTAGCCTTCCTTAAAAAACTTATTTTATATCAGTGCTAGGTTTAGCTGAAAAACAAAATTCACGCTGCAAGTGCAAAGGCACACTCAATGATAGTCTACACTGCGGACAGCACAGGTCACAACTTAAACTATAATGTCCCTGAAACATACATATTTCGACAATGTATTCCATACATGTTTCATCTTATATTTCAATCGTGATTACCGATGATGCAGTCCAGTAGGCAACACGCTGAGCACCATGCGTACCACTGACTCAGTGCATCATAAATAATCGCCATGTGGCCTTATTAAGGCAAAATTCAGTAGTCAAAAGACATTCTTACCAGTGCGGTCTGCCTGAACCACGCATTATCGCAGGTTCCACACAAACCAACCCTACCTTATTGCACCACAACTCATGAACCCTTTATGATAGAATCGTTTGTGTATTATTTCACATATGGTGCTCCTACCTTTGTACAGCAGAAGTCATAAACAGTTTATGATTGATTATCTGTGTATGATATCATGATTACTATTCTACTTGTTACCAACAGAAACGTAATAAAATGGAGTCAAGCACACGTGCCTGTACCCACTTCAATTATCTATCTGTGTCTGTGTATTTATTATGTTTGTAAAATACTGCTCCTGCGCCCTACCACATTATATTGTACTCTAAACAGCGTATGCAACCATCTTACCTCTGCCAGTTACAAAAACTTAGATTATACAACTTTCTTTTGCTCATTCTACAAATACAAATGTACACATGGATCATTACAATACTGCAAAGAAAGTGTATAGTAAATTTATAAGTATGTGCTATTTCTCTTTTTTCTTTTAGCATATATTTATATAGCACAAAGTCGACCCAAAACTATATCAGAAATTTACATGAGCACCGTATTTACAGTTCATTTTCAGGCACGCGTAGATTATGTAATTTCTCTACAATAACAGGATGTGGACGCGCCTCAAACACTGATTTCCAGGACCAAGTTCGACAGTATACCTGAATGACCCCATACGTATATATATTAACTGCCCTTCATGTGTCAAAAATCGCAACCTAAAGCTTTCGAAGCCCTGTATTACTACACTCCACTGAATGTACAACAAACATTCATATTCGCAGAAGTGCCTCATATCCTCCTTCTTTCATGTGTGCAACTATGGATGAATATAGGGTCAGTGATACCCCGTACCTTCCATGTTGCTATGTTGTGGGACTTTACAGACATAATGACACATTTGCGTTTAAGACCCGGGTAACGGCAGCACTACAACAAATACACCCAAATTAATTGATTTTATATATAGCTCACGACGGAACCACGCCCATAGCTCCGGAGTCATCAATCACAGCCTTGCGCAGCACTGGCATAAGTCAGTCCAGCCCACTCAGCTTACGCTACCAGGAAAACACAACAACGCTACATGGCCCAGATTTCCATTGCAGTGATTTCTTACTTCCAGGTCTAGTTGTCAGAACAGCACACACACACTCCCTCATGGCTGGTATACACCCACACCACACCCATCCAGCACATGCTTCACTACACACGTGACCCTACTGTTAGAACCGGCTGTCTCTAGTTGGCAGAGGTATACACTTCTGACAAATAGGGACACACCTTTTCTAGTCAGGGCAAGGGGATCACACCCTTCGATAACCCCTGCTCACCCCCTTGGTAGCTTGGCAGAGCAGAAAGGCTTATCTCAGAGGCTGTGTGTTAAGCAATTATGACCACATACAGTAACAAAGTGAATACACTACAAATGGACACGACACAGTAGTATTATAAAAATAAGTATTTTTATATAAGGCTTAGCACAAGACCAAATAACGACAAAAATGTACACAATCTTAATAAATACTCGGGGAAGGGAAAAAGGATAGTTCACAGGTAGTTTCTTCTTTAGCACAAAGTCTTTAGTATCAAACCGAATCTTCTTCTTGGAAACACAGTTCTTAGCAACAGGGTAACCCACACGGAGGCTACACGACGTCGAGGAAAAGGTAATCCAAAGGTTCGGCGGCGACCGCGAGGAGCGCTACGTCGAGCCCGGAGTCACACGGACCCCCAACAACACAGTACCTTTGGAAAATGAAGCACACGATGATCAGCGGCGTCGAGCAATCCGGCGTCGCGTCTTCGGTGTCGATCAGGCCTCAGCAGGCGTCGTTGTCGATGATGCGGTTGCACAGAGTGAGCAGCGCTCACGGCGTCGAGAGGGCACAAGGGCGATGCGATCAGCAGCGGTGCAGACACAAGGTCTCTTGGAGCTGGAGCCGTACTCCCACTCACTGGGGTTGCTGCTGGCGTCGGTCGGGCCCGGCGGCCGGTCGTCGAGGAAGCGGGACACTGGGGCCGTTACCCACTATGTCAAGCTGGATTCGGCGACGTCCGTCGGCGTCGAGGTTGCCGGCTCTTTCAGAGGTGCTGGATTCACAGGTTCCAGCAAATAGCACTTTAAGCAGATGAAGTCCTTTAGCCCTGTGACTTCAGCAGGAGACTGCCACTCTTCCAGTCCTTGGAGATTTTCTTAGCAAGCGTGAGAGTACACACACAGTTCCTCTCTCCTGGTTCCTTGGCAAAAATAAAGAAGCACTGCAGGATTCCCCCCAACAAACAGCACACGGGCAGAAGGGGTAGGCAAGTCCTTAGATCAGCAGGCCTCTTGTCCTTGGTTACAGGGTTTCTTGTCAGAAGTGATCTAAATTCTTCGTTCAGGGGTCCTTCTCTTATACCCCTTTTTGGCTTTGATCCCTTTGTCCGTGCAGGGGAATTTCCCAACATCCTGGGTCTGTTGTGGGTGGAGCCAGGCAGGAGCACCTGGCCTATTCATTGCGCAGGGCTGGGTCCTCAGACGCCCAGCAGGAGGTGGAGCCAGCATTGACACTGGCAGGAGCAGAGCTATCGGCCTCCTGGCAGGAGGTGGGGCTAGGATCGTCCCTGGCAGGCACAGAGCCATCAGCCGCTTGGCAGGAGGTGGAGCCAGCATTGTATCAGGCAGGGCAGGCTATCAGCAACTACTCTCCCCCTACTCTCAACTCAAATGTCCCACTCATCCCACACTGACTCACTCAGACCTCTGGAGCCACCCAGCTCCTGTCACACACACGCAAGACCAGCAGAAACCAGAAATGGTTAGACAAGAAAATAGACACTTTCTAAAAGTGCTATTTCCAAACCCAGAGTCCAAAAACCATCCACACCAACGGATGCGTAATTAAACCCCGAGTTCAGGGATACCAAACTCGACATTGCACCATGCTCCCCGAGCCAGCTAGGATCATAGCGTTAATAATCCCGGTGGCCCATTCTACCCAACGGAGAGCAGGCTACCTCGCAATAGTGAAGAACGAAGATGGCGGTAATTCACTATTAGGACATGCCAACTTGGTCAGGCGTGTCCTACCTTATACTTACAATGCACCCTGCCCGCGGGCCTACCATAGGGGTGACTAACATGAAGTCAAGGGAAGGTTTGAGGGGCTGGCAAGTAGGTATACTTGCGCAGCCTGCGTGACAGCACTAGGCTGCACGTGGGTCTCGCAATGACCGACCCGTAGACATTCTTTTACGAGGCCGCTCCTGTGGGTGGCACAACACGTGCTGCAAGCCCACGAGCGGCATTTGTATTTACAAGCCCCGGCACTCCTGGTGCACTAGACTAGGGACTGACAGTAAACCAAATAGGCCAAACATGGATACAATCGATACATCAATTTAACAGAGGGAGCACTTGCGCTGTGGCACTAATCAGCAGTGACACAGCGCCCAAAGCATATACCAGCAAAACATCGTAAAACAGTGGAGGCAAACAGAAAAAATGGTGGAGAGACTCAAGCCAATGATGTCAGGTCTAACACGTGTCCCCTCCAGCTGAAATGTGGGGAGAACTACCCTTGACCTAGGGAGTCCTCTTCACTAAGGCGGAAAAATCTGGACAGACCATCAGCATTGGCGTGATCGGTACCAGGGCGGTGTTCCACCGTAAAGTCCATCCGCTGTAGGGAAATGGACCACCTCAACAGTTTCAGATTCTCACCCCTCATCTGCATCAACCATCTGAGGGGCCTGTGGTCTGTCTGAACCCGGAAGTCAGTCCCAAACAGGTAGGGTCTTAGCTTCTTCAGCGCCCAGACCACAGCAAATGCTTCTCTCTCTATCGCACTCCACCTCGTTTCCCTGGGAAGTAACCTCCTACTGATGAAGGCTACAGGCAAGTCTCGCCCCTCTTCATTCACCTGAGCTAGAACAGCCCCCACGCCATGCTCTGAAGCGTCCGTCTGGACAATAAATTCTTTCGAGAAGTCGGGTGCCTGGAGTATAGGTGCTGTGCACATTGCAGTTTTCAGGGTGTCGAAGGCCGTTTGACAGGCATCAGTCCAGATCACGTTTTGTGGCTGCTTCCTGGAAGTCAGCGAAGTCAAGGGGTGCACAATGTTGCCGTAATCCTTGACAAACCTCCTGTAATAACCCGTGAGTCCTAAGAAGGCTCTCACCTGAGTTTGGGTTTTGGGCGGCGCCCAAGCCAGGATGGTATCAATCTTGGGTTGCAGGGGGGCAACCTTGCCGCTCCCTACTTGGTGCCCCAAGTACACCACCGAACCCTGCCCAATCTGGCACTTACTGGCCTTGATTGTGAGGCCTGCTCTGCGCAGGGCCAACAACACTTCCTGGAGGTGGCGCAAGTGTTCCTCCCAGCTGGCGCTGAACACTGCGATGTCGTCCAGGTAGGCGGCACTGAAATCCTCCAGTCCAGCCAAGACCTGGTTGACCAACCTCTGGAAGGTGGCAGGGGCATTCTTCATCCCAAAGAGCATTACCCGGAACTGGTATAGCCCATCTGGTGTGGAGAATGCGGACCTCTCCTTTGCCCCATCAGTCAAGGCGATTTGCCAGTACCCAGACGTTAGATCAAACGTACTAAGGTACCGGGCAGCCCCCAACCGATCGATGAGCTCATCAGCTCTGGGGATGGGATGCACGTCAGTCTTCGTGACCGAATTGAGTCCTCGGTAATCCACACAGAACCGGAGTTCCGGTGAAGCACCAGGCGCTGCAGCCTTCGGGACCAAGACCACTGGGCTGGCTCAAGGACTGCTAGAGGACTCAACCACCCCTAACGCTAACATTTTGGAGACCTCCTCCTTAATGTATGCTCGAACCTTGTCAGTCACCCTGTAAGCCTTGTGCTACACAGGAGGGCTGTCTCCGGTGTCAACGTCATGGACACACCAATGAGTGACACCCGGAACCAAGGAAAACAGATCCGGGAATTGTCCCAACAGGTGGCGACAATCCTGTTTCTGCTCAAGGGTCAGTGTGTCAGAGAGGACCACACCATCCACTGACCCGTCTTGCTCTTTAGCACACAGGAGGTCAGGAAGAGGCTCACTCTCCTCTTCCATTCCAGCAACTGTAGCTAGGAGCATGCCCACTTCGGACCTTTCTAAGTGGGGCTTCAAACGGTTGACATGCAGGACCCGCAAGGGGTTCCTGGGAGATTTCAAGTCCACCAAGTAGGTGACATCGCTCTTCTTCTCCACAACCTTAAACGGTCCAGTCCACCTGTCCTTGAGCGCACAAGGTTCCACAGGGGACATGACCCACACTTCTTGACCAGGCTGAAGCTCTACCAGAGTGGCATTCCGGTCGTACCAACGCTTCATCTCCTCCTGGCTGGCCTCCAGATTTGCCTGAGCAAGTTCTCTGAAGCACCGAGTCTGGTTCCGAAAGGCCAGCATGTAGCTGTATACATCCTGGGGAGGTTTCCTGGGAGATTGCTCCCAGCCTTCCTTGACCAGACTCAAAGGCCCTCTTATCGGGTGACCGTACCAAAGCTCAAAGGGGCTGAACCCTAGAGACTTCTGCGGCACCTCTCGGTAAGCAAACAACAGGCATGGCAAGAGGACGTCCCATTTCCGCCTCATTGGTTCTTCAAGACCCATGATCATGCCTTTCAGGGTCCGGTTGAATCTCTCAACCAGCCCATTTCCTTGAGGGTGGTAAGGAGTGGTGAACTTGTAGGTTACCCCACACTCCTTCCACAGAGACTTCATATAGTTCGAAATGAAGTTGGTGCCCCGGTCTGACACCACCTCTCTGGGGAACCCCATCCGGGAGAAAACACCCATCAGTGCCCGTCCCACCACGGGGGCCGTCACTGTTCGGAGAGGGATGGCTTCCGGGTACCTTGTGGCATGGTCCACCAAGACCAGGATGAACCTGTTGCCCAGGGCTGTCTTGGGGTCCAGGGGCCCAACAATGTCAATACCCACCCGGTCAAAGGGGGTACTAACCACTGGAAAATGTTGGAGGGGAGCCTTCTGCTTCCTTCCGCTTTTCCCACTCGCCTGGCAAGCGTGACAAGTCTTGCAATGGATGTCTACATCCCTTCGCATCTGGGGCCAATAAAAATGGGTGACAAGCCTGTCATAGGTCTTGTCCTGCCCCAGATGTCCATCTAACGGAACATCATGAGCCAAACCCAGTAGGAAGGCTCTAAAGCGCTGGGGTACCACCAGCACACGGGCTGACCCAGGCTCAGCAGCCTTAGGCTTGCTATACAGGAGGTCGTTCTCCCAGTACACAAAATGTGACCCTGACTGATCACCTGTGGTTTGGGATGAGGCCTGTTGCCTCATGCCCACAAGAGAAGGAGAGAAGGGCACACTTTCTGTTCCGCACAGAATTCCTCCCTGGAGGGACCACCATCCTGCTGCCAGTGGGTCAGCTCGGGCAGGTCTCCCAGTTCGGCAATTTGTTCCCCTGTGGGCTCCAGGGCATCCCCCTCAGGGTCTACCTCCTCCTGGGCCACGGGAACTACGGGGGCCGGTTTCCCGCGCCTCCTGCCTCTTCTCTTCACAGCTGGGTTCTGGGCCATACTTTCAGGCTCCGGGACCCCATCAACACCCTTACTCGCTGTCATTGATCGAGTGGTTGCACACACCCACTCTGGCACGCCCAACATTCTCAAGTGCGTCTCCCTCTCCACCTTAGCCCAAGGGGAGTCTTCTAAATCATTGCCCAGGAGACAGTCGACAGGCATGGCGGGCCTCACAGCAACCTGAAGAGTACCTGAAACTCCCCCCCATTCAAAGGAAACCTGAGCTACCTCACACTCTTTCTGGGAGTTGTCAGCAGCTATCACAGGGTAGAATGCGTGGGTAACCACCTGCTCTTTGGACACCAAGTGACACTTGACAGCTGTCACACTCGCTCCGGTGTCTCTGAGAGCTTCCACTCTATGGCCATTAATGGTCACCCACTGCCTATATTTACTAGTGTTACTAGGCAGAGGGGGTGGAGGGACCATTTCCATGTCTCCTAGCGAGACCAGGACATTTCTGCGGGACCCCTCCCACCAGGGACAACCATCTCCTCCCCTCCCAGGGCTACACTCGCCAACTAACGGGGGGGTGCACGCGGCGGTGCATTCGAATCCTTCTTGGGACACTGGGGGTCATAAAACCGGTGTCCCACCTGCCCAGAACCGTAGCAGGTTAGGGGGCCCCTATGAACAGGTTTACCCGTCGGGGCCCCCGGCTTCTTCTCAGGGGGAGGCTGGGAACCTTTCCCTTGGTTCCCTTGGGGATTACTTTGGGGCCCTTTCTGAGACTCCTTCTGTTTACCCTTGTCCCCCCACTCTTCTGCTGGGGACCCTGCCCACCTTTGGCTGAGTCTCCCACTGGACCCTTGTGGACCCTGGTACTGACCCAGCGGTCCGCCTCCTCAGCAAGTTTTCTAGGGTTAGATATCTTGCTATCAATCAGGTGCTGGCGCAGCTCTGGAAAACAGTTATTAGACAAATGCTCCCAAGCAAACAAATCATAAAGAGCTTCATAACTTTCCACTTTGCTGCCCTTTACCCAACCATCCATGGCTCTGCAAAAATAAGACACATATTCAACCCACGTCGTACCAGGCAACTTCTTACATTCTCTAAAAGCTTGTTTTTACTTCTCGGGGTTAGGCCATAACGCAACATTAAAGCATCTTTCATATGAGCATACGACATCCTATCCGCAACAGGCATGTCTAACTGGGTATCTCTCCCCTCATTCACAAAGCGACCCCACAACCCCGCTCCCCAATTCTTCTCAGGAACCTGGTGGGCCAACAATGCTAACTCATATGCTTTAAACCACTGACCAATATCTTCGTTCCTATGATAATCTTTTATCACATCTTTGGGAAAGTAAAACTTACTTTCTGCAGGCCCAGATGGAATGCTGCCACCAGAGGGATTCAATTCTAACTTCTTAGCTTGGATGTCCAACTCCCTCAACTTGGTATCACACTCCAAAGCTAACTTCTCTCTTTCAAAATCTAACCTTTTGGTCTCCAAATCAGCTTCTCTTCTACCTCCTGCATTTTCTAACTCCAACTGCCCATTTATCTTTAGCCTTGCCATTTCCATGTTGTATGCACGCTCCTTCGCCCTTTCTTCTCTTTCTTCGGGGGAAAGACCTTTGGAGGAAACACTGCTTCCGGGAGAGGACTCAGGCCCATTTGCTGGCGCCTCCTCATCCCCTTCCACTGGCGGTACTACCACCGGATCAGTGGGATTTCTGGATTCCAACCAGGCCTCCAAAGCTTTGAGATATTCCTCCTTCAATGTGATGCCTTTGGTAGGAACTTTAAACTGCTTGCAGAAGGATTTCAGTTTCTTCAAGCCGTAGTCATTTATCTTCGCTCTGTCGAATTCCTCCTCAACAACAACAGGGGTAGTGACTCCGTTGTCACTCATGGTCAAAACTGGCAGTGTTTAAAAAACCAAGCTTCAGAAAAGCGGAGATCCAAAAATAGGATCCTTCCAAGTCAGATTGTGACTGCGTTATGGTCTGCTTTCACTATGTAGCGCACACTAATTACTGCATATGGGTCATAAATGCAAGGTCCAAATCCTCACTGCTGCATCCAATGTTAGAACTGGCTGTCTCTAGTTGGCAGAGGTATACACTTCTGACAAATAGGGACACACCTTTTCTAGTCAGGGCAAGGGGATCACACCCTTCGATAACCCCTGCTCACCCCCTTGGTAGCTTGGCAGAGCAGACAGGCTTATCTCAGAGGCTGTGTGTTAAGCAATTATGACCACATACAGTAACAAAGTGAATACACTACAAATGGACATGACACAGTAGTATTATAAAAATAAGTATTTTTATATAAGGCTTAGCACAAGACCAAATAACGACAAAAATGTACACAATCTTAATAAATACTCGGGGAAGGGAAAAAGGATAGTTCACAGGTAGTTTCTTCTTTAGCACAAAGTCTTTAGTATCAAAGCGAATCTTCTTCTTGGAAACCCAGTTCTTAGCAACAGGGTAACCCACACGGGGGCTACACGACGTCGAGGCAAAGGTAATCCAAAGGTTCGGCGGCGACCGCGAGGAGCGCTACGTCGAGCCCGGAGTCACACGGACCCCCAACAACACAGTACCTTTGGAAAATGAAGCACACGATGATCAGCGGTGTCGAGCAATCCGGCGTCGCGTCTTCGGTGTCGATCAGGCCTCAGCAGGCGTCGTTGTCGATGATGCGGTTGCACAGAGTGAGCAGCGCTCACGGCGTCGAGAGGGCACAAGGGCGATGTGATCAGCAGCGGTGCAGACACGAGGTCTCTTGGAGCTGGAGCCGTACTCCCACTCACTGGCGTTGCTGCTGGCGTCGGTCGGCCCGGTGGCCGGTCGTCGAGGAAGCAGGACACTGGGGCCGTTACCCACTATGTCGAGCTGGATTCGGCGACGTCCGTCGGCGTCGAGGTTGCCGGCTCTTTCAGAGGTGCTGGATTCACAGGTTCCAGCAAATAGCACTTTAAGCAGATGAAGTCCTTTAGCCCTGTGACTTCAGCAGGAGACTGGCACTCTTCCAGTCCTTGGAGATTTTCTTAGCAAGCGTGAGAGTACACACACAGTTCCTCTCTCCTGGTTCCTTGGCAAAAATAAAGAAGCACTGCAGGATTCCCCCCAACAAACAGCACACGGGCAGAAGGGGTAGGCAAGTCCTTAGATCAGCAGGCCTCTTGTCCTTGGTTACAGGGTTCCTTGTCAGAAGTGATCTAAATTCTTCGTTCAGGGGTCCTTCTCTTATACCCCTTTTTGGCTTTGATCCCTTTGTCCGTGCAGGGGAATTTCCCAACATCCTGGGTCTGTTGTGGGTGGAGCCAGGCAGGAGCACCTGGCCTATTCATTGCGCAGGGCTGGGTCCTCAGACGCCCAGCACGAGGTGGAGCCAGCATTGACACTGGCAGGAGCAGAGCTATCGGCCTCCTGGCAGGAGGTGGGGCTAGGATCGTCCATGGCAGGCACAGAGCCATCAGCCGCTTGGCAGGAGGTGGAGCCAGCATTTTATCAGGCAGGGCAGGCTATCAGCAACTACTCTCCCCCTACTCTCAACGCAAATGTCCCACTCAGCCCACACTGACTCACTCAGACCTCTGGAGCCACCCAGCTCCTGTCACACACACGCAAGACCAGCAGAAACCAGAAATGGTTAGACAAGAAAATAGACACTTTCTAAAAGTGCTATTTCCAAGCCCAGAGTCCAAAAACCATCTACACCAACGGATGCGTAATTAAACCCCGAGTTCAGGGATACCAAACTCGACATTGCACCATGCTCCCCGAGCCAGCTAGGATCATAGCGTTAATAATCCCGGTGGCCCATTCTACCCAACGGAGAGCAGGCTACCTCGCAATAGTGAAGAATGAAGATGGCGGTAATTCACTATTAGGACATGCCAACTTGGTCAGGCGTGTCCTACCTTATACTTACAATGCACCCTGCCCGCGGGCCTACCATAGGGGTGACTAACATGAAGTCAAGGGAAGGTTTGAGGGGCTGGCAAGTAGGCATACTTGCGCAGCCTGCGTGACAGCACTAGGCTACACGTGGGTCTCGCAATGACCGACCCGTAGACATTCTTTTACGAGGCCGCTCCTGTGGGTGGCACAACACGTGCTGCAAGCCCACGAGCGGCATTTGTATTTACAAGCTCCGGCACTCCTGGTGCACTAGACTAGGGACTGACAGTAAACCAAATAGGCCAAACATGGATACAATCGATACATCAATTTAACAGAGGGAGCACTTGCGCTGTGGCACTGATCAGCAGTGACACAGCGCCCAAAGCATATACCAGCAAAACATCGTAAAACAGTGGAGGCAAACAGAAAAAATGGAGGAGAGACTCAAGCCAATGATGTCAGGTCTAACACCTACCAATAAAAAAGACGGGCGCACATGCTCAACGCCATTTTAGAGTTGCTCCCATCACAAGCGCTGTGATGGCCCATCCTAGTGGTTTGGACGCCTCATGTAGGCCTGAACTACTGAACAGGAGGGCCCACTACCATGTGCGTGGCCTCTTTGGTCACAGAGTTAGTAGTACCGCAAGGATTGATCGGGTAAGGACCTACGATGAAGATAGGTGCACAAGTATGTCCTTTGCCATAGTGATATCAAGACTCAGCACCAAATGTGAGACTTCTTGGTGGCAGAGCAGGACTGCATGGTGTAGAATGTACCCTGTCCGTGAAAAGGTGAGCAGTGAGGCCTGGGTGTGCAGCAGACGGAGTAGATTAGGTGCAGCAGGAAGGATACAAAAAGGAGACGTATCGATTTAGGCGTACGCAGTCCTATACATTGTATGATATTGCATTTGTATTTTTTTCCCTATAACAGGAAAGTTTTTATAGTCAGTCAAAAGTCTGTCGCTTGTGATGATTGAAACCAGGTGTATCAATGCGCACCACTTGTTTTCACAACTGGATGAAAAACATTACTACTCGACTATTTCTTCATAAATCGAAGCCCATTAAACAAGCTGGAACTGTACAAATGGTTGTATTTTTAATGCGGGAGGGAAGGTGTGTGAAAGGGCAATGTTATTTTACTCCACATTAAGATAGTAACAATTACCAATCATAACATCTTTCTTTTACTATCTTTTAGATATAGAGCTTCAGGGTGCACTATGTCCCGGCACGTGGTGGAAGACACACCTGTGACAGAAAGGTGAGCTGCGAATATTCTTTTCAGTCACTCTCTCATTTCCTCTCTCCTTTGATAAACAAATGACGCACAATCTTATCTTCCTTTTTATCTAACAGGTTGTGTTTCACAAATTGGCGTCCCCCCCAACACCTCCAAAGCTCAACGTTTGAGGATTCTGCGATGATGCGTGGCCATCGTAACAACGCCTGGGAAGGTTGCTTTGACACGTGGTGGACCCTCTTTGAATCACGCCAATGGCACAAGGTGAGCAAAGAAGCTTGTTTCTGAAGCAACGAAAAGTCACCTGTGGGCGGTGAGAGTGGATAGTGTCCTGCAGCTTGACTGCGTAGGAATGTACAATTACCTCCGGGCAGTGAGAATGGATAGGTTGGAACAGTCTGGATGCGCAGGCAAAGGCACTCACCTCCGGACTCTGGGAGTCAATGGGGTGCAACAGGCTGGGTGCACAGTAATAGGAACTAACCAATATGCAGTGTGAGTGCATGGGGTATGGTACTCTGAGAGAAAAAGAGCGCACAGACGCCACCTTGCAGTGGAAGTTGATGTAATACAGTATCCTGAGTGTCCAAAGGCATAAAGCAGAAATATACTTGTGCAGTTGTATGTATTCTGCTATTACTAACTCTATACTATCTTTCAGATCACTAAACTTGAGGGTGCACAATGAACTGGCACGTGCTTGGACACACAACCTAGGCAAAAAGGTGATCTATGAGGATTTTCCCCAGTATTAACACTACCTCTCCTGCTCCATCTATTACTTTCTCTCTCCACACTTTCAATGTCGTTTTTTCTCTCTTTCTCTCTCTCCCTCTCTCTCACATTGTTTCTTTTTTTCTTTTTGAGTTATGGACGCTGCTGTCCACTCTGCAGATAAATAAATCAAGGCTGAATTTAATACAGTCTACAGTGTAGAAACAAAGCAGAACTCAAGTTGTGAGCTCTGTTGAACACTGTGTTTACAAAAGGTAAGCAGAGCGGCCTAGAAATGTGTTGCAAATAAACGATATTGTCCTGCATAATGACGTGATCTCTCCCCTAATTCTGTCTCATCTCTGAATCATTTTAAAGAAATGCTGGACCATACTGTAGATCTGACGCAGTAGGCACTTCCCTACAGACACCTCTTCAACGCAGGCCTATGAGAGGGGTGGGATGTATCAGAGACACTGCACACGTGCAAATAACCAATATTGCCAAGAATTATGTTAATTAGTGCTCTTTAACCTCATTCAGTCACATCGATCTAATTTTAAACACTTATTTTTCCAGGTTACCTGCCCTCCTACCATTGGAGTCTATCTCACATTTTGTTTATTATATTGTTATGTTAGAGTTACGTTTCTAGTTATTTATTTTTGTTCTAATAAAAGTTAATTTAAAAAAAGAGTGTATACGTCTTCTTTTTCTGACAACATTTCACTAATATTTAGTGTGATAATCATTTGCTTATAGAACATTTAACAATAAAAAGTACAAATGATGTTTATAACTAGAAGTATAATACTGAGGCTAACCCTTTACCAGCTCTTTACCAGAGTCTGTAGCTGCAATTAATGGTTCCTATGGAAAATGTTAAAAACTCTAGCACAGTTACTGTTTGGATTCGCAGCATTGTGTGGTGAACTTGTGACCTGTGTGCTCACTTAAGTGTTCCATGAACTGTTACTATGTTAACAGGCAGTAAGCAGTTTGGGGGTAGGGTTGAAAGGTACTGGCTGTTCACAAACCATTATATTTACCCAGGATCCTCTACATGACAGAGGGGAAAGCAAACTGAGATGACAAAACACTGTGGAGCAGATTTACAAGCCCCTTGCGCCCCTTTTGTGTCACTTTTCCCATGTTAAAAGTGATGCAATAGTGGAAAAGGGACTTGTAGATCTGCCCCTATGTACATTACAAGCAAAAGAAGTACACAACTCTTCGAATTAACCTCAAGACAGGGCTGGAGGAATAGTCACTAACGTTACAAAACCCCATGTACAGTTTACCTACTCTGTACTCAACAATGAACAATTCTTTATGGATCACAATTAGACAGTGTTGCTTCACGATTCACAGTGTGCACTTCACTAAATACTTCGTGCCTATTTAAATGAGAGACAGGATTGTCGACATTACAAAACTTAGGGGCATATTTACAAGGATGGTGTTAAAATTATCGCCGCTTTAACTGCAGCAAACTACAACTAAAACAGCGATGATGGACTTTAAAATCCTTTGTTGTCTTACCGGAATTTTTTTTTCAACACTGCTGTTTCCTATGGCAGGGTGAGAGCCGAGGCTCCCGTCCTGTCATAGCAAACTTGGTTTGCATTTTGAAAGAAAGAACACGAAAACCTGCTCTCTCTTCATGGGGGTCTCTTCCATGTTATATTGCCATAGGAACACCTACCTTGCCACTGGGAATGCCTACATTGCAACTCATTGGAGATACGTGGTGAGCCGTTAGCAAACCGGCTGCTAACATGCGTTAATGCATCTTAGCGTCGCCTAGTAAATAGGGTGATATCATTTTCACCGCATTTTTGGCTTTTTAAAAAAATTGCGGCAAAATGGCACTTGTTAATATGCCCTCAAGTTTGCCATAACAGAACGGGAACCAGCAAACCAGCAAACAGCAGTGTCCCAGGGTAGACACCCCAAGACACCGCAGGAGCAGCTCCTGGGGGGTGGTGTTCCCCAAGGCTTTTGACTGCTCCAGTATGCAGACACGCAGCCCCCCTCCAAAAATATAAAAAGCCCCAGAGGGTGCTAATCCCCGGGGCTTAGACGGACCTTTGAGCTCCCTCACCCATTTATTTTGTAGCACCAAGGAATGGCGATCCCTGGGCTACAGGGCCCCTCTGGACTCCCATCAAATGTAATATTTTAGACCCCCAGGATTTGGCCCTCCCAGATAGCTAATTTTTAAACAACCACAGGATCCATGCACCCAGCGCATCCTCTAAGCAGGTCTAGAGAGTTAAAATCTTTCTTATCTGCCCACTTTATACGTTTTGAACACTTGTTCCACTAAATTCTATATCCTTGCTTCTACCGAGGCATAAAATGGCTGCCAATACTTCCTGATTTTGAATGTTGACAACCACTTGACAGTCAATTAGAGCATGATGGAGACGGTGCACTTAGAGTGCGCGCAAGATGCGCGGATCCACTGAGGCCATAGATATATATGTACTTTTAATTGTAATTTTCTCCGAAACTACTGAACGGATTTACACCATTTAAGCAATAGACACAAGTCTGAACCGAGGACCACCTCTTTTCCAAATTTGGTATAATTCCGTTCAGTCGTTCGGGCTGTAGCTGCAATGAACAGTTCCTATGGAAAATTGCATGGGGAAAACACGTTTCAGGACCCCCCTTTTTTCTCGGTCCCCGCTTCAAATGCAATATTTTAGACCCCGGGATATGTCCTTCCCAAGTAGCTAATTTTTAAACAAGCACAGGAGCCCGTGCTTTGTTTTTATTTTTGTTTACAGTGGATCCATGCACCCAGCGCACATTTCTCAGTTTGAAAAATAAATAAATTGGGGCCCAAGGGGTCCTTGTAGGACCCCGTAAGCAGGTCTAGAGGGTCAAAATATTTTTAACTGCCCCCTTTATACGTTTTGAACACTTGTTCCACTAATTTCTAGATCCTCACTTCTACCGAGGCACAAAATGGCTGTCAACACTTCCTGGTTTCGAATGTTGACAACCACTTGCTAGCCAATCAGCATTCAGCGCGTGATCGGGACAGTACGCTTATAGTGCAGGCAAGATGTGCGGATCCACCAAGGCCATAGATATATCTGTACTTTTAATTGTAATTTTCTCAGGAACTACTGAACGGAGTTACACCATTTAAGCAAAAGGCACGAGTCTGAACCAAGGACTACCACTTTGCCAAGTTTGGTGTAATTCCGGTCAGCCGTTCGGGTTGCAGCCGCGATGAACCGTTCCTATGAAAAATTACATTGGAAAAACACATTTTGGGACCCCCTTTTTCTCAGCCCCTGCTTCACAAATCACCCCAAGACTTTCATGATAGGAGCGGACCGGAGTGCCCTACCAGTTTTGAAAATTTTGCGAAGATTCGTCAACCGGCGCCAAAGTTAATCCAAATAGAATGTTGCGGATTTCCTATGGAAAATAGGTCCTAACTATAACTACCTACTGGAGGCCGTCAGTAGTTTTTTTAATATGTATGTATATTCGGTACAGCGGGGACTCGAGGGGTTCCTATGCGCTTAAAAACTGAATGAAGCTCGCCGAGCGCTGCAGACGCCTGAAAACACAAGATTTCCACTTTGGTTTCCCAACGTATTTTCAGCCCAGGTATGAAGAATCCTGGGAGTTGTAGTGTTTGCCATTCTACACTACAACCAACGATCACATGGTTAGGGGAGGCATGCTCCTATCAATTAGGAAGAGCTGCAGAGACTTTAACTGCTGGGTGTACGAACTTTCAGTTAGCATGGGCGTCTGAGGAAGGCTCACGCAGAAATGCATAACGCCTCACCTGCTAGCAAATAAAGAACCTCTCCTTCTAGTCCTCGCTTGTGGCTCCTTCTTTCAGTTATCACTGGAGGTGGATTGTGATGTTGTTCGTGTCGTCCAGAGACACGTCAAGGAGCTCCCGCTTCGGAAAGTTGGCTGCCTAATCCTGGTGCCTGCGCAAGCAGTTTATTTCGTCAAGCTATTGACATTTGGCAGCCCACCTACAGCAAAGCAGAAAAGCACGGGACGTTGCGCAAAAGGCAGTCTGTGACCTCACGGATGGTGTTTGGTGCCTTGTTACCGACCCACGACCTGGCGGACCTGTACCCTGCAGGTTGAAGCGGTACAGCGGGGACTCGAGGGGTTCCTATGAGCTTAAAAACTGAATGAAGCTCGCCGAGCGCTGCAGACGCCTGAAAACACAAGATTTCCACTTTGGTTTCCCCACGTATTTTCAGCCCAGGTATGAAGAATCCTGAGAGTTGTAGTGTTTGCTATTCTACACTACAACCAACGATCACATGGTTGGGGGAGGCGTGCTCCTATCAATTAAGAAAAGCTGCAGACACTATAACTGCTGGGTGTTCGAACTTTCAGTTAAGCAGGGGAGTCTGAGGAAGGCTCACGCCGAAATGCATAACGCCTCACCTGCTAGCAAATAAAGAACCTCTCCTTCTAGTCCTCGCTTGTGGCTCCTTCTTTCAGTTATCACTGGAGGTGGATTGTGATGTTGTTCGTGTCGTCCAGAGACACGTCAAGGAGCTCCAGCTTCGGAAAGTTGGCTGCCTAATCCTGGTGCCTGCGCAAGCAGTTTATTTCGTCAAGCTATTGACATTTGGCAGCCCACCTACAGCAAAGCAGGAAAGCACGGGACGTTGCGCAAAAGGCAGTCTGTGACCTCACGCATGGTGTTTGGTGCCTTGGTACCGACCCACGACCTGGCGGACCTGTACCCTGCAGGTTGAAGCGGTACAGCGGGGACTCGAGGGGTTCCTATGCGCTTAAAAACTGAATGAAGCTCGCCGAGCGCTGCAGACACCTGAAAACACAAGATTTCCACTTTGGTTTCCCCACGTATTTTCAGCCCAGGTATGAAGAATCATGGGAGTTGTAGTGTTTGCCATTCTACACTACAACCAACGATCACATGGTTGGGGGAGGCGTGCTCCTATCAATTAGGAAGAGCTGCAGAGACTTTAACTGCTGGGTGTACAAACTTTCAGTTAAGCAGGGGCGTCTGAGGAAGGCTCACGCCGAAATGCATAACGCCTCACCTGCTAGCAAATAAAGAACATCTCCTTCTAGTCCTCGCTTGTGGCTCCTTCTTTCAGTTATCACTGGGGGTGGATTGTGATGTTGTTCGTGTCGTCCAGAGACACGTCAAGGAGCTCCCGCTTCGGAAAGTTGGCTGCCTAATCCTGGTGCCTGCGCAAGCAGTTTATTTCGTCAAGCTATTGACATTTGGCAGCCCACCTACAGCAAAGCAGGAAAGCACGGGACGTTGCGCAAAAGGCAGTCTGTGACCTCACGGATGGTGTTTGGTGCCTTGGTACCGACCCACGACCTGGCGGACCTGTACCCTGCAGGTTGAAGCGGTAAAGCGGGGACTCAAGGGGTTCCTATGCGCTTAAAAACTGAATGAAGCTCGCCGAGCGCTGCAGACGCCTGAAAACACAAGATTTCCACTTTGGTTTCCCCACGTATTTTCAGCCCAGGTATGAAGAATCCTGGGAGTTGTAGTGTTTGCCATTCTACACTACAACCAACGATCACATGGTTGGGGGAGGCGTGCTCCTATCAATTAGGAAGAGCTGCAGAGACTTTAACTGCTGGGTGTACGAACTTTCAGTTAAGCAGGGGCGTCTGAGGAAGGCTCACGCCGAAATGCATAACGCCTCACCTGCAAGCAAATAAAGAACCTCTCCTTCTAGTCCTCGCTTGTGGCTCCTTCTTTCAGTTATATATGGAGGTGGATTGTGATGTTGTTCGTGTCATCCAGAGACACGTCAAGGAGCTCCCGCTTCGGAAAGTTGGCTGCCTAATCCTGGTGCTTGCGCAAGCAGTTTATTTCGTCAAGCTATTGACATTTGGCGGCCCACCTACAGCAAAGCAGGAAAGCACGGGACGTTGCGCAAAAGGCAGTCTGTGACCTCACGGATGGTGTTTGGTGCCTTGTTACCGACCCACAACCTGGCGGACCTGTACCCTGCAGGTTGAAGCGGTACAGCGGGGACTCGAGGGGTTCCTATGCGCTTAAAAACTGAATGAAGCTCACCGAGCGCTGCAGACGCCTGAAAACACAAGATTTCCACTTTGGTTTCCCCACGTATTTTCAGCCCAGGTATGAAGAATCCTGGGAGTTGTAGTGTTTGCCATTCTACACTACAACCAACGATCACATGGTTGGGGGAGGCGTGCTCCTATCAATTAAGAAAAGCTGCAGAGACTATAACTGCTGGGTGCACGAACTTTCAGTTAAGCAGGGGAGTCTGAGGAAGGCTCACGCCAAAATGCATAACGCCTCACCTGCTAGCAAATAAAGAACCTTCCCTTCTAGTCCTCGCTTGTGGCTCCTTCTTTCAGTTATCACTAGAGGTGGATTGTGATGTTGTTCGTGTCGTCCAGAGACACGTCAAGGAGCTCCCGCTTCGGAAAGTTGGCTGCCTAATCCTGGTGCCTGCGCAAGCAGTTTATTTCGTCAAGCTATTGACATTTGGCAGCCCACCTACAGCAAAGCAGGAAAGCACGGGACGTTGCGCAAAAGGCAGTCTGTGACCTCATGGATGGTGTTTGGTGCCTTGTTACCGACCCACGACCTGGCGGACCTGTACCCTGCAGGTTGAAGCGGTACAGCGGGGACTCGAGGGGTTCCTATGCGCTTAAAAACTGAATGAAGCTCGCCGAGCGCTGCAGACGCCTGAAAACACAAGATATCCACTTTGGTTTCCCCACGTATTTTCAGCCCAGGTATGAAGAATCCTGGGAGTTGTAGTGTTTGCCATTCTACACTACAACCAACGATCACATGGTTGGGGGAGGCGTGCTCCTATCAATTAGGAAGAGCTGCAGAGACTTTAACTGCTGGGTGTATGAACTTTCAGTTAAGCAGGGGCGTCTGAGGAAGGCTCATGCCGAAATGCATAACGCCTCACCTGCTAGCAAATAAAGAACCTCTCCTTCTTGTCCTCGCTTGTGGCTCCTTCTTTCAGTTATCACTGGAGGTGGATTGTGATGTTGTTCGTGTCGTCCAGAGACACGTCAAGGAGCTCCCGCTTCGGAAAGTTGGCTGCCTAATCCTGGTGCCTGCGCAAGCAGTTTATTTTGTCAAGCTATTGACATTTGGCAGCCCACCTACAGCAAAGCAGGAAAGCACGGGACGTTGCGCAAAAGGCAGTCTGTGACCTCACGGATGGTGTTTGGTGCCTTGTTACCGACCCACGACCTGGCGGACCTGTACCCTGCAGGTTGAAGCGGTACAGCGGGGACTCGAGGGGTTCCTATGCGCTTAAAAACTGAATGAAGCTCGCCGAGCGCTGCAGACGCCTGAAAACACAAGATTTCCACTTTGGTTTCCCCACGTATTTTCAGCCCAGGTATGAAGAATCCTGGGAGTTGTAGTGTTTGCCATTCTACACTACAACCAACGATCACATGGTTGGGGGAGGCGTGCTCCTATCAATTAGGAAGAGCTGCAGAGACTTTAACTGCTGGGTGCACGAACTTCCAGTTAAGCAGGGGCGTCTGAGGAAGGCTCACGCCGAAATGCATAACGCCTCACCTGCTAGCAAATAAAGAACCTCTCCTTCTAGTCCTCTCTTGTGGCTCCTTCTTTCAGTTATCACTGGAGGTGGATTGTGATGTTGTTCGTGTCATCCAGAGACACGTCAAGGAGCTCCCGCTTCGGAAAGTTGGCTGCCTAATCCTGGTGCCTGCGCAAGCAGTTTATTTCGTCAAGCTATTGACATTTGGCGGCCCACCTACAGCAAAGCAGGAAAGCACGGGACGTTGCGCAAAAGGCAGTCTGTGACCTCACGGATGGTGTTTGGTGCCTTGTTACCGGCCCACGACCTGGCGGACCTGTACCCTGCAGGTTGAAGCGGTACAGCGGGGACTCGAGGGGTTCCTATGCGCTTAAAAACAGAATGAAGCTCGCCGAGCGCTGCAGATGCCTGAAAACACAAGATTTCCACTTTGGTTTCCCCACGTATTTTCAGCCCAGGTATGAAGAATCCTGGGAGTTGTAGTGTTTGCCATTCTACACTACAACCAACGATCACATGGTTGGGGGAGGCGTGCTCCTATCAATTAGGAAGAGCTGCAGAGACTTTAACTGCTGGGTGTACAAACTTTCAGTTAAGCAGGGGCGTCTGCGGAAGGCTCACGCCGAAATGCATAACGCCTCACCTGCTAGCAAATAAAGAACCTCTCCTTCTAGTCCTCGCTTGTGGCTCCTTCTTTCAGTTATCACTGGAGGTGGATTGTGATGTTGTTCGTGTCGTCCAGAGACACGTCAAGGAGCTCCCGCTTCGGAAAGTTGGCTGCCTAATCCTGGTGCCTGCGCAAGCAGTTTATTTCGTCAAGCTATTGACATTTTGCGGCCCACCTACAGCAAAGCAGGAAAGCACGGGACGTTGCGCAAAAGGCAGTCTGTGACCTCACGGATGGTGTTTGGTGCCTTTTTACCGACCCACGACCTGGCGGACCTGTACCCTGCAGGTTGAAGCGGTACAGCGGGGACTCGAGGGGTTCCTATGCGCTTAAAAACTGAATGAAGCTCGCCGAGCGCTGCAGACGCCTGAAAACACAAGATTTCCACTTTGGTTTCCCCACGTATTTTCAGCCCAGGTATGAAGAATCCTGGGAGTTGTAGTGTTTGCCATTCTACACTACAACCAACGATCACATGGTTGGGGGAGGCGTGCTCCTATCAATTAGGAAGAGCTGCAGAGACTTTAACTGCTGGGTGTACGAACTTTCAGTTAAGCAGGGGCGTCTGAGGAAGGCTCACGCCGAAATGCATAACGCCTCACCTGCTAGCAAATAAAGAACCTCTCCTTCTAGTCCTCGCTTGTGGCTCCTTCTTTCAGTTATCACTGGAGGTGGATTGTGATATATATATATATATATATATATATATATATATATATATATATATATATATATATATATATATATATATATATATATACCCATCATTCAGGAAGCACCAAAAGAGGAAATCCACAGGAAGCTCAAATACATGATACATGGGTATTGTTTAATATGAACAACTTGAACTTGCACGTGTGGGTTTGGACTTCTACAAAGCAGGGCGGCCACAACATCAGGAATGAGGCATCAACCCACATGGGCTTTATTATTTTGCACTAATCAAGAATGAAAAACGCACCCACTAGGGATTACTGTGCATACTGACTACAAGCACCAAAAGGCTGCAGGAGCGCCACGCCCACTGAGGCAGGTGTTTGTTATTTAAACTGTTCGTGTGCAGCGCAAACTTTCATTTCCTCTGCTGCCACTGATGAAAGGATTTATGTTCCTGAAACGCGTCTGGCATTACAAGGGATGCCGGTTCCTGAGTGAAGTGACTGCTGGCAAGTTGTTCATATTAAAGAATACCCATTTATTTGAGCTTCCTGTGGATTTCCTCTTTTGGTGCTTCCTGAGTGATGGATATATATATATATATATATATATTACCTACTGGCGGTTGCCAGTAGGTATATATAGTTAGGATTTTTTTCCTATGCGATTTCTGAAAATTCTATGTCGAATAACTTTGGCGTTTGTGGACGGAATTGGCTGAAATTTTCAGGAAAAAGGCTGAAAATCTGGGGGTGTTTCGCCAAGGGGGGGCGAGAAAAAAGGGGGGTCCCAAAACGCGTTTTTCCCATTCATTTTTCCATAGGGCAGTTGGAATCACTTTTAGCTCGAACGGCTGAATGGATTTACACGAAACTTGGCAAAATTGTAGATATGGTTTGCCCGACGTGCCTTTGCTATGTCTCAATATATGTGCTCCAGTGGATTTTGAGAAATTAACGTTTTAAAAAACAGATACATCTGTGACAGCGCTCCGGTTAGCGCCCCGGTTCGCGTACCTGACGCGTAACAGAACTTCGCGAAGCGAAGCTGATTGGCTCTCCGGTGTCTGTCAACATTCTAAACAGTCCGGACCGGCCGCCATCTTGTCTCTCGGTAGGATCGAGAGACAAGAGGTGGAGAAAAACGAAGGGGGAATTTAATGAAAGGGGGTAAGGTAGACCCCTCCTGACCCCCTAGGAATGATGTGGGGGTTATTAAAGGGTCCCGTGGGGCAAATAATAAAAATTCGATTTTTCGCGGTAGAAGCACTTCCCGGTACGCGAACCGGGTAGCTCACCAGTAGCGTAACGGGAGTTCGCCATTTTGTGTTTCGGATGAAATAAATCACAAGATGGAGGGAAAACAATGCGGGAAATAGGTATAAGGGGGCACGGGAGACGTATCCTGACCCCCTAGGTTTTCTGAGGGTGGCTGAGGAGCCTCATATATGTCGGAAAAAAAAAACCAAATTGAATTTTTTGCGCGGTTAGCTGCCGGTACGCGAACCGGGTAGCGAACCGGGAAGCGAACATAAGTGAAAATTAGTGAAAAAAGGTACATTCAAAATTTAAAAAGAGTAATTATAGTTAAGGTAGCTCTGAAAAGAGCTTTTGGGTTCTGTGTAAGTTCTAGGTACTTATAAGTAGGTACCAATACACAGTCTTAAATTTTGTATGAAAACTCTGTTTCCCTCATCTGAGAAGTGCACACCATCTCCTCTGTAGATATCTTGCATATAGTAACGCAAGGTATTGTTGTAGATGGCGCCCATTCCATGGTCTCTCATATAAGCTGAAACAGACTTATTTACATGTTTCCTCGCTTTCTCAATTTGTGGACAAATTTGATTGGACCACCTCCATTTCTGTCTTTGGCATATATTGGAATATACCAAGGCAGTTTGGATAAGTGTAGTACAGAGCGAAAACTGTTTGTTTTAATAAGCTAATTCAAGCAGCAGATCAAAACAAGGAGTAGAGGTAATGTAAGTCTGCAATGCTGTCCACATTATTTATAGAAACTTATGGGTGAAATGTAATTTTGCAATTCCAACTATATAAACCGGATGTAAATAAATTGTCAGGTCTAATTAAAAATGTTTTGGCTACACAGTCGTCGATTTCAGGAAGAACATTTGTAACTGCTGCTATTATATGACATGATGGTCCTTTGACAACATCAGGATATTACACAGCTTATTTGAAATGTAAAAAATGCTGGTCTTTCGGCAATGATTTCCATTTGACTAGGAAGCAATGTTGCCTTTTGACTTGTTTTCAGAAGTGAGAATTTAGGGTAGGTAACTGGACTATAATGATTCTAGGTTTTGATATAATTTAGTGTGCTGTTTTAAATTGCTTTCTATGTCACATTTTTGTTAAAACGATGGAGCTTATCTTTCAGAAAGTGGCGGGCAGAAAATAATACCAGCACAACAGAGTATAAGCTGTTCATAGGACATCCTTTGACGTCATTGAAAGTAAGTTACTTTTAAGGAGTTCTGATTTCTGATTGGTTATATTATATGGGTTTTTTAAACACAATCATTTTGATTGTGTTTTTTTTCCCCGCTGTTATATGATGAATACCTTCAACTCACTGATTTTAGTGAAATTTGATATATTCTGAGAACAGCAAAAATAAACCATTTAATATGTATAATTAATTCTGTACTTTGAATTGTGATTTTTAAGTTCAAAATAAGCTTTATTGAAATTTTTGAAAAAGTCATATAAACAATTTAAATACACGAAAGCATGAAATTGATACAGAAAGAATAAATGAAACATATGAGAACGAGAATCAATAATCAAAGATAGATAAGAAAAAACAATTCATATGAGATAAATACAACAAGAAAGAAAGGAAAATACCAGCTAGGAGATAAAGAGTAATACATTACTTTGAAATATAATAATAAACAACATAGCAATTTTGTGAATATTATGAAAAAGAAAAAAAAGATAATACGATAAGAGGAACTCAAGGAGGTTTAGCAACTTCTTGTTGAAAGGGAGTTTTAGGCAGAGAACGAAGGGCACAGGAATTTAAAAATGAAGTAACCGGATCCCATAACTAATAATAATAATAATAATAATAATAATAATAATAATAATAATAATAATAATAATAATTGACTTACTTCTTGCAGTAGCTTTTCAGCATATTACCAAAACTTGGAAAGACTCCACAAAACTCTCTTATCCGGCTTGGTGGTATGCTGTGTGCTATAATCATAGATTAGATACAACATATGTTTATCCACCTGTTTTAGCACCAAAACGAAAGCAGTTATGAATTGTGATTTTTAATATGTACTCATCTTGTCTCACGCTCACTCATCTTTTACTACTTTCTATCAATTTTTAAATTTTTGTTCTTTCTTTCACAGATTGAAAGTATGAAAATAACAAGTGACTACGTTAACGACAATTATAAGGTAAGTGTTTTGTACTCTTTCCGTTACATCTCTATCACATTTAATTTCTATTAGTTCCACTGCTTCATTTCTTTAACCCTCAGTTTCCTGCCTTTGCTACTTCCCTCATTCCTTTTTCTATTACTTACTTACTCTACTCCTTCCACTCCTTTTCTCAGACCCTCTGTTCTCATAGTTCCTCACTCTTGTTCACTCACTCCGTCTCTATTACTCTCACTGTCTCTGACTCATCACTCTTTCACTACTTGTTTATTATGCTTTCTCCCTGTAGTTCAAGCACACTATGTTATTTACACTTCTTTGCTGTTTCAATCATTCCTTTTCTGTCACTTCTTCTTTTCTGCTTTCTGTTTTTTCTCTCTGGTATTCCACATGTTTTAACCTTAGTCACTGTCAGACATCTTGTTTTATTCCTATTTACTTTCGCTCACTGTTTTCTTAACACTTTCCCTCAGGATTGTTCTTTTAGTCTGGTTCTATCCCTACCTCTCATTCCACATCCTTTACTGTATTTCTTCTTAATTTGAACATTCACTCACATTCTCTAAGAAACTCTTGTTTATTATTCTTCAACTCTCCTTTTTTTCTTTCACTTCCTTATCTATTTTATTTTTCACAATTATACCCTCTTACATCTTTTCTTTGGTAAATAGATCTCTGTGTTACTCCCTCTAGATGTCTTTTTTTAACATTACTCTCTGTTTACTTCCCTTATACTTACTCTTCTTTTTAAAAAAAAAAAAAAATTCTGGTTTGCTTCCGGTTCGCGTACCGGCGCGCGAACCGGGAAGCAAATCAAAATAAATAGAGGTTGCCAGAGTGCTAAACATTCTAGCAATTTCTTATAAAGGGGAGGTAGTTCTGAAAAGAACTTTTTTTTAAATTATTTTTGTTGTTTTATATTTTTTTTATTATTTTTCTGAACATTTTTTTACTTTTTTTGTATTTTTTGAACGGTTTTATATTTTTTTGTTTTTTGGTGGGGGGAAACGAAAATGATTCATTATAAAGGGCTCAACAGGAGCAACAAAAAAAAAGATAATTTATTTTCTGGGGCGTTTTGGACATTTGTGATTGTCAATAGCTGTGTTGATTAAATGTATGCTACTCTCCCTGTAGCAAATCAATTGGCCGCAAAAAATGCACACTTGCTTCACATTCCCAAACTTCAGCTGGATATTTGGGACCGTCTCCCTCGCCTCTGGTCCCGTCACTGCCTCTTCATTTGATGTACTGGCCACAGGAGGGGGGTTATCCTGCAGGTCACGTACCTGCGCAGCACTATAATTTATAGGGTGCCACCTGTCCATGTGCCGATGCATGGTGTAATTGCCATAGCTGTATTTCTTATCAGTCCCTCTGGACAGATCTTTTTTGCAGATGAGACACGTAACGTAGCGGGCATTTACTTTTTTTTGGCCCCGGGGAAATGTGAAAAATTGCCAGATGTAATTTTCTTTCACATGGGACCTCCTCGGCTCTTCAGGCAAAAACTCCCTCCTCCCTTGCTCCTCTTCCTCTTCTTCCTCTTCTTCCTCTTCTTCCTCTTCTTCCTCCTCTTGCTAAAGGATAACCTGAGGAGGTGGTCCTCTCTTCCTAGGAGGTGGTGGTGGTGGTGGTGGTGCACCAGCTGCAACTACTAATGAAGCCATTTCTTAAGAATCAAAATAGGTCTTCCTCTCCCAAAGTTGAAAGTCAGAGTGAGAGAAAAGGTGGGGCCTTTCATCATTTGGGGAAAAAATAGTTCTAAACCAATGAAAAGTGTTATTTTTAGGTCACACGACCTAGCCTTACAGCATTAGGAAACCAAAAGTGAAATGAAACAATGAAAAGTTTTATTAACAAGTCACATGACCTGTTACGCTTACGTTACGCGCTCCGCGCCGCACCCCGGATCGCTTCCAGGGAGCTGCGCTTCGCGCCTTAGTTCGCGCTCCGGAGCACTTCCGGGTGCGCTAACGCGGCGCGTCATAAGACGCATTACGCGACAACGCGATACGTCGCGCTTACGCGACGCGTCACAATGTTGTTTTCTCACGCGGCAGTTGCGCAAACGGAACGTTTACAGGTTCACGGACCAAGTCGCGGCACCAAATTGAGCTAACGGGAAGCTACCCGGTGCGCGGACCGGTAGCGAAACAAAAAAAAAATATTAAAAAAATATATATATATACATAAAAAAAATATATTAAATACATATAAAATATATTTTTCCTTTATAAAAAGAATACATTTAACAGCTTTTAATATTTGCTATTAAAAAACCATTGAAATTCACTGAAAAAACCATAGGTTATAGACCATATATAGTTAGGAATTAGCATTTACAAAACCTTGAAAATTCACTGAAAAAACCATAGGTTATACACCATATATAGTTAGGAATTAGCATTTAGAAAACTTTACTCACACAAAACCATTGAAATTCGCATATATAGTTAGTTGCACTAACAATATATCGCACACCCGCAATCCACTGCTGATCATGTCACATATTACATCATTCATGACATGCTCAGTGACATCACTGATGACATCACTGATGACATCTCAAATGACATCACTGATGACATCACTGATGACATCTCAAATGACATCACTGATGACAACATCCAGTGACTGTATGTTTCTGTAAAGTTAAAATATGTCTTACATATTGAAGAATGAGTGGATTTATAAGTGTCTGGATGAAGGATTTAGTAGGTGCATGACTGACTGTATGAGTGAGTGATTAAATGTGTCTCACTGAGTGCATGGGTTAGTGACTAAACTGTCTTAATTTGTGCATCATTATATCTGTTGTTCTGTAAACTGCTGCATGTGTTGATCAGTAGCTATATGAGTAACTATATGGGTTATTGATTGGTTGCCCAAGTATTTGTATGGGAGACTGAGTGTGTGTGTGGGTGGCTGGGAGGTGTATGACTCTGTGCATAGATGTGTGAGCAGTTGATTCACTAGATGTATGGGTTCAAAAGAGCATGTGGAAACAGCTGTATGGGCGGTTGACTGTGTGCATGAGTGTATTGGTGAGTAAATAGATATCTCAGTGCTACATGTCAAAGTAAGTACATATGTAAAACACAGTACATTTGAGAGTTGACATATATAAATAACTGTGCATAAGAGCCAGTGAATGTGTGAGTGGCTGTATGGATCATTGTGAACTTGTATCCGGGATTGTATAAGAGAGTAAATATGTGTTAGTATATGTTTGAATAAGTAAGGTGTGTATAACTGTATAGTTGAGGAAATGGAGGTGTGATTGATTCTTTGCATGACTGACTAGGTGTGTGTGTAACTTCATGGATGAGTGACAGTCTGTGAGTGTCTGTTTACACTGAGTGTATCTAAGGTTATATTAGAGTCTGAAGAGGTTCATCGTATTATCACATGAATGATGTCATCAGTGATGTGATCAGTAATGTCAAATGAGATGTCCAAAGCGATGTCATCAGTGATGTCATTTTAGATGTCATCAGTGATGTCATCAGTGATGTCATTTGAGATGTCATCAGTGATGTCATCAGTGATGTCACTGAGCATGTCATGAATGATGTAATATGTGACATGATCAGCAGTGGATTGCGGGTGCGCGATATATAGTTAGTGCAACTAACTATATATGCGAATTTCAATGGTTTTGTGTGAGTAAAATAAGGTTTTCTAAATGCTAATTCGTAACTATATGTGGTGTATAACCTATGTTTTTTTCTGTGAACATATATATATATATATATATTGTGCTCCGAATTCTTCCCCACTTGCAAAAGAATCATCCACACTCACGGGGCTGATTTCCAAAGGTTGTTTTATTTTTCATCAACAGACAGACGCGTTCGCGTTTCGGCACACAGCCTTCTCGATGTCAGTAGCCACTAGATATCGCCATGTATTTAAAACATTAACCCCGCAATATAGAAAGGTTTATAGCTTACTGACATTAACCAGCTCCATCTTGGAGTAATATATGTTATCATGAATATGATCAATCTTATGTATGTTATTTGTTTTCACATACACTTTATATACTCCATTACCCAAGTACAATCAACTGCATGAGACATGAGCAATTTATCATCATCCCACATGTAAAATTCTCATTAATATGTATTTGAATTACTTGGTTTCAGAACAAAACTGAGCCGTGTATCGGCTATTATCCTCCCTTTGATGTTATTCAGGTCTGTGTTTGTAATCCCCTTGTTCCTCAGGATTGGGGGGGGGGCAACGCAGTACGGCACCCACGAGGTTTACCCACAACAGAGAACAGACCTGTAGGTTGTCTTAAACAGTTTTATTTGCACTGTGTAACAAAACACGAGTTAACAGCACATAAGCAATCAAGGAGAAACGTTCGCCCTGTGAGGGTGCAACAACCCTGTTTCCAACCGTCCTCTGCACGAATGCCGGTCCCGGCATTCACCAACAGAGGACACCGTGCTAAGCAGTGGCCAAAAATGCCACTCGAGTATATACTGTAGGTGATGTGATTCCTCAGTTTGTCCTCCACATGAGTATCGGTCCCGACACTCACCAACGGAGGGCAAGCACGCTTTGTATGAGGGTTCCTTGATGTTGCGGCTTACTGCTTTCTCACACTCAAAAACTCTTGAGTGGGGACAGGGGCCTAGCGTCTCTTGAGCTCGATAACCCTCGAGCGGGGACAGAGGCAAATGTACAGGGAGCCTTAGCGTCTCTCACGCTCGATAACCATCTAGCGGGGACTGAGGCAAAATTCTGGTAGCCTTAGCGTCTCTCATGCTCGATAACCCTCGAGCGGGGACTGGGCAAAAGGAAAGGGAGGTCTGTTTCTCCTTCGCTCGGTAACCCTCAAGCGGGGATAGGCAACAGCTCCAGCAAGCGTTCTATCGCTCGAGAACCCTCGAGCGGGGACTGAATGAGTGCACACGCTGGTCCGTGTTTCTCGCGCTCGTAACCGTCGAGCGGGGAATGCAGCTCCTCAGACAGAAGCGGTAAACCAATGGCTTACCCGGGACCGATGCTCCGTCGGCAATGCTTGAAACAGCGTCAGGTATCTCCTTCCTTGACGTCCAGGGGAAGCGTTCGGAAACAGGAACACAAAATATCCGACGCCGCGTTCGGCCACCGATGTTTGATTTATGGCGGCGCCTGCGTAAATCCAACGGGGTGCCCTCCTGGGTATTGTGGTTCTGAACGATGTGGTTTCGGGAAGTGTAGTTCCGGGATTGAATCGCATTGTTAGCGGTACGTTCCGCTGTGTGTCCTAACAGTACATCCCCCTCCCATCAGGGACCCACCGCCGGACCGGGCTTGTCCGGATGCTTTTTGTGAAAGGCAGACACCAAGCGTGGTGCACAGATCCCAGATACAGGCTCCCACGACTGTTCCTCCGGCCCATAGCCTTTCCACGCAACAAGGTACCAAAGTCGGCCCCTGCTCCACTTGGAATCCCTGATGCCTTCTACCTGGTAGTCGTGGTCAGCGTCTACTGACACCAGCGAAGAGCTGGAACCTCTGGACGCGCAGGATGGCTTGAGGAGAGACACATGGAACACCGGGTGTATCCGCATGCAGCCCGGTAGGTCCAGCCGCACGTTCACAGGGCTAAGGCACTCCTTAATGCGATACGGACCAATAAAGCCGGGGCGGAAAACGCTGTGCTTCTGAAACCTCAGGTTCTTTGAGGACACCCAGACGTAACACCCCACCTTATACAGAGGGCCTGGCCTCCGCCGGCAGTCCGCCGATGCCTTGTAAGCCCTCTTGGCGTCCTCCAAGCACCTCTTAGCGTACACGATCGTTTCCTTGATGTGGACGACCCTTCTGTTGGTTTCAGGTATGCCCACCATAGTGGTTGGGTGCACCAGAGGGAGGAATCTGGGATGGTGTCCGTAGTTGTTGTAAAACGGTGACACCTTGGTTGAACTGTGCGTGGCGTTGTTGTATGCGATTTCTGCAAGCCACAGTTTGTGTCAACCCATTCTTCTGTGCCCTGATCGACGAAACAGTGGAGATACTGCTTCAGCGTCTGATTAAGGCGCTCGGTTTGGCGTCTGTTTGGGGGTGATAGCTGGTGGATAGAGCGGAAGTAACGTGTAAAGACGAACACCAGGTCTTCCAAAAACGCGCAGTGAACTGCGAGCCACGATCTGACACGATCACTCTGGGCAGTCCGTGGACCCGTACCACCTCTTTCAGAAGTTTGATGGCCAATTGGCCTGCTGTTGGCACTCCCTTACAGGCGATGAACCGCCCCATCTTAGTGAGGTAGTCGACAACCACGAGTATGGCGGTACACCCTTGATCCTTGGGTAGCCCCACAATGAAATCCAAGGAGATGTTGTCCCACGGTCTAGTAGGGGTTGGCAGCGGATGTAGGAGACCCTGAGGGTGGCCACGATCTGCTTTCATGGATGAGCATACCGTACATGAGGCTATCCACCTACGGATGTCAGCCCTTACAGACAGCCATCAGAATTGTCGCACGACACAGTCCACCGTTTTCTGTAATCCGAAGTGTCCCGCACAATGCGATTCGTGGCACCATTGGTATACTTGCTTCCTTAGTCATGCTGTCGGTATCAGAATACAGCGGCCTTTCACAGGTATACCGTCTTTGACCTGCCATTCTACATGTCGACGAAGCCACGTCTTCCATTCGAACGTGGCGATGCCTCTTTGGATGCCATTTAGGAAAGCCCCTGGCTAGATTGCTCCCACTACCACCCCAGGGTTTATGATGGACTTGACGGTTGGTAAGGGCAGGCCATCGTCCGGGAACTGTCTCGAAAGAGTGTCCGCTTTCCTGTTTTCAGTGCCCGGCTGTAGGTGATGGTAAAATGGAAACCGGAGAAGAACAACATCCATCGGAGTTGACGCGGAGACAGCTGCCTGGCAGCTGTCATGAACTGGAGGTTTCTGTGGTCGGTATACACCAGTACCACTTGCCTGGCCCCCATCAGCAGATGTCTCCATTTGGTGAAAGCATCCTTGATGGCTAACAACTCCTTTTCGGCGACGTGGTAGTTTATTTCGGTGGTGTTCAGTTTCCTTGACATGAACGCTACAGGGTGCAGCAACCCTGACGCTGCATTCTTCTGTGAAAGGATGGCTCCTATCGCCAGGTCCGAGGCATCCGCCTCCACTATATACTGCTGTTCAGGGTTTGGATGAGCAAGAACAGGAGCCAACACAAAGGCTAGCTTCAAAGCAGTGAACGCACCCTCAGCCTCTGTTGACCACAAAAAGTTGGACGATTTCCTCAGGAGATGCGTGATGGGGGCTACCATTCCAGAAAACCCCTCGATGAACCTCCTATAAAAGTTGGCAAAGCCAAGAAAGCTCTGCACCTCCTTAATGCTCTTAGGGGCCGGCCAGTCCACCACTGCTTTGACCTTCCTTTCCGGCATTGTTTGTCCTTCTGGGCTCAGCATGACCCCAAAGAATTCCACCGTTGTGGCGTGGAAGTCGCACTTGCTGAGCTTGCAGTAGAGTGAATTTTCCCGTAAGATCCTCAGCACAGTAGACACATGCCTCTCGTGGTCTTCCAAGCATTCCGAGTAGATCAGGATGTCGTTAATATAAACGACGACGTAGACGTCCAGGATGTCGCGCAGAACATCGTTCAGGAAGAACTGAAATGCCGCAGGGGCATTACAAAGCCCGAACGGCATCACTCTATACTCGAATAGTCCTAACCTCGTCTTGAAGGCGGTTTTCCACTCGTCTCCGTAACGCATGCGGACAAGATGGTACGCTCCCTTCAGATCGAGCTTGGTGTATATGCGTGCCTTCTTGACTTGTTCCAGGAGCACATTGATGAGCGGTAGTGGGTACCTGTTCTTTATCGTGATGGCGTTGAGCACCCTAAAGTCCACACAAGCGCGGAGTTCACCATTTGCTTTTGGTATAAAGAACAGTGGCGAGGCCGCCGGTGATTTAGACAGTCTAATGAACCCTAGAGCCAACATGTTTTCCAGATAGGAACGTAGGTGGATGTTTTCGGGCTCTGACAGGGCATACAGTCTCCCGCCAGGTATGCTAGCGCCAGGGACCAGATCTATCTGACAGTCGTAGATCCTATGCGGAGGGAGTGTTTCCGCCTGTTTGTCATCAAACACGTCCCTGTAATCCTTGTAGGCCATGGGGAGGAGCACTTCCTTTTCTGCTGCTGTTGCCACCTCGTGTCCGGGACTAAACTTCTGGGATGGAGGGCCCGATGACCATCCGCATGAGCTGGCACAATACGGGGAGTCCATACACAGTTCTAGGGATGCCCAATCGATGGAGGGGTTGTGTTTCTTTAGCCATGGTAGTCCTAGAATGACACTATACTGCGGAGCACAGATGACATTAAAGTCCAAGACCTCCTTGTGGTTATGTCCGTATGCCACCTCAAGATCCCCCTTGTGTTGACTGATGGGACCTGATATCAACCGACGCCCATCAACTGCAAAGACTTCTTCCGGTACCTCATACCACATGAGTGCCACCCCTAGACGGTGCGCCTCTGTCTCATCCATGAACACTCCCGTGGCTCCTGAGTCAATCATCGCAGAGACTGAAACCCAATCGTTTCGCACCTTAAGTTGCAGGGGTATAAACATGTGTCTTGGACCGGTCGTGGCATGTATCTGAGCTGAAGGGATGGAACCATGACTCCGGGAATCCCCTTCCCTGTTCCGAGAGTCCTTTAGTTTTCCGCCCCCTTTTCCGCTGTCACCGCTGACAAGCGGTTGGGGCGAGACCTTCCTGTTCTTGGTTTAGCGGGGCACTCCCGGACATAATGTCCTTTCTTCCCGCAGTAAAAACACAGTCCTTGCTTCCTGCGAGATTCCTTCTCGGTTGCGGTAACGCTTGCTCTTACGGCTCCTATATCCATGGACTCCGTACGATGCGCAGGCGTCGCTTCTGTGGTAACCGGTGAACCAGAAGCGAGAGGTGCCTTGTCCTTCTTAAGTCCTCCCCCACGACATTCGCTCAATCTATGATCCAAACGAAGTGCCAGACTAATCAAATCCTCGCACTGTACAGGCTGTGGGTCAATCTGAGCAATTACGTCCTTCAGTTTTTCGCTCAATCCCTGGTGGAAGAGCGCTGTTTGTTTTGCGGGGGCCATTTGGTTTCTGCCACAAGACGCCGGAACGCATTCAAGTACTGGACTAGCCCTGAAGTGCCTTGTTTGAGCGCAAGTAACTCTCTATCCGCGGTGTATGAATCTGCTCTCCGGTCAAACACCTTTACGAATTCCTCCTGAAAAGAGTCCCAGTCGTACAAGAGCGGATCGTCCCTACTAACCAAAGGCACAGCCCATTGTGCCGCGTTCCCTGCCAAGTATGAGATCATAAAGGCGACTCTCGCCTGGTTCGTGGGAAACGACTTCGGCTTGCAAGAGAAGTGAAGGGCCACCTGCGTTATGAAGACCTGGACGGTGTTGGGATCCCCACTGTACCTTTCCGGCGTGGCCAGCGGGATAGCCACCAGCATTTCCAGCACCACAGCCGCCGGCTGTCCTGAATGTGAAGCTCCGGCATTAAAAGGATTCCTCTGCTGGGTATCCATCCTAGCTCGTAGGTCAGCCGTTTCTTGACGTGAAGCGGTTAGTTCGTTCTGCACGTCCAGCAGCGCGGCTAGCACATCTTCCATTGAGGCCATGTTGCCGCACCCAACCGGGAGGATGATTATTATGTGTTAGGTCAGATATTATGTAATCCCCTTGTTCCTCAGGATTGGGGGTGGCAACGCTAGTACGGCACCCAAGACGTTTACCCACAACAGAGAACAGACCTGTAGGTTGTCTTAAACAGTTTTATTTGCACTGTGTAACAAAACACGAGTTAACAGCACGTAAGCTATCAAGGAGAAACGTTCGCCCTGTGAGGGTGCAACATCCCTGTTTCCAACCGTCCTCTGCACGAATATCGGTCCCGGCATTCACCAACAGAGGACACCGTGCTAAGCAGTGGCCGAAAATGCCACTCGAGTATATACTGTAGGTGATGTGATTCCTCAGTTCGTCCTCCGCATGAGTATCGGTCCCGACACTCATCAACGGAGGGCAAGCACGCTTTGTATGAGGGTTCCTTGATGTTGCGGCTTACTGCTTTCTCACACTCAAAAACCCTTGAGTGGGGACAGGGGTATTGTACTGGTAGCCTAGCGTCTCTTGCGCTCGATAACCCTCGAGCGGGGACTGAGGCAAATGTACAGGGAGCCTTAGCGTCTCTCACACTCGATAACCCTCGAGCGGGGACTGAGGCAAAATTCTGGTAGCCTTAGCGTCTCTCACTCTCGATAACCCTTGAGCGGGGACTGGGCAAAAGGAAAGGGAGGTCTGTTTCTCCTTCGCTCGGTAACCCTCGAGCGGGGATAGGCAACAGCTCCAGCAAGCGTTCTATCGCTCGAGAACCCTCGAGCGGGGACTGAATGAGTGCACACGCTGGTCCGTGTCTCTCGCGCTCGTAACCGTCGAGCGGGGAATGCAGCTCCTCAGACAGAAGCGGTAAACCAATGGCTTACCCGGGACCGATGCTCCGTCAGCAATGATTGAAACAGCGTCAGGTATCTCCTTCCTTGACGTCCAGGGGAAGCGTTCGGAAACAGGAACACAAAATATCCGACGCCGCGTTCGGCCACCGATGTTTGTTTTATGGCGGTGCCTGCGTACATCCAATGCGGTGCCCTCCTGGATATTGTAGTTCTGAACTATGTGGTTTCGGGAAGTGTAGTTCCGGGATTGAATCGCACTGTTAGCGGTACGTTCCGCTGTGTGTCCGCTGTGTGTCCTAACAGTGTTCAAACAAGTCAACCATTAACATACCATCTTTTTTGTGTAAACATTTCTATACTTTTCTCTTATTTCATTTTTTCGCTTATCAAATTCATATTCATAGAGCCCACCAAGGCACCTCTCTTGACTTGAAATGCAAATTCAAAATCAAAAGTTAATCTCAAATCCAAAAAGATAACATTATTTCATCCAGATTTACATCAAAACACTGTTTCTTATATACATATATACAAATAGAGCTGTCACAGTCACTGTATCTTTGGCAGTATCATCATTGTGTTATTATCAAATACTTATTTTCCAGTTTGCACTATGAGATCCTCCCCACTGTTCATACCCCAAGGGGTTTTGGTATGGAGGTCAATAATGTACCTCGATTCCAGTCTTCAAAGTTTCTTTAATCGATCCCCACCTCTGACACTATCGGGAACTTGGTCATATATATTCTTGCTCCAAAGTTGCCCACGTGGCAGGAGAGCACTCCAGAACCCGCGATCCCTCCATACCAATAAAGAAAAGCTTTTACGGGGAAAAGCGAAGTTGTATTCGAGTGCTGTTTATTGTTTGGACACCCCACTGAGCACAAATTTACAAGCGGCCGCCCTGCCTCTAGGCATGCACCACCCCACCCCAATGAGATGTCATCAGTGATATCATCAGTGATGTCATTTGAGATGTCATCAGTGATGTCATCAGTGATGTCACTGACCATGTCATGAATGATGTAATATGTGACATCATCAGCAGTGGATTGCGGGTGCGCGAAATATAGTTAGTACAACTAACTATATTGGAACAATTTCAATGGTTTTTTAAATGCTAATTCCTAACTATATAAGGTCTGAAACCTATGTTTTTTTAAGTGAATTTGCAAGGTTTTTAAAATGCTAATTCCTAACTATATAAGGCCTGAAATCTGTGGTTTTTTAAGTGAATTTGCAAGGTTTTTTAAATACTAATTCCTAACCAGAATACTATATAAGGCCTGAAACCTATGGTTTTTTAAGTGAATTTGCAAGGTTTTTTAAATGCTAATTCCTAACTATATCAGGCGTGAAACCTATATTTTTTTAAAAAAATTTCAAAGGTTTTGTAAATGCTAATTCTATTAGTGGATAACGTTTATATATGTTATTATCCTTCTGGGACCACCTGAGCAGCCATCTTGTTTCTCAGGAGAAGTGAGGCACAAGAGAGCACAAAACAAGAGTGGATAACACGAAAAGGGGACAGGGTAGCGACCCCCCCAACCCTCTAGCCCTTCTCAGGGTGTCTCAGAAGGACCCCAGTGGCAAAAAAAAATACAAATAGAAAAAATCACGGGGGACCGTACCCCGCGTTTAAAAAAAAAATTAATCATTTGTTTTTGCACTTGGTGGTCCTTCTGGGACCCCCTGAGAAGGGCTAGGGGGTCAGGGGGTCTCTACCCTGCCCCCTTTTTGCGTTTTCCAGGGGAACTGAGGCACAAGAGAGCCCAAAACAAGAGTGGATCCTCGGCTGTCACGGGCGGTCCGAGTCGGGTAACCGGTATCCCATTAAATTTGCGCCAGCACACCTCCTGATAAGGACGGGACTCGGACACCCGGGTTGACTTGCAAGTAAAATTTATTAGCCAAGTAGAAAAACGGCACGTTTCGCCATTACGGCTTGCTCACGGTCACCAAACATTTCAAATCTGTCCTTGTGACAAGTGGTATGTTGGGAGTACTAAACATGAGGCAAAAAAACGAGTGTTGGAACATTTACGCGCAATAAGGAACTATAATAAACAATATCCGATTGCCCGTCACTTCCATGAGATGCATATGCAGGATGAAAATTTTGTACAGATGGTGGTATTGACTGTGTTAACTTGGGTGTGAGAGGGGGCAATCGAGAATTGTCACTTAGAAAGTTAGAGTCCCGCTATATCATAAATCTTGATTGTTTGACACCCAAAGGGCTCAACGTGAGTGAGAAATTATCAATACATCTGCATGATTAATTTTTAAAATGTTGGCTATTGTGTACTCTGTAATCTGCTTGTTTTTAAAGAGATGATGTTTTTAATTATTTTTCAGGATATGGGCACTTCTATTTGTTTTTGACGGACAAAACAATTGTGATGCTGTGTAATTGTGGATTGGAATCTCATGAATGCCCACTGGGGCGAGGACTTACTATGATTATTATGCCAAATCGGACTCCTAACAGGATTAGGCTGGCAATTGCCCATTTGGGCACGGAAGGAAAGGATGTCCGTTATCTAGGACAGAATCACAGCAACAGTAATCAAATGCTGGATAATCTCCTAGCAACCTAGCCTTGGAGACAAATGAACAAGCCGATAACAGTGAGCTTTTGGGATATAACCAATGACGGCTTAGTTTACAATACTGTGTACTATCACGTGACACAGAACTGACAACCGGCTACTTGGAGTCCTGTTTATGGCATCTAATCTGTTATGATGACACACTAGATTCCCAGTATGCAATTTAGGCTGGCTAGAATTGCATTTGCATTTTTATACGATGGATTGTAATTGAATATGAATTTTCAATATTTACACTGTTTTTGATATTTTCGCAATCCACAACTCAGCCACATTGATAATTATAAATGAATATACAATCATATGTACGTTATATGTGGCGATTGTTTCGTTGGAATAGATTTACTATTGCCAGGGGTCCATGCCAAAATGTCCGCCATTATTAACTTTGTGCACTGTGGTGACTTTACATGTTTACGTATTTAAGATGGCGATTTGAAATGTTTGGTGAGCGTGAGCAAGCCGTAATGGCGAAACGCGTCGTTTTTCTACTTGCCTAATAAATTTTACTTGCAAGTCAACCCGGGTTTCCAATCCTCGTCCTTATCAGGAGGTGTTTTGGAGCAAATATATATATACATATACATATTTTTTATTTCACCGGGCTGCCTATGGCGCGTACACAGGACCCTTTTAGATAAGAAGGTCAAGGCAACATGGGAACATTTGCGAATTTAGCCGAGGCATCAGATTTTTTTCTTGACACACCTTTGAAACCTCCGAGAAAAAGGACATTGTTACTGTACCTGCGCCCTGAACATTTCAATCAAGTACATTGAGGTTGATGGGAAGAAAAAAATGGACTGAAAGAGAATACCTTTCAATTGCAGCATGATTTCCCTTTCACCGGCACCAAGTACAGCGGCTTGCGGCAACTTGGGACTGGTAGTCCCTAGATAAACTTTGCGAGCATGGCTGACATGGTGCAGGTGGGCCAACCACCACTTGGGGAGGAGGGGCCAGCCATAAAAGATTAGTAAAAGGACAACACGCTGTTTGAGAAATGCTTTGGAAAAAGGCATCGCGCCGAAACCGGTCATGCAAGCCTCAAGAATAAAACAACTTTAAAAGCCCTGCTGTGTCCTGTGGTTCTCTGTCTCTGTACCGTGAGGAGGAGAAGCTGAGTTTTATATATATATACATATATATATATATATATATATATATATATATATATATATATATATATATATATATATATATATATATATATATATGCGCAAGGTGTAGCTCTCTCCTGTGATAACCGCAACTGCCGCAGCAATGTCGAAAAGAAGCCACGCCACTCCAACGTTCGTAATGGGCCAAAAACAGTTTATTTGTGCTTAAGCCACCAGATCCTACGCGTTTCGGGCATCCGCCCTTGTTCACAGATCGTTTGTCCATAAAATCTCAACAGCTTAAATACAAAAGTTTTCTCCCGGGCATTTTTTTCACAACCACGTGATGATAGACATTAAAGACACACTACACATCTTAGGCTGACAGTCTTTCTTCTCCAAATTCAGTGCCATATAGAGCCATTACATGAATATTATACCAGCATAAATGCATAATCATGTTAAAATCACAATGATATTACAATTTATTTTATGGATTAAAAAACTAAATACTCTTGTAGACGAACGCAGGCACACCTCCCTGGCCCCTCTCCACCCCGCCCCTGCTCTCCCATTTCCGACTTTCGCTCTCTTCTTGCCTTGCCACTCTGGCTTCCGCCCCCCTTTGGGGCAGTTTGGTCCCTGTTGGGCCGTTGAAAATGTGACACCACTGCTCTCCTTTCCATAAGCGCCTCCCCTGTACTGTGGCACATTGCCAGCACACGGCTACTTCTTGCTTTCTGCTCCCTTAAGCCACGCGGCCGGCCCTCCCGGGGGTTGTAGGCAGGGCGCTGTGTTGAAAACTCCACCTCCCCTGGTTACCTGCTCCTATTACCGATCTTTCTCTGCGCGGCCGGCCCCGATGAGGGGTTGTAGGCTTATCGCTGTGTTCACAATAAAAACAGATTTGAACAAAAAAAAAATAAAAATACATTTTAGTTTATAAAAATATATTATTGATTTCTATAAAAAACACGCAACAGAGACAATGTGCAAATATCGCAACCAGCAAATTTGTGCAAAAAATGCAGGGATAGTGCAAAAAGCAATGCATTAAAGTGCCGTGGTCTAAAGTGCAATGTTGTTTCAATAGTCAATGACTAGAATTTGTAAACAAAACACTCTGTGCACAAAGAATTATTTGTACATACTCCACCGGAGCTAAGACCTGTTGTATGCTGTCTCTAGTCTATTAGATAAGAAACTCATCTAATATCAGCATAAATGCTCTATAGATCCATCCTGATTTTGTATTCTGTTTAGAAATGCTCATATGGTCACTGGAATAAATCGCATAATACGAAAAAGTCTTACCACTACTCGTCATCATGCCCCCTTTGTCTGTGTCAATGCTAAAGTGCTATAATAAACCCAAAATCATGAGTACACCCAAAAGAAAAAAAGAAATGGAAAAAATCCTAAATGGTATTCTTCCAATATGAATGGAGAGTGAAAGAAGAACTCTTACCCAATTCCAAACATGTGTGCCGAAAAATAAAGAGATGAAATTAAACATATATTTCATTCAGAGACTTCAAGAAAGGGAAGGGGGGCGGGTAATGGCAGGAAAGCTTTAAACTAAATACATCTTGGTCAACAAATAACTTACAGGAATACATGGAGGTCTTCAGTCATATTTAGACCGTTAGGAAAACGACTGTCCAGCTCAAGGATAAACTGGGATTCCAGTCTCCTCAGCATTAGATCCCTGTCCCCTCCTCTGATAGGTTTAGGTATGGAGGCTATGACATAGTATGTCCGGCATTCAAGGTTGTTGTGGTGAATAGCCTTGAAATGTCGAGCCACGGGGTATGAGCTGTCGTTAACGATAGCTCGCAGGTGTTGCAGTATTCTGACATGCACCTGTTGGCGTGTGCTGCCAACATATCTTAAGCCACAGGTGCATGTCAGAACATAGACTGCGAACTCGGTTTTGCAGTTATGTTTGCCCTTAATTTCCACTAGATCAGGTCTGAAGGGTGTGGGGTACTTGGTGGTGTTCACCCCAAATTTACAGGCTCTGCAGCTAGAACAACGGATGAAGCCAGGCTTAACCATCCAATTGTCTTTTTTGATGACTTCAGGGAAATCTCTGCTCAGCTGGGTTCTCAGGCTAAGGCCTTTCCTGTATGTAATGTTGGGTCCTGCCGCTATTCTGGGTGCCAATACCAAATCAGTTTTTAAAACCGGCCACCTTTGTTTAATAATAGACCGAATTTTACGTTCCTGTCTATTAAATGTCAATATCAGTCTAGGTGCACTGATGTCTGAATCTGATGCTTTCTCCATAATGGATTCTGAAATGGGTGTGTTGGAGTTTGACAAGAGAGAATCTCTGGATCTACTTTTAGCTTTCTCAATCGATTGCTTCAAGACAGATTCTTTATATCCCCTCCCTCGAAATCTATTAAGGGCTTCTGCCGCACAAAGTTCATAATCTTCATCAGTGCTGCAGATTCATTTGAGCCTTAATAGCTCACCGAAAGGGATATTGTCAATGGTGTGTCGGGGGTGAGAGCTGCTGGCATGGAGTGTACTATTGCCCGCAGTGCTCTTACGATGTAGTTTAGTGCATAATTTGTAATTTTTAACAAATATCTTGACATCAAGAAAGTCTGCCTCTGCATGATTGATGTGTGATGTAAAGTGTAGATTTTCGTTATTGACATTGAGTGATTTTATAAAGTTTTCTGCACTCGTATGATACCCCCTCCACACCAAAAAGACATCGTCTATGAATCGCATCCAGTGAATTACATTGTTCGCCATGATATCTCTGTAGGTGATGTTGAGTACCTGCTCCTCCCACCAGCCCACGTGTAAACACGCGTAGCTGGGGGAGAAGCAGGCACCCATCGCCACCCCTCTCTGTTGAAGAAATATTTCCTTACCAACCATAAAGTAATTATGATGCAAACACCAATTTGTTAGTTCTATCAGCATCTTATTATGTTTGTAGCAACTGATGGGTCTAGTTCCTAAGAAGTGTTCAAGCGCTCTAAGTCCAGTTTGATGATTAATGCTGGTATAGAGTGATTCTATGTCTAAGGTGATTAATAGCAGATCCTCACTCCAAGGAACATTCCTGATCTTATTAAGAAAGTGGCCAGTATCCTTAATGTAAGTTGGCAATGCTTGCACCAAACTTTGAAGGAAGTAATCAATATATTCCCCAATATGATCAGCCACACTGGAGATAGCAGAGATGATGGGCCTGCCAGGAGTAGAACTCACCATCTTGTGCACCTTAGGTAAAAGATATAATTTGGGTAGCACTGGATTTTCAACATTTAAAAAATCAAATTCTTGTTTGGACAACATATTTTCCCTTTTCCATTTAAACAATAGTTTTTTAAGGGCCTCTTTTGATTCGTAATACAATCTCATGGTAGTTCTCATGTAGCAGGTCCCATTGTTTAATTGCAGCATCGCTTCATCAAAATAGTCTTTTTGTGGCCAAATCACGACGTTGCCGCCTTTATCTGCCATGGTGACTATGATGCTTTGGTCCTTGCTTAACTTATTTACCAGAGTTGTGTAAGCCTGTTCTCTATTGCTTCTGTATCTCTTTCTGTGTTTCACTTTGTGGTAAAGTAGTTTCAAATCTTCAATAACCACATCGTGAAATGTGTCAATTGAGTCACGGGGCATAATTGGGATGAAACTGGATTTTGGTTTGAATGGACTTAAATTCATTCCTACCTGTGGTATTTGTGCTGTACAAAGTTCATCCTGTGTTAGCACATCTTCAGCAACCGGCGCATCATTACTTGCCAATTGATGTACAGTCAAAAAAGCTCTGGTGTCTCCAGCCGGGACGTTGAGCAAGCTTGGGGTTGATGCAATTTCAGGTTGCTTTGGAAGATTGTTTTTTATGCCCTCCTTGATGTTGAAAAACTTCATAAGTTTTAACTTGCGAATATAAAGAAAGATGTCTACACGTGTTTTAGTGTAGCTGAAGTCGGAAACAGGGCAATAAGTGAGTACCAAACTTAGAAGCTGTTTTTCTGCTTCAGTAAGTACAATGGTGGATAAATTAATGATTACGTTGTCCATTACTTCTTTTTTCGCCAGTATTGCCTCTTTGGCTTTTTTGGTGATTTTTTGCTTTTTGCGGCGCTCTCTTCGGCGTTTGTTTGCCCTTGCTCGTTTTTCTTGCTTTGCGGCTGCTGTTTCTGGGTCTCAGTGTTTGCAGCCGGTCTGAGCATAAAAAATCAATCTCCTCCCCGAGATTCAAAATCGCTGTTTGTGTGTCCATTGACTTATCACCTCTGCTCTCCCAAGACGAACCGCTGGTGAGGGACTCATTATCGCTGTTTTCAGATACCACGCCAGTGCCTGCCAAGGTGGGGGCAGCCACTGGGGTCTCAGTAGAGGAAGCAGGTTTCTTTGATGCCTGTTGTGCCAATCTTGTCCTCTTTGCATTCTCGTACTTTTTGGCAAATGTGAAAATTCGCCCTTGGGCATAATCCTCCTTGCCACGGGCGAATTTATATATTTAGCGATTTTTGATTTTCTCCTCTTGTTGTTTCAGACGGTCGTTAATTTCTTTCCGTAGCTTCCCAATTAAATCATTGGGTTCAAACGTGCAAAGCAGTTCATTTATGCCCTCTATTTCCTTCATTAGGGCTTCCCTGTCAATCACAGCGTATTTAACAAGTACCTGTATCACAATATATGTGTGTATATATATATATATCCAAGACGCTCGAAACGCGTTGGAACTTGAATGGCGAAAATACTGCTGTTGGGTGAAGGGTGTTTGCTGCACTGCCAAAGGGGAAATAAATATTTCAAACACCTATGCGTGTGGGCCTCCAATGTAGGTGCAACCTTTGTTGGATTTATGGCGGCCGGCACCAGGTCGCGGAGAGCCCCCCCCGCGGACGAGCGGGTCCGGTGTCATTACTCCTAATGACGCTTTTGGAGCAAGGTGTTTTCCCCCAAGGAGAAATACAGAGCATTGAACACTGCGAATCCCAGGAGCAACCCACTGTGGTGAATTGATCTAACGAGGAGGAATACAGCAGCCACGAACCTACTATAGGTGAGAGACATTGAGAAACTGCAAATACCAGACTGCAATAGTAAAGGGGCGGGACATACGAACAATATTAAACCGACCCCGTGGGCTGCCACTCCCATCTGCCATCTCCCAGGATGAAGAGCGCTAAGACGCTCGAAACGCGTTGGAACTTGAATGGCGAAAATACTGCTGTTGGGTGAAGGGTGTTTGCTGCACTGCCAAAGGGGAAATAAATGTTTCAAACACCTATGCGTGTGGGCCTCCAATGTAGGTGCAACCTTTGTTGGATTTATGGCGGCCGGCACCAGGTCGCGGAGAGCCCCCCCCGCGGACGAGCGGGTCCGGTGTCATTACTCCTAATGACGCTTTTGGAGCAAGGTGTTTTCCCCCAAGGAGAAATACAGAGCATTGAACACTGCGAATCCCAGGAGCAACCCACTGTGGTGAATTGATCTAACGAGGAGGAATACAGCAGCCACGAACCTACTATAGGTGAGAGACATTGAGAAACTGCAAATACCAGACTGCAATAGTAAAGGGGCGGGACATACGAACAATATTAAACCGACCCCGTGGGCTGCCACTCCCATCTGCCATCTCCCAGGATGAAGAGCGCTAAGACGCTCGAAACGCGTTGGAACTTGAATGGCAAAAATACTGCTGTTGGGTGAAGGGTGTTTGCTGCACTGCCAAAGGGGAAATAAATATTTCAAACACCTATGCGTGTGGGCCTCCAATGTAGGTGCAACCTTTGTTGGATTTATGGCGGCCGGCACCAGGTCGCGGAGAGCCCCCCCCGCGGACGAGCGGGTCCGGTGTCATTACTCCTAATGACGCTTTTGGAGCAAGGTGTTTTCCCCCAAGGAGAAATACAGAGCATTGAACACTGCGAATCCCAGGAGCAACCCACTGTGGTGAATTGATCTAACGAGGAGGAATACAGCAGCCACGAACCTACTATAGGTGAGAGACATTGAGAAACTGCAAATACCAGACTGCAATAGTAAAGGGGCGGGACATACGAACAATATTAAACCGACCCCGTGGGCTGCCACTCCCATCTGCCATCTCCCAGGATGAAGAGCGCTAAGACGCTCGAAACGCGTTGGAACTTGAATGGCGAAAATACTGCTGTTGGGTGAAGGGTGTTTGCTGCACTGCCAAAGGGGAAATAAATATTTCAAACACCTATGCGTGTGGGCCTCCGATGTAGGTGCAACCTTTGTTGGATTTATGGCGGCCGGCACCAGGTCGCGGAGAGCCCCCCCCGCGGACGAGCGGGTCCGGTGTCATTACTCCTAATGACGCTTTTGGAGCAAGGTGTTTTCCCCCAAGGAGAAATACAGAGCATTGAACACTGCGAATCCCAGGAGCAACCCACTGTGGTGAATTGATCTAACGAGGAGGAATACAGCAGCCACGAACCTACTATAGGTGAGAGACATTGAGAAACTGCAAATACCAGACTGCAATAGTAAAGGGGCGGGACATACGAACAATTTTAAACCGACCCCGTGGGCTGCCACTCCCATCTGCCATCTCCCAGGATGAAGAGCGCTAAGACGCTCGAAACGCGTTGGAACTTGAATGGCGAAAATACTGCTGTTGGGTGAAGGGTGTTTGCTGCACTGCCAAAGGGGAAATAAATATTTCAAACACCTATGCGTGTGGGCCTCCAATGTAGGTGCAACCTTTGTTGGATTTATGGCGGCCGGCACCAGGTCGCGGAGAGCCCCCCCCGCGGACGAGCGGGTCCGGTGTCATTACTCCTAATGACGCTTTTGGAGCAAGGTGTTTTCCCCCAAGGAGAAATACAGAGCATTGAACACTGCGAATCCCAGGAGCAACCCACTGTGATGAATTGATCTAACGAGGAGGAATACAGCAGCCACGAACCTACTATAGGTGAGAGACATTGAGAAACTGCAAATACCAGACTGCAATAGTAAAGGGGCGGGACATACGAACAATATTAAACCGACCCCGTGGGCTGCCACTCCCATCTGCCATCTCCCAGGATGAAGAGCGCTAAGACGCTCGAAACGCGTTGGAACTTGAATGGCGAAAATACTGCTGTTGGGTGAAGGGTGTTTGCTGCACTGCCAAAGGGGAAATAAATATTTCAAACACCTATGCGTGTGGGCCTCCAATGTAGGTGCAACCTTTGTTGGATTTATGGCGGCCGGCACCAGGTCGCGGAGAGCCCCCCCCGCGGACGAGCGGGTCTGGTGTCATTACTCCTAATGACGCTTTTGGAGCAAGGTGTTTTCCCCCAAGGAGAAATACAGAGCATTGAACACTGCGAATCCCAGGAGCAACCCACTGTGGTGAATTGATCTAACGAGGAGGAATACAGCAGCCACGAACCTACTATAGGTGAGAGACATTGAGAAACTGCAAATACCAGACTGCAATAGTAAAGGGGCGGGACATACGAACAATATTAAACCGACCCCGTGGGCTGCCACTCCCATCTGCCATCTCCCAGGATGAAGAGCGCTAAGACGCTCGAAACGCGTTGGAACTTGAATGGCGAAAATACTGCTGTTGGGTGAAGGGTGTTTGCTGCACTGCCAAAGGGGAAATAAATATTTCAAACACCTATGCGTGTGGGCCTCCAATGTAGGTGCAACCTTTGTTGGATTTATGGCGGCCGGCACCAGGTCGCGGAGAGCCCCCCCCGCGGACGAGCGGGTCCGGTGTCATTACTCCTAATGACGCTTTTGGAGCAAGGTGTTTTCCCCCAAGAAGAAATACAGAGCATTGAACACTGCGAATCCCAGGAGCAACCCACTGTGGTGAATTGATCTAACGAGGAGGAATACAGCAGCCACGAACCTACTATAGGTGAGAGACATTGAGAAACTGCAAATACCAGACTGCAATAGTAAAGGGGCGGGACATACGAACAATATTAAACCGACCCCGTGGGCTGCCACTCCCATCTGCCATCTCCCAGGATGAAGAGCGCTAAGACGCTCGAAACGCGTTGGAACTTGAATGGCGAAAATACTGCTGTTGGGTGAAGGGTGTTTGCTGCACTGCCAAAGGGGAAATAAATATTTCAAACACCTATGCGTGTGGGCCTCCAATGTAGGTGCAACCTTTGTTGGATTTATGGCGGCCGGCACCAGGTCGCGGAGAGCCCCCCCCGCGGACGAGCGGGTCCGGTGTCATTACTCCTAATGACGCTTTTGGAGCAAGGTGTTTTCCCCCAAGGAGAAATACAGAGCATTGAACACTGCGAATCCCACGAGCAACCCACTGTGGTGAATTGATCTAACGAGGAGGAATACAGCAGCCACGAACCTACTATAGGTGAGAGACATTGAGAAACTGCAAATACCAGACTGCAATAGTAAAGGGGCGGGACATACGAACAATATTAAACCGACCCCGTGGGCTGCCACTCCCATCTGCCATCTCCCAGGATGAAGAGCGCTAAGACGCTCGAAACGCGTTGGAACTTGAATGGCAAAAATACTGCTGTTGGGTGAAGGGTGTTTGCTGCACTGCCAAAGGGGAAATAAATATTTCAAACACCTATGCGTGTGGGCCTCCAATGTAGGTGCAACCTTTGTTGGATTTATGGCGGCCGGCACCAGGTCGCGGAGAGCCCCCCCCGCGGACGAGCGGGTCCGGTGTCATTACTCCTAATGACGCTTTTGGAGCAAGGTGTTTTCCCCCAAGGAGAAATACAGAGCATTGAACACTGCGAATCCCAGGAGCAACCCACTGTGGTGAATTGATCTAACGAGGAGGAATACAGCAGCCACGAACCTACTATAGGTGAGAGACATTGAGAAACTGCAAATACCAGACTGCAATAGTAAAGGGGCGGGACATACGAACAATTTTAAACCGACCCCGTGGGCTGCCACTCCCATCTGCCATCTCCCAGGATGAAGAGCGCTAAGACGCTCGAAACGCGTTGGAACTTGAATGGCGAAAATACTGCTGTTGGGTGAAGGGTGTTTGCTGCACTGCCAAAGGGGAAATAAATATTTCAAACACCTATGCGTGTGGGCCTCCAATGTAGGTGCAACCTTTGTTGGATTTATGGCGGCCGGCACCAGGTCGCGGAGAGCCCCCCCCGCGGACGAGCGGGTCCGGTGTCATTACTCCTAATGACGCTTTTGGAGCAAGGTGTTTTCCCCCAAGGAGAAATACAGAGCATTGAACACTGCGAATCCCAGGAGCAACCCACTGTGATGAATTGATCTAACGAGGAGGAATACAGCAGCCACGAACCTACTATAGGTGAGAGACATTGAGAAACTGCAAATACCAGACTGCAATAGTAAAGGGGCGGGACATACGAACAATATTAAACCGACCCCGTGGGCTGCCACTCCCATCTGCCATCTCCCAGGATGAAGAGCGCTAAGACGCTCGAAACGCGTTGGAACTTGAATGGCGAAAATACTGCTGTTGGGTGAAGGGTGTTTGCTGCACTGCCAAAGGGGAAATAAATATTTCAAACACCTATGCGTGTGGGCCTCCAATGTAGGTGCAACCTTTGTTGGATTTATGGCGGCCGGCACCAGGTCGCGGAGAGCCCCCCCCGCGGACGAGCGGGTCTGGTGTCATTACTCCTAATGACGCTTTTGGAGCAAGGTGTTTTCCCCCAAGGAGAAATACAGAGCATTGAACACTGCGAATCCCAGGAGCAACCCACTGTGGTGAATTGATCTAACGAGGAGGAATACAGCAGCCACGAACCTACTATAGGTGAGAGACATTGAGAAACTGCAAATACCAGACTGCAATAGTAAAGGGGCGGGACATACGAACAATATTAAACCGACCCCGTGGGCTGCCACTCCCATCTGCCATCTCCCAGGATGAAGAGCGCTAAGACGCTCGAAACGCGTTGGAACTTGAATGGCGAAAATACTGCTGTTGGGTGAAGGGTGTTTGCTGCACTGCCAAAGGGGAAATAAATATTTCAAACACCTATGCGTGTGGGCCTCCAATGTAGGTGCAACCTTTGTTGGATTTATGGTGGCCGGCACCAGGTCGCGGAGAGCCCCCCCCGCGGACGAGCGGGTCCGGTGTCATTACTCCTAATGACGCTTTTGGAGCAAGGTGTTTTCCCCCAAGAAGAAATACAGAGCATTGAACACTGCGAATCCCAGGAGCAACCCACTGTGGTGAATTGATCTAACGAGGAGGAATACAGCAGCCACGAACCTACTATAGGTGAGAGACATTGAGAAACTGCAAATACCAGACTGCAATAGTAAAGGGGCGGGACATACGAACAATATTAAACCGACCCCGTGGGCTGCCACTCCCATCTGCCATCTCCCAGGATGAAGAGCGCTAAGACGCTCGAAACGCGTTGGAACTTGAATGGCGAAAATACTGCTGTTGGGTGAAGGGTGTTTGCTGCACTGCCAAAGGGGAAATAAATATTTCAAACACCTATGCGTGTGGGCCTCCAATGTAGGTGCAACCTTTGTTGGATTTATGGCGGCCGGCACCAGGTCGCGGAGAGCCCCCCCCGCGGACGAGCGGGTCCGGTGTCATTACTCCTAATGACGCTTTTGGAGCAAGGTGTTTTCCCCCAAGGAGAAATACAGAGCATTGAACACTGCGAATCCCACGAGCAACCCACTGTGGTGAATTGATCTAACGAGGAGGAATACAGCAGCCACGAACCTACTATAGGTGAGAGACATTGAGAAACTGCAAATACCAGACTGCAATAGTAAAGGGGCGGGACATACGAACAATATTAAACCGACCCCGTGGGCTGCCACTCCCATCTGCCATCTCCCAGGATGAAGAGCGCTAAGACGCTCGAAACGCGTTGGAACTTGAATGGCAAAAATACTGCTGTTGGGTGAAGGGTGTTTGCTGCACTGCCAAAGGGGAAATAAATATTTCAAACACCTATGCGTGTGGGCCTCCAATGTAGGTGCAACCTTTGTTGGATTTATGGCGGCCGGCACCAGGTCGCGGAGAGCCCCCCCCGCGGACGAGCGGGTCCGGTGTCATTACTCCTAATGACGCTTTTGGAGCAAGGTGTTTTCCCCCAAGGAGAAATACAGAGCATTGAACACTGCGAATCCCAGGAGCAACCCACTGTGGTGAATTGATCTAACGAGGAGGAATACAGCAGCCACAAACCTACTATAGGTGAGAGACATTGAGAAACTGCAAATACCAGACTGCAATAGTAAAGGGGCGGGACATACGAACAATATTAAACCGACCCCGTGGGCTGCCACTCCCATCTGCCATCTCCCAGGATGAAGAGCGCTAAGACGCTCGAAACGCGTTGGAACTTGAATGGCGAAAATACTGCTGTTGGGTGAAGGGTGTTTGCTGCACTGCCAAAGGGGAAATAAATATTTCAAACACCTATGCGTGTGGGCCTCCGATGTAGGTGCAACCTTTGTTGGATTTATGGCGGCCGGCACCAGGTCGCGGAGAGCCCCCCCCCGCGGACGAGCGGGTCCGGTGTCATTACTCCTAATGACGCTTTTGGAGCAAGGTGTTTTCCCCCAAGGAGAAATACAGAGCATTGAACACTGCGAATCCCAGGAGCAACCCACTGTGGTGAATTGATCTAACGAGGAGGAATACAGCAGCCACGAACCTACTATAGGTGAGAGACATTGAGAAACTGCAAATACCAGACTGCAATAGTAAAGGGGCGGGACATACGAACAATATTAAACCGTCCCCGTGGGCTGCCACTCCCATCTGCCATCTCCCAGGATGAAGAGCGCTAAGACGCTAGAAACGCGTTGGAACTTGAATGGCGAAAATACTGCTGTTGGGTGAAGGGTGTTTGCTGCACTGCCAAAGGGGAAATAAATATTTCAAACACCTATGCGTGTGGGCCTCCAATGTAGGTGCAACCTTTTTTGGATTTATGGCGGCCGGCACCAGGTCGCGGAGAGCCCCCCCGCGGACGAGCGGGTCCGGTGTCATTACTCCTAATGACGCTTTTGGAGCAAGGTGTTTTCCCCCAAGGAGAAATACAGAGCATTGAACACTGCGAATCCCAGGAGCAACCCACTGTGGTGAATTGATCTAACGAGGAGGAATACAGCAGCCACGAACCTACTATAGGTGAGAGACATTGAGAAACTGCAAATACCAGACTGCAATAGTAAAGGGGCGGGACATACGAACAATATTAAACCGACCCCGTGGGCTGCCACTCCCAACTGCCATCTCCCAGGATGAAGAGCGCTAAGACGCTCGAAACGCGTTGGAACTTGAATGGCGAAAATACTGCTGTTGGGTGAAGGGTGTTTGCTGCACTGCCAAAGGGGAAATAAATATTTCAAACACCTATGCGTGTGGGCCTCCAATGTAGGTGCAACCTTTGTTGGATTTATGGCGGCCGGCACCAGGTCGCGGAGAGCCCCCCCCCCGCGGACGAGCGGGTCCGGTGTCATTACTCCTAATGACGCTTTTGGAGCAAGGTGTTTTCCCCCAAGGAGAAATACAGAGCATTGAACACTGCGAATCCCAGGAGCAACCCACTGTGGTGAATTGATCTAACGAGGAGGAATACAGCAGCCACGAACCTACTATAGGTGAGAGACATTGAGAAACTGCAAATACCAGACTGCAATAGTAAAGGGGCGGGACATACGAACAATATTAAACCGACCCCGTGGGCTGCCACTCCCATCTGCCATCTCCCAGGATGAAGAGCGCTAAGACGCTTGAAACACGTTGGAACTTGAATGGCGAAAATACTGCTGTTGGGTGAAGGGTGTTTGCTGCACTGCCAAAGGGGAAATAAATATTTCAAACACCTATGCGTGTGGGCCTCCAATGTAGGTGCAACCTTTGTTGGATTTATGGCGGCCGGCACCAGGTCGCGGAGAGCCCCCCCCGCGGACGAGCGGGTCCGGTGTCATTACTCCTAATGACGCTTTTGGAGCAAGGTGTTTTCCCCCAAGGAGAAATACAGAGCATTGAACACTGCGAATCCCAGGAGCAACCCACTGTGGTGAATTGATCTAACGAGGAGGAATACAGCAGCCAAGAACCTACTATAGGTGAGAGACATTGAGAAACTGCAAATACCAGACTGCAATAGTAAAGGGGCGGGACATACGAACAATATTAAACCGACCCCGTGGGCTGCCACTCCCATCTGCCATCTCCCAGGATGAAGAGCGCTAAGACGCTCAAAACGCGTTGGAACTTGAATGGCGAAAATACTGCTGTGGGGTGAAGGGTGTTAGCTGCACTGCCAAAGGGGAAATAAATATTTCAAACACCTATGCGTGTGGGCCTCCAATGTAGGTGCAACCTTTGTTGGATTTATGGCGGCCGGCACCAGGTCGCGGAGAGCCCCCCCCGCGGACGAGCGGGTCCGGTGTCATTACTCCTAATGACGCTTTTGGAGCAAGGTGTTTTCCCCCAAGGAGAAATACAGAGCATTGAACACTGTGAATCCCAGGAGCAACCCACTGTGGTGAATTGATCTAACGAGGAGGAATACAGCAGCCACGAACCTACTATAGGTGAGAGACATTGAGAAACTGCAAATACCAGACTGCAATAGTAAAGGGGCGGGACATACGAACAATATTAAACCGACCCCGTGGGCTGCCACTCCCATCTGCCATCTCCCAGGATGAAGAGCGCTAAGACGCTCGAAACACGTTGGAACTTGAATGGCGAAAATACTGCTGTTGGGTGAAGGGTGTTTGCTGCACTGCCAAAGGGGAAATAAATATTTCAAACACCTATGCGTGTGGGCCTCCAATGTAGGTGCAACCTTTGTTGGATTTATGGCGGCCGGCACCAGGTCGCGGAGAGCCCCCCCCGCGGACGAGCGGGTCCGGTGTCATTACTCCTAATGACGCTTTTGGAGCAAGGTGTTTTCCCCCAAGGAGAAATACAGAGCATTGAACACTGCGAATCCCAGGAGCAACCCACTGTGGTGAATTGATCTAACGAGGAGGAATACAGCAGCCACGAACCTACTATAGGTGAGAGACATTGAGAAACTGCAAATACCAGACTGCAATAGTAAAGGGGCGGGACATACGAACAATATTAAACCGACCCCGTGGGCTGCCACTCCCATCTGCCATCTCCCAGGATGAAGAGCGCTAAGACGCTCGAAACGCGTTGGAACTTGAATGGCGAAAATACTGCTGTTGGGTGAAGGGTGTTTGCTGCACTGCCAAAGGGGAAATAAATATTTCAAACACCTATGCGTGTGGGCCTCCGATGTAGGTGCAACCTTTGTTGGATTTATGGCGGCCGGCACCAGGTCGCGGAGAGCCCCCCCCGCGGACGAGCGGGTCCGGTGTCATTACTCCTAATGACGCTTTTGGAGCAAGGTGTTTTCCCCCAAGGAGAAATACAGAGCATTGAACACTGCGAATCCCAGGAGCAACCCACTGTGGTGAATTGATCTAACGAGGAGGAATACAGCAGCCACGAACCTACTATAGGTGAGAGACATTGAGAAACTGCAAATACCAGACTGCAATAGTAAAGGGGCGGGACATACGAACAATATTAAACCGACCCCGTGGGCTGCCACTCCCATCTGCCATCTCCCAGGATGAAGAGTGCTAAGACGCTCGAAACGCGTTGGAACTTGAATGGCGAAAATACTGCTGTTGGGTGAAGGGTGTTTGCTGCACTGCCAAAGGGGAAATAAATATTTCAAACACCTATGCGTGTGGGCCTCCAATGTAGGTGCAACCTTTTTTGGATTTATGGCGGCCGGCACCAGGTCGCGGAGAGCCCCCCCCGCGGACGAGCGGGTCCGGTGTCATTACTCCTAATGACGCTTTTGGAGCAAGGTGTTTTCCCCCAAGGAGAAATACAGAGCATTGAACACTGCGAATCCCAGGAGCAACCCACTGTGGTGAATTGATCTAACGAGGAGGAATACAGCAGCCACGAACCTACTATAGGTGAGAGACATTGAGAAACAGCAAATAACAGACTGCAATAGTAAAGGGGCGGGACATACGAACAATATTAAACCGACCCCGTGGGCTGCCACTCCCATCTGCCATCTCCCAGGATGAAGAGTGCTAAGACGCTCGAAACGCGTTGGAACTTGAATGGCGAAAATACTGCTGTTGGGTGAAGGGTGTTTGCTGCACTGCCAAAGGGGAAATAAGTATTTCAATCACCTATGCGTGTGGGCCTCCAATGTAGGTGCAACCTTTGTTGGATTTATGGCGGCCGGCACCAGGTCGCGGAGAGCCCCCCCCGCGGACGAGCGGGTCCGGTGTCATTACTCCTAATGACGCTTTTGGAGCAAGGTGTTTTCCCCCAAGGAGAAATACAGAGCATTGAACACTGCGAATCCCAGGAGCAACCCACTGTGGTGAATTGATCTAACGAGGAGGAATACAGCAGCCACGAACCTACTATAGGTGAGAGACATTGAGAAACTGCAAATACCAGACTGCAATAGTAAAGGGGCGGGACATACGAACAATATTAAACCGACCCCGTGGGCTGCCACTCCCATCTGCCATCTCCCAGGATGAAGAGCGCTAAGACGCTCGAAACGCGTTGGAACTTGAATGGCGAAAATACTGCTGTTGGGTGAAGGGTGTTTGCTGCACTGCCAAAGGGGAAATAAATATTTCAAACACCTATGCGTGTGGGCCTCCAATGTAGGTGCAACCTTTGTTGGATTTATGGCGGCCGGCACCAGGTCGCGGAGAGCGCCCCCCGCGGACGAGCGGGTCCGGTGTCATTACTCCTAATGACGCTTTTGGAGCAAGGTGTTTTCCCCCAAGGAGAAATACAGAGCATTGAACACTGCGAATCCCAGGAGCAACCCACTGTGGTGAATTGATCTAACGAGGAGGAATACAGCAGCCACGAACCTACTATAGGTGAGAGACATTGAGAAACTGCAAATACCAGACTGCAATAGTAAAGGGGCGGGACATACGAACAATATTAAACCGACCCCGTGGGCTGCCACTCCCATCTGCCATCTCCCAGGATGAAGAGCGCTAAGACGCTCGAAACGCGTTGGAACTTGAATGGCGAAAATACTGCTGTTGGGTGAAGGGTGTTTGCTGCACTGCCAAAGGGGAAATAAATATTTCAAACACCTATGCGTGTGGGCCTCCAATGTAGGTGCAACCTTTGTTGGATTTATGGCGGCCGGCACCAGGTCGCGGAGAGCCCCCCCCGCGGACGAGCGGGTCCGGTGTCATTACTCCTAATGACGCTTTTGGAGCAAGGTGTTTTCCCCCAAGGAGAAATACAGAGCATTGAACACTGCGAATCCCACGAGCAACCCACTGTGGTGAATTGATCTAACGAGGAGGAATACAGCAGCCACGAACCTACTATAGGTGAGAGACATTGAGAAACTGCAAATACCAGACTGCAATAGTAAAGGGGCGGGACATACGAACAATATTAAACCGACCCCGTGGGCTGCCACTCCCATCTGCCATCTCCCAGGATGAAGAGCGCTAAGACGCTCGAAACGCGTTGGAACTTGAATGGCAAAAATACTGCTGTTGGGTGAAGGGTGTTTGCTGCACTGCCAAAGGGGAAATAAATATTTCAAACACCTATGCGTGTGGGCCTCCAATGTAGGTGCAACCTTTGTTGGATTTATGGCGGCCGGCACCAGGTCGCGGAGAGCCCCCCCCGCGGACGAGCGGGTCCGGTGTCATTACTCCTAATGACGCTTTTGGAGCAAGGTGTTTTCCCCCAAGGAGAAATACAGAGCATTGAACACTGCGAATCCCAGGAGCAACCCACTGTGGTGAATTGATCTAACGAGGAGGAATACAGCAGCCACGAACCTACTATAGGTGAGAGACATTGAGAAACTGCAAATACCAGACTGCAATAGTAAAGGGGCGGGACATACGAACAATTTTAAACCGACCCCGTGGGCTGCCACTCCCATCTGCCATCTCCCAGGATGAAGAGCGCTAAGACGCTCGAAACGCGTTGGAACTTGAATGGCGAAAATACTGCTGTTGGGTGAAGGGTGTTTGCTGCACTGCCAAAGGGGAAATAAATATTTCAAACACCTATGCGTGTGGGCCTCCAATGTAGGTGCAACCTTTGTTGGATTTATGGCGGCCGGCACCAGGTCGCGGAGAGCCCCCCCCGCGGACGAGCGGGTCCGGTGTCATTACTCCTAATGACGCTTTTGGAGCAAGGTGTTTTCCCCCAAGGAGAAATACAGAGCATTGAACACTGCGAATCCCAGGAGCAACCCACTGTGATGAATTGATCTAACGAGGAGGAATACAGCAGCCACGAACCTACTATAGGTGAGAGACATTGAGAAACTGCAAATACCAGACTGCAATAGTAAAGGGGCGGGACATACGAACAATATTAAACCGACCCCGTGGGCTGCCACTCCCATCTGCCATCTCCCAGGATGAAGAGCGCTAAGACGCTCGAAACGCGTTGGAACTTGAATGGCGAAAATACTGCTGTTGGGTGAAGGGTGTTTGCTGCACTGCCAAAGGGGAAATAAATATTTCAAACACCTATGCGTGTGGGCCTCCAATGTAGGTGCAACCTTTGTTGGATTTATGGCGGCCGGCACCAGGTCGCGGAGAGCCCCCCCCGCGGACGAGCGGGTCTGGTGTCATTACTCCTAATGACGCTTTTGGAGCAAGGTGTTTTCCCCCAAGGAGAAATACAGAGCATTGAACACTGCGAATCCCAGGAGCAACCCACTGTGGTGAATTGATCTAACGAGGAGGAATACAGCAGCCACGAACCTACTATAGGTGAGAGACATTGAGAAACTGCAAATACCAGACTGCAATAGTAAAGGGGCGGGACATACGAACAATATTAAACCGACCCCGTGGGCTGCCACTCCCATCTGCCATCTCCCAGGATGAAGAGCGCTAAGACGCTCGAAACGCGTTGGAACTTGAATGGCGAAAATACTGCTGTTGGGTGAAGGGTGTTTGCTGCACTGCCAAAGGGGAAATAAATATTTCAAACACCTATGCGTGTGGGCCTCCAATGTAGGTGCAACCTTTGTTGGATTTATGGTGGCCGGCACCAGGTCGCGGAGAGCCCCCCCCGCGGACGAGCGGGTCCGGTGTCATTATTCCTAATGACGCTTTTGGAGCAAGGTGTTTTCCCCCAAGAAGAAATACAGAGCATTGAACACTGCGAATCCCAGGAGCAACCCACTGTGGTGAATTGATCTAACGAGGAGGAATACAGCAGCCACGAACCTACTATAGGTGAGAGACATTGAGAAACTGCAAATACCAGACTGCAATAGTAAAGGGGCGGGACATACGAACAATATTAAACCGACCCCGTGGGCTGCCACTCCCATCTGCCATCTCCCAGGATGAAGAGCGCTAAGACGCTCGAAACGCGTTGGAACTTGAATGGCGAAAATACTGCTGTGGGGTGAAGGGTGTTAGCTGCACTGCCAAAGGGGAAATAAATATTTCAAACACCTATGCGTGTGGGCCTCCAATGTAGGTGCAACCTTTGTTGGATTTATGGCGGCCGGCACCAGGTCGCGGAGAGCCCCCCCCGCGGACGAGCGGGTCCGGTGTCATTACTCCTAATGACGCTTTTGGAGCAAGGTGTTTTCCCCCAAGGAGAAATACAGAGCATTGAACACTGTGAATCCCAGGAGCAACCCACTGTGGTGAATTGATCTAACGAGGAGGAATACAGCAGCCACGAACCTACTATAGGTGAGAGACATTGAGAAACTGCAAATACCAGACTGCAATAGTAAAGGGGCGGGACATACGAACAATATTAAACCGACCCCGTGGGCTGCCACTCCCATCTGCCATCTCCCAGGATGAAGAGCGCTAAGACGCTCGAAACACGTTGGAACTTGAATGGCGAAAATACTGCTGTTGGGTGAAGGGTGTTTGCTGCACTGCCAAAGGGGAAATAAATATTTCAAACACCTATGCGTGTGGGCCTCCAATGTAGGTGCAACCTTTGTTGGATTTATGGCGGCCGGCACCAGGTCGCGGAGAGCCCCCCCCGCGGACGAGCGGGTCCGGTGTCATTACTCCTAATGACGCTTTTGGAGCAAGGTGTTTTCCCCCAAGGAGAAATACAGAGCATTGAACACTGCGAATCCCAGGAGCAACCCACTGTGGTGAATTGATCTAACGAGGAGGAATACAGCAGCCACGAACCTACTATAGGTGAGAGACATTGAGAAACTGCAAATACCAGACTGCAATAGTAAAGGGGCGGGACATACGAACAATATTAAACCGACCCCGTGGGCTGCCACTCCCATCTGCCATCTCCCAGGATGAAGAGCGCTAAGACGCTCGAAACGCGTTGGAACTTGAATGGCGAAAATACTGCTGTTGGGTGAAGGGTGTTTGCTGCACTGCCAAAGGGGAAATAAATATTTCAAACACCTATGCGTGTGGGCCTCCGATGTAGGTGCAACCTTTGTTGGATTTATGGCGGCCGGCACCAGGTCGCGGAGAGCCCCCCCCGCGGACGAGCGGGTCCGGTGTCATTACTCCTAATGACGCTTTTGGAGCAAGGTGTTTTCCCCCAAGGAGAAATACAGAGCATTGAACACTGCGAATCCCAGGAGCAACCCACTGTGGTGAATTGATCTAACGAGGAGGAATACAGCAGCCACGAACCTACTATAGGTGAGAGACATTGAGAAACTGCAAATACCAGACTGCAATAGTAAAGGGGCGGGACATACGAACAATATTAAACCGACCCCGTGGGCTGCCACTCCCATCTGCCATCTCCCAGGATGAAGAGTGCTAAGACGCTCGAAACGCGTTGGAACTTGAATGGCGAAAATACTGCTGTTGGGTGAAGGGTGTTTGCTGCACTGCCAAAGGGGAAATAAATATTTCAAACACCTATGCGTGTGGGCCTCCAATGTAGGTGCAACCTTTTTTGGATTTATGGCGGCCGGCACCAGGTCGCGGAGAGCCCCCCCCGCGGACGAGCGGGTCCGGTGTCATTACTCCTAATGACGCTTTTGGAGCAAGGTGTTTTCCCCCAAGGAGAAATACAGAGCATTGAACACTGCGAATCCCAGGAGCAACCCACTGTGGTGAATTGATCTAACGAGGAGGAATACAGCAGCCACGAACCTACTATAGGTGAGAGACATTGAGAAACAGCAAATAACAGACTGCAATAGTAAAGGGGCGGGACATACGAACAATATTAAACCGACCCCGTGGGCTGCCACTCCCATCTGCCATCTCCCAGGATGAAGAGTGCTAAGACGCTCGAAACGCGTTGGAACTTGAATGGCGAAAATACTGCTGTTGGGTGAAGGGTGTTTGCTGCACTGCCAAAGGGGAAATAAGTATTTCAATCACCTATGCGTGTGGGCCTCCAATGTAGGTGCAACCTTTGTTGGATTTATGGCGGCCGGCACCAGGTCGCGGAGAGCCCCCCCCGCGGACGAGCGGGTCCGGTGTCATTACTCCTAATGACGCTTTTGGAGCAAGGTGTTTTCCCCCAAGGAGAAATACAGAGCATTGAACACTGCGAATCCCAGGAGCAACCCACTGTGGTGAATTGATCTAACGAGGAGGAATACAGCAGCCACGAACCTACTATAGGTGAGAGACATTGAGAAACTGCAAATACCAGACTGCAATAGTAAAGGGGCGGGACATACGAACAATATTAAACCGACCCCGTGGGCTGCCACTCCCATCTGCCATCTCCCAGGATGAAGAGCGCTAAGACGCTCGAAACGCGTTGGAACTTGAATGGCGAAAATACTGCTGTTGGGTGAAGGGTGTTTGCTGCACTGCCAAAGGGGAAATAAATATTTCAAACACCTATGCGTGTGGGCCTCCAATGTAGGTGCAACCTTTGTTGGATTTATGGCGGCCGGCACCAGGTCGCGGAGAGCGCCCCCCGCGGACGAGCGGGTCCGGTGTCATTACTCCTAATGACGCTTTTGGAGCAAGGTGTTTTCCCCCAAGGAGAAATACAGAGCATTGAACACTGCGAATCCCAGGAGCAACCCACTGTGGTGAATTGATCTAACGAGGAGGAATACAGCAGCCACGAACCTACTATAGGTGAGAGACATTGAGAAACTGCAAATACCAGACTGCAATAGTAAAGGGGCGGGACATACGAACAATATTAAACCGACCCCGTGGGCTGCCACTCCCATCTGCCATCTCCCAGGATGAAGAGCGCTAAGACGCTCGAAACGCGTTGGAACTTGAATGGCGAAAATACTGCTGTTGGGTGAAGGGTGTTTGCTGCACTGCCAAAGGGGAAATAAATATTTCAAACACCTATGCGTGTGGGCCTCCAATGTAGGTGCAACCTTTGTTGGATTTATGGCGGCCGGCACCAGGTCGCGGAGAGCCCCCCCCGCGGACGAGCGGGTCCGGTGTCATTACTCCTAATGACGCTTTTGGAGCAAGGTGTTTTCCCCCAAGGAGAAATACAGAGCATTGAACACTGCGAATCCCACGAGCAACCCACTGTGGTGAATTGATCTAACGAGGAGGAATACAGCAGCCACGAACCTACTATAGGTGAGAGACATTGAGAAACTGCAAATACCAGACTGCAATAGTAAAGGGGCGGGACATACGAACAATATTAAACCGACCCCGTGGGCTGCCACTCCCATCTGCCATCTCCCAGGATGAAGAGCGCTAAGACGCTCGAAACGCGTTGGAACTTGAATGGCAAAAATACTGCTGTTGGGTGAAGGGTGTTTGCTGCACTGCCAAAGGGGAAATAAATATTTCAAACACCTATGCGTGTGGGCCTCCAATGTAGGTGCAACCTTTGTTGGATTTATGGCGGCCGGCACCAGGTCGCGGAGAGCCCCCCCCGCGGACGAGCGGGTCCGGTGTCATTACTCCTAATGACGCTTTTGGAGCAAGGTGTTTTCCCCCAAGGAGAAATACAGAGCATTGAACACTGCGAATCCCAGGAGCAACCCACTGTGGTGAATTGATCTAACGAGGAGGAATACAGCAGCCACGAACCTACTATAGGTGAGAGACATTGAGAAACTGCAAATACCAGACTGCAATAGTAAAGGGGCGGGACATACGAACAATTTTAAACCGACCCCGTGGGCTGCCACTCCCATCTGCCATCTCCCAGGATGAAGAGCGCTAAGACGCTCGAAACGCGTTGGAACTTGAATGGCGAAAATACTGCTGTTGGGTGAAGGGTGTTTGCTGCACTGCCAAAGGGGAAATAAATATTTCAAACACCTATGCGTGTGGGCCTCCAATGTAGGTGCAACCTTTGTTGGATTTATGGCGGCCGGCACCAGGTCGCGGAGAGCCCCCCCCGCGGACGAGCGGGTCCGGTGTCATTACTCCTAATGACGCTTTTGGAGCAAGGTGTTTTCCCCCAAGGAGAAATACAGAGCATTGAACACTGCGAATCCCAGGAGCAACCCACTGTGATGAATTGATCTAACGAGGAGGAATACAGCAGCCACGAACCTACTATAGGTGAGAGACATTGAGAAACTGCAAATACCAGACTGCAATAGTAAAGGGGCGGGACATACGAACAATATTAAACCGACCCCGTGGGCTGCCACTCCCATCTGCCATCTCCCAGGATGAAGAGCGCTAAGACGCTCGAAACGCGTTGGAACTTGAATGGCGAAAATACTGCTGTTGGGTGAAGGGTGTTTGCTGCACTGCCAAAGGGGAAATAAATATTTCAAACACCTATGCGTGTGGGCCTCCAATGTAGGTGCAACCTTTGTTGGATTTATGGCGGCCGGCACCAGGTCGCGGAGAGCCCCCCCCGCGGACGAGCGGGTCTGGTGTCATTACTCCTAATGACGCTTTTGGAGCAAGGTGTTTTCCCCCAAGGAGAAATACAGAGCATTGAACACTGCGAATCCCAGGAGCAACCCACTGTGGTGAATTGATCTAACGAGGAGGAATACAGCAGCCACGAACCTACTATAGGTGAGAGACATTGAGAAACTGCAAATACCAGACTGCAATAGTAAAGGGGCGGGACATACGAACAATATTAAACCGACCCCGTGGGCTGCCACTCCCATCTGCCATCTCCCAGGATGAAGAGCGCTAAGACGCTCGAAACGCGTTGGAACTTGAATGGCGAAAATACTGCTGTTGGGTGAAGGGTGTTTGCTGCACTGCCAAAGGGGAAATAAATATTTCAAACACCTATGCGTGTGGGCCTCCAATGTAGGTGCAACCTTTGTTGGATTTATGGTGGCCGGCACCAGGTCGCGGAGAGCCCCCCCCGCGGACGAGCGGGTCCGGTGTCATTACTCCTAATGACGCTTTTGGAGCAAGGTGTTTTCCCCCAAGAAGAAATACAGAGCATTGAACACTGCGAATCCCAGGAGCAACCCACTGTGGTGAATTGATCTAACGAGGAGGAATACAGCAGCCACGAACCTACTATAGGTGAGAGACATTGAGAAACTGCAAATACCAGACTGCAATAGTAAAGGGGCGGGACATACGAACAATATTAAACCGACCCCGTGGGCTGCCACTCCCATCTGCCATCTCCCAGGATGAAGAGCGCTAAGACGCTCGAAACGCGTTGGAACTTGAATGGCGAAAATACTGCTGTTGGGTGAAGGGTGTTTGCTGCACTGCCAAAGGGGAAATAAATATTTCAAACACCTATGCGTGTGGGCCTCCAATGTAGGTGCAACCTTTGTTGGATTTATGGCGGCCGGCACCAGGTCGCGGAGAGCCCCCCCCGCGGACGAGCGGGTCCGGTGTCATTACTCCTAATGACGCTTTTGGAGCAAGGTGTTTTCCCCCAAGGAGAAATACAGAGCATTGAACACTGCGAATCCCACGAGCAACCCACTGTGGTGAATTGATCTAACGAGGAGGAATACAGCAGCCACGAACCTACTATAGGTGAGAGACATTGAGAAACTGCAAATACCAGACTGCAATAGTAAAGGGGCGGGACATACGAACAATATTAAACCGACCCCGTGGGCTGCCACTCCCATCTGCCATCTCCCAGGATGAAGAGCGCTAAGACGCTCGAAACGCGTTGGAACTTGAATGGCAAAAATACTGCTGTTGGGTGAAGGGTGTTTGCTGCACTGCCAAAGGGGAAATAAATATTTCAAACACCTATGCGTGTGGGCCTCCAATGTAGGTGCAACCTTTGTTGGATTTATGGCGGCCGGCACCAGGTCGCGGAGAGCCCCCCCCGCGGACGAGCGGGTCCGGTGTCATTACTCCTAATGACGCTTTTGGAGCAAGGTGTTTTCCCCCAAGGAGAAATACAGAGCATTGAACACTGCGAATCCCAGGAGCAACCCACTGTGGTGAATTGATCTAACGAGGAGGAATACAGCAGCCACAAACCTACTATAGGTGAGAGACATTGAGAAACTGCAAATACCAGACTGCAATAGTAAAGGGGCGGGACATACGAACAATATTAAACCGACCCCGTGGGCTGCCACTCCCATCTGCCATCTCCCAGGATGAAGAGCGCTAAGACGCTCGAAACGCGTTGGAACTTGAATGGCGAAAATACTGCTGTTGGGTGAAGGGTGTTTGCTGCACTGCCAAAGGGGAAATAAATATTTCAAACACCTATGCGTGTGGGCCTCCGATGTAGGTGCAACCTTTGTTGGATTTATGGCGGCCGGCACCAGGTCGCGGAGAGCCCCCCCCCGCGGACGAGCGGGTCCGGTGTCATTACTCCTAATGACGCTTTTGGAGCAAGGTGTTTTCCCCCAAGGAGAAATACAGAGCATTGAACACTGCGAATCCCAGGAGCAACCCACTGTGGTGAATTGATCTAACGAGGAGGAATACAGCAGCCACGAACCTACTATAGGTGAGAGACATTGAGAAACTGCAAATACCAGACTGCAATAGTAAAGGGGCGGGACATACGAACAATATTAAACCGTCCCCGTGGGCTGCCACTCCCATCTGCCATCTCCCAGGATGAAGAGCGCTAAGACGCTAGAAACGCGTTGGAACTTGAATGGCGAAAATACTGCTGTTGGGTGAAGGGTGTTTGCTGCACTGCCAAAGGGGAAATAAATATTTCAAACACCTATGCGTGTGGGCCTCCAATGTAGGTGCAACCTTTTTTGGATTTATGGCGGCCGGCACCAGGTCGCGGAGAGCCCCCCCGCGGACGAGCGGGTCCGGTGTCATTACTCCTAATGACGCTTTTGGAGCAAGGTGTTTTCCCCCAAGGAGAAATACAGAGCATTGAACACTGCGAATCCCAGGAGCAACCCACTGTGGTGAATTGATCTAACGAGGAGGAATACAGCAGCCACGAACCTACTATAGGTGAGAGACATTGAGAAACTGCAAATACCAGACTGCAATAGTAAAGGGGCGGGACATACGAACAATATTAAACCGACCCCGTGGGCTGCCACTCCCAACTGCCATCTCCCAGGATGAAGAGCGCTAAGACGCTCGAAACGCGTTGGAACTTGAATGGCGAAAATACTGCTGTTGGGTGAAGGGTGTTTGCTGCACTGCCAAAGGGGAAATAAATATTTCAAACACCTATGCGTGTGGGCCTCCAATGTAGGTGCAACCTTTGTTGGATTTATGGCGGCCGGCACCAGGTCGCGGAGAGCCCCCCCCCCGCGGACGAGCGGGTCCGGTGTCATTACTCCTAATGACGCTTTTGGAGCAAGGTGTTTTCCCCCAAGGAGAAATACAGAGCATTGAACACTGCGAATCCCAGGAGCAACCCACTGTGGTGAATTGATCTAACGAGGAGGAATACAGCAGCCACGAACCTACTATAGGTGAGAGACATTGAGAAACTGCAAATACCAGACTGCAATAGTAAAGGGGCGGGACATACGAACAATATTAAACCGACCCCGTGGGCTGCCACTCCCATCTGCCATCTCCCAGGATGAAGAGCGCTAAGACGCTTGAAACACGTTGGAACTTGAATGGCGAAAATACTGCTGTTGGGTGAAGGGTGTTTGCTGCACTGCCAAAGGGGAAATAAATATTTCAAACACCTATGCGTGTGGGCCTCCAATGTAGGTGCAACCTTTGTTGGATTTATGGCGGCCGGCACCAGGTCGCGGAGAGCCCCCCCCGCGGACGAGCGGGTCCGGTGTCATTACTCCTAATGACGCTTTTGGAGCAAGGTGTTTTCCCCCAAGGAGAAATACAGAGCATTGAACACTGCGAATCCCAGGAGCAACCCACTGTGGTGAATTGATCTAACGAGGAGGAATACAGCAGCCAAGAACCTACTATAGGTGAGAGACATTGAGAAACTGCAAATACCAGACTGCAATAGTAAAGGGGCGGGACATACGAACAATATTAAACCGACCCCGTGGGCTGCCACTCCCATCTGCCATCTCCCAGGATGAAGAGCGCTAAGACGCTCAAAACGCGTTGGAACTTGAATGGCGAAAATACTGCTGTGGGGTGAAGGGTGTTAGCTGCACTGCCAAAGGGGAAATAAATATTTCAAACACCTATGCGTGTGGGCCTCCAATGTAGGTGCAACCTTTGTTGGATTTATGGCGGCCGGCACCAGGTCGCGGAGAGCCCCCCCCGCGGACGAGCGGGTCCGGTGTCATTACTCCTAATGACGCTTTTGGAGCAAGGTGTTTTCCCCCAAGGAGAAATACAGAGCATTGAACACTGTGAATCCCAGGAGCAACCCACTGTGGTGAATTGATCTAACGAGGAGGAATACAGCAGCCACGAACCTACTATAGGTGAGAGACATTGAGAAACTGCAAATACCAGACTGCAATAGTAAAGGGGCGGGACATACGAACAATATTAAACCGACCCCGTGGGCTGCCACTCCCATCTGCCATCTCCCAGGATGAAGAGCGCTAAGACGCTCGAAACACGTTGGAACTTGAATGGCGAAAATACTGCTGTTGGGTGAAGGGTGTTTGCTGCACTGCCAAAGGGGAAATAAATATTTCAAACACCTATGCGTGTGGGCCTCCAATGTAGGTGCAACCTTTGTTGGATTTATGGCGGCCGGCACCAGGTCGCGGAGAGCCCCCCCCGCGGACGAGCGGGTCCGGTGTCATTACTCCTAATGACGCTTTTGGAGCAAGGTGTTTTCCCCCAAGGAGAAATACAGAGCATTGAACACTGCGAATCCCAGGAGCAACCCACTGTGGTGAATTGATCTAACGAGGAGGAATACAGCAGCCACGAACCTACTATAGGTGAGAGACATTGAGAAACTGCAAATACCAGACTGCAATAGTAAAGGGGCGGGACATACGAACAATATTAAACCGACCCCGTGGGCTGCCACTCCCATCTGCCATCTCCCAGGATGAAGAGCGCTAAGACGCTCGAAACGCGTTGGAACTTGAATGGCGAAAATACTGCTGTTGGGTGAAGGGTGTTTGCTGCACTGCCAAAGGGGAAATAAATATTTCAAACACCTATGCGTGTGGGCCTCCGATGTAGGTGCAACCTTTGTTGGATTTATGGCGGCCGGCACCAGGTCGCGGAGAGCCCCCCCCGCGGACGAGCGGGTCCGGTGTCATTACTCCTAATGACGCTTTTGGAGCAAGGTGTTTTCCCCCAAGGAGAAATACAGAGCATTGAACACTGCGAATCCCAGGAGCAACCCACTGTGGTGAATTGATCTAACGAGGAGGAATACAGCAGCCACGAACCTACTATAGGTGAGAGACATTGAGAAACTGCAAATACCAGACTGCAATAGTAAAGGGGCGGGACATACGAACAATATTAAACCGACCCCGTGGGCTGCCACTCCCATCTGCCATCTCCCAGGATGAAGAGTGCTAAGACGCTCGAAACGCGTTGGAACTTGAATGGCGAAAATACTGCTGTTGGGTGAAGGGTGTTTGCTGCACTGCCAAAGGGGAAATAAATATTTCAAACACCTATGCGTGTGGGCCTCCAATGTAGGTGCAACCTTTTTTGGATTTATGGCGGCCGGCACCAGGTCGCGGAGAGCCCCCCCCGCGGACGAGCGGGTCCGGTGTCATTACTCCTAATGACGCTTTTGGAGCAAGGTGTTTTCCCCCAAGGAGAAATACAGAGCATTGAACACTGCGAATCCCAGGAGCAACCCACTGTGGTGAATTGATCTAACGAGGAGGAATACAGCAGCCACGAACCTACTATAGGTGAGAGACATTGAGAAACAGCAAATAACAGACTGCAATAGTAAAGGGGCGGGACATACGAACAATATTAAACCGACCCCGTGGGCTGCCACTCCCATCTGCCATCTCCCAGGATGAAGAGTGCTAAGACGCTCGAAACGCGTTGGAACTTGAATGGCGAAAATACTGCTGTTGGGTGAAGGGTGTTTGCTGCACTGCCAAAGGGGAAATAAGTATTTCAATCACCTATGCGTGTGGGCCTCCAATGTAGGTGCAACCTTTGTTGGATTTATGGCGGCCGGCACCAGGTCGCGGAGAGCCCCCCCCGCGGACGAGCGGGTCCGGTGTCATTACTCCTAATGACGCTTTTGGAGCAAGGTGTTTTCCCCCAAGGAGAAATACAGAGCATTGAACACTGCGAATCCCAGGAGCAACCCACTGTGGTGAATTGATCTAACGAGGAGGAATACAGCAGCCACGAACCTACTATAGGTGAGAGACATTGAGAAACTGCAAATACCAGACTGCAATAGTAAAGGGGCGGGACATACGAACAATATTAAACCGACCCCGTGGGCTGCCACTCCCATCTGCCATCTCCCAGGATGAAGAGCGCTAAGACGCTCGAAACGCGTTGGAACTTGAATGGCGAAAATACTGCTGTTGGGTGAAGGGTGTTTGCTGCACTGCCAAAGGGGAAATAAATATTTCAAACACCTATGCGTGTGGGCCTCCAATGTAGGTGCAACCTTTGTTGGATTTATGGCGGCCGGCACCAGGTCGCGGAGAGCGCCCCCCGCGGACGAGCGGGTCCGGTGTCATTACTCCTAATGACGCTTTTGGAGCAAGGTGTTTTCCCCCAAGGAGAAATACAGAGCATTGAACACTGCGAATCCCAGGAGCAACCCACTGTGGTGAATTGATCTAACGAGGAGGAATACAGCAGCCACGAACCTACTATAGGTGAGAGACATTGAGAAACTGCAAATACCAGACTGCAATAGTAAAGGGGCGGGACATACGAACAATATTAAACCGACCCCGTGGGCTGCCACTCCCATCTGCCATCTCCCAGGATGAAGAGCGCTAAGACGCTCGAAACGCGTTGGAACTTGAATGGCGAAAATACTGCTGTTGGGTGAAGGGTGTTTGCTGCACTGCCAAAGGGGAAATAAATATTTCAAACACCTATGCGTGTGGGCCTCCAATGTAGGTGCAACCTTTGTTGGATTTATGGCGGCCGGCACCAGGTCGCGGAGAGCCCCCCCCGCGGACGAGCGGGTCCGGTGTCATTACTCCTAATGACGCTTTTGGAGCAAGGTGTTTTCCCCCAAGGAGAAATACAGAGCATTGAACACTGCGAATCCCAGGAGCAACCCACTGTGGTGAATTGATCTAACGAGGAGGAATACAGCAGCCACGAACCTACTATAGGTGAGTGACATTGAGAAACTGCAAATACCAGACTGCAATAGTAAAGGGGCGGGACATACGAACAATATTAAACCGACCCCGTGGGCTGCCACTCCCATCTGCCATCTCCCAGGATGAAGAGCGCTAAGACGCTCGAAACGCGTTGGAACTTGAATGGCGAAAATACTGCTGTTGGGTGAAGGGTGTTTGCTGCACTGCCAAAGGGGAAATAAATATTTCAAACACCTATGCGTGTGGGCCTCCGATGTAGGTGCAACCTTTGTTGGATTTATGGCGGCCGGCACCAGGTCGCGGAGAGCCCCCCCCGCGGACGAGCGGGTCCGGTGTCATTACTCCTAATGACGCTTTTGGAGCAAGGTGTTTTCCCCCAAGGAGAAATACAGAGCATTGAACACTGCGAATCCCAGGAGCAACCCACTGTGGTGAATTGATCTAACGAGGAGGAATACAGCAGCCACGAACCTACTATAGGTGAGAGACATTGAGAAACTGCAAATACCAGACTGCAATAGTAAAGGGGCGGGACATACGAACAATATTAAACCGACCCCGTGGGCTGCCACTCCCATCTGCCATCTCCCAGGATGAAGAGCGCTAAGACACTCGAAACGCGTTGGAACTTGAATGGCGAAAATACTGCTGTTGGGTGAAGGGTGTTTGCTGCACTGCCAAAGGGGAAATAAATATTTCAAACACCTATGCGTGTGGGCCTCCAATGTAGGTGCAACCTTTGTTGGATTTATGGCGGCCGGCACCAGGTCGCGGAGAGCCCCCCCCGCGGACGAGCGGGTCCGGTGTCATTACTCCTAATGACGCTTTTGGAGCAAGGTGTTTTCCCCCAAGGAGAAATACAGAGCATTGAACACTGCGAATCCCAGGAGCAACCCACTGTGGTGAATTGATCTAACGAGGAGGAATACAGCAGCCACGAACCTACTATAGGTGAGAGACATTGAGAAACTGCAAATACCAGACTGCAATAGTAAAGGGGCGGGACATACGAACAATATTAAACCGACCCCGTGGGCTGCCACTCCCATCTGCCATCTCCCAGGATGAAGAGCGCTAAGACGCTCGAAACGCGTTGGAACTTGAATGGCGAAAATACTGCTGTTGGGTGAAGGGTGTTTGCTGCACTGCCAAAGGGGAAATAAATATTTCAAACACCTATGCGTGTGGGCCTCCGATGTAGGTGCAACCTTTGTTGGATTTATGGAGGCCGGCACCAGGTCGCAGAGAGCCCCCCCCGCGGACGAGCGGGTCCGGTGTCATTACTCCTAATGACGCTTTTGGAGCAAGGTGTTTTCCCCCAAGGAGAAATACAGAGCATTGAACACTGCGAATCCCAGGAGCAACCCACTGTGGTGAATTGATCTAACGAGGAGGAATACAGCAGCCACGAACCTACTATAGGTGAGAGACATTGAGAAACTGCAAATACCAGACTGCAATAGTAAAGGGGCGGGACATACGAACAATATTAAACCGACCCCGTGGGCTGCCACTCCCATCTGCCATCTCCCAGGATGAAGAGCGCTAAGACGCTCGAAACGCGTTGGAACTTGAATGGCGAAAATACTGCTGTTGGGTGAAGGGTGTTTGCTGCACTGCCAAAGGGGAAATAAATATTTCAAACACCTATGCGTGTGGGCCTCCAATGTAGGTGCAACCTTTGTTGGATTTATGGCGGCCGGCACCAGGTCGCGGAGAGCCCCCCCCGCGGACGAGCGGGTCCGGTGTCATTACTCCTAATGACGCTTTTGGAGCAAGGTGTTTTCCCCCAAGGAGAAATACAGAGCATTGAACACTGCGAATCCCAGGAGCAACCCACTGTGATGAATTGATCTAACGAGGAGGAATACAGCAGCCACGAACCTACTATAGGTGAGAGACATTGAGAAACTGCAAATACCAGACTGCAATAGTAAAGGGGCGGGACATACGAACAATATTAAACCGACCCCGTGGGCTGCCACTCCCATCTGCCATCTCCCAGGATGAAGAGCGCTAAGACGCTCGAAACGCGTTGGAACTTGAATGGCGAAAATACTGCTGTTGGGTGAAGGGTGTTTGCTGCACTGCCAAAGGGGAAATAAATATTTCAAACACCTATGCGTGTGGGCCTCCAATGTAGGTGCAACCTTTGTTGGATTTATGGCGGCCGGCACCAGGTCGCGGAGAGCCCCCCCGCGGACGAGCGGGTCCGGTGTCATTACTCCTAATGACGCTTTTGGAGCAAGGTGTTTTCCCCCAAGGAGAAATACAGAGCATTGAACACTGCGAATCCCAGGAGCAACCCACTGTGGTGAATTGATCTAACGAGGAGGAATACAGCAGCCACGAACCTACTATAGGTGAGAGACATTGAGAAACTGCAAATACCAGACTGCAATAGTAAAGGGGCGGGACATACGAACAATATTAAACCGACCCCGTGGGCTGCCACTCCCATCTGCCATCTCCCAGGATGAAGAGCGCTAAGATGCTCGAAACGCGTTGGAACTTGAATGGCGAAAATACTGCTGTTGGGTGAAGGGTGTTTGCTGCACTGCCAAAGGGGAAATAAATATTTCAAACACCTATGCGTGTGGGCCTCCAATGTAGGTGCAACCTTTGTTGGATTTATGGCGGCCGGCACCAGGTCGCGGAGAGCCCCCCCCGCGGACGAGCGGGTCCGGTGTCATTACTCCTAATGACGCTTTTGGAGCAAGGTGTTTTCCCCCAAGGAGAAATACAGAGCATTGAACACTGCGAATCCCAGGAGCAACCCACTGTGGTGAATTGATCTAACGAGGAGGAATACAGCAGCCACGAACCTACTATAGGTGAGAGACATTGAGAAACTGCAAATACCAGACTGCAATAGTAAAGGGGCGGGACATACGAACAATATTAAACCGACCCCGTGGGCTGCCACTCTCATCTGCCATCTCCCAGGATGAAGAGCGCTAAGACGCTCGAAACGCGTTGGAACTTGAATGGCGAAAATACTGCTGTTGGGTGAAGGGTGTTTGCTGCACTGCCAAAGGGGAAATAAATATTTCAAACACCTATGCGTGTGGGCCTCCAATGTAGGTGCAACCTTTGTTGGATTTATGGCGGCCGGCACCAGGTCGCGGAGAGCCCCCCCCGCGGACGAGCGGGTCCGGTGTCATTACTCCTAATGACGCTTTTGGAGCAAGGTGTTTTCCCCCAAGGAGAAATACAGAGCATTGAACACTGCGAATCCCAGGAGCAACCCACTGTGGTGAATTGATCTAACGAGGAGGAATACAGCAGCCACGAACCTACTATAGGTGAGAGACATTGAGAAACTGCAAATACCAGACTGCAATAGTAAAGGGGCGGGACATACGAACAATATTAAACCGACCCCGTGGGCTGCCACTCCCATCTGCCATCTCCCAGGATGAAGAGCGCTAAGACGCTCGAAACGCGTTGGAACTTGAATGGCAAAAATACTGCTGTTGGGTGAAGGGTGTTTGCTGCACTGCCAAAGGGGAAATAAATATTTCAAACACCTATGCGTGTGGGCCTCCAATGTAGGTGCAACCTTTGTTGGATTTATGGCGGCCGGCACCAGGTCGCGGAGAGCCCCCCCCGCGGACGAGCGGGTCCGGTGTCATTACTCCTAATGACGCTTTTGGAGCAAGGTGTTTTCCCCCAAGGAGAAATACAGAGCATTGAACACTGCGAATCCCAGGAGCAACCCACTGTGGTGAATTGATCTAACGAGGAGGAATACAGCAGCCACGAACCTACTATAGGTGAGAGACATTGAGAAACTGCAAATACCAGACTGCAATAGTAAAGGGGCGGGACATACGAACAATATTAAACCGACCCCGTGGGCTGCCACTCCCATCTGCCATCTCCCAGGATGAAGAGCGCTAAGACGCTCGAAACGCGTTGGAACTTGAATGGCGAAAATACTGCTGTTGGGTGAAGGGTGTTTGCTGCACTGCCAAAGGGGAAATAAATATTTCAAACACCTATGCGTGTGGGCCTCCGATGTAGGTGCAACCTTTGTTGGATTTATGGCGGCCGGCACCAGGTCGCGGAGAGCCCCCCCCGCGGACGAGCGGGTCCGGTGTCATTACTCCTAATGACGCTTTTGGAGCAAGGTGTTTTCCCCCAAGGAGAAATACAGAGCATTGAACACTGCGAATCCCAGGAGCAACCCACTGTGGTGAATTGATCTAACGAGGAGGAATACAGCAGCCACGAACCTACTATAGGTGAGAGACATTGAGAAACTGCAAATACCAGACTGCAATAGTAAAGGGGCGGGACATACGAACAATATTAAACCGACCCCGTGGGCTGCCACTCCCATCTGCCATCTCCCAGGATGAAGAGCGCTAAGACGCTCGAAACGCGTTGGAACTTGAATGGCGAAAATACTGCTGTTGGGTGAAGGGTGTTTGCTGCACTGCCAAAGGGGAAATAAATATTTCAAACACCTATGCGTGTGGGCCTCCAATGTAGGTGCAACCTTTTTTGGATTTATGGCGGCCGGCACCAGGTCGCGGAGAGCCCCCCCGCGGACGAGCGGGTCCGGTGTCATTACTCCTAATGACGCTTTTGGAGCTAGGTGTTTTCCCCCAAGGAGAAATACAGAGCATTGAACACTGCGAATCCCAGGAGCAACCCACTGTGGTGAATTGATCTAACGAGGAGGAATACAGCAGCCACGAACCTACTATAGGTGAGAGACATTGAGAAACTGCAAATACCAGACTGCAATAGTAAAGGGGCGGGACATACGAACAATATTAAACCGACCCCGTGGGCTGCCACTCCCATCTGCCATCTCCCAGGATGAAGAGCGCTAAGACGCTTGAAACGCGTTGGAACTTGAATGGCGAAAATACTGCTGTTGGGTGAAGGGTGTTTGCTGCACTGCCAAAGGGGAAATAAATATTTCAAACACCTATGCGTGTGGGCCTCCAATGTAGGTGCAACCTTTGTTGGATTTATGGCGGCCGGCACCAGGTCACGGAGAGCCCCCCCCGCGGATGAGCGGGTCCGGTGTCATTACTCCTAATGACGCTTTTGGAGCAAGGTGTTTTCCCCCAAGGAGAAATACAGAGCATTGAACACTGCGAATCCCAGGAGCAACCCACTGTGGTGAATTGATCTAACGAGGAGGAATACAGCAGCCAAGAACCTACTATAGGTGAGAGACATTGAGAAACTGCAAATACCAGACTGCAATAGTAAAGGGGCGGGACATACGAACAATATTAAACCGACCCCGTGGGCTGCCACTCCCATCTGCCATCTCCCAGGATGAAGAGCGCTAAGACGCTCAAAACGCGTTGGAACTTGAATGGCGAAAATACTGCTGTGGGGTGAAGGGTGTTTGCTGCACTGCCAAAGGGGAAATAAATATTTCAAACACCTATGCGTGTGGGCCTCCAATGTAGGTGCAACCTTTGTTGGATTTATGGCGGCCGGCACCAGGTCGCGGAGAGCCCCCCCCGCGGACGAGCGGGTCCGGTGTCATTACTCCTAATGACGCTTTTGGAGCAAGGTGTTTTCCCCCAAGGAGAAATACAGAGCATTGAACACTGCGAATCCCAGGAGCAACCCACTGTGGTGAATTGATCTAACGAGGAGGAATACAGCAGCCACGAACCTACTATAGGTGAGAGACATTGAGAAACTGCAAATACCAGACTGCAATAGTAAAGGGGCGGGACATACGAACAATATTAAACCGACCCCGTGGGCTGCCACTCCCATCTGCCATCTCCCAGGATGAAGAGCGCTAAGACGCTCGAAACGCGTTGGAACTTGAATGGCGAAAATACTGCTGTTGGGTGAAGGGTGTTTGCTGCACTGCCAAAGGGGAAATAAATATTTCAAACACCTATGCGTGTGGGCCTCCAATGTAGGTGCAACCTTTGTTGGATTTATGGCGGCCGGCACCAGGTCGCGGAGAGCCCCCCCCGCGGACGAGCGGGTCCGGTGTCATTACTCCTAATGACGCTTTTGGAGCAAGGTGTTTTCCCCCAAGGAGAAATACAGAGCATTGAACACTGCGAATCCCAGGAGCAACCCACTGTGGTGAATTGATCTAACGAGGAGGAATACAGCAGCCACGAACCTACTATAGGTGAGAGACATTGAGAAACTGCAAATACCAGACTGCAATAGTAAAGGGGCGGGACATACGAACAATATTAAACCGACCCCGTGGGCTGCCACTCCCATCTGCCATCTCCCAGGATGAAGAGCGCTAAGACGCTCGAAACGCGTTGGAACTTGAATGGCGAAAATACTGCTGTTGGGTGAAGGGTGTTTGCTGCACTGCCAAAGGGGAAATAAATATTTCAAACACCTATGCGTGTGGGCCTCCGATGTAGGTGCAACCTTTGTTGGATTTATGGCGGCCGGCACCAGGTCGCGGAGAGCCCCCCCCGCGGACGAGCGGGTCCGGTGTCATTACTCCTAATGACGCTTTTGGAGCAAGGTGTTTTCCCCCAAGGAGAAATACAGAGCATTGAACACTGCGAATCCCAGGAGCAACCCACTGTGGTGAATTGATCTAACGAGGAGGAATACAGCAGCCACGAACCTACTATAGGTGAGAGACATTGAGAAACTGCAAATACCAGACTGCAATAGTAAAGGGGCGGGACATACGAACAATATTAAACCGACCCCGTGGGCTGCCACTCCCATCTGCCATCTCCCAGGATGAAGAGCGCTAAGACGCTCGAAACGCGTTGGAACTTGAATGGCGAAAATACTGCTGTTGGGTGAAGGGTGTTTGCTGCACTGCCAAAGGGGAAATAAGTATTTCAATCACCTATGCGTGTGGGCCTCCAATGTAGGTGCAACCTTTGTTGGATTTATGGCGGCCGGCACCAGGTCGCGGAGAGCCCCCCCCGCGGACGAGCGGGTCCGGTGTCATTACTCCTAATGACGCTTTTGGAGCAAGGTGTTTTCCCCCAAGGAGAAATACAGAGCATTGAACACTGCGAATCCCAGGAGCAACCCACTGTGGTGAATTGATCTAACGAGGAGGAATACAGCAGCCACGAACCTACTATAGGTGAGAGACATTGAGAAACTGCAAATACCAGACTGCAATAGTAAAGGGGCGGGACATACGAACAATATTAAACCGACCCCGTGGGCTGCCACTCCCATCTGCCATCTCCCAGGATGAAGAGCGCTAAGACGCTCGAAACGCGTTGGAACTTGAATGGCGAAAATACTGCTGTTGGGTGAAGGGTGTTTGCTGCACTGCCAAAGGGGAAATAAATATTTCAAACACCTATGCGTGTGGGCCTCCAATGTAGGTGCAACCTTTGTTGGATTTATGGCGGCTGGCACCAGGTCGCGGAGAGCCCCCCCCGCGGACGAGCGGGTCCGGTGTCATTACTCCTAATGACGCTTTTGGAGCAAGGTGTTTTCCCCCAAGGAGAAATACAGAGCATTGAACACTGCGAATCCCAGGAGCAACCCACTGTGGTGAATTGATCTAACGAGGAGGAATACAGCAGCCACGAACCTACTATAGGTGAGAGACATTGAGAAACTGCAAATACCAGACTGCAATAGTAAAGGGGCGGGACATACGAACAATATTAAACCGACCCCGTGGGCTGCCACTCCCATCTGCCATCTCCCAGGATGAAGAGCGCTAAGACGCTCGAAACGCGTTGGAACTTGAATGGCGAAAATACTGCTGTTGGGTGAAGGGTGTTTGCTGCACTGCCAAAGGGGAAATAAATATTTCAAACACCTATGCGTGTGGGCCTCCGATGTAGGTGCAACCTTTGTTGGATTTATGGCGGCCGGCACCAGGTCGCGGAGAGCCCCCCCCGCGGACGAGCGGGTCCGGTGTCATTACTCCTAATGACGCTTTTGGAGCAAGGTGTTTTCCCCCAAGGAGAAATACAGAGCATTGAACACTGCGAATCCCAGGAGCAACCCACTGTGGTGAATTGATCTAACGAGGAGGAATACAGCAGCCACGAACCTACTATAGGTGAGAGACATTGAGAAACTGCAAATACCAGACTGCAATAGTAAAGGGGCGGGACATACGAACAATATTAAACCGACCCCGTGGGCTGCCACTCCCATCTGCCATCTCCCAGGATGAAGAGTGCTAAGACGCTCGAAACGCGTTGGAACTTGAATGGCGAAAATACTGCTGTTGGGTGAAGGGTGTTTGCTGCACTGCCAAAGGGGAAATAAATATTTCAAACACCTATGCGTGTGGGCCTCCAATGTAGGTGCAACCTTTTTTGGATTTATGGCGGCCGGCACCAGGTCGCGGAGAGCCCCCCCCGCGGACGAGCGGGTCCGGTGTCATTACTCCTAATGACGCTTTTGGAGCAAGGTGTTTTCCCCCAAGGAGAAATACAGAGCATTGAACACTGCGAATCCCAGGAGCAACCCACTGTGGTGAATTGATCTAACGAGGAGGAATACAGCAGCCACGAACCTACTATAGGTGAGAGACATTGAGAAACTGCAAATACCAGACTGCAATAGTAAAGGGGCGGGACATACGAACAATATTAAACCGACCCCGTGGGCTGCCACTCCCATCTGCCATCTCCCAGGATGAAGAGCGCTAAGACGCTCGAAACGCGTTGGAACTTGAATGGCGAAAATACTGCTGTTGGGTGAAGGGTGTTTGCTGCACTGCCAAAGGGGAAATAAGTATTTCAATCACCTATGCGTGTGGGCCTCCAATGTAGGTGCAACCTTTGTTGGATTTATGGCGGCCGGCACCAGGTCGCGGAGAGCCCCCCCCCGCGGACGAGCGGGTCTGGTGTCATTACTCCTAATGACGCTTTTGGAGCAAGGTGTTTTCCCCCAAGGAGAAATACAGAGCATTGAACACTGCGAATCCCAGGAGCAACCCACTGTGGTGAATTGATCTAACGAGGAGGAATACAGCAGCCACGAACCTACTATAGGTGAGAGACATTGAGAAACTGCAAATACCAGACTGCAATAGTAAAGGGGCGGGACATACGAACAATATTAAACCGACCCCGTGGGCTGCCACTCCCATCTGCCATCTCCCAGGATGAAGAGCGCTAAGACGCTCGAAACGCGTTGGAACTTGAATGGCGAAAATACTGCTGTTGGGTGAAGGGTGTTTGCTGCACTGCCAAAGGGGAAATAAATATTTCAAACACCTATGCGTGTGGGCCTCCAAAATAGGTGCAACCTTTGTTGGATTTATGGCGGCCGGCACCAGGTCGCGGAGAGCCCCCCCCGCGGACGAGCGGGTCCGGTGTCATTACTCCTAATGACGCTTTTGGAGCAAGGTGTTTTCCCCCAAGGAGAAATACAGAGCATTGAACACTGCGAATCCCAGGAGCAACCCACTGTGGTGAATTGATCTAACGAGGAGGAATACAGCAGCCACGAACCTACTATAGGTGAGTGACATTGAGAAAATGCAAATACCAGACTGCAATAGTAAAGGGGCGGGACATACGAACAATATTAAACCGACCCCGTGGGCTGCCACTCCCATCTGCCATCTCCCAGGATGAAGAGCGCTAAGACGCTCGAAACGCGTTGGAACTTGAATGGCGAAAATACTGCTGTTGGGTGAAGGGTGTTTGCTGCACTGCCAAAGGGGAAATAAATATTTCAAACACCTATGCGTGTGGGCCTCCGATGTAGGTGCAACCTTTGTTGGATTTATGGCGGCCGGCACCAGGTCGCGGAGAGCCCCCCCCGCGGACGAGCGGGTCCGGTGTCATTACTCCTAATGACGCTTTTGGAGCAAGGTGTTTTCCCCCAAGGAGAAATACAGAGCATTGAACACTGCGAATCCCAGGAGCAACCCACTGTGGTGAATTGATCTAACGAGGAGGAATACAGCAGCCACGAACCTACTATAGGTGAGAGACATTGAGAAACTGCAAATACCAGACTGCAATAGTAAAGGGGCGGGACATACGGACAATATTAAACCGACCCCGTGGGCTGCCACTCCCATCTGCCATCTCCCAGGATGAAGAGCGCTAAGACACTCGAAACGCGTTGGAACTTGAATGGCGAAAATACTGCTGTTGGGTGAAGGGTGTTTGCTGCACTGCCAAAGGGGAAATAAATATTTCAAACACCTATGCGTGTGGGCCTCCAATGTAGGTGCAACCTTTGTTGGATTTATGGCGGCCGGCACCAGGTCGCGGAGAGCCCCCCCCGCGGACGAGCGGGTCCGGTGTCATTACTCCTAATGACGCTTTTGGAGCAAGGTGTTTTCCCCCAAGGAGAAATACAGAGCATTGAACACTGCGAATCCCAGGAGCAACCCACTGTGGTGAATTGATCTAACGAGGAGGAATACAGCAGCCACGAACCTACTATAGGTGAGAGACATTGAGAAACTGCAAATACCAGACTGCAATAGTAAAGGGGCGGGACATACGAACAATATTAAACCGACCCCGTGGGCTGCCACTCCCATCTGCCATCTCCCAGGATGAAGAGCGCTAAGACGCTCGAAACGCGTTGGAACTTGAATGGCGAAAATACTGCTGTTGGGTGAAGGGTGTTTGCTGCACTGCCAAAGGGGAAATAAATATTTCAAACACCTATGCGTGTCGGCCTCCAATGTAGGTGCAACCTTTGTTGGATTTATGGCGGCCGGCACCAGGTCGCGGAGAGCCCCCCCCGTGGACGAGCGGGTCCGGTGTCATTACTCCTAATGACGCTTTTGGAGCAAGGTGTTTTCCCCCAAGGAGAAATACAGAGCATTGAACACTGCGAATCCCAGGAGCAACCCACTGTGGTGAATTGATCTAACGAGGAGGAATACAGCAGCCACGAACCTACTATAGGTGAGAGACATTGAGAAACTGCAAATACCAGACTGCAATAGTAAAGGGGCGGGACATACGAACAATATTAAACCGACCCCGTGGGCTGCCACTCCCATCTGCCATCTCCCAGGATGAAGAGCGCTAAGACGCTCGAAACGCGTTGGAACTTGAATGGCGAAAATACTGCTGTTGGGTGAAGGGTGTTTGCTGCACTGCCAAAGGGGAAATAAATATTTCAAACACCTATGCGTGTGGGCCTCCAATGTAGGTGCAACCGTTGTTGGATTTATGGCGGCCGGCACCAGGTCGCGGAGAGCCCCCCCCGCGGACGAGCGGGTCCGGTGTCATTACTCCTAATGACGCTTTTGGAGCAAGGTGTTTTCCCCCAAGGAGAAATACAGAGCATTGAACACTGCGAATCCCAGGAGCAACCCACTGTGGTGAATTGATCTAACGAGGAGGAATACAGCAGCCACGAACCTACTATAGGTGAGAGACATTGAGAAACTGCAAATACCAGACTGCAATAGTAAAGGGGCGGGACATACGAACAATATTAAACCGACCCCGTGGGCTGCCACTCCCATCTGCCATCTCCCAGGATGAAGAGCGCTAAGACGCTCGAAACGCGTTGGAACTTGAATGGCGAAAATACTGCTGTTGGGTGAAGGGTGTTTGCTGCACTGCCAAAGGGGAAATAAATATTTCAAACACCTATGCGTGTGGGCCTCCAATGTAGGTGCAACCTTTGTTGGATTTATGGCGGCCGGCACCAGGTCGCGGAGAGCCCCCCCCGCGGACGAGCGGGTCCGGTGTCATTACTCCTAATGACGCTTTTGGAGCGAGGTGTTTTCCCCCAAGGAGAAATACAGAGCATTGAACACTGCGGATCCCAGGAGCAACCCACTGTGGTGAATTGATCTAACGAGGAGGAATACAGCAGCCACGAACCTACTATAGGTGAGAGACATTGAGAAACTGCAAATACCAGACTGCAATAGTAAAGGGGCGGGACATACGAACAATATTAAACCGACCCCGTGGGCTGCCACTCCCATCTGCCATCTCCCAGGATGAAGAGCGCTAAGACGCTCGAAACGCGTTGGAACTTGAATGGCGAAAATACTGCTGTTGGGTGAAGGGTGTTTGCTGCACTGCCAAAGGGGAAATAAATATTTCAAACACCTATGCGTGTGGGCCTCCAATGTAGGTGCAACCTTTGTTGGATTTATGGCGGCCGGCACCAGGTCGCGGAGAGCCCCCCCGCGGACGAGCGGGTCCGGTGTCATTACTCCTAATGACGCTTTTGGAGCAAGGTGTTTTCCCCCAAGGAGAAATACAGAGCATTGAACACTGCGAATCCCAGGAGCAACCCACTGTGGTGAATTGATCTAACGAGGAGGAATACAGCAGCCACGAACCTACTATAGGTGAGAGACATTGAGAAACTGCAAATACCAGACTGCAATAGTAAAGGGGCGGGACATACGAACAATATTAAACCGACCCCGTGGGCTGCCATTCCCATCTGCCATCTCCCAGGATGAAGAGCGCTAAGACGCTCGAAACGCGTTGGAACTTGAATGGCGAAAATACTGCTGTTGGGTGAAGGGTGTTTGCTGCACTGCCAAAGGGGAAATAAATATTTCAAACACCTATGCGTGTGGGCCTCCAATGTAGGTGCAACCGTTGTTGGATTTATGGCGGCCGGCACCAGGTCGCGGAGAGCCCCCCCCGCGGACGAGCGGGTCCGGTGTCATTACTCCTAATGACGCTTTTGGAGCAAGGTGTTTCCCCCCAAGGAGAAATACAGAGCATTGAACACTGCGAATCCCAGGAGCAACCCACTGTGGTGAATTGATCTAACGAGGAGGAATACAGCAGCCACGAACCTACTATAGGTGAGAGACATTGAGAAGTTGCAAATACCAGACTGCAATAGTAAAGGGGCGGGACATACGAACAATATTAAACCGACCCCGTGGGCTGCCACTCCCATCTGCCATCTCCCAGGATGAAGAGCGCTAAGACGCTCGAAACGCGTTGGAACTTGAATGGCGAAAATACTGCTGTTGGGTGAAGGGTGTTTGCTGCACTGCCAAAGGGGAAATAAATATTTCAAACACCTATGCGTGTGGTTCTCCAATGTAGGTGCAACCTTTGTTGGATTTATGGCGGCCGGCACCAGGTCGCGGAGAGCCCCCCCCGCGGACGAGCGGGTCCGGTGTCATTACTCCTAATGACGCTTTTGGAGCAAGGTGTTTTCCCCCAAGGAGAAATACAGAGCATTGAACACTGCGAATCCCAGGAGCAACCCACTGTGGTGAATTGATCTAACGAGGAGGAATACAGCAGCCACGAACCTACTATAGGTGAGAGACATTGAGAAACTGCAAATACCAGACTGCAATAGTAAAGGGGCGGGACATACGAACAATATTAAACCGACCCCGTGGGCTGCCACTCCCATCTGCCATCTCCCAGGATGAAGAGCGCTAAGACGCTCGAAACGCGTTGGAACTTGAATGGCGAAAATACTGCTGTTGGGTGAAGGGTGTTTGCTGCACTGCCAAAGGGGAAATAAATATTTCAAACACCTATGCGTGTGGGCCTCCAATGTAGGTGCAACCTTTGTTGGATTTATGGCGGCCGGCACCAGGTCGCGGAGAGCCCCCCCCGCGGACGAGCGGGTCCGGTGTCATTACTCCTAATGACGCTTTTGGAGCGAGGTGTTTTCCCCCAAGGAGAAATACAGAGCATTGAACACTGCGAATCCCAGGAGCAACCCACTGCGGTGAATTGATCTAACGAGGAGGAATACAGCAGCCACGAACCTACTATAGGTGAGAGACATTGAGAAACTGCAAATACCAGACTGCAATAGTAAAGGGGCGGGACATACGAACAATATTAAACCGACCCCGTGGGCTGCCACTCCCATCTGCCATCTCCCAGGATGAAGAGCGCTAAGACGCTCGAAACGCGTTGGAACTTGAATGGCGAAAATACTGCTGTTGGGTGAAGGGTGTTTGCTGCACTGCCAAAGGGGAAATAAATATTTCAAACACCTATGCGTGTGGGCCTCCAATGTAGGTGCAACCTTTGTTGGATTTATGGCGGCCGGCACCAGGTCGCGGAGAGCCCCCCCCGCGGACGAGCGGGTCCGGTGTCATTACTCCTAATGACGCTTTTGGAGCAAGGTGTTTTCCCCCAAGGAGAAATACAGAGCATTGAACACTGCGAATCCCAGGAGCAACCCACTGTGGTGAATTGATCTAACGAGGAGGAATACAGCAGCCACGAACCTACTATAGGTGAGAGACATTGAGAAACTGCAAATACCAGACTGCAATAGTAAAGGGGCGGGACATACGAACAATATTAAACCGACCCCGTGGGCTGCCACTCCCATCTGCCATCTCCCAGGATGAAGAGCGCTAAGACGCTCGAAACGCGTTGGAACTTGAATGGCGAAAATACTGCTGTTGGGTGAAGGGTGTTTGCTGCACTGCCAAAGGGGAAATAAATATTTCAAACACCTATGCGTGTGGGCCTCCAATGTAGGTGCAACCTTTGTTGGATTTATGGCGGCCGGCACCAGGTCGCGGAGAGCCCCCCCCGCGGACGAGCGGGTCCGGTGTCATTACTCCTAATGACGCTTTTGGAGCAAGGTGTTTTCCCCCAAGGAGAAATACAGAGCATTGAACACTGCGAATCCCAGGAGCAACCCACTGTGGTGAATTGATCTAACGAGGAGGAATACAGCAGCCACGAACCTACTATAGGTGAGTGACATTGAGAAACTGCAAATACCAGACTGCAATAGTAAAGGGGCGGGACATACGAACAATATTAAACCGACCCCGTGGGCTGCCACTCCCATCTGCCATCTCCCAGGATGAAGAGCGCTAAGACGCTCGAAACGCGTTGGAACTTGAATGGCGAAAATACTGCTGTTGGGTGAAGGGTGTTTGCTGCACTGCCAAAGGGGAAATAAATATTTCAAACACCTATGCGTGTGGGCCTCCGATGAAGGTGCAACCTTTGTTGGATTTATGGCGGCCGGCACCAGGTCGCGGAGAGCCCCCCCCGCGGACGAGCGGGTCCGGTGTCATTACTCCTAATGACGCTTTTGGAGCAAGGTGTTTTCCCCCAAGGAGAAATACAGAGCATTGAACACTGCGAATCCCAGGAGCAACCCACTGTGGTGAATTGATCTAACGAGGAGGAATACAGCAGCCACGAACCTACTATAGGTGAGAGACATTGAGAAACTGCAAATACCAGACTGCAATAGTAAAGGGGCGGGACATACGAACAATATTAAACCGACCCCGTGGGCTGCCACTCCCATCTGCTATCTCCCAGGATGAAGAGCGCTAAGACACTCGAAACGCGTTGGAACTTGAATGGCGAAAATACTGCTGTTGGGTGAAGGGTGTTTGCTGCACTGCCAAAGGGGAAATAAATATTTCAAACACCTATGCGTGTGGGCCTCCAATGTAGGTGCAACCTTTGTTGGATTTATGGCGGCCGGCACCAGGTCGCGGAGAGCCCCCCCCGCGGACGAGCGGGTTCGGTGTCATTACTCCTAATGACGCTTTTGGAGCAAGGTGTTTTCCCCCAAGGAGAAATACAGAGCATTGAACACTGCGAATCCCAGGAGCAACCCACTGTGGTGAATTGATCTAACGAGGAGGAATACAGCAGCCACGAACCTACTATAGGTGAGAGACATTGAGAAACTGCAAATACCAGACTGCAATAGTAAAGGGGCGGGACATACGAACAATATTAAACCGACCCCGTGGGCTGCCACTCCCATCTGCCATCTCCCAGGATGAAGAGCGCTAAGACGCTCGAAACGCGTTGGAACTTGAATGGCGAAAATACTGCTGTTGGGTGAAGGGTGTTTGCTGCACTGCCAAAGGGGAAATAAATATTTCAAACACCTATGCGTGTCGGCCTCCAATGTAGGTGCAACCTTTGTTGGATTTATGGCGGCCGGCACCAGGTCGCGGAGAGCCCCCCCCGTGGACGAGCGGGTCCGGTGTCATTACTCCTAATGACGCTTTTGGAGCAAGGTGTTTTCCCCCAAGGAGAAATACAGAGCATTGAACACTGCGAATCCCAGGAGCAACCCACTGTGGTGAATTGATCTAACGAGGAGGAATACAGCAGCCACGAACCTACTATAGGTGAGAGACATTGAGAAACTGCAAATACCAGACTGCAATAGTAAAGGGGCGGGACATACGAACAATATTAAACCGACCCCGTGGGCTGCCACTCCCATCTGCCATCTCCCAGGATGAAGAGCGCTAAGACGCTCGAAACGCGTTGGAACTTGAATGGCGAAAATACTGCTGTTGGGTGAAGGGTGTTTGCTGCACTGCCAAAGGGGAAATAAATATTTCAAACACCTATGCGTGTGGGCCTCCAATGTAGGTGCAACCTTTGTTGGATTTATGGCGGCCGGCACCAGGTCGCGGAGAGCCCCCCCCGCGGACGAGCGGGTCCGGTGTCATTACTCCTAATGACGCTTTTGGAGCAAGGTGTTTTCCCCCAAGGAGAAATACAGAGCATTGAACACTGCGAATCCCAGGAGCAACCCACTGTGGTGAATTGATCTAACGAGGAGGAATACAGCAGCCACGAACCTACTATAGGTGAGAGACATTGAGAAACTGCAAATACCAGACTGCAATAGTAAAGGGGCGGGACATACGAACAATATTAAACCGACCCCGTGGGCTGCCACTCCCATCTGCCATCTCCCAGGATGAAGAGCGCTAAGACGCTCGAAACGCGTTGGAACTTGAATGGCGAAAATACTGCTGTTGGGTGAAGGGTGTTTGCTGCACTGCCAAAGGGGAAATAAATATTTCAAACACCTATGCGTGTGGGCCTCCAATGTAGGTGCAACCTTTGTTGGATATATATATATATATACATATATATATATATATATATACACATATGTGGCCTGCGTGGTGTTGAATACTTTTTAAACACACGTCCTGCTGAATATGCTATGCATAACAAAATGTTAATGTCTCTTATTTCATGGTGCTTGAATAATAACTACTTTTCTTTTGAAAAGAACATGTATAGACAAAAACAGGGGGTAGCCATGGGGGCTTGCTTTTCCCCGAGCTACGCGTGTCTGCACGTGGGTTTTTGGGAAAAGCAAGTCCTCATGAACACACACAGGGACATGTTTGAAAATAATGTGATATCATGGCTTCGTTATATAGACGATGTTTTCGTTATTTGGAAGGGAAGCATGCAAAGCGCACAAGAATTTGTTAACCTGTTAAACATTAATGAGTTTAATCTTCACTTCACTTCCAACATGAGTGACTCCAAATTAGAATTTTTGGATGTCCAGATACAAGTAACTGACGAGACACTCATTACCTCAGCCTACAGAAAACCTTCTGCTGGTAATGCAATATTACATGCATCCAGCGCGCATCCACGTCACTTAATAGCTAGCATACCCTACGGGGAATTGCTACGGCTTAAGCGTATCTGCAGTACATCGGAGCAATTCAATGTCTGCAGTCAATTATGCTTAGAGCGCATGCGCAAGAGAGGGTATAGTGAGGAAATTCTGAAAAAAGCCATGACAAAAACAAGTGAAAAACCCAGAACTACCCTACTACCCAGAACCAGTGAGAGTAACACAAGCACAGCGGATGAGGATAATTCACCTAGACTCATCACCACTTACTGTAGACAGGAACGCAAAATACGTAACATCATAAATAAAAATTGGCCCATAGTTCTAACCGACCCCATTCTGAGAAACACGTTGCCAGAACATCCCAGCGTGACGTTCAGGAAATCTAAAAACATGGCTAATCTCTTATCAAGGGAGATTCCAACCGGGTCCACCAGTATTCAAACTTGGATGCCCACAAGCAATGGCTTCCGCAAGTGTGCCACTTGCAGGGCATGTAACTTTGGAGCCAACACTGCCACATACAAAACCCCTTTTAAAACAAAAGAAATATCCATCAGGGGAAAATATGACTGCCGCACTGAGTACGCTATATACGTCCTCACATGTACATGCGGCTTGCGGTATGTAGGCAGTACAAAAAACCCTGTTTACATGCGTATCCTTCAGCACATTCGTGCAATCATTAACTGTGATCCGGCTTACCCGGTAGCCCGACATTTCAAGGTGAGTCACAATAAGAATGTGAACTGTTTAACATACTTCGTAATTGACCAGGCACCGGTGTTAAAGCGAGGTGGGGATAGGGACAAGACTTTGAGGCAGTTAGAGACCAGATACATCCTGAATCTTAACAGTAAGCATCCTAACGGCCTCAATGATAGGGAAGACATACATACCTTCCTTTAACTCAAGTCTAAATTGTCCTGCCTGATTCCCCATCTCTACTATCATATAATCGCTAAATCTGTATCCTTTCCGGGCGTAGTGTAATAGATCAAGCTAATAAATGCCCTAGTGACTCATACATGGTTGACCACGAACATTTGATCAGTTTTTCTATCCTGTTAATTTTACCTCTCTCTTTAATTATCATTTTTAAACCTCCCACAATTTTGGTTGCACTTATAACACTTAGCACTTTACAGTTGGAATTGCTGTTGGAGCAAGACCAAGTTGCGCAACCCTCCTGGGTTGCCAAATGGGCAAGGGATAGGTCACTATCCCTGTTTATATGGTTCAGCACTGGCACTTTAATACAAGCAAATATTTGTACATTGTAACGTGACATTGGATTGTAATACTTGAGTAAGCTAGCTCCAACTGTAATGAATGAACTAGATACACTAAGGCTATCTCAGCGAATGTGGAACACACTGCCATTTTTGCACAATGTATTTTTTAGCATAATATTTATTTATTTATGCATTATAAATTATTATCATGGACTTTTATATATTGTCTTTTTAGAATTTTAACATATTTATATGTTATATATTTGATGCATTGATGTAAATAATTGCTTCGCTGTACAGATACGTGTAGCAATACCCCTTCTTTTAAAAAAAGTGTCATTTATATAGGAATATGCTGCTAGCTCACTGTTACACAAATTTTTAACACGCATTTAGGCGGTTATAAATGTACATCGTTACTTAATTGTTATTTTAAATATTTGTGTTCAGGTGCCCTGCACAAAAATGCTGCCAAGATTTACAAATAGCCCATAGACAGCGCCCAATTGTATGCACATGTAAAACACCTCACATTGGTAGTCTACTTTCTATGTCTATGTATAGATCACGTGGTGTCACTGTGAATTGAAAAAAATGAGTGTGGGCCTTATTTAAATGAAAAAACACTGCATGTCCGTCATGTGATCAAGGGCAGATCCTGCCCGAAACGCGTCATGCCAAAACCTAAGCTGCAAAATGGTTGAATAAACGCCTGCTGTGACACTCTGCAATTCGTGTGGTGGTCCGTATTTTCTGTGGGTTCAACCTGGAAACAGAATTCGATCCATATATATATATATATATATATATATATATATATATATATATATATATATATATATATATATATATATATATATATATATATATATATATATATATATATTGGCATGAACAGAGAAAAATGAGGTACCGTCAGGGTACAAATCTTAACCGCAGCTATGTAAGTTATTGAAGTAATCAATTGCAACCTCCTGTCAAAATACATGTTTTTCAATCACGCCTTGGAACAATGACATCCCACCTCTTGTGTAGGATTCACTGCTGTGGATTTCTCTCCCCTTGCAGAAACCCCCCAGAAGATAATACATCATGGCTACCTGGAGTCCCTTTCTTAATTACTAGCAGGTGTACGAAACACTGTTGTGAATAGCCCCAATATTTAAATTACTTAATGGTAACCTTCATTACTTGAATTCTATATTCCTCATCACAGTACTTTTTATTTGAGTGCGAGGCACTGACGTAAAACCATAGCACTCACTTTCCAAGCTCCTCCTTATGTTCATGAACAACCTAGACAAAGCAACCCCTTCCTTAAATTCCTTGTTCCAACTGTCTACTTTCTGAAATCTAAAAAGATCTTCTAATAAATTGCTGATTCAAGGCAAACCAGAAGTAAGGATTGTAAGCACTAAGATGAGAAATGGTTGGCGTAATAAAGATTACTGGTAAGTAGTGTACATGTTATCTCCTCATCTCCTTCCTCATCCCATTCCTTACCATTTGGTAATATATCAAGCTGTATGCCTTTATCACAATCTGAATTAAAAAGACATACAACAGAAAAAAAATAGAATGTGCACTCGCAAGACAACAGAAAAACAATAGAATGTGCACTCGCAAGACATACAACGTAGGGATTATCAAAGTAGAAGGACTGAGAGGAGGAGAAAGGAGAGCGGCCATGGTGTGGAGGAGGCAGCCACAACAAGTAAGTGCCTTTTTTCTTACTATATAATTACTTTTGGAGGGTAGAGGGGCAGGCTAACTATGCTTCTCCATGAAGTCGCAGTTTTGCCTAAACTCCGTGTTCGCAATGGAACGCGGAATATGCAAAGCTATGTAAACTCCACTGGCGGAGCGTAGTTACCCGCCCTGGCTTACATAGGAGGTGGGGGAAAGTAAGAGGTGCAGTGGTGCCTCAAAATGTTGGCTCTCCTGGGAGCTTCAGGTCTCTGCTACTGCACAGCTGGCATAAGATAAAAGATGGTGCTGGTGTAGCTAATTCAGAGCCATTTCAAGAAGAGTCAAGGAAAGCTCAGAGGGTGGTGTGGGGATGTTAGGTGGGTGGCGATAGGATTCCAGATTTTAGTTTTGTTTTTTAATATTGAAATAAAGTGGGGGAAGATGTCTTCAAGGATGAATGGGAGAGAGACAGATGGGGGGGCCACAGACTCACCAAGATGGTTCGATTTCTATACATCCATTAACAATCTCGTCATGGAGAATCCTTGTGGCTCTGGAGAGGTCAATGGACCCTTTCCACCATAGGCGAATTAGAGCTGTTACAAAACTACAAAATATGATCGATATTTAGAATTTTAAGTGTATAGTCAATAATAAGGAGGGTGAGAAAGTTTCTAAAACCTTTATTTATTTTAAAAGGTTAGCATCTCTAATTATCTTTATTCAGTTAGTAAATTTACAGAAATATAAAAGATTTTGATTAGAATTCAGCATTCGAAAAATACACAGTGCTCCATAAAGAAACCCAATAAACTAAGGACACAATCTAAACAGAACTCATAAAGAGTTCTCTGGAGAAGAGCAAGAGAGGTGAACGTCTCATAAGAGCAGCCGCGGCCCATGCAGGTGAGAGCGGTGGGGTGGTGGGGCCGGGTGGGGGCGGATTTCGAGAGACGACAACGAGGGAAAATGAATTATTTATATATCGGCTGCATAAGTGTAGTTCTGGAAACTCAGCTGAGTTCCCTATAGCTGCAATACCATCTGCATAAAATGGAACGATCGCTGCAGTAACATTGATCTCAAGGGTCAAGTTAGCAACCCTCCATAAAGAAGATTCTCAGATCAGGAAATTATCCAGAAGTAGGGCCTCCAGAATAAGGAATAGGAAGTAAGAGATGGGGTTGGAATAAACGGGAATAAGAGGATGGTTTGAGAGGATTGCATTAACTAGCTAAAAACACTCATTAATATAAAATTAATACTATCCTAACAATTTTGAAGTCATCTTCTCATAATGCGCAATAAGAATCGTCCATTCAGTGGTATCGTCGGTCGTATGATGCTTCTTCTTCTGATTCCCACAGTCTGCATTCAAATTGTAACACTGGATACAGTTTTGCTACAGTACTTGTTACAGGTGGGAAAGTTCTCATGAAAACTCTCTTATCTAAGCTAAAAGATGCACTATGAGCTTGCTGTGCAGACAAAACTAGTCAGTAAGACAAAGGGAACTATCGATATTGTTTGTTAGCAGTATCCATAAAGTCTCTAAACCATCATCATTTATCAAATTCAGTATTAATGAGCTCATTGTATTCTAGTGAATGATCTAACATGGGGTGAGGAGCTGAATGAATGTGAGGTTGGAGTTAGTACATTTCTAAATAGATCCCTAATTCTAAGCAATTGCACAAACATTTTTTACTTATGAAGCTATGAGCAAGAGTCGAGAAAAAGGCTGTGGGCCTTTTTAGAATACACATTAAGATACAGTTGCTTGGTGCAAAAAAACAAAATAAAAACACACACATTTATTAGTAATTTTGAGTGTAATTCTTAGTTCTGCATGTAATTACTAATGCAATATATATATTGTTTGTTTACACGTTATGCATTTACATTTTGCCTGTGAGTTATTTCCTAGTATGAATGTTTGTGCAGCATTTAAACACATACAGGCAGATGCATCAAGCAAAATACCTCCCGGTAAAACAGGCCGATACCGACCGCAAAAACCCAAAATGCAATGCATGAACACAATCAGTAAATAATAAAGAATCGCAAAAAAATCCCCTCGGTATTTTACCTATTCGCTATCCAGCCATTCGGAAATAACGAAAACCAAAGCAGGCCCCCGGAAATACCGAATCGCTAATAAAGAATCGCAACGGAATGCATCAAAAATCGCAAATACCGAAACACTCAAAAATCGCTATTTAGCATGAGCTAAATAAGGGGAATCTCAAACTGGAGGTAAAGTTATTTGAATGAGAAAAAAAATAAAAATAAATTCCTGACAGGTGCTGACAATCAGTAACCCTTTAAAAATGACCCTGGAAACCCTGTTAGTCAACCAAAATGGCTGCCCCCTACGTGCTTGTTCGGAGGAGGAGAATCAATGCCCTGGCCCAGCGAAGGAGGATGATCCAGGAAAGGGTCTTCAAGGTGCGCATCACATTGCTGGGGCAAACAGATGAGCAGGTGTACGATAAGTACAGACTCAGTCAGTCAGTCAAATTTCTTTATTTCGGTTAATGAAAACCATAAAAGCAATGCAAAATTCATTATTACACATGTTAAAATTTTAAAAATTATGCACATGATTATAATTCAATGTTTACAAAATAAAACAATTAAAAATTTGATACAAGGACAAAATAAAATCAGTATCATAAAACCATAGACCCACCACAATTTCAGACAGTCCACAGTGCATTATTAGATAAATAAGTTTGTTTTTTGGGCAATTTCACCCTACAAATGAATTCAGCTGGGGGAGTCTCGTTTGATTCAGGCGCGCTGCCGCTACCAGAAAGCTGGCTACACTGTAGGTGACCTGGACAGAATCAAGCATTTGTAAGTTTAGGAGGGCAGGCCTCACCTGAACAAATTTGAATTCCTTCAGGATTGGGTTTAAAACTTTTATGCGGGCCACCGAGTAATGCTCACAGAACATCACTAGATGGAGCGTGTCCTGTGTGGAAAAACTATCACAGGTACATGGTGGGGTATCTTCTGGGGTCCCCCACTTTGGATAAATGCCCAAAGTAAGGTGAATGAGATTAAACCTAAATCTGACCAGAAGGAAGCGATGGTAGGGCTTAGTCACATACTTGAGGTACGGTTCCATAGCTGGGGAGATTGCCAGACCATAAATTGATCTCACTGTGGGTTTCCTAAGTTCAACCTCCTCCCTCTCTAACTCCAACAAGTTGCAAAAGTTATGCTTAATCTACCCTACATCCTCATTCCATAGGGCCTGTGGTGATAGATACATTTCCGGACGCCCTAGCCTATCGCATGCCGGTCTAACATACGAGAGTCAGGGTATTCTATCCGCTCTGTCTAGGGCCACACAGTCCTTGAGTATTAGGTGGTTTAACGTAATCTCCTCGTTCAACCAGGTTTTAACCCATCGTAGCAAAGGGGCCATTTTCAGATGGTCAGAAACATACCCCAAGCCCACTTCACAGTGAATCGAAAATGTGGGGGATGATTGTGGGAGTGACAAGAGTGATCTGATAAACTTATTTTCTATGATCCCGGGTGATGGCACATAGCCCCAGATATCAGACCCATATGAGGCAATTGCCATACACTTTGACTTATAGATCCTAATCATAGCCTCCATGGGTCTTGCTCCCAATCTCTTTGAGAAGTTCAAGAGAGCTGTGGTAGATCTGGCAACCACATTGCTCTTGAGCTTCAACTGGGGACCCCAGTTCCCCCTTTCATCAAATACAACGCCCAAGTAGCAAAAAAAAGGCACCCTTGAAATTGCTGAACCGTTACATGTAAAGGTTTTAACCTTTATGTTCTTTCTGCGTATTCCGGTCACCATTACATGGGATTTTGAGTTATTAATTTTTAAGTCCAGGGCTTCCATAAAAGTACCAAAATTATCTCACAATCTCTGCAGCCCCATGCCTGTACGTGCAAGTAGGACAGCATCGTCCGCGTACAGGAGGACCGGAATGCCCGACCCGACCATACGCGGAACGTCCAGGATGGCCTGGTCCAGGGATTTGCCCCAGGAGTTGATATATATCGTAAATAGAAGAGGGGCCAGAATGCAACCTTGTCTGACCCCCCTTCCCGATCTGAATTGCTCAGTACACCTGCCATCCCTTGATATCCCTAACAGAAGCTGACAGGTTCTGATGGAGATCACTTAAAAAATTAATCAAGGAGGCGTCTAGACCCATATCCTGCAAAATAAACCAAAGTTTTGAACGATTGACTAAATCAAATGCAGAAGATAGGTTCATAAAACCCAAATATAAAAGCCCCTCCTTCACCACTGTGTATTTACTAACAATAAAGTGCAGATTTAAGCATTGGTCCATAGTCCCCCTGTGAGCTCTAAAACCGTACTGGAGATTAGAGAGAACCCCACTCCCCTCAAGCCAATCCCCCAGTCTCTGTAGGATGACTCTGCCTAGGATCTTAACGGCAGAGTCCAACAGGGAGATCAGCCTATAGCAAGCGGGGTCCCCTCTATTCCCCTTCTTAAAAATGGGAACAATAATGGAGGATGACCAGGAAGATGGAAAACCTGCGGTGGGTATTGCATTAAAAACATTAGTTAAAAATTTGGACCAAAATTGTGGGTACAGGATATACAAATGTGCGGGGACCCCATCAGGACCCGGGGCCTTGTGTTTATTTGTGTCTTTTATCGCCTTTTCCACCTCAGAGGTATTAAACTTAATGGGCATAATGTTTCGGACCACAACAGTGTCAGGGGGATTTAGGACCCCAAACTCTGTGTCATAGATGTTTTTAAAGTGCTCAAGCCAGCTCTCATCAGCGATTACACAATCCAAGTCCGATTTCCCATCCTCTGTGAAAAACGACTGAGTAATAATGGCCCAGAATTTCTTGCTATCCCTCAACACATCTGTGGATTGCAGACTATGCCAGGCCTCTTCCTTGATTTGGTGCTTGCGTGTTGCAAGTGCCAATTTATATTCCTTATGGAGGTTCGCCACTAATGCTTTATTCCTGGGTCTGTGTTTTAGTGCTTTGAGTAAGGCTCCATGGGTGAGTGAGCACTTTTTGTCGAACCATTTATGGACCCTCCCACAGTGTGCACTGTCACCAGACTCCAGATTCTTAGAAATCTGCGAGCAAACCTCAACATAAGCAGCCACAACATCGACCCCTGATGAAGTAGCATCTAAGCAGACGGCCATATTAGCCTCGGTTTCCTGTGCGAGTTTCTTAAAAAAGGCTTCAGGAATAACCTTCTCCCACTTAATCCGCCGACCCTGATCCCTGTTTAGCAGGTGCCTTGGTTCCTCCCAAACATAAAACTCCCAAGGTCCACTACCAACGGAACAGGGTTGTGGTCACTAAAAATTGCGGACCCTACCCTATACCCCAGCGTTTTTGCTAACACCACAGGAGATAAAGAAATATAATCAATAATGGTGTTTGCACCCCTACCGATAAATGTTGGTGCTCTGACCTCATCTTTGCCTAAGCCTGGTTCAAATAAATTTAAGTTGGAGAGGAGGCTCTCAAGGGTATCTCCCTCCTTACTATGCTCAAAATGGGGCATCCCCTCCACAGGCGACCCTCCATATCCGTCGTTGTAGCAATCCCCCTCACAGGGATGGATGTTAAAATCTCCCAGAAGAACCATCTCTGGGGCAGAAATGCAGTCATGTTTATAGACTGACAAGAAATGTTCCAGGGTAATCAGATGCTCATTCCCAGATGAGCCTTCAGTAGAATTTTAAAAATTAATAAATGAAAAATTCTGATGGACCATTCAATTATAAGTGAGTTCCTAGGAGCAGATTCTACTTTCTTAAAAACCCCTGCCAAATTAAGTGAAAACAAAGTAAGCAGACCCCCTTTAGGTCTTCCCATTATTCCAGGTACTGCTGGGGTAGAGAAGCTGAGAAAACCATCCAGTGAAAAACTGGATGATGTATCCCAGCTCTCTTGAAAAGCCAGTATATCATACTGTTTGACAAACTCCTGCCAAATAGGATCAGAGGTTTTAGAACTAAGTCCCGCCACATTCCAGGTGAGAATTTTACAATGAGGTCTCTGTAGGCTAGGCTCCCCTTCATCCTCAGCTAAAACATCAGGCAGTTAATCGTTCGTCTCCATTGAAGTCAAGGGGGAGAAACGATTGGTGAGACTAATGGCTATTGGGTAGGAATAATCCTGTAACACAGGGCCAACTAAACTAGAAGAATCTCTACCCACCCCTCCTGACAGCTCTCGACCAGATCTTTGTTGCGCGATGTTAAAGCGCTGCTGGTAAGATGAGCATGAGGTGACACAGACGGGCCCTCCCGACGAGTCACCAGAGATTTGCCAAATGGTCTTGTTGTCCTACCCGGGGGATAAAAGAAGCCCAGAGGGAGCCGTCTGATGCCATTTATTGACAGATCTGAGGCATCCCAGAACAACCTATGTGAGCTGTCATAGTTGTTAAAATTTACAACAAGGCAGTCCCCTGGGATAGTTTTTGGATGGTGCCCCACCCAACTCACTCTCCTTGCCGCGATGACAGCGCGTGTAATGTCTGTACCTCCACTACTGAACTCTGCGCAGTATTCCCTAGCCAAACCCATCAAGTGTGGAGAAGTGTGGCTCAGTGGTTAGAGGCGGCAGACCCGGAAGCTGAGATCGGCCGTGGACCAGGGTTCGATTCCCCGCCTCGGCGGGTCTTGGGCTCAAAAATTCCACGGACTCGACAATTCTCTCGCTCCGGTGCCTACTTGACTCACGGGGTCACACTCTGCGACTCTGGGCAATAGCTTGCTTAATCTCCACTACGGCCCCTCGCGGCGGGATGCCTGGCTTTCACCTTGTGGATACCCTGCCGGGGTTATCTCACAGGGGAATACCAGGACGGGTTCCCTAAGCAAGCGCTTAGATACCGGGTCAGTGATTTGCGCTATATAAATACATGTACATTTACATCAAGTCATTACTTGTTTCCACTTTACCGGCCCTTAGTGGTGAAATCCCTGTGAAGACAGCCACCAGCGGAGCCGCCTCTGGGGGCAGATGCAAACATTTTGTTCTATAAAGAGCCCCACTTGATTCTTGATTATTAGTGTATACACCAGATCTAGTGTGTTTGGGCCCCTCCACAGTACCCCCATGAACCTTGGTATTCTCACATGAAATTTCCCTATGATTGTTTGCTATATTGCCACCTGCGTTGCTAGTAATACCAGGTGGATAATTAACCAACTTCTCATTCAGACTTGAGTATTGTTTAAGAAGGGTATCAATTTTCTTGCACTTAGCCAGTAGGCCCGCTACACATTCATTTAAAGTGTCCACAATGTCCTTTGCTACTGCTTCCAAAGCTGGTTCAAGTCTTTTTATAAACAGTTCTTCCACGATGTCGCAAACATTGTCCCTTAGAGTAGCAGCTTGGTGGGTAGATTTCCCATGAGCAAATTTCCTCTTGGCGCCCTTTGCATGAGATCTTCGTCGATGCGTAGTAATGAGCGAGGGGGCTAGCGGGGTTGCAATTATTCTAGGAGAGTGTGGAGGTGAAGGTGGGGGACTTAGGGAAGCAGTCAGCGGGGCTGCTGGACAGGGGGTATTAATGGTGACAATGGTAGGTTCCAATGGTATGCGCTGTGCAAGTTCAGGGATGAATCCGTGGTCTGTAACAGAGATATTGTTAATAGATTCAAGGCCAAGTTCCTTTTCAGCGTGAGCAATTTCCTTGGTTAATACCCCCACCGCAGAAGTAAAATACGAAATAATGGATTCTGATTTCCGTGGAATCTTGGTAACCTTACCTTCCTGGTCGCCTCGACATGTCTGTTTTCTCTTCCCCATGGCAGATGGAAGAGGGGTGGCCCGACCCGACCTCTGCTGACCCCTGATGGCCACAGATGGCCCACCCTTTGACCAGGCTTCGCCTGGCGTCCCGCTCGCGTCCCGCGACGCTGAGGATTGGGCGACTTTATGCGCCTCCTGGTGCTCCAACCCCATCAGTGATGGCGGTGGCGTCCGGGAATGGATTGCAGTGCTTCAGCACTTACTGTCAGGATGGCGTGACTCTTGCCGGTAGAATCGGCAAGCAACAGGTCCCCCTCACACCAGGTTTGTTTTAGTACAGACTCAGACCTGCCATGATCATGCGTCTAATAGCAGACCTGGAACCACAACTGCAGCACCAGACCCTTAGGACCCACACAATACCAGCCCATGTCCAGGTCCTATGCAGCCTGCACCTGCTGGCGTCTGGAAGCTTCCAGGGGGTAATAGCAGAAGCCGGAGGCGTGTCGCAAAGCGCACTATCACGCTTCTTCCACAGGTTCCTGGATGCCATGCTAGCAACGATACATCGCCTCATCACCTTCCCCACGACCCCCCAACAGTTGAACCGCACCAAGCGTGAGTTCTACCAGGTGGCACAATTCCCCCATGTGATATGGTGTGTCGACTGCACCCATGTCCACATCTGTCCTCCCTCAGCCACTAATACATCTACCGCAACCGGAAGTCATACCATTCCATTAATGTGCAGGTTTTGTGCAATGCCAAGCACATCATTATGGACCTCGTAGCCCAATTTCCAGGGAGCACACACGACGCATACATCTTCCGTCACAGTGGCATCCACAGGCGCCTGATCAACGGTGAATTTGGAGTTGGACACCTACTAGGCACGTATTGATGCAACATCATTTTATCCATCCCCACATGTACCATTGCATTCATGCCGCTGACCATTCTCTCCCCATCCTGCAGGTGACAGCACTTACGCTTACTCACTCCCTACCTCAACCCAGCAACACCACAAGAGCAGCGCTACAACAGAGCACACATCAGCACAAGAATGTGGTAGAGCGCACATTTGGCATCCTCAAGAGTTGACCCAGTGACCTGCTGCCAGATCATAGCTGTCTGTGCCATCCTGCATAACATCGCAACAAGAAGGGGATACCCATAGAGGTGTACGGTGAGGACGAGCTACGTGCACAGCAACCGCCCCAACACCGACAGGTATATGTGCCCAACACAGCAGAAGGGCAAAGGAGGCAGACATACATCACACAGCATCACTTCTGAGACAGGTAAGAAAGAGCCATGACAAGATGATAAGCATTGCAAGGGGTTAATGCCCATTAACACCTGACTGGTGCTGATTAGTGTAACAGAAACATGATGCAGCGTAAATTAAATCAAAAGAGAAAATGTCCATTGACAACACAGGTGCTGCATTTGGCACTACAGTTGGCCCATGGTACCTCACAATGGCCAGGGAGCCATTGCATCATGGCTATATACGTTTGCCACGGACACCCAGCCTCCTGGCCCGTGACTCCTCAACATCTCCTTGATGACCTTCTGTGGCTGGTGCGCTGCGCGCGGTGCGCCTCCTCCCGCTTGTCTCAGGCATGGGGACGCTGCTCGCACTTGAGGCTGCCTCACTCACCTCATCTCCTCCCACACTGCTGATACTGGCAGTTCCAGACTGCAGATGGTCCACTGCAGTGGTCACTCTATCGAGGGTCCTTGCCACATCCCCACAATAATGGCCCATGTCCACCTGCAGGGACACCGATCGGCGGGCTACCACAGCTGTGCTGTTGCAAAGCTTCTTGATGGCCTTAATTGTGGCATTGGTACTGAGTGAGTACTGCTCATGTCTCCGTCGCTCACTCCGTTGGCCTGCAACAACAGCGCGTGTGAGTTCCTGTAGGCATGCCTTAATGTCAATGTTGCCCTCTGCAACGGCTGTGGTCAGCTCTCGCACAGCGTCAGTCATTGATGCAAATCTGTTGGACATTCTTGTCATGCTCATTTTCATTGCACCCATGTGTTTTGCCTGCAGGCGCTGAACACGCAGCATCCAGCTTGCCACAACTCCATACACATCTGCAGGATCTACTTTTGTCGCTGCAACCCTACCCAGGGATCCGGCCCACTGTCTAGCTCGCAGACATGCTGCTGTTCGGGCGGTTAGTGTGATGACAGCCTGCTGCTGTACATTAGTGGCTGCTGGCCTCAGCTCCGTCTCCATCTCCTGCAGGGAGGAGACATTTGCCCTGCGGCTATGTGTGGTTGGCAGGACTGTTGGAGGTGGAGGTGGTGTTGGTGTTCCTGTCCGCAGTGGAGGTGGTGGTGTTGTTGGTGTTCCTGTCTGCAGTGGAGGTGGTGGTGGTGTTGGTGTATTTGTACGCGGAGGAGGTGGTGGTGGTGGTGGTCTTGTCCGCGGTGGTGGTGTTGGTGGTGATGTTTGCGGCGGTGGTGAAGGGGAAGGACTGCCTCCGTGTTCCAGCGTGTTCTCCGCATCGGTCACCACTGGGGTTTCAGAGATGACTAGGCGGCCGCTGTCATCTGATTCCATGGGGGAGGCATCTGTGTGTGAAACAGAGCATTGTTATGAATTTGTGGATGTTGTAATTTTTAGCATTTGTCATCTACATAAAGAACATATTGGGACTGACATTTGGCCCTTTGCTGCTATTTTCATGTCATGCACCTCAGGGGTCAGACATGAGCCCTTTCATGTTATGACTACTACTCCCATGATGCAACACTCTGTTGAGGGATTGTGCTTTAGGCACGGCTACTTGTGCACTGTGTTTGGCTTGGGGAAATGGGCAGGGGTTGACAAGATGCTGCATATCTGCGCTGGCATGCATCTTACCTTGTCCGACTTCTGCAGCACCCGAGGTGTCCAGTTAGGTGGCCCCCACAACAGCTTCCGGTTCGATTGTGGACTCCACAAGGTCCACGAGGGCTGTGTTCGGTGTCACATTGGAGGACCCACCACCTGTGCCAGACGCATCCTTCACCCTTTCCGCAATCCTCTCCTTGGCCCTTTTGCGGAGGTCGTACCACCGTTTTTTAAGGTCCTCGATGCTGCAGAGGGTGACTCAGACAGCATTCCCGCTGTTCTTGATGCGCAGCCACATCCTGCGCTTATCCGCCTCTGGCACCTTCAGGGAGAGCTTTCCAAACAGTCTTTCATGCCTGCTGCTGACACCCTCTATTAGTATCTCAAGTTCCTTGTCGGAGAACTTTCGTTTTCTCTTCCTGGGGGTGTCCTTTCCCTTGGGTGCTTCTTTCTCCGTGATGCACTGCTATGAAGGTCCTGGTGACGGCTGGCTATGTATTGCTCCTCTGCTCCTGTGCTCTGCCTCCTCCTCTGAGCTCCTCAGGTCACCGAGTGAAGCATGAGCTGTGCTACTTCCTGGTTGTGATGTCATCAGCCTGCTTCCGATGCGCCGCGTCTTTTTACCGATTTGGCTAATACCGATTTCGCTAATACCGATTCGGTATTTGCTAATTCAGTATTCATGTTATTGCAATTTTTTACCGATTTTTACCGAATCGGTAATATTTAGCGATTTTCTTGATGCATCGCGGTTTGCATGTCCTTATAAGCGATTCCTTATTTTTCGCTAATAAGGACTTGGATTACCGAATTTTGATGCATCTGCCAGATTTTAAAGTGCAATTCTAACACAGCTGACAAGCCAATTTTCGCACTATTTCTCTCACAGGACACTAGGTATTCTTTAAACATATGGTGGGAAAGGCGTGAGGTAGCTAGAGGGTGGTGTTAGGAGGTAGCATGACAACATATGAATTATTTATTTTAATGTGCAGCATGATGAAGGGGTCCCGAAAAAGATGAAGCTACGTTGTGCAAGGCTCAACCCTTTGTTTCTCCACACTACGCACTGATTAATAGAATCAGCTAAGCACTAGAAGAGCATTTTGGGGGCCATATAGAACATACAATTGTGGCTGAGTATCTCTACTTCGGGAACCCAAATTAAATTTTAAACAACTCAAAATATGTTCTTTTCTTTTTAATGTCACTAGGAACCCTACTGATGTTAACAACCCTGTTATTGAAACCTACTCAACTATAATTTTGTGTAATTATCATACATTTTATACATGATATTCTGTCTTAACAGGATTATTCACTCCAAAAGGGTGTGAAGTGTAACGTGAACCCACATAATCATTAAAAAAACACAAATATCAGCAGTACTCATGGGTCTGGACGCCGAGAAGTCATTTGACAGGTGGATTGGTCCTTTCTTTTTAAAACGCTTACCCACTTCGGCTTCACGGAAGGCTTCCTTACCATGCCTCAGGCTAATTCTGGAACTCCGCGCTCTAGAGTACAGGTGAATGGGATTGTCTCAGCCCCCTTCTCCCATACCAGAGAAACACGCCAGGTATGCCCACTTGTCCCGCTATTATTTGCCCTCAGCATTGAGCCATTGGTGATGGTCATACAGGGATCACCAGGGATCGAGGGAATTCCTTTTAGCGGGGAAAGACTCAAAATTTCACTCTTCACGGAAGACATACTTTTATCCCTCATTGAGCTATCCTGCTCTATCCCCACACTTCAGACAGATTTAGCACGCTTTGAGGCAGTGGCAGGTTGCAAAATTAATTTAGACAAATCACTTATACATAACTTAACCATCCCGGAGAATGACGTGAGAGAACTACGGAACCATACCCCGTTACAGTAGACTTCCCGATCTCTTCAATACCTGGGGATACAACTGACACCACGTGTTGAGGGGCTCTTTAAAGCTAACTTCCCTTCCACCCTCCGCAAACTCCAAACTGATCTCGATAGATGGAAACCGCTTTTTATCTCGTGGCTCGAAAGCGTACATGTGGTCAAAATTATCTTACTTCCTAAACTCCTGTACTTGTTCCAAGCCTTGCCCATAGAACTCGATAAAGATTTCCTACCTCAGGTCAAATCTATGATACTAAAATTTGTGTGGCAAGGAGGTCGAGCATGCTTCTCCTACCCGATACTAGGGTGCAGAAGAACAGAAGGCGGGGTAGGCCTACCCAACTTTGCCCTTTACTACAAAGCCGCACAATTACGTGTGGTGACTGAATGGTCTAAACGTGGGTCGGAAAAACACTAGCTCCATATGGACTGCTCCGTCACCGGAAGGTCTATTTGGGATCTCATATGGCGCCCCAGGAGAGACAGACCTGCGAATGCCTACATAAGTACCTCCACCCGCACCACTCTGAAAGTCTGGGACACCATTTTTAAAAATGACTAGTGGACCACCTTCCTGTCGCCATACACCCCTCTCCACTTTAATCCAGAATTCCCGCCGGCCTTTGAGAGGGCTTGTTCGAGGTCTGGAGAGAAGGCGGTTGTCGAGCACTAACGCATCTCTTTCGTAACTCTGATATCCTTACTTTTGAGAATTGCAGGAGGGATTACATCCTAGAACCAACAGAACACCACCAGCTTAAACACTGGGTCACCGTACCCCACATCCGAAACGCAGCCACCCGACCTCTCACAAAATTTGAATTCTATGTCCAGGCTGCCAGTTACATGAAAGGAGTGATCTCATTCCTCTATAAACAACTACTCAATACCCTGCAATCCCCGAGACCACGTTACATATACATGTGGGAGGAACCCCTCCAGCGCACAATTTCAGATAGGGAGTGGGGGGCCTGTGGGCCGATATTACTAAATTCAACCATTCTATTGAACTGCGGGAGGTACATCTTAAAACAAGGATGGACTGGTACCTGTACCCCTCTAAGCTTAAGGCCATATTTCCAGGCGCGTCTGATCTGTGCTTGAGGGTCTGCGGGCTGTTGGGTGATTTCCGTCACATTTGGTGGGATTGTCCCACTATTCCCCCCTTCTGGGAAGAAATTCTTGCTCTCATTAAAGATATTCTGGGCTACCCTATTCCAACCACAATAGCAGAGAATCTACTAGGCATCCGAGACCCCACCCTAAAACACCAAACCAAGGCTGATAAGGCCATTATGTGGACCTCGGAAAAGGAGAGAGTTTTCCCTGATGAACCCAGAAAGGACTGGGAAATAATGTAGCAAAAAAGAAGATTCCTTTCTGTGGTTTTTAAGTATAGTTTTCTTTGTATGAATGTAACTTGTAAAGCCAGACACCTATCTAGAAAACTCAAATATCCTCAATAACACATATACCAACAGACCATAAATTATATCAAAATGTCACATTTATTAAAAAAGAGAAAAAGTTTCTTATATCAAATGATTAAACATGAACAATTTCTTGCCATAAGATTACATACATGTTATATTTCATACACAAAAATACAATGTAATAACATATAAAAACAATTTAAAAAGCCAGTGTTGTCGACGCGTTTCGGTGCTTTGATGGGTAGAACACCTTCCTCAGGACTATGGTTAAAAACTTCATGAATTATTATGGCATTTTCAATTTGCAGTACCAGTCTTGATCCTGGAGTGGAGTAGTCTTTTTGGTGTTGTGCACCTCCGCTTGATCGTCTAGAGGATTTTATAATAGTTCGTGGAGTTTATATAGTATTAGAGGAGACTCTTCCAGGCGCTTTGTATGTAGCGGATTGGGTCACTTATATGTCATCATATTCATTCCTCAGAGTCGTTGAGAATATTCCGAGATCGTCGCTTCTTAATAAACTTGAAGGCGAACTTCTCACCTCAATCGGTGTTAGCACGAACCGTCCGCCTGGTCTCCCCGGTCTCCAGAGTCGGAGACCGGGGAGACCAGGCGGACGGTTCGTGCTAACACCGTTTTCTAGATAGGTGTCTGGCTTTACAAGTTACATTCATACAAAGAAAACTATACTTAAAAACCACAGAAAGGAATCTTCTTTTTTGCTACATTATGTGGACCTGCCTCGGAGTGGCGAATGTTGCGATAGAAGCCGCCTGGAAGAGGAGGGAGGCACCTGCAGTCTTGCTGTGGCACTCTCGGCTTTGGAGGCTTTTGAGTCTAGAGAGGATGTCCGATATCTTCCGAGATAACTAAAAAAACTTTGAGTACAAATGGGGTCCCTTAGTCGCCTTCCTGACACAGGGTTTGCCACAAGCAGTATGCCCTCCTTCCATCAGAAGTATGCATCTCTTTCAATTCTAACGCGTACATAACTGACTAAGTACCTGTGACATTTTGACAATAGATTACCGCCACCACCATTTCTCGGGAGGGTTTAGGGGTGGGTTTTTCTTTATCCTAATTTTGTTTTGGTGACTCATTTGGCTTTGTTCTGGGGTTAGTATTTCTTATGTTAAGCACCCTCCCTGTTGGAGAGTGCCGAGCTTTAAACTCGTCAAAAAAGAAAGACGGGCTGAATGTACATTCTATCCAATTGTAATACTATAAGCCTTCACACCTTGGACAACTCTTCTAGGTACCATTGAGAAGAAGGCTTAGATTATCTCCGCTGCACTACAAAACAGCCCTAAATATGCTTTGCCGCATCGCTATTTTTCTTTCTGATTCTGTACTCTTTCTCTGTAATTGGAATTATGTCAAGAAAAACAAGTTTGACAAAAAAAAAATATATATATATATGTGTTAAAGCCAACTTGTACACTTCTCATAGGAAGTCGTTAGCATAAATACAGCATTATACATTCAGTTATTCACTCAATAACTTAGCAACAGTGGAAAACATTGTCGTAATGTCATTAGGAGAAGTTCTCACTTCTCCAGCGTTCCCCTGTCATGCCTGTCTCTTCAGAGGCACAATGGCAGAAGGTGGTCTTTCTCGTCTTCTTCTGTCTCCCTTGGTTCTCCGTAGACCAGAGGAAGATGGGAGAACATGGGCATCACTTTTGCTCCACCAACCTCCACATTCTCTGTCAATATGGGCTTCTTCTGACCCGAGGAGGCGGGGAATTGAAAGCTGGACTGATATGGCTTACAGAGGGCAGCTCAGTGAAAGGTCACTGCCTCATGGAGAGCAGAGAGCGTTGCTTTGGCAGGGATGGGATGGGAAGGGAAGTCATGACGTGTGGTGGACTGGGAGGAAGGAATCTACGTAATATTGTTTTAAATTAGGGTGGAGGAGGGTGGCTGAGGGATTTTCTAAAATGAAGTGCATGTATGGCAGGATATTCGATTTTTGTTCATAATTGGGAAGGGGATAGGTGGCTAATACTGAGGGTGTTGTGTGAGGGTGGAAGAATGGCAAGTATGTTATTTTTTTTTAATTGGGTGGATGGAGTGTAGGCATGGCGAGAGGGTGGTGGGTGGGTGGCCGTACATAAGGTGTTAGATGAAACAGGGTTCTGAATATAATAAAGCTATGTTTGTACGGCCCCCATGACTCTTGTGACCATTCACTGCTGATGAAAGCATTGGGAGATGAAACAGGGAGCCATACTTAACATAAAAGTGTAGATGGGTATCTGTAAACTGTTTACTCTTGTCTATCTGACGTCACTCAGCCCCCTCAATAAGGCATCCCCGTTATCCACAGTTTCTCATGTTAATGTTAATGTCAATGTTAGTATGTATTTGTTAAGCGCTCGTACGCCCGGGGGCTTCATGGCGCTGTAGGAAGGAACGTAGCGCGTCGGTCACAGTAGAGAATAAGCAGCTCAGCAATGCGCCTGAGAGAAGAGCCAGGTTTTCAGGGAGTGTCTAAAACTGAGGATGTTGTCATTCAGTTTCAGATGAAGGGGGAGAGAGTTCCAGAAGCCAGCTGCAAGATGGTCAAAACAGCTGCCTCCGAGACGCTTCCTCTTGTAGGAGGGAACGATCAGAAGGGATTTGTGAATGGACCGGAGATTGCGGGAAGGGATGTATCTCTTAAACATGTCTCTAATGAATAGAGGGCCAGAGTCATGAAGAGACTTGAATAAAATGCACCCAGTTTTAAAAGCCACATCTATAATAGTATACGTTATGTATGTTTTCCACAGGAGGAGAGAATCTGGGAATCAGCCTCTTCTATTCACTACTGTGACACCACATTACAGGAAGCGAAAGGTGCGTTTCACTGCTGTAAATCCAAAGCTTCACTATTATTGCCTATGATGTCAATCAGAAATCCCTTTATCCGCCCATATTCTTAAATATGTTTGACTTTTTCCCATGACTAATCTGTCTCTGCATCTCTCCTGACTGCACTCACGCAGTGTCACGTCTCATTTAACTGCAATTGGAACTTACAAACTACAAAGTAGACTCTTGAGCTGAAGAAAAAATGTAATTTCATATAATATTTCAAATATTATTGTGTGGTTTGGACGCATATCGTTTTAAAACATTTCAAGGAAAGGTGCTCCCAAAGGAGATGCCACCCCTACGAGAGTTTTCGGTGCTCAGTTTAATTTTTTTTGTTTAAAGAGCTTTATTATAATAATTAGAAGCATAGGCACGTTATATAACAATACATCTAAAACAAGAAAACACTAGATAAGCAACTGAATATACAATCTGGCTGAAAAAGTAAAATGAGAGGTCTATCATAAACTAAAGAGAAGCCAAATGGGGAAAATAATAATTAAAGATGTGTACCCAAAGAGTAAATAGCATTTTACATTTTTAAAGGCTCGATGTATTTGTACCCACCCACCGTTGGCCCCTGCCAAACAAATGCACAAAGCATCAAAGAAATGTAAAAAAAAATATGCCCCCAAAAATTAGACAACAGGGTGCATCTGTGATGAAGGAACACTAACAGAACAAAAATCTATGTTGCCCTAGAGCACATGATCGACTTCTTCACCTGCCAACAAGAACACAAAACTGGAACAAACACAGTGCTTTGGTACGCTTTGTGATTTGCATATGCAGAACCCTCTCGGTGCCTGTCTGCCTTTTGTACCAAGATTGTCCCTTGTTCTGAACAGGCCACCTCACTTCCTGCTGTTGGTCGTCGTTGGGAGAGTGTAGCGCATACTGTAAGGTGGTTTTGGCGTGTTTTACTCTGTCAGACAATAAGATTATTTGCAATGTTCATTTGCGTCCGAAAAACAAAACAGGGCAGTGACGCCGTCAGCGGCGCGGCCATGTTACAGACCCAGAGGCGGCTGCAAGCTTCAGGACGACGGCCTGTTCCTTGTGCCAATGGGCCAGATGCTGCTGCTTGGACGAGTCTACCCCACAGCTTGAAGCCCGGGTCCTGTGATTCCTGTCCAAAGAGGAGTGCTGAGGCATGCTGGGATGAATGGAGGCCCACACTCCAGCAGAGCAGTGCCCCGTTCCAACATTCAATCTAGAATTATTAGAAAGAAGCACCGACTGCGAAAAGATGTAGATGAATCATGGAAAGCCTGGTTTGTGTAAATGAGAGAAAGGTCTCATTCAGGAATAAAAATAACTGAGCTTATTAGGGAATATTTAATCGGAATCAATATTATTTCGCACTCCCTTCTTTTCGGTCATTTTTACTATTTTCTTTTCTCCTTTTACTCCTACTTGATGACAATTTAGTATTTATGTCCTTCCTTCCATCCTATCGTAAAACGCTCTGATATCCCTCAGGATCTTGTTCGCGCTATATAAAACTTTATAAAGAAAGAAAGAAAGAAAGAAAGAAAGAAGGAAAGAAAGAATGAAAGAAAGAAAGAAAGAAAGAAAGAAAGAAAGAAAGAAAGAAAGAAAGAAAGAAGGAAAGAAAGAATGAAAGAAAGAAAGAAAGAAAGAAAGAAAGAAAGAAAGAAGGAAAGAAAGAATGAAAGAAAGAAAGAAAGAAAGAAAGAAAGAAAGAAAGAAAGAAAGAAAGAAAGAAAGAAAGAAAGAAAGAAAGAAATATGTAGGATTCAAATTGTGATTTCGCTGTAGCAAATGATTTAGCAGGAAATATTGAACATATGAAACAAAAAATGATTTAACACAATGTATACAAAAGTACCTCTTTAGTCTATGATTACTGAATGCATAAGTAAATTTTCTCTACACTAATTTTAGAAAGGCATTTGTCAATGCGTTTTTAAGTCGTGCACTAAAGTGAAAATGGAGAATTGTGATTAAATGAGCATGGTGGAACCCTGAAGCAGCCCTCAGTGTACTCTATGATCGTAGGCACCATAGAGTAAGAAGCGGCCCTGGAACTCTTGAAGCCATATATTTGCACTCTAGAGATGTAGGGCTCTGTGTTCCCTGGTCAATACTGGCACACTGTTACCGAGGGCTTCGCCATCTCTCTTTGAATTGTCCTTGTCTGCTGACACATGGCATCGGTGCCTCTTCACAGACCACACAGGTCAATTGTTAGACACTGCCAACAATTGCAAAGACACTTGTTGGCAGCTTTCAACAATTGACTGTCATCCACCTTAAAACTAATTAATTCTCTGCTGATTGGTGGAGTAACACATTTGCTGATTGTGGCCCATGCCACAATCAGCAAATTAATGCATAACTGTGCCTACCACTAGAGTTTATGCTTAGTCAGCTGCGGACGGCACAGGTAAGCGTGGTAAGGCAGAGTGGGGCGGGTTGGAGGGGAAGGGGAGTCGACAGACGAAAAAATATGTATAATTAATTAAATAAATAATTCCTATTCCGTCATTTGTCAAGTACCCCCCGCCGTGCCCTGCCCCACCCCACCGTGGTCACCTGTGCCGGCTGCCGCTGTGCTTAGTCATAATGGTGGTCTCCAAGGAATGACTGTCAGATGCAGGTCCGGAACCAGTGGCGTAACAAAGGCCCCCAGGGTGCGAGGGGCCCTCCAAGCTCCAGGGGCCTCCTCAGCATAGTACCTTGGCATGATCGCTCTTGACTGAGTCTGGAGGGGGGCCCCTCCATGTAGGTTACAGGGGGACCCCCTCAGGTTGTGTTGCCCAGTGTCCGGAACACCACCTCAATGGTCTTAGTGTTTGTACCACCCGCCTCCTACATCACTGGGCTGATGGAATATCCTGTTTCTCCTGCTGCCTGAACTGTGCCCTTGGGATGCTACTGTTCATGAGGCACAAGTTCAGTGTGACAGCATACCTATTTGGTGAATCTACACTTTCGTCCTTTTTCTAGGCTGTCTTGGCCTATAAAGAGGCAGAAAGGCATGGTATTTTTTTGTATCACAGTGTATTCAATGCATATATACCTTTGGCAGTTATATGCTAATGCTAGCTTCTGTAGAACAATAGGGAATGGTGAATGGTGCATGGTGCAAGTAAAGGGCTGCATATGGCTATTGGAGTTTCTTCTGTGACCAAATGTGATCCTTGCCTCGTTCAAGTGCAGTGCACACCTTGGTGATGCCTTCCAGTTCGGAACACCCTTGCGCCCTCATAAGGCCTATTAATGTATATTCAGGGTGGACAGGCAATAAATAGTTGTAACCCTGACCTCACAAACATGATACAGTCTTGGACGTAGCACAAGAAGCATGTTATGCTCTTAGACTCCAGAGACATCAGAAGTGATAGCACATGCTGTTTTTACACCGATAACATGGAACGGTGCATAACACATAGAGATGTTTCTCATCGCACAGTTGTAGGTGTGAGCCAGTTATTGAATGTAAATTAGGTGTGTACAAGATTAAGTAGTGTAAGAGCAGAATGTGGACCCAATGGCACCAGAGATGCCTTGGCTGAGAGCCGACAACTTCTACTAATAAAGCAGACCAAGCTCTTAGGGTAAAGGAGGGCTCTCCTCTCACTACCACCACTTCCACCGAGTTTTTAAACCCTGTTCTGTGGTATAAATGTGTTAATATGAATACAATACAAATCAAAGCTACTTACATTAAAAATGCGAAGGAAACATTGTGAAAGACTACTCCATTCTTGACCTCTCCTAGTAGAAATCACATACACTGAATGAAAGACTACTTCTTACCCATTCCCTTCTAATCCTTTCCATGTATGAAGGATCACATCTCAGTAACAATCCTCATTACACCTTTGGCTTATTTTATATATTAATAAAAAGAATCACCAGAAAAACAAACATTGAACTATTTCTCAAAATCAAAATTCACTGTGTGATTGAGACTAGCAGCTAAACAGCCATTCCAGATATTGTTCAGCCAAAGGTAATTTTGAAATGTCCTTCCTTTCCTTCCCTTCCCTTCCCTTCCCGTCCCGTCCCGTCCCTTCCCTTCCCTTCCCTTCCCTTCCCTCCCCTCCCGTCCCTTCCCTTCCCTTCCCTTCCCTTCCCTTCCCTTCCCTTCCCTTCCCTTCCCTTCCCTTCCCTTCCCTTCACTCTCCTCTCCTCCCCTTCCCCTCCCCTCCCCTCCCCTCCCCTTCCCTTCCCTTCCCTCCCTCCCTCCCTCCCTCCCTCCCTCCCTCCCTTCCTCCCTCCCTCCCTCCCTTCCTTCCTAACTTCCTTCCTTCCTTCCTTCCTTCCTTCCTTCCTTCCTTCCTTCCTTCCTTCCTTCCTTCCTTCCTTCCTTCCTTCCTTCCTTCCTTCCTTCCTTCCTCCCTCCCCTCCCCTCCCCTCTCCTCCCCCCCTCCCCTCCCCTCCCCTCCCCTCCCCTTCCCTTCCCTTCCCTTCCCTTCCCTTCCCTTCCCTTCCCTTCCCTTCCCTTTCCTTTCCTTTCCTTCCTTCCTTCCTTCCTTCCTTCCTTCCTTCCTTCCTTCCTTCCTTCCTTCCTTCCTTCCTTCCTTCCTTCCTTCCTTCCTTCCTTCCTTCCTTCCTTCCTTCCTTCCTTCCTTCCTTCCTTCCTTCCTTCCTTCCTTCCTTCCTCCCTCCCTCCCTCCCTCCCTCCCTTCCTCCCTCCCTCCCTCCCCCCATCCATGTGTCCATCGATTTATCCCACCATGTATTCTTAATTATCTCCAGCCTTTCTTTTTTAAACATCCATCCATTTATTCTCATTTGCATATTTTCCTACCTTGACCTTCATCATCAGCGCAGCCCGCACATTCAACTGTTGATACCATTCATCCTGCTCCCGATGCCGGCACCTCCAGCTCCAGATCGGGAATGCAATTGTTTTTCCCCTTCCAGCCGCGGATATAAGCCACGCACACTGCTTGTCCTGCACTCTACTTCTTTCACCTTGATTATGTAATTGAGTTAACCGCTTTAGTTGGTGGCCTCCTTCTACTTCTACAACCCAGCTTCGCCGTGACTTATGTGCCTTTCCCTCACCAGACCTGGGCTTCCGGTTGTTACGCAGTACACCTTCAAATGCATAACCTGGTCCTGAAGATAACTTGCATTTTGTACAGGTCGAAACGCTGTTGACCTGTCAGTGCAATCCTTGCAGCTACTTTCTTGGTTCAACAAAATTACTTTCCTTCTTTAACTATGTACTAATGAATTGGAACCATCATAAAGTCTCCTATATATATTGACAATTTTGTTTGTCTTGGGCCATTTTTTCGCTGTGTATTTTTCACGTGTCAGGTGCGCCATGCACCTTTCTTTCACAAGCACAAATGTGCACAAGTCTGTTCAGGTTACATTCACATTCAATGTAATAGAGTGTCGTCATTATTGTCTTTCTTTCTTGTTACTTCTGTTTAAATGCAGACCATTTTTTTTTGCATTTATTGCTATAACTATTAATGTCTTCAGGTCTCCCTCTTTTACAACTTTTGTGCATGCTTTTGAAAACTGTCTTTCAATAATACCTGTTGAGACATTGTTGCTTGTTATATATAATATTCACCCAGTTCTCATCTGGGTTAATGGGTATTCCCTTGTTGTTTGATTTCATCACTGATTAAGAGTTTGGCATACAGAGCTTACTTTGTTGGAATGGAGGAGGACAATACCTCTGCCATCCTGAAGGTCCTCCATCCACCAAATGTAGATTTGTCCAGTCGCCCTGTGGATAATTCTCCACATTGACAGAAACCAGCATCATGGAAAACAAATAACTAACGTCCATCTGACCCTGGGTGTTTTTCCCAGGGTGTGGGAATAATTTTAGTTTTTTTTCTTCTTCCTTACCAGCAGGTATTTACTGGCAGCGGTAGACATGAGAAAATACTTTACACTGTTTACTCTAAAGAGGGCGGTTGGCTCTGTCAGCGTAGGGGGTGCAGGGAGGGCATTATACCGTCTCTCCTGTTTAGAGCAGGTGGTGTTATGCTATTTTGTCTGACAGTCACAGTCAGGAAAAACCTGAAGGTGAGGGTGTTTGTTTCTGAGAAACAAAAATCTTTTGAAAAATGTGAGTGCTGACCTTTTTTCCTGCTTAGAGCAGATTGTGCTATATCTAAAGGTGAGGGAAAAAGTTGTTTTGTTTTTCCGAAACAAACTCCCACTTTAGAAGTTTGCTTTTGAGAAACAAAATTATTTTGAAAAATGTGATTGCTGACCGTCATGGCTCATGGTACTGTCTGTCAAACCTTTCCTACATTGACAAGAACTGCCATGATGGAGGTTCCTGTCCATGTAGAGTGATGCCCTTGGTGCCGGCATACATGTGCAACTTTGTCAGGCAGAGAATCCCTTGGGATGGCTGAGGTAATGTCCTCCGCCTCCCGATGGAGTAACCTCCATCCACCAAGCTCTAAATCTGACTCTTTCAAATCATATCTTCTAACTCTCATCTGAGGCATTGCAAAAAGCTTAATCTTCTCCACTTCTGTAGCCAACGTCTATATGGAGCCTCTTGGCAGCTTACATACCCAACATTAGTAAGCCAAGAACACCCAACTATACCTTTAAATATCTAACTCCTCCCACTTTACCAGTGTAAAAGTCATCATGGAAAATCTTATAGAATGAATGAGCTTGTGCTCTCTAAAGATGAGCCAATAACAACATTAATTCCCCCTCCTTTACTGTCAAAGATCAACAACCCCAGCCCAGAAAGTGCTAGAAAATTTCATGACCTAGGTATTTCGCCCACCTTGGTCCCCCCCACTAGGTCTCTAGGATTCACCATTGATCCAAAATCCCCATTATACTGCACTTTCCCAAACTGACCTAACAGTCTCATTCCAACATTATCTTCTCTGAAAACTAAAACCTGTTGTCCCATCTGCAGACATCAGGCCCACTGTCGAGACCTGGAAACTCTCACATTTATTTGTCAGAAATGGACAACTGGCCAGAATTCATAAAATACTGCTGACCTCTCTCAAAGCCATACTTCATGGTGCAGCCATTCTTGTCAAATCTGCTAAGTAATCAAATCACATCACTTCAATTATGAAAGAGTTGCTCTGACTCCCTGTTAAGGCCAAAATCTATATCAAAGTGGTATACATGACTCACAAATCCGTACACCTAAGCTGTTTAAAAAACAATCCTCTCATCTTTGGAGGGATGTGAAATACTAGAAGCAAATTCTAATTGCTCCTAGAAATCCTAATAGAAAAAAATTGCAACATGGAAAACTAAACTTTCTCATTTTGAGCAATAAAACTCTGGAATTGTTTTCCCAAAACTCTCTATCATGCGTTTATTGGCACATTATAGTAGCTTTCCCATGCTGGGATATCTCATGGCAAAAGATCTGCAGAAGCACACTTCAGTTGGCTGCTACGTTTGTATACATTTGTACAATTTTAACTTGCTGTCATTAATGTTAGAGGTGGCAGGTACCTATGGCAACAGGGTGTGGAGACTTCAGAAGCACTATGAGGCAATCACAATTCTGCACCCCACAGGAAGATGATGACATTAACAATATCCCCTCCATACTTTACTTACCTATGACTGATGTGCTATTTGTCTCTTGGAGCTTTTAGGGCTATCTTCATTTATAAGAGGTCTTGCATTCTTCTCTCTAGAGATATCAGTGCTGTAGCTCACCTAGCCTCTATCTGACAGATGAATACTACACTACTAGCTAGAAGTGTCCAACACAGAGCCCTCTCCAGTTCAACACCCACTACCCCATTACCTCCACCAAAGCTGCATATCAATCCGACAAACCTACCAATGTGAATAGCATCCCAAGCCTGACCAGTAGAATGATTTTCCATTCACTGATAGTAAATGTCAAAGACGGCTCTGAATCTGACACCGACACCCCATCCATTAAGCAGGGATCTGGAAGAGTAGCCATACGTCTGCTATTACAGTCTTCAAGGAGCATATTTTGAGAGCTAATTTTGAAAGAAGCAAACAACGTTGGAAAATGTAGCTACATTTTCAGATCTCAACCCCTGGGCTCTAGACACTCACTGAGTCATGTTGCATGTCTACTACATTGTTTTCGTCAGCCATATGTCACGTAGACCACAGTCTTCCCAATCCATCCTTCACCTGCTCCCTTGCACAGCAGCTCAATTATTTGTCACTGGTTGTATTATGGAAGCAGTAGCTACAGACCGATCATTCTGTGCTTCTATGCTGTTATATGCTGGCAACTAATTGAAAAAGGGGGGTAGGCCCAATGGACAGGACCCAGGTAGGGCCTTATATATACTAAAAAGAAGAAGAAAACCTGGTATCCTAATTATTTATATATTGTTTTTACAACAACCACACTATATTCTTTCTGTGATTGGGTTATTTATTCACCCGATTTTTATCAACTCTTTGTTTTGGAAGGACTTTATATCCCTCATATGGAACACATAAAAACCATATACATATTTACATACATCACAATTTACATGATACTTACAACAATGTACAAAACCAACACTTTTTTGACATAAACAATACTTTGCACAAAACTTTACACATACATAACTACATCAAAACAAACCAATGTGCCACATATAATCAAGCGATGGCTCAATTGAATATCATTAAGCATTCTGATAATTTAATCCAAACTTAATCCTGAATCAATTCTATTTCTTTTTGATCCTTTATCAACTTTCTGCTAATTTAATAGCAATTGCCGACGCGTTTCAAGCCTCACGGGTTCTCTATGGGCTCTTATCAGGGCATCTTACTTTTAAAACATTGGGGACATCTGCCAATGTCGTTAACACTTTTGCTTTGAGCTATATTGTCAATGATTATGCGTCTCTCAATGTAAAATAGTAGATCTACTCTTCGTGATTATCTTCCACAAATCCGAATTGTGGCGATACGCTGTTTCAGGTGATCTGCTTTCCTATGGGCACGAATGCAAACTGACTCTTCGGCCAGTGAAACACATGTGTCCCAAAAAGAATTATATGACCGTCTACTTCGCAATATTTTCTTCGATTCTGTGGAGAACAAATAAGGCGGACCTTATTAAAACCACACATGCTTAACTGTGCCGGTTTTGTAGTTGTCATGTCTAAGCATGCCTACTACATTGTTTTCATCAGCCAGATGTCACGTAGACCACAGTCTTTCTAATCCATCCTTCACGTGCTCCCTTGCACAGCAGCTCAATTATTTGTCACTGGTTTGTATTATGGAAGCAGTAGCTACAGGCCGATCATTCTGTGCTTCCATGCTGTTTTGTGCTGGCAAGGCATTTCTCAAGGAGGCAGTTCTGCATATAAAATGACAAATTGCGTCTAACTGCCACATCCATTTCCATTTGCTCTTGGGTAGGTGCTGTTTTTCCCGCTACCCAGACTTGGCTGTGCAAAAGGAATACGTTGGGCCAAAGAGGGGGTGCAGCACAGACCACAGACCAGCTTGTTAGTGTGAAAAAGGCTGCTTTATTGAAGACAGGTGCACCTTACAAACAATTTCCTTGGCCTGTGCCGTACAAAACTAAACCTCACTAAATATTTTCCTCCTACCTTACCCCCTTCCCTAAAGTTTTCCCTTAGCAAGCATTTACAAACCCTCAAATCTGTCCTCCTTGCTGCCTCGTTAAACTTGTAACTTCTTAACATTTCCTAACCTAGCTATCTAAGTAACCTTCCTATGCTACTTCCCCTTCCTTTGTGCTCCCCGGAGAGCCCTTTTCCAACCAATAAACTACAACTTTAAACAGATCCTCCAACTATTACCCAGGAAAAACGCCCCATATAATAACAATCCTCACTCAAAACCAGCACCTGCTTCAAGCGACCACCAATAAGTACATGCTTCCCCACCCGATGCACCTGTGCCCAACAAAACCAACCACCTTCAAAGAAAAGCTTACCCAGTGACCCCTTCCCCACTGACTACATCCGGCCTAAAGCCCAGAAAAACGGGGAGGGCGGGTGGGACAAAAATTGCTCCCCAGCCCAACACCCAGCCGACTGTCTTGTCACTGCCACCGAAATGGTGGCCAGTGTCACAAGATGGCCGGTTAAATAGCCCTCCTGCCCAACCCAGCCCAAGTGCAGCCCAACAAGCCCAATTGAGCTCTGGCTGCACCCCGGCCCAAAACCCCCTGGGAGGGGCAGGCCTCCCGTCGGTCGGCCACCCCCCCAAAGCCCTATTGGGTCAAAGAGGGTGTGCAGCACAGACCACAAATCAACTTGTTAATGTGAAAAAGGCTGCTTTATTGAAGACAGGTGCACCTTACAAACAATTTCCTTGGCCTGTGCCTTACAGAAGAGAGTAAACCGCACTAAATATTTTGCTCCTAGCTTACCCCCCACCCCCTCCCCTAAAGTTTTCCCTTTGCAACCATTTACAAACCCCCAAATCTGTCCGCCTTGCTGCCCCGTTAAACTTGTAACTTGTTAACATTTCCTAACCTAGCTATCTAAGTAACCTTCCTATGCTACTTCCCCTTCCTGCGTGCTCCCGGAGTTACCTTTTCCAACCAATAAACTGCAACTGTAAACAGATCTACCAACTAGTACCCAGGAAAAACGCCACTCAGAAAATTCCGGCCCCAGACTTTTCTGACCCCCCAACTAGGGACCCTGACGTTTCCGGTACCTACGGCTGTCCAATGTCCTGTCCAAAACCTCCATAATCTGTATTATATACAACTCCAATACATAACGGGACAAGTGCAACCCATCTTCCCGAAAAAAAAAAAACTGCTGCATACCGCAGTTCCGGATGTTCTATGTTTCCAAAACCTTCCTTGTCAAAAAACATTTGCATATCCCGGTTTATCTTCCTCCTTGCTTTATCTATTGCGGCTGGTCGCTCCGCCCCCTCCAATGCCTCCTGGGAATGAACTCTGACCATATAACATAACACCCTGACCACTGCTGTTTAATCTCCAAGAGATCCCTCTTCATTTGCTTTAACAGGGCCAAACCGTTACACTGAACCAGGTCACTCTCCCCAAGTGAATGATCAAAACGTCTGGGCAAATCCCACCTCTGATCGAAATGTTTAATGCTGGAAACAACATGTGCCATTTCATGCCCCCTTTACCATTCCAATGACACCGAAACAACTGGGAGTCCAAACCCAAATTCAAACTGTTCCCTTTTGCACACTCGTAACGTTCTGCCAGTTTGACAAGAGTGTCCTCTGATGAAGATGGGCACTTCTGCCGCAGCAGGCCCCGCCACCGCACCTGAAAAGACACATATATGAGGAAGGAAATGACATCATGTGTCCCTCTCCCCAATGCCCTGCAGCCGTATGTATGTTTTGAAGCAATCTGACTTCCAATGCTCCAAGCGCATAAGGTCTTCCCTTCCCCACCCACTCGTAGCTGCATCTGTGACTGCACCTAAGCGGAATGAATGGGTAACAAACTGTCCAGGATCTTTTCCCAAGCATCGTCGGGCTCACCTCATGACACAAAGCAACTGAGATTCTGACACCCTGCGGCCCTCCTTCTGCTCGAAACCCACCCCGTCATCACGCACCAACGCCCTGGCCAGGATCCCCCCCCAGGCCGCTGGGCACACTGTTTTGTCCACCACTGCCCCATGACCACCCACTTCCCCACTCCCCGCTGGTCCATCTTAGAATGCTTTAGCCGTACTGCCACCACATCGACCCGCAATTCAACTTTCCCCCACCTTACCCCTAAGGCCCCCCTCGCACCCAACAGTTCCGAAACCCGAATGTCCCCAAAGTACATCCACGACATTAACGTGGAGAACAAAACCGCTTCTTCTGCCTTGCAGCATATCTGCGGCATAAGCCTTATCAAGCCAGCCAGTATATCGACCGACAAGGGCCTACTCTGCTGAGGTCTGCTACCCCACTCTCATGCCCAACCTGACAGTAATCGCGTGCCCAATTCCCCCGCTGAAGGTGCGTAACCCCACCACAATTTCCCTATGAAAACTATGGCCGACAACTTTCCTGCTATCATGACTCTGGGCAAACCTTTGTCAATCATGGACAAAATGAATTGCACTATTTGTTCCTCCCTGACCCAGTGCTGCTCCAGGCATCTTGCACCAATGTCAAGGAATTCCCACCAAGCCTACTCATACGCCTTTCAATTGGATGAGGCCAATGACCCTCTTACCAATTGTACAACTCTATGTCTCCTACTGACCACATCCCCGCTGGAACCGGCATCCTGTTCTCTTCCTCCTCCGTGGCCAGCCTATGGAACCTCTGCCACTGTGAACGAGACAAAGCATCCGCAATGTCATTGTCCACTCCCGGTACATGTCTGGCTTGAAACAAAATATCATGCTCCAAACATTGCAGCACAAAAACCCTCAACAACTTGAGAACTTGAGCATCCCTGGCCGATTGTCTGTTCACAACCGGCACTACCGACATATTGTCCACCTTAGAGATCACCTTCTTGTGCGCCAACTCCCGAGCCCAGACTGTCAGCCACCACCAGTGGAAAGAGCTCCAGAAAAGCAATACTCCTACCCCATTCTTCCAGTGTGGTGGCCATTCTTCTGCGCACCACCTCCCTTGCCAATAGAGTCCAAATCCTCCTTCCCCTGCGCGTCCAAGGATATGGTGACATCCCATTCCCATTCCTCTGGGGTTGCCGTGGGAATGCCATTGAACTGTTCCAAAATGATTCACCACATGCGCAAGTCCTCTTTAGTGCCTGCCGACAGGCGGGTACGATGGTGCAGCAGTGTTAGACCTGACAAAGACAACCCCAACCTCCTGCAAAGAGTGAGCCCGCTCGCACCACCCTGCATGCAAAGTTTAGGTGCCCTAGCAATACCTGCACCTCCCAGTGCGTCATCTTCTCTTTGGCAAGCAAACTGTCAATCAACATCAGCATGTGCAATTTCTTGCCCATTGGCAAACAAGCTTCGATAGTCACTGAATCTAATTCAATACCAAGAAATTACAACACTGTACTGGGACCCTGTGTCTTCTCTGGCGCCACAGGCGCAACCAGGTAGCCCATGAACTCTTTAAAACTTGCCAGCTGCTGCTGACAGTCCACAGAACCGGGCAGTCCCACCAGGAAAAAGTCATCCAGGTAGTGTGTTACCGTCTCTTTTCCAGTTTGCCAGGAAAAGACCCACTGCAGGAAGGAACTGAACCGCTCAAACAAGGCACAAGATATGGAACAGCCCATTGGCAACGCTTTGGCCACGAAGATTGACCCCGCGAACTGGATACCCAACAACTGATAATCCTCCGGGTGTACAGGGAGCAATCAAAATGCCGGCTTTATGTCGCATTTCACCATGAGTGCACCTATCCCTACTGTCGCGACCAATTGTTGTGCGATGTCTACTGATGAGTAGGATACTGAAGACAGCTCGGCCGCTATGAAATCATTAATGGACGCCCCCTCTGGCCATGACAGGTGTTGAATCAACCTGTATTGCCCCGGCTCCTTCTTTGGCACCATTCCAATTGGGGAAGTGATCAGGTCCTGGATGGGGCAACTGCTGAATGGACCTGCCATACACCCTTTCCGGACTTCTTTGAACAATTTGTCCTGCACTACCGGACCGTGTGTCAAATTCTCAGCCCTTGGACCCACATACCACAGCCTGAAACCCTGTTACAAAAGTACTGCGTCATCGGTCCGTGGATATGATGCCAAAAATTCCTTTAGACGGGCCTGTTTAATGGGAGTATGAGCCTTTGCCCAAAGTCCCTTGTCCACCCCTTACGCCTCTACCACCAGCTGCCTGCTGCACTGCCTGGTTGGACTGCTGACCCTTCCCACTAACTCCTGTCCCCCAGCATTGCATGACAGGGTGTCTTCCCGCACACTTTGAGCATTTGTGCCGAAACTTGCAGTATTGTCTGGTGCACGTGCCCTTGTTAAAGTCCCAGCACACTCCCACTGTGCCCTCGGTGCTGTTTCCCGCGGGTTGGGTGGTCTGAAAAGGGTGAGGCGCAAGAGGGAGACAACTAGCCGTGTAAATCGTCTTCCCAAACTTTGCCCCCGATGATCTGCTGGTATAAATCCAAATCTATCTCCCCCACTTAGCCTCCGGATCCCAGGCCAAACAAGCCCAAAACTCCTCATCGTATGGCGACCACGTGTACCCTCCGTACGTGACCTGTGCCCATCTAATCACGTCCATGTATTTAAACAATGCCACATACCTGTCTGGGTACTTCTCACAGTACACACTGGCGAAAATCATGAACACCGCTGACCAATTCTCAGTGGCCATGGGCACCCTTGGCCTCTTGGCCAGTTCCAACTCCTCTTACTTGGACCCCTTCTTTGCTGTAAGCTCTCTATGCAACACCTTCAGCATGTCCACGTATTCGTCCTTCCATATTTTCTCCTTGGTAGCCAACTTACGGTGGGCCCTCAAGGGCTTAGTCACCCCCATGTATGGCAACTTTTTCACAGGAATGTCGTGACTCTCTTTTCCATCCTCCTTGGACACACCTCCGTCGTTCTTCCTACCCGCAGTGGTTACCCCCAAGGTTCCCTCTGCTTGCCCCTCTGAGGAGCTGGGTGCAGCCCCTTTGCTCTTACCCATACCTTTTTTTGGTGACTCCACCATCCTCATGCCCATGCCTCCTACCCAGTCCCGGCCGGCTTGTGACAATCCCCCCCTCCCCCAACTCCCCCCACACTCCCCTCCACCCCCAGGCCCCTCCCAATCCTCCATGTCTGACCACCTGTTCCTGAGCCCCTCCGGGGCCCTCTCCAGCCATCCACCTATTTCCAGGGACGGCATTGGTCCTCACCTTGGCCCCCTTGTCTCCCCCACTTCCTGGACCCCGACGGCCTTTCCGCTACCCCATACCCCTACCCGACCTTCTGCTGGGCCCCCCCTTGCGGTCTTTCGGCCTTGCCCCACACTACACCCAAACCTGCCACCCTCCCCCTAGGTACCCCCAAGGTCTGATCGAATCCCCCATCACCCTCCTGGCCCCCCATCATGCCCTGCCCACTCTCCAGTGATCCACATCCCCCTGCAGCTTCCCCCTCCCCTCCGCTCTCTATCAGCAATGGGGAAGACCGTCCGCTGCCCAGCATAATGGGGCTGGCCCCCGCTGCCAAGCCTCTTACCCACCTTCTTTTTCACCAATGGGGCCCCCCCAGCCCCCGGCTCTAACTCGAGCTCAGGCCTCGTAGCCATGACCCACCCCCAACATGCCTTTTTTACGTGCACGGTCGACTTAGCTATGCGGCCGCGCCCCCTGCCTCATTCACACGTTTTCGGCCCCACGGCAGCGAGCACGCTATAACCGCCACCCAAAACACGCTCGCTGCCCTCCTGGGAGGCCTCACCTCAATCGCAGGCTGCAGCATATCAGTGCCGCCCACTTCTGCTAGGAGGCGGAGCGCCTCAGTTACGCGCGGATCCTCTGATATGCCCCAGGTATAGTGCAATACCGGCCGCGCACTCCCAGTCGCTGCCTGAGCCTCAACAGACTGGGCACTCGCATGCCGCTGTCGTCTCCTCACCGCCCCGCTGGCACCGCAACACCACCACAGGCCTCTCTCAGACATCGCGCACAGCGACCCCACGCGACACTCCTCTAATAATATGCACAAAACTGAACAAAGTACAAAAATTGCTCCCCAGCCCAACACCCAGCCAGCTGTCATGTCACTGCCACTGAAATGGTGCCCAGTTTCACAAGATGGCCGGCTAAATAGCCCCCCCAGCCAAACCCAGCCCAAGTGCAGCCCAAGAAGCCCAATTGCGGCCCAAAACCCCCTGGGAGGGGCAGGCCTCCTTCTTCGGTCGACCGCCCCCCCAAAGCCCTAATCTGCAAAACTGATTATATGTGCTACATTGGCATCCCAGTGTTATTTGCAAGGTTCAGAGCTGCAATTACGCTCTTGTATTTGTCTGCTTTAACAGCTAACCTTTAGAGAACAAGGTCCCAGCTATTGAGCTAGCACAGTAATTAATTTATGATTTTTATCTAGTGCTTTTTGGTGCAATTTGTCAAAATTCTGTCTGAATATTGTTTGCTGACATGGAGTATTGCTACATAAAGCAGGGTAGTCTTAAGTAATGGACAACCTGTGGGTGTAAATTGCAGGCGCGACCCGCACAGGTAACATCGTTGGGCGGGGTGGTTTGGGGGGGAAATGAACAGACTACGGGATAGGGAATGTAATATAAAAAAAATAAAAACCCCTAGGCTTGCACTCGTTTTTGTATTCGGATATCTCCAAGATCTATAACACTTGGGTACCAGTCAATGAACTTTCACAAAAAAGGACGATTTGAATTGGCGGAGGAATGTTTCAAATATAGCACTCCTCTTTCTCTGGTCTTTTACATGCCAGGCACATTTTCTAGAAAACAAGAACATGCACAGCCTGCACAGGCAAGCCAAGGTTTTGAGTAGAAGAATCCATCTGCTGCACAAATTTGGAATACCATAAAAGCACAATGAGGCACTCTTGCTGGACTTCTTTTATGTAAGTCTTCCTCCATTCAACAAGCCAATATGTTCTTTTGAGAAGTGATCACAGATTTTAAATTTAAAAAAAGTCTGACTGAACATTTCATTTTTTAATTGCCAACTTCACATCTTCATTATGTTTTCTTTCAGTAGGAAATGCATGATTACATGAAACCCTGTAGACTTCAACGAATACCTACAATCATCTAAATTAAAGTTAAAAGCAAGTAACTGAAATTGGAGCCAAAAATCAACATGCAAAACAGGGGCGAGACAAAATGAAAATGACAACAGTGCTCATAGTATTTCATTTTTTCATTGTGTAACCCAAAAAAAGGTAAGTGCTTAGGTTCAAGTGTAAATCACAAACTCCTGCATTATAAATGTTAATATAGTGATTTAATTAAAATGAAGATTTACTTAAAAACAAGATCCAAGAGGACAACGGTCTTCTGTGAATGTACAAAAAACGAGGATGGAATGTACGTGTGGTGGTACTCAATCTGGTCTAATTTTGGCAGCATAAACAATTATTGAATTCAGGGTAGTGTTACAGGTCAGTCAACATATGAAAATAACCTGTGGCTAAGGTGGAGGGACATTTGAGAAATTGTATTTTGTCAACCTCATGAGATTTTTTAAACCCTTGTAAAAAAAAGATTTTGCGAAATTCCACACCACACTGGGACAAATCTCCTTTTTTGTGAATTGATTCTCTTACAAAATGCTGTTGCAATAAAACCTCCTCCTGGCAAAGTTTTGCAACTTTATGAAGTGGCAAAGTTTGTCACCCTCAGCTCAATTTTGCCAGCAAAATTAATATTTTGCATATCCTACTTGTGGCATGTTGCCTACTGTTTATTTACAACGATCCTTCCACCTGAAGAGGATTACACTGTATAAAGAGTCCTCCAAAAGGGCTAATCTCTGTCCCCTGGTACACTTGTTGAGCTTGGAATGGCAAACACCCCAACGGGCTGCAGAGTGGCGACACCCCCAAGCATTTTGACCAAAGCTCCCTAGTTGGAGGGCCAACTGACTCTGAAAACATCCCAACACTTCCTGTATTCACACTCCTGCAGAGCACACCAAACAGGTCATAGGCACCCCTGCTTTCATCCAGGAATTTAGGAGCCTCTGGTATACCTGCTTACACCATCCTTCCTTGGAAAAGTAGGAAGAGTGACTACCTTCCTCCATGTCTCTCACTCTAGAGATCACCCAGGGCTCTACAGAACACTGCAACTAATACATCCAGTCAGACTTACATGCACACTGGAGTGCAAACAGCTCTACTTTCAACTGCCTTAAAAACCAGACCAAACTTTGTACCAGCCACTACCGTTCATATATGTGGATGCAAATTACCTTAACTAACCCATACCTGTATTTACCTATGTCTTGAGAGACCCCCTCCATATTTCACCCATTCCACTTGCTTTGCACAAGTGTAACAGGTATCCTATACACACCCAAAGCTTACCTTGGCCCAGCACTCTACCAGCCCAACTATCTCCCTGGGGAAGACAAATAGAATTCCATGTGTATGCACTAGTTGCAAACTCTCTCCTTACAACACCTGTGTGTGTCCCTAGTTTTTTCTTAATAACAAACATTCTTCTTAGGCAAACATTCTTGCTAGCAACCATCTGGAATGGACTAAACATACCATCTTATGTATCAGGGTAGTGCCTGTTTCCACGTTGAGTGGGGCATCCAACCTTCCATCGAAAATCTAACATCTTCCTCTGCGGCGGAGTCTATTGTAATTCTTAAAAAGGTCTATTGGCAGGTAAAAACAATCCTTGCCTCAAGGCATGCCATCACTCGTCATTTACACAGCACAGAGTAACCATTCACTCTGTTAGTGAACCATAAACCTACCACCTTACATACCATCACTATCTCTCAAGCATTCTCCCAATATGGATTCATGGCTTTCTTTCTCTTGGCAATCTTACTAATACTACACTACTAAAGTGGCGGGCCGGCGGGAGGAGTGACCCTGGGGGGGCGGGGCATGAGGGGAGACTCAGGGGAACAAAAAAAATGTTTTAAAAATGAAGCAAACTTACCTCCATCGCTGCCGCCCCCGCCTCCGTAGTCCGCTCCGTCCCGCTCTTCCTGATTCTGGGACAGACTCCCAGTCTGCACAGGACTAATCAAGATGCTGCAGGAAAGCAGCGTCATGATTTCTCTGAGAGCTTCAACTTTGTGCTTCCCGGCAGACTGGGAGTCTGTGCCTGCTGTCTCCAGTCCCAGCAATGCAGCTGGGACTGGAGAAAGCCAGCCAAACACCTCATGCGCAGTGGACTCCCCCACCACAGTGTTCTCTGCCCTGGACCCGCCCCCAAGACTCGTCAGAGTCCTGGGGTGCGGTCCAGGGAGATAAATAAAAACAACAATAAAATAGGTTAGAAACACGTTTTATTATTGTTCAATTTGAGGCAGGTGGCGGTGGGGGAGGCTGCGCTCCTCCGCCCTAGTGAGGGGGCCTCCGCTGCATTACAGGTTAGATAAAGGACAGAAATGTAATTGGTTATATCATGGCATAATTTTTTATTTTTTTTATTTTCATACTTACATGGGCAGTGTGTCTTTGCCAACAGATTCCTAACCAATGTTATTTTTTAACAGGCCCAATGGGGCCTACTATCTAACTAGAAAACAAATCAAAAATGGGCTGAAATGTTCAGGGCATAGAAAATAAGGAAAATAGTTTGTCGAGGAAAGTAAAGAAATGGATATGTGTAAGTCAAGAACCAATAGGAAAGCAGATGACTGTGACTTAGCGGTCACAGGGCTGTGGGAAATAATATCATATTTTGGCAGTCACTCTACATTGGCGGCTGGCGTCTGCGGGGAGGAGGAGAGGCGGGCAGGCGCACATGCGCCAATATTTTAATAAAACATTTTTTTAAAGTCCCCTACTCCAGACCTCTCCTCAACTTGACCTCTTCCCAACCGGATGCTGCAGTGCAGGCACCAACTGGTGCTGTGAGAGCAGCACCCTGATTGGAGAGAGCAGTCTCACTCGCCACTCCCAAAAACACTGGAGCCCTGCACTTACTCTGACCCAGCTGTCTTAAAACAGCTGGGTTACAGGTTTCAAAGTGCCCATGCCTGGCTGGCCGTCACAAGATGGCTGGACAAAGGGACATATACACTTTGAAAAGTGCAAACACAGCCCACCCTCCTCCATGCTGCTGTCATTCAGAAGAGGCCCGCCCCAGTCCTGACGCAGGGTTCAGGATAGGAGGATGAAAAATAAAATGTACTTTCATCTTTGGGGAGTAACATAAGTAGGGCGATGCTCCTCTGCTCCATAGGAGGAGCCGCACCTGTTAGTCTATCTAAGCAAATGCAGAGTTTGTAGATGGTATCCCTAGTGCCAGATTGTGTTTTAAGCCGACAGGTGTCCTGTGTTTATTTGGGAAGCCTAGACTTATAACGCTTCTGTCAGCCATGCACTGTTTGTCCAAAGCCTCTTTCATCAGTCTCAGTATCGCACATGCCACTGACCCTTCATTTGTACATCTATAGGAGCAGCAGGGACAAAGAATGAGGATTCCGCAGTTCTTCATGACACCTCCCTTCTCTGACTCGTGCATTCGGTGGCTCTCAATGTTTCTTTATACTTTCCAGGTGGTGTGATCAGGTACTAAGTCAAGTAAGACAGGGTCAAAGTGTCCTACATGGCAACCAGGCACTTCTAGAAGGGCTGGAATGACACGTCACAGTTTTTTCTTGTTTTTTAGTCTTTTTGCGTGCCTGTTTTATGGTTTGGTGGCCTTGATTTTACTGTTGATTTCTATGATATTGCCACAAACATTGTCTGCAGCAAGCACAAATGCATGCAGGCTCCCATATATTGTGAAGCACCTGTACAGCGTGTCTTTACAAGTTCAAAACAATGCAGACATGTAGCTGTCTGATTCTCTAATTGAGGCGACTATTATTTTGATACCCTGCCCTATTTTCGGTGCCAGCCTGACACTGCAGTCAGGATAAACTAACTGGTCTTACACAGAGACATTGCTGTCTCTTTAATGGTGCCTTTTGGAATTAGACTGCAGATCTCCGCATAACATCCAACTAGATTGATTTCAGTCTCATCCATCGATTTTGTTTTTGCCTCTTTTTGGACCCGAGGATGCATTCTGCGCTAAATAAGGTGCAAAAAACACAAGTGGTGCAAACAGCAGCTGCTCGCGTTCTGATCATTCACGTTGTTCCTTAAACCTTGCACTAAATTTACACAATGAACGTGCCCAATTACATGACGCAATAGAGTAACCTTGAGAGTTTCACCTAATGAGTATAATGCAAAATCACTAACATCACGTGAGCTTAAGTTGGTGTAACAGAAATTTTGCTCGGGCCTACCTGAGTATCAAGAAAGGTGGCATTCTTTCTGCCCCTTAGGAAGTGGCTGGCACTCCACTCTCCATAGCACTCCACTCTCCACTGGTACTTCTTTACCTAGATGGGTCTGGGACACACCCTCGCTGGGGTGTGGCACCTACATTTTGGCAGACTCGTCTTCCTAAGTGTCTGATTTCCTCGAAGTCCTCTGGTTGGCATGGCGCGTGAACTATTGGGGATCTATTAATGCTTATACATTCACACTCTGCAAAGAATACAATCAGATCACAGAGGACATATTCATTCATCTAGGAATCGGCCTCTAGCATCACTTCTTACCTCATCATGACATCTAACTTAATATTACCTTTGACTCAAAGAGCAGGGCTAGAACTAACCTTGGAGTTATCAAGCTGACAACCCTGTGTGGAAGCTGTAGCGCTCTAGTTTTTCATCCCCTTGGCTGAAATGGGAAGCACCCCAAAACATTGTAGCACTCTCTGGCCAGGCGTGGCCAGAGAGCTTAAATAAAAGGTCCGGAGTCGCTCGTGACTTCCGGTCCATACCACCACACTACTGCGTAGACCTGTTTTATTTGTCCCTGAATGTATGCGCACCCTAGCTTTCCTGTGTATCGTGTGCTGCCCCCCAACACTGGCGACGAGGGTGGGATCCACAACCCATGCCACCTGTAGCAGCCCCGTGACCCTGCGAAGAAGCGCTGTGCGGAGGCGCTGCAGGAAGGCAAGCTGCGTCCTCCCTGGTCGGCGGCCGTGGGGAGAAAATCCGGAGCTTCGAGAAGACACCAACTAAGCCGGTAAGCGGGGCACCAATGAGAAGACCGCAGCGGAAGCAGCATAGGACCCGTGGCAGAAGTGCGTGTGCATCGTGTGCGCGAAGAGGCCCGTCCACACGCCGAAGCAACCTGCGGCCCAGCGGAGGCTGCGTGCATGCGCAGTAGTGCGGCAGCGCGTCACCGAATGCTCTCTACAAGCGGGAGAGACCCGAGCTCTCCAGCGGCCCGCCGCAGTGTGGGCAGAGGACAAGAGCCAAGTGGTAGAGACCGTCCCCAGCCGTTTAGCAGGCAGCCCAACGCTCACCTGCAAAGAGGACCCAGTCGCTCAATAAGTAGTGGTACATGCAAGGAAAAAAATCCAGCTGAGAGGACAGGAAGCACCAGCAGAGGCAAACAATCCAGCTCAGAAGGCCTGAGAGACGACATAGCAAGGTACAGGTCATCCACCGCCTGTGCTCAACAAGCAGGGGCAAAATCAACTAAACCCAGAGAGTGCACAAGACAACCAAACACCAACAGAAGAGTACCCACCATACCAAGCGCACCATGTCAAACCAGCCCGCACCAAATGCCGCGCAGGCTCAAGCAGCAGCCCCTGCTCAACCGCCGGCTCCACCAGCGCACGCACAGATTCAAGCACTGCCACCCTTCCACCCTTCAGCGAACTCATCGAACCGTCAACCGCCGCTGCGCGGTGGAAGCACTGGGTTGGACACCTGGACAATTATTTCATTGCGACCAGAGAAACAGACAAGGCAGTGAAGAGATCACTACTCCTGCACTTTGGAGGGGACGAAATTTACAAGTTGTTTGCGCACCTCCCGAATACTGGCGTAGCAACCGATTATGACGCAGCGGTAAGAGCCCTGAACGCGCACTTTGACGCGCAACTCAACCCTCACTACGAACGATTCAAATTCCGGCAGTCCAGGCAAAGGGAGGGAGAGACAATGGACGCATTTCACACCCGACTCAGAGAACTAGCGAGCACGTGCCCGGAAGATGATCAAACGAAGGAAGTAACGGGATTCAAGGTTGCAGGAACAAGACTTTAAGGACACTCATTCTCAGGCAAACGCGCATCACCCTAGATGAGATACTGCTGCTTGCGCGATCGCACAAATTATCTGATGTTCGCGCAACAGCAATAGAAGCTGCACTCAATCAACAGGCAGAACCAAGAGCCCAGGTGAAGACAAAAAGAGTGGACGCCATTCGCACACCAACTCGAAGCGGACGAGGGCGATGGCTCAACAGAGCGACGCCCTCCATGTGGTTACTGTGGCAAAGAGGAACACAATCCGGATGGATGCCCAGCAAGAGGAAAGATGTGCTCCAAGTGCGGAACCCCTAATTACTTCGCTAGTGTCTGCCGGGGAGGATTCCGTGGCTGGAACACCGCAGGAAAGAAGTTAGTAACCGGCGCGGTCAGGCACCTATCGCTGGAAGACGCAACAACATCACGATCAACGAAAGCACCGTCTCACAGCTACCAACGCCTAGATGACTCTTCAACGGACGAAGAAGGAGAATGTGACTTCGTGTCGTTCGCGAGTGACCTCAATCGGCAGCGACGACCACAACCAAAATGCAGCATCGAAATTGATGGGTCACACGTGTCAGGCCTAATGGACACCGGAGCCACAGTCGATGTAATGGGCCTGCAACATTATAAGAGCCTGAAGCCCCGACCGCAGCTGACACTGTCCGAAATCCGAATTCTGACATATGGCAGCCAGAAGCCACTACCCCTCCGAGGGAAGATGGTAGTCCAGGTGAAAACAGAAGACAAGGAAGTAACAACAACATGTCATGTTGTAGACCGGGAAGCAGATCTACTGGTAGGAAGCCACACAGCGGAAGACCTCCAACTGATAGCTTTCGCCAACGCAGTAAAGATGCTTCAAACGAAAGATGTGCTTGAACTATTCCCCCAACTATCCCAAGGACTTGGGACCATCAAGAAACTACCGGTAAAGCTCCACATTGACAAAGCTGTACAACCAATGGCACTACGACACAGGAGGATCCCGTTCCACCTGAGGCCGGTAGTTGAGCAGGAAGTACTAAAACTGGAGCAGCAAAGCGTGATTAAGAAGGTGTCGGGCCCCACCCCATGGGCATTGTCAATGGTAATTGCCGAAAAACCAAGACAACCAGACAAAATCAGAATCTGCATTGACATGCAGATGCCAAACAGAGCGATTAAGCGGGAGAGGCACCTCACACCGACAGTACACGACATACTTACTGATCTGAATGGCTCGCAGTGGTTCTCTAAATTAGATCTTAATGCCGGCTATCATCAACTGAGACTAGCGGAAGAGAGTAGACACATCACAACATTCTCGACGCATCTCGGACTCCGCTGGTACAAAACGCTCAATTTCGGCATATCTTTAGCCGCCGTAATATTCCAAAACACTGTGAAGGAGATACTGTCGGGCCTTCCAGGTGTGCTGAACGTGAGTGATGACATTTTACTCCATTCACAAACAGTCGAAGAGCACCATCGGTGACTCAGAGCCACGTTGCAGAGACTAGCGGAACATGGCGTGACCCTCCACAAAGAGAAGTGCCAGTTTTTCCAGAGAACCATTGACTTCTTTGGATACGTGTTCAGTGCTGACGGAGTCAAGGTAGACCCCAGGAAGTCACAGGCCATCAGAGGTGCCCCAGCCCCGACGACCGCGTCTGAAGCCAGAAGTTTCCTAGGTATGGCGACGTATTGCGCAAGATTTATCCCGAATTTAGCAACCATTGCCGAACCACTGCACAACCTAACCAAGAAGGAAACTCCGTGGAAGTGGACCTTGGCTGAGAGCTAAGCTTTTGAACATGTCAAGTCAGCGTTATTAAACAGCACTACAATGGCCTATTTTGATACCTCCAGACCCACCGAAATACTGGTTGATGCCAGTCCTGTTGGTCTAGGAGCACTACTCACCCAGGAAACTGAGCCAGGCACCTGGGCCCCACTAGCATTCGCGAGCAAAGCTCTGACTGCAACGGAATCAAGATACTCGCAGATCGAGAGAGAAGCCCTCGCCGTGAAAAGGGCGTGCAACCATTTTCACCTCTATGTAAGCGGACACCCGTTCCGGGTGGTGACCGACCATCAACCACTCCTCCCGCTATTCAAGGGAACAGCGCCACATCCACCCCCCCGGATAGAGCGGTGGGCGATACAGATACAACAATATCAGATGGACTTAGTATATGGCCCAGGGGCGAAGAACCCCGCAGACTTTCTATCACGTCACCCTGCCCGGGCAGGTGAGCCGGACGCCAATCAAGAAGCAAAGACAGAAGAATTCGTTAACATGGTGACACAATTAAAGCACACCTCGACGCTGACCCCATCCTCAAGAGAGTTGCTCAAGCGTTGACCAAGGGCTCGTGGGAAGGCTTTCTCAAAAATGTCCAAGGATGGAGCATAACAGGTAGGAACCGTTTGGCGCAATTCTGGAAGGTTCATGACGAACTCAGTATCTCTGAAAATGGTATTATCCTGAGAGGATCGCGAATCGTCATCCCCATCGAACTGCAAGACCAAGCCACAATGCTCGCACATGAAGGCCACCAAGGCACAAAGTGGATGAAATCCAAAATGCGAGAGAAGGTATGGTTTCCCAACCTTGAAGGAAAGGTCGACTCTATGGTGCGCAACTGCAGATCCTGCCAACTTACCAGCAACTCGGAAACTCCAGCACCTGTCATCACGGAAGACCCGACGCCATCACCTTGGTCATGGCTGAGCCTCGATTTTGGGAGTTTCCCGGATGGGAGAATCACTGTCGTCCTGATCGACACCTACACCAAGTACCCAAATGTGGAGGTAGCCCCTTCAACGAGTTTCACCAACGTGCAGCCTATTCTGGACAAGTCGTTCGCAATGTTTGGCATTCCACAAGTGATCAAAACAGACAACGGGCCCCCGTTCCAGGGCAGTGAATTCAGAGACTTCGTGGGAAATCTCGGAATCAAGCACCACCGGATTACACCCCAATGGCCCCAAGCAAACGGGGTAGCTGAATTATTTATGGGGACCATTAATAAAGTGCTACGCACGCAGCGGCAGAGAACAAAGACCCGGAGACTGCTTTCCAGAGCTTCCTACGTGAATATCGGAGCACCCCACACTTCCCCACCCAGCGATCACAGTGGTCCCTCATGTTGGCCGGCCCACGACGAGACCTGCTTCCCATGGCGGACACCTGGGCCGCTGAGCCGCTGAGCCGTATGACCCGCAGGCAACACAAGTGACAAGACGCCACAACAATGACAAAGCTAGCCACCAACGAAAGGCTCGTCCCTGGTAGCTGGTACCAGGCAACGCTGTGCTAGTACGTGCCAGAAGACCTGGTGGTAAATTCTGCACCCCCTATGAACCAGGGCCATTGGTGGTGAAGTCAACGAAAGGCACATCGGTCACCGCCGAGAGGAACTGCGAAGCGATCACCCATAATGTGTCGTGGTTCAAGCAAGTACCACCAAAGGTTGGCACATATCAGCCAGGATAACATTGTTTGCCAACCTACAACAAGCAGTCCTGTGCAGCCGACCATTTCGAGTGCTGAAAACACCGCCGGACTGCAGTGTGAAGTCTGTCACCGACCACATTATCTCAGGCCGAATCCTCGGCCCAATCAGAGGTTTGCGGACTTTGTGTGTTGAGTAATTAAAGTTTAAAATATTAATAAAAGACTGATTTGGGATGGGATGTAGCGCTCTAGTGTTTCAGCCCCTTGGCTGAAACGGGCAGCACCCCCAAACATTGTAGCACTCTCTGGCCAGGCGTGGCCAGAGAGCTTAAATAAACGGGCCGGAGTTGCTCGTGACTTCCAGTCCATACCACCACACTACTGTGTAGACCTGTTTTATTTGTCCCTGAATGTATGCGCACCCTAGCTTTCCTGTGTATCGTGTGCTGCCCCCCCAACAGAAGCCACTGGGTTCTAGGGAGGTAATTAACCTGAGCAATAATGCATACCATTTCAAGCACCCCAAACAAATTCTCTGTTGATGATAGGCAAAAATCCAGAAACATGTGTCCAAAGATAGAGCACTGGCTGAACCAACATGTGGTGAAAACTCCATAAAATGTGAGTAAATTAAAGTGACTGTATTATGTACCATAAAGCTTGCGGTAGAACTGGTGCTGTTATAGCAAGCAGTGTGCCCCCTCCCCTTTGAATGTGCCTACCCTTTCTGACCTTTTTGAGGAAGCAACCTAATATGTTAATGACTGTGAAACTGCCCTATCCTTCTTTCTGTGACACCAGCGCAGGTTGTCGCCAACTGCATCCTAAATCATCTGCATAAAAGTAGTGACCTACCATCTAATAAACCATGTCTGAACCCTACTGTGCGACTAACTCCACTCCAACCCTATTGCCTGAACAGAGATAGTGACTTGCCATGTGATTAATTAGACATTTGTACTACTTTTCTTTCTGGTGCCTTTAACTGCATATCGCCCACAGATGCTCTTTACATTGTGGACTCAGATGCACTTAGAATACAAGAAACCTGGGGCCTGATTCGCTAAGGTAACTTAAAATTTTGAGCAATTTACAATTTGAAGTAAGTTTATTACGTTTTGCTTGTGTAACATTTAATAATTATTGATAGTTATAAAAAATATTTTTTTCTTTAGGTGGGAATATATATTTTTTAAAATAAACATCAGAAAAATCATTTGAATTGTATGTAATATGTTTCCAATAATTAAAGATTTATTTCAGAATTAAGTCAATAGTGCTGTAGCAGTCAGGTGGAAATCTCTGAATGATAAAGCATAGGGAAACTTAAAAAAAAATTAACTCAAAGATAAATATTAAAAATATTTGTATATTAAAGAATAATATAAATTAGATTTATGTATTTGTTTTACACTTACAACAACAAATTACAATAGGACTATTCATTTAATTTGAAACAAATATTTATTTCATGGAAATTAAATAAATAAAATTAATATTATTTTTGTAAGTTATATTGAAAAATAAATTCCCACCTAAAGATAATTTTTTTATTATGCCTTATTAATTATTTAAAATATGTATCGAATGAACATTAATTTAGTTATATTCTAATAAAAATTATTCTTATGTTATATTTTAAATTACAAATAGGATATTTGATAATGAAATAAAAATATGTACTATTTTAATATTTTTGGACATTAAAGGCTATTTATTTATATTTTTGACTATTCTATATAATTTAATCTGATTCAAAATGATTTTATATCAGTTTTCCTTAAGTTCCTACTACCATTATTTTCATTGTTTTCTGTGTGAGGATACTGTAATACCATTGGATAGCTATCTGTGGTGTTGAATTTACTGCTGCTTTTTAGTAGCAATTTACAATCTAATTTCTTGCATATGCAAAAAAGTAGTAATCTTACTAAAAAGTATAAATTAACTCAAAAGTGTAAATTACCTTTGTGAATCTGGCCGATAGTGTATGAGCTCAGCACAAAGGTACACTTAGGGGCTAATTACGATGTCGGTCGGAAGGGTTCCGAATCGGATTCCGGTTGCCGAAACCGATCCAGATCCCTTGTTTCTGACTGACTCCTTCCCAGTTCCAAATGACCAAGTACTATGCCTGTAAACCGTTAGGGCTGACCGAATCGGTTCCGAAAGGCATTTGGACAGGTCAAGTCTTTCAGGAGCAGATTCGTACAGCTCTATGGACTTGGCTTCCGGATGAGCAAGTATGATGACTGATTTGGACAGCCTTTCTGATTCGGTTTGCCTGGAACGAAAAGGCTGCCGGAATCGGTCTTTTGGGACTCATAGCAGGCCCCCCTTCACCCAGGGCCCTCCAAATCAGGCCCGTGGAATACTCAAGGGACCCCCTTCCAGCCATGCACAATATGGCAGGCACGATGGGGTGCCGCCACAGGGTGCAAGGTTTTCCCCAGCTACCCCTTTCTTCAATGGGAGCCTGTGTTCTCGTTTGGAACACAGGCTCCCATTCAAGACAATGGGCGTCCAACCAAATTGTATCCTGATGCATCGTACTCGTTCAGTCGGAATTCCCCCGATCAGAGTCATACGGAAAGCATTCAGGAACCAATTCGGTTGGCATTCTTTCCGAACGAGATCGGAATCTTGCCCCTATATGAATTACATGCAGTATGGCATTTATTGAAGCCCCAGGCATAAGTTTGGCTTCTGTCCAGGCACAAACCTAACCGTCCCCAGTACAACCCCATTCTAGGATCCAGAACATAGAAAAACACAATATAGAACATAGAACATAACTCATCAAAACACTCCCATAGGATATAATGCACTTGTAATATGGTGGAAGGAATACCTATCACTTTTGAGACAAACTAAACTGTCCATCGAACTCTAATTCAGCCTCTTCATGCTTTAACACCTATGCCTGAAAGGTGCCAGACTAAAAGGACATCATAACCCAGTACAGACTTTGTACGAAATTGCTTAGATTTGAGGTACCAGTGTGTGCAATACATAGGGCCTTATTTCAAGTTTGGTGGTCTTTCAATGCGACCGCCACCACGGCAGTCCCAGGAAGACCACCAAACCCATGGTGAGCCCACCCGCTGGAGTATGATGTTAATCCAGGGCGGGCAGGCGGTGCTGTGGCTGTCTCACGGGGCAGTATGTTAGGCTCATAGGAGAGACTTAACAGCACACTGCCGCCATGAGAGTGCCTGCAGCACGTTCCTAAACAGTGTGGCATGCACCATATCATGCATTGTGCAGGAACTAGGGTGTAATTCCATGGAGGCATAACATGTGCCCCCCCCCCCCGCACGCACCCCCAGGCCCATATTTGACCAGGAGTCCTGTTAGGGCCCAATAACCTGCATGTCTGCCACTCTTTTTGATGGCAGGGTCCATGCCATGAAAAGGATGGTGGATTTGCAGGTCATATTATGCTCAGCGGTGCCAGCATTGGCACCACCAGCATATTGAGGCCCCTTTATGTACTGCCACCACCATGGGATACTGGATCCCAGTGGAAGTGATGGGCCTGTGGTGGTCACACCACCACCATAATTATACTGTCATGGTTAGGCTGCCACCACAAGTATGGCGGTCCCAGGACTGCCTTACTTGTAATAAAGCCCATACTTTTTCTGTGAATGTAGTTTATGGCAAGGTGCTTGTATTTTGCACATAAAAAATAATATATTGCTACAGAAAATGATCATATGTGTGTTCAGGATGCAGCAAATATGAAGTAGACAAGTTATTCTCTCTAGTTACATCCTTATGGTTGAATTGTGATTTGAAAAGTTGAAATTCTGAGCACTTGTGTAATGTTAATTCATTAATCTAAGGCTGGAAGGCTGCCATTCCTTACCATAATGTATAGAGGGTGGGAGATAAGATATTTGCCTTGGGAAACAGAAAGTTGCCCATGGTTCTATAGAAGCTCATTTGTTTATGGCCAGGAGAAGTGAACTTGTATTACGAAAGGTAGAAAGTAAATGACTTTTTAATGTATGAATTTTTTATTTACTTTAGATGAACAACATTTCTCTTTGGTTAACTTGGTACTCGGAATCAGAACACACGTAAACCCTCTCTCTGTCTCTGTCTCTCCCTGTCCCTGTCTCTCTCTCTCCATCTCTATATATATTGACACGGTCAGTATTTACAAATGTTTCAAATATTTTGCAAGGGGATTTAGTGAATTTCACTTGATAGTATTGTACCTTTTGAATGACTCATTGTGTTTCTTATATTTTTCAGAAAGGATTTGTATAAATCATAGGTGTTTCAGTACCAAACTTTTTTGTGCATGTACATGAATATTATGGGCCTGATTATGATGTTGGTCAGAGTTGTGTCTGACCGACACCATCTGGGTCTTGGGACCGACCGACCTATGGTCGGGGGTTCTGACCCCCTGATTATGATGCGACCGAACACTGTTCGGTCACATACTCCCGCTTCTCTATGGGAGCTTGTGTTACGAACGTACACCGGCCTTAACACAGGCTCCCATAGAGGAATGGGGGGTTTGAAACCCCTCCACCCTGTGGCAGGCACCCCATGGTGCCTGCCATACAGTGCAGGGATTTACAGGGGGGCGCCAAGGGTTCCCCCTTGGCCCACAACCATAGGCTGCTGAGGCAAGTTGACCCTGCTAGGGGCCTCCAAAGTCGCTTTCTGACACCCTTTCTGAGTCGGAAAGACCGCCACGGAGAGGCTGTCTGAAACCGACATCGTAATCCTGCCCTATATGTTTTATCAATCCGTCATCAATGTTATCACAATTGCAGCAGACAAGTAATTATCAAGAGTTAAAAGCATTTATAAACATATGAACTATATACAAAACAGTTTTTGGGAAAAAAACGACTGGAGACCCTATAAGTAGTATAAAATTGCGTCTAATGACTGCAGAAGTGCATGAAAGTTTGCTAATCCATATTTACCCTTGCAAAATAATTGTGAATATTTATGGAGTGAGTGGTCTACTTATAAACATATAATCTAAACTAGGTCATGGCCCTCATTTCCTTCAAGGTCAAGCCCCTCTCTATCACATACAAGTACACCAGACAGTGATTGGGAACTATTACAGACTGCAGAACACTGACAATTAGCAGAACTTGCATATAATATTTCCCATGACTGTGTGCACATGGTTTACCTATTAGTGTTAAAAAAGCTCCAGCTCTATTGAGTGAGGGATGAAACACATATTGGCGTTGGGCATCAACTTCTACAGACTTGTTATGGAAATGACTGTTGATTCTCAAATTAAAAGGTATGCTACAATTGTCAACACAAGTATTGGTTGTTTCAAGTACAATAAAAAGCCCTTTACTGGACGGCACTGTATTCTGAAAATACTATAAGTGGTTGTCTTTACCAATATCCTGAACACAAAATTGTATTCAGTATACTTTATTCGGCTAGCATAACCATAAAAGACAACAACATAGTAAAAACATACAGTTAAAATTCGAGCAATACAAATAGTGCACAAACTGAACAAAAAATATGCTACTGCTTGCTTTGACCCTACTAATCTATTATATATTTATTTATTTATTTATTTATTTATTTATTTATTGACATTTGTAGAGCGCGGCGAATACCCGTGGGCGTCTCGGCGCTAGTTAAGGGATGGATCAGCAACTGGGTAAAGAAGATATACAAGGCTATTGGTCAAATAACCACGTCTTTAGCTGTTTGCGGAATGTGAACAGGGAGGGACTTGCTCGGATATGTGCAGGAAGGGTGTTCCAGAGTCTAGGGGTGGCAACCAGGAAACGCCTGTCGCCCCAGGTGACTGTTCTAGTGCAAGGCACAGCCAAGAAGTTCTGAATAGAGGAACGAAGAGATCGGGTTGGGACATGATGGAGAAGATTCTGTTTGAGAAAGTGGGGAGCTTGATTATTGAGTGACTTGTAAACAATACACAGCGATTTGAATTTGATACGGCTGCGTATCGGGAGCCAATGGAGATCCCTAATGATGTTTGTAACTGGTGCGAACTTGGGGATCCCAGCCAGCATTCGTGCGGCTGCATTTTGGATTGACTGCATCTTATTTGTCACTCGGACTTGGGCATTTAAGAATAGAGCATTACAATAGTCCAAGGAGGACAGGACTAGTGAGCTGACCAGTGTTTTCCCGGCCGTGTTCGGTAGGAAAGGTAGTATTTTCCTAATCATTCTCAATTTCATATGAGCTGAAGCCGCAGTTTTATTCGCATGTGCCATAAAATTGAGGCCAGCATCGAAGATGACGCCTAGATTTCTCACTTTGCTAGCTGGACTCGGCGGGGGACCGAAAGATGGTGGCCACCAGACAGGTGACCAGCCCGGGGAGAGGTGACCGAAGATGACCACTTCCGTTTTTTCTGAATTGATATTGAATTGATATTTTATATGACTACCAATGTTCTTTTTCGCGATTTTAAGTCTTTCATGGGCGGAAAATCCGTTCCGCTTGCGGATTTTGCGGATTTTTGGTAAATTCGCAATCCGCGAACGCTCGCGAATTTACCGAAAATCCGCAAATTCACACGCAGCGGATTTTTTTTTCTTGGTGATACAATTTTGCGGCGTGCGGCGTTCACTTACCGTCATTCAGCGTTTGCCGAGTTGTTTTTCTCGATATTTTGCGAGTGCTGCGCCATTTTGGATCTTGCTGCGGGATCCCGCTGGAGTTTGGCGACGCATCGCAAGAGTTCACAATTGCGAACATGTAGGTGCGGCGGGCAGCAACAATCTCGCACTCGCGAAATTACAAAATTTGCAATTCTGCACAAGAAATCCACTAGCAAGCAGCATAGACCTTCTGAAAATGATGATTTTTATCAGAATAACTCCTCAGGTTGACATTTGCCTGCACTTTTTTGGATTTGAGGCCTTTTGACTTTCTTTGGATCACTTTTGGATTATAAATCAACTTTCACAAGTAAGTTTGTTTGGGGCATTACAGTTGCTGTTCTGCAGAAAAACGAGTTTTGCAAAACTGAAAGCACTCAGCAGGTGCAAAAGTTCACTCATCATTAGTAACCATTCCCTGTAGTACTTCCTGAGGGGCCCCTCCAAAGTTCAGTTGCCTATGTTTGTTTGGGGCATTACAGTTGCTGTTCTGCAGAAAAACGAATTTTGCAAAACTGAAAGCACTCAGCAGGTGCAAAAGTTCAAACTCATCATTAGTAATAGTAACCATTCCCTGTAGTGCTTCCTGACTGGGGCCCCTCCAGAGTTCAGTTGCCAGTTGCAACAATTGTATGACCCTGCTCTGACCCTCACAGCAGGCTCATAGAATAGCTACAAGTAGGCCACAAAGGTCCTGGAGAAAAAAATTGCACTGCAACAGAAAGCAAATTACAGTTAATGGAGCAGGTGCCAGACTGAAATTTTAAAACAGTGCCACATTAATAAATCAACCCCAAATTAATTCATGTCAGTTGAAGCAGGGCAGGTGTGCTTGCTCCCCCCCCATAATCTACAGTGATGATGAACCAGAGGGTGGCATTGATGTACCAGAGGGTGGCATGGGTGAAACAGAGGGTGGCAGTGGTGAAACAGAGGATGCTGGGAACCTGTGATGATGAACCAGACGTAGAAACAACATAGTCGCGACCGTTGCAAACCGACAAGTAAGTTCACAATTGCGAACTGGTACAAAACCCTCGCGAACTGGCAGAAACCCTTGTGAACACACAAAAAAAATCCACAAATTCGCGAGAATTAGTGGATTTTGCAGATTGCGAGTTCGCAAATACGCAAATTTGCAAACGCCAGATTCGCAAAATTCGCCCATGCTTACATTTTAGGTTATTTTTCAGATCATTGAGGCAGTCCCCTCAACATCTGGATGAGTGATGGAAAGGTTTTTAAAGGTAATTTTGGTCAGAACTGGCAATCAATGCAGATGCCAGAAAACTAGGTTCATTCGTGACCTAACTGTAGTTTTGGTAACAATGTGGGATGGCTGGTTAGGGGTCACCTGCAGCCTTTGAAATAATCCTTTAAACAAACCAATAATTACCTGATCATCCATGGCCAAGTGGTGTCAAGACAAAAACAGGTTAGTAATAAAAAGATCTCCAGATAACATAAAATGGCACTGGTGACTGCATTTACTTGGACTTTCCAAGTCACAAAAGCGTCCAGGTATTCACCTAGTGAATTCACCTTGTCAGAGGGCACACAAAAAGATGAAGAAAAGATGCATGATGTTCCAGGGTGAAGACATCCACTCCATGGCACAGAGAAGAACATTTTGGCATTGTCAAGTTTCAGCCAATTTATGCCCATTTAGACTTCGAAACTTTCTGACTGAACTAAATCTAAAAGTGAAAGTGCTTTACACATCCTTTTGAATAAAATGCGTACTGTCTGCACAAGAATCAATGGCAACGTAATAGTAGGCCCAGTAAAAGTCTTAAGTATATTTCGAAATGTAACAACATTTGTGTTGCCTCAAATGGTGACATCTCTTTACATTTCATCTCATGCACTTTTGTCTAATTTCAAAACTTGAGAGGCTGGTTCAAGCAGAAGAGCCCTGTAGGAATGGTACAACCCTGGCTCCCAAACATGCTCGGCTCTAACAAGTTTCCTGTTATTATCATGAGGGACTATTGTTTTTTTTTTTTAAACATAGTTTATTGGCATTTATTAATCAACATTGCACATATAATTTGTTTCCCATCCATCTAACATCCCAATGACCCTTCAGAGTGTCCTACCCAGCTGGGCATCTAGTCTCTTGTTCACACCTTCTCTCGCCATGTGACTTCCTGTCGCACTATGCAGTTCTAGCTGTAATTGATTCTCACCAATGATAACATTCTAAAAGTTCCCCTCTACTCCCCGCCCGCCGCCCCCTCCCCTGCTGCTGCCAACCAACCCGCAAATATATCTCTCGCTGTATGCATGGTCTGGGTCTCGCTCGTTTCATATGGGACTATTGTTCACAATGTATACCCTCGCGCACAAAGTCATGTAAAATATCGGAAAACCACATCTCACATAATCGTATATAAGGTTTCATAATACCCATGAAATTTCATTATAAAATAGGTATTGTATATAAAAAATTGTACTGCTTCACCAACTGCTACCTTGCCTCCTAGCTTGAGGCATGTCATGCAGCTGCTGTACAACACATGATACATTGAGAAAAACAAGCATTTACCTCGTGGAACTCCACAACTGACTTTTAACAGTTCAGTCTGTTCTTCCTCCAGAGTATCACAACACAACCGGCAGAAAAAAAGTTGCTCCAGTCCTTATCAGTTCCAACACCCCTACTATAAACTCCACTAGATCAATGGGACTTTTTGGTTGAGGATGTCTAATGTCCATGACAAATTTGGAAGAACGTGGTTGACTGACTACCAAAATGTAGTATTCACCAAAAATAAAGGCATGCCTCTGATGAGTGCAGTACTGCCCTCGCACTGTGCCACTTGGCACACCCACGCAGCATTCCTCACTGGCCCATAATATAAGACCTTGATTCAGCAGCCTCACCTCTTAGGCACAAGGTTCCACCATGGTAGGGGGAGGTGGGGTGACAGAAGCAGACAGCAGAAATTGCCCCTGCTGCAGCAAAAGCAGCACTGAAGACAGCGTGTTGAATGCGAGAGACACAGCCCAATAACAGATTTGCATGGCTATGTGGAGCCATATAACGCACAGTGGTAAATTCATGAACATAAGAGAAGCGTTGCATTATCAGGACACAATTTAATATCCGGAACACTTACCTGGACCGCTGCTGGGAAAGGAAATATTGAAGAGCTTGAAGTCAGAGGAGACATAAAAAAGGCGGTGCCAAGTGGACCTTATGACCAATCTCCGGGGCACCTTAATAGTATCTTCAAATTACTTCTCCGTCGACAAACGAACACACAAAAAAAAAATGAATGAATGAAATAAATAAAGATATGCTTCATAGAGCTACAACTCCCTAGAGTTTTATATGCCTTAAGAGCTTGTTTGCATTTAAAATTTCACGTGGACAACAGGAGACGCAAACATAACATCTTATACTGGGGGAAAGTATACCAGAAATTCCAGTTACTTTGAATATTTGACAAAGTCTGGAAAGCTGACAGCAATTCTAGGGTTCTGGTAAAGAAACTCACAGGCCAAGAAGTGAGAATCTCCACTTTATGCGAATCAGAGATCTGCAAACAAGGAAAGGTAGCAGCACAAAACCTTTACCACAACGGATCTCTGCCAGTTAATCCGCAAAGTTGTATTTTATTTGTGTACGTTGCATTTACTTATATTAATAATAAATTACAACGTGTCGAACGACATACACATGGATACCAAAAAAAAGTACTTTTAATAAGTCAAAGCTATGATGCTATCATAGAAGGTGTTGCACATGAGTCTTTACTCCTTTGGACAAGCCTCTGCACATTAGAAAACTGAAAAAAGCAAATCAAGTGAAAATTACTTGAAAACGTCCAGCATTGATTGCAACCTTCAAACGTGCCTTTTGGGGTGGTAGAAGCTTTTTCAGATCTACGGCTCTACAATGGAACCGTCTTTGGTTTGAATTGAAAATTGCATCATCACTTTTGGTTTTCAGGAAACAGCTTAAATCTTGGCTTTTCAACCAATTACCTTATAGTTTTTTAAATTCAGTATTTTGATGGTTGACCCCTGGTTTCCATAGTGCCAAGTGCGGGCATTCACACGCTTTAGAAGAGATCCATTCATTCATTGATAAGGCTACTCGATAAGTTTTCAAAATATTTTAAACTCAGAACACACATTAACAGCACATTTGTTTTTACATTCACTTCCTACTGAAAAACTCAGAACCCTCATTTATTTTGACTTAGGAGAGAAATGTGGAGGCCAACAACAAAGTGTTCTGAAGAATAAAACTAGAGGCGGCCAGCATAACTACAAAGTGGTAAACATTTATTTTAAACCTAGGAATGTGCTTTTAATGTGTGGAGCTGTTTTCCAAAAAAAAGAAATAGAAAGGTAAGTAAAGAGAGGGAAGCGCTTCCAGTGAGTAAACACGATGGAAAGGGATCAGCCATCTGTAATTTGCATGTTTAGCCCATAAGTAAGCAGCGTTGGTAAACATTTCCCAGGTTTGCCTGCAATTTCTCACAAACTTACCAAAGTTGCCTCTTAAGCGTGCGATAAAAAGCTGCAGACTTCTTCGGAAATAAAGCTAATAAAATAGAAAGCAAAATATGCAGTGCATATCTGAAAATAATTGTGAATACAGCACAAAAATGTAGGTCTCAAGAGCACACTCGTGTTAAAGAAAATCTGTCCACAAGTCAATTTAAAGTCTGAAAATGTTATTTAACAAATGGAAAAATATGTGTGAATCATGAAAACGGGTAGCATTGGGGTCCGGAGCACCAAACGAGGACAAACTGAACAACCAAGACAAGTTACAAATGTATAGGTTTTTAAGTACAGGGCTCTAAAGGGGAGATGAGTGGCGGATGTAGCAGTTACAATTATGCTTAAATATTTAAAATCTCACATTAGCATGTCTAGAGTCCGAGACAAATGAGCTGGCAGTCTGTTCAAAGAAATTCAAAGAGACAAATCTGTTTTTCAATAATCCAAAATTTAATTTCTTTTTTCGCAATAAAAACGTTTTATTCGCTCTAAAAATAATTTGTCTGCTCTGTTCCAGACTCAAAGCGATTTCCCTGAGTGAGGTCTCCTGCTACCAGCCTCTGCTATAATAAAAAAGGCCAGTGCGTAATTTTTAACTTTCACATAATTTGTGTATGTTGTAACATTTTGAATTCAAAGAAAATTTGAAAATTACACCAGTGTGAAATTTTGCACACTTTTTAACACCAGGGACTGGTTCAAGCAGAAAATATCTTGTGAGATACTGTTCCAGTAAGATTTTTTTCTTTTTCTTTGCAGGATATGTTTCTGCTCGAGGCGTTTGCCTTGCTGGTATCTCTAGTGACCTTTGACTATGATCTGTCCTCTTGCATTCAATTTTCAATCAAGATACTTTGAAGTGCACTTTGTGAAATTTACACATAATTTCACGAACATTTCCTGAAATTTCGCCACAAAATATTATTCGATTTTACATACCCCTGAAAGGCATTAGAACAAATGAAAGTTTCTAAGGATGTTGTGTTTCCTGACCGTTAACTAGGTCTTCAAAACACCGGAAAGATCTTAAAATCATTCTGAGAAAATAAGCTGGATCTGTGCTCTTAAACAGCTGCCATGATGCGGCTATTTGGTCTATGAACATCATAACATAACATAACATAACATAATGTATGAAAAAGACTGATTTTCTACAGTTTTTTAAAGAGCTACTGTAAACATATCATATTCTTTTCTCTGTCAAATCTTCAATGGGCACATTTATCACAGGTTGGTTGGCACTCAAAAAGAAAGTCTAAGGCACATCACTTCAAATACTACAGAATTTCATTCTATTACATTAAGTAGAGTGATGGCCTCCAGGCATGTTTCCAGACTGTAATCCGACAAGTAGAGATGTTGGCTGATTTAAGCATTGAGAAATATAAATAATGCAAATCATTAGTGAAACCCATTGAGAAGTGTTGAATCCTATATGTTGTCTAATGATAATTGAGGCTGCCATTACCTTTTTTCCTTTCTCTTTTTCAATTAAGAAAATATTTAATTCTCCATGGCTAAAATAGATAGACTGCAATTCAATACTTTCAGGTGACTAGGAAGAATAAGTATTAACAAATATATATTAAACACAGATTATTAAGGAAGAGAGTCTAGTTGTGATCCCACTTCATATCATTCAGACACAGTGATAATAAAAGAAGATTATTCAGGAAATAAATTCTCAGCCTAATTTGAAATTAAATGCCCTTAACCAACTGCACATCCAAGGTTGCAGTATGACACAAGAAACTCATCCAAGTATTGCACAATTAAAACTTCTGATCAGCGATTGCACAGTGTAACCCGTGAGATACGTACTTTCTGCCTTATTTGCAGGTTGGTGGGGTAGGCACTCCTTCCCTGCTAAACTAGTAGTGTCCTTGTCTAATTTATAGGTAGAGGAGTAGTTAAGTGTCTAACCAGGGAGCTTGAGCTTGTTCAACTGTTGGAAATCCTGTGACTTGGCAGCTCGTCCATGACAGGGCCACCAGGTCACAGCGTCAAAGTGCCACAGATTTTTCCTTCTTAGGATTGTCAAACAATTTGTGATGGTGAAGGAAAATATAAAATTACCCTCATGCGCAGGGAGAAATCTCACACATATCAAGGGTATTTTCCTATGGTTTGTAGCTACATACCTCTACTTTGGGGTCTGTGGCTGAAAGCTAAAAGAGACTTCCAAGCGGATATAAAAGAATGTTAGCCAGCTTCGCGTTTAAAGTGGGCTGCATTGATGGATGTACTTCTATCACAGAGTTGTCTGTAGATATGTGGCTGGTCGTCGGCCGGCAGGCAGATGCGATGTCCTCCACTGACACTATAGGCTGGCAGGCCAGCCCAAAACATTAAATGAGGCACTTTGACTCTTACTTTTCCTATTACATCACTATCATTAGGGACACAGTCAGTTTCCGACTTTTGATCCACATCACACACAGTCCCACCCTGCATTCTGCCATTTACCCTTTAATCCCCAGGGACAAAAGCTAAATAGTCCCGTATTCAGGTCGGCTGACTTCTCTTGCCTCCACTCTGATCTATGCAGCACAGAAACCCATTCTTTTCTTGGCTTTCTCTTCAACTGTATGCCTCTTGTCAACTAATCCATTCTTTCTGGACTCTAGCCACAATGCTTTAAATCAGCACGTGTTTTCCCATGCTCAAACAATACATAAGCAGCCTGTGAGAAATTGGCCTGGCAAATGATGTCCACTATTCTAGTGGGCACCTTGCACCAGTCCAAACGACCCTTATTGATGGTGGGTTTAAAGTCAACCTTATAGAAAGCTATCCTAGTGGTTATGCCCTACGGGCCTCATAAACCATATACTAAAATAGTGGTATAAGAACCATGTGAGGGTTAGAAAGCAGGCCTAGGACCTGTAGAACCGCTGGTGCAACCAGGAACCACCCAAGGTAGGGACACAGGAGACCCATGGGGGACGCGTGCAGTGTCTACACACAGCCGCAAATCACCATTGACTTTCTATGGGGAATGAACAAGTTACAATTTTAAAGATTAAGGGCACCTAGAGGTTAACTATGATGGAACTCTTTTAGACTAGGACACTTGCCCTGGGTACCTAAGGTACCATATTCAGGGACTCACAAGGGTAACCCAGTAACCAATCTGGTATGGACCGAAAGTACAATGAATCAGGTTTATAGAGAAAGCAGATAGACTGGGGCTCTGAATAGCAGGATCCCAGTCCAACTAAGTCGAAAATCAGCAAAACACCTGACAAAAAGTGGGGGTAACCAAATAGTCAGATTCCACCTTCCTACATATGGTTTGTGAGGCACCTAGGGCATAACGTATACTGTGCAACTTATCATATGCTAATTAAGTTCCTTGTATTGTACTTTTACCTCTGAACTCATAAAGAGACCAGAGGGGTTGTGTTTAGAATAAATACATATATATTTGATATATACCTTGTGTGGTGTGCTTTCATTTGATCATTCAAGAGATTATAGACTGGTAAAACAACTTGCCTAACTTGCCTCTAAGTCTTAGCCTGAAGGCTGCTCTCCACAGCTACCACTAGGATAGCTTTCTATAAGGTTGACTTTAAACCTACCACCAATAAGGGTCGTTTGGACTGGTGCAAGGTGCACAGTAGAATAGTGGACATCATATGCCAGGCCAACTTCTCACACAGCCTGTCTCTCTTCCTAATGTCTCGTTTCTCAACTCAGTTTTTTGAAATACTCAAATATCTGCTGTGCAATTGAGTTATTCTTTTCTCTTCATTCTCCATGTACTTAATTCTAAAGGAAATGCTCTAACAAACATTTCAAACTTAAAAAAAGCAGAATACCTTGAAGATACTGCTATAGGCTGGATAAGTGACGAAGTGACTCACAATGCCAGTTACTGTCTCAGCCATTTGCTATTGATGAGATCAAAGATGTAAGAATGGTCTTCCCACATATAAAAGGATCCCCGGTTCCGATGGTCTCCCTATGCAATTTTATAAGTGATACCCAGATATGCTGCCACTGCACTTACTGACACTGTTTGAGAAGTCCCTTGTGCAGCGTACACTTCCTCCAACCTTATGCAGGGCTATATTGGTAATATTATTAAAACCAGGGAAAATGCCACTGTATTGCAAATCGTATCTCCCACTGTCTCTACTCAATTGGTAAACTACAATCTAAGCTAAATTGATTGCCAATCGATTGAATCTTCTGTTACCAGACCTGATGAGACCTGATCAGTCTGGTTTCATCCCAGGCTACTCCACTAGTTGCACTAATGCAGGATCTCAACCCAGCACTAGATGTGATTAGCATTTTTCTGGACACCCCTAAGGCATTTGCATCCCTGGAACAGTTTACAATTCAATTAAGAATGGGCCTACTGCGTTCATTTGTTGAGTGAATTAAATTGTTTTGTACCTCCCTTACTATTAGGATTCAGATTAATGGGTGTCTGTCATGTCCTCTTTGTATCTCCAGGGGTACTAAGCAGGGATACTGTTTACCTCAATCCTATTTGCTGTTGCTCTAGAGCCCCTTGCAGCTAAATTACGACAGCACAACACTGATCATGCCCTCAGATACCACGCCCGGGATATCCATATATCAATATACCCTGATGATATGACCCTTTTCCTCAGTAATCCCGGAAGGTGCCTGGTTGAGATACTGAGATTATATATCAGATTTGGAGCACTATCTGGGATCGCCATTCATTGGAGTAAATTGCAAATATTATCTTTTACTGAAGGTGCTATCTGCTTCACTCCAGTTTATCCAGTGGAATGGTGTAACAGGTCCTTAAGGCAGCTTGCAGTCTGGGTCAACCAGGACAAGGAGAAAATCGTATGGGCGAACTATGGTCATACAATGCACAAAATGTCTGAACTGATCACTTTTTAGATGGCCATCTCCCTGACCTTAGCAGGTAGAATCAGACTCATAGAATTGGGGCTCCCATAGAGGTTGCTGACTCTGTTTATTAATATCCCACTTCCACTCACTAAATCCCTTTTCTGGCAGAGATAAACAACCTAGAATTAAATGGGAAACTCCAATGTTACCCCTTCACCTTGAGGTTTTGAGGCACCAGACCCAGAGCTTCATTATTTAGATGCCCAGGGGCACTTCGTGCACTATTGGTCCCGGTCTGTCCTCTATACCACACATGGTGGTTGAAATAGTTGCAGTTGCCTCGACACCGCTCAGGGCACTAATTAGAACCCCAACCCTCCATTACACTCTAAATATGGCAGCGGCTGTCTGCACATAGAGGACCTGAAATGAACTGAGCAGAAGAGTGGGCCTGGGAGTTCTCTACTCGCCTTCTCTTCCTCTTCGCCAGCACCCACTGATACCCTCCACACATGTCAAAAGCGACCTCTACGTTGTCCAAAAGAGGACTGGGAAAATGGAGAAGTATATATGACAACAAGTATTGCATTTAATTGGTTACCTACAAGGGGATCTTACCATGTACTTCTCTAGATATATTTCTTTATTATTAACCAAGGGCACACTCAGAGTGCTCACACCTGACTTTCCCACAGAACTTGCAATCTGCAACTCACTGGAAAGACTCGTTGAGACCACTTCCACAGATCAACTGATCTCCAGATTATATTGTATTGTATTATATTACATACCCCACAATCATTGCATAGATTTGGCATCAGTGAGAGCTCAAATTGCTCCAGATGTGGAGAGCAGGGAGCCAACTTCCTGCATTTTCTGTGGTGGTGTAGCAAACTGGACGGAGGTCCTTAATGCATTGTCTAAGATGATCAACCTTGATATACTCTCTGATCCAAGTGTTGCAGTATGGAAATGGGTGTGGGAGATTGCAGTGGTACACAGACATTAGACTGCACTGGTGCAGTTGGAAGCAAAGAGACTGCTGGTGTGTTTTGGGGCAGAGGGAGATCACCCAAATATAAGCTCTGGCTTGAATCCTTGATATACTGTAATGAACAATTTGATTTATATGCTGAACTACTACCACTTACGTTACAGCGTAGAGCATTCTGGAGCCCTCTTAAGTCCTTCCTATTAACTGTATCCGCCTGAGTGACTTTCATGGATGCCGGAGAGGTGACTTATCACTTCATTAAACAGGTGGCCACACACAACCTATTGCAGTAATGGTGGTTTGATATTTAGAATGTTGATAATTATACTCATTGTTTTATGAGAGAAAACAGGTGGAAATGGTAAAAATGGTACCACATATCAAATCATAAGTGTACTACCTTCATGGCATGTGTTACTTATACTATGTAGTTTGTACGACTGAACTTGTAATGTTTTGCACTGTAATAGTTAAACTGGCCCAACTTAAACTGAAAAAAATTAAAATAAGGGTTATGGTCAGGAATAATGAATGACAATATGTTTTAGTTGGTATCAAATACAGGGAGAAGAATAAACAATACTGTCAAGAGAATGGGAAAAAGTGTAACAAGGCAGTTATAAATACTTTGGGGTATGTTATTTATTTGGTGTGATAATTAAGACCTATTATGAGTTTATGGGAAAATATGTGGATGTTGGTGTTTAATGCTCCAAAATCCACTTGATGCGGAAAATACTGCATGTTTTCTTCGAAAAACGTTCAGCAGGTTTGACCTACCGAAATTTTACAAAGTTTGAGTTATTTAAAACATCGGATAAACATAGAATGTGTTAAATAACTACAAACTTGTAACTACAAACTTGTAATTCCAACCCATGCATATATAGAGGTAACACATGGTAATCATGCCCAAAGAGTGATAAATACATAAATAAATAAGGGCTAAACATCATTCATCATTAGCTTGAAGTTTTGCCATGTCAACAGGCCGTATTCTAGCAACTTTCTAGATCTTCAACAGACATAAACTACTCAAAATGGTAAATGTCCAAAAGTTTAAACTTCTATTCCTTAAATGAAAGGGGGCTAGTGTGCTTCATTTTACGGGCGATTATCATCTGTCCAACCATAAGGGCACAAAGCACACTACCAGACTTACAATCAATGCCATACCAATGATGATAGTAGTGGGACTAATGGTGAATTGGAAAATCACTTGCCCCTGCAATAGCCAGAAAGATTCCATCCAAGTACCTGAACAAAATCAGAAGTAGGTAAACATTTCAACCCAATCCCCATCCTGAAAATCATAAATTATGTAACTGACAGTGGTTCGGGCCTGTATGCTATTTAGTAATTTTTGAGGATTTACAGAGATAGATTATGGTTTTCTTACCTGGAGACGGCAGAAGCTCGAAGCATTCACCAAAGTTCCTTCACAACTGGGATTCCAAACCCATTAATGAGGCCATCCTTCTATGAATTGTAGAATGTAACCTTTTTGTAGGTGACATGGTTGCCATATGTTATGTCATATGTTATATTGAATTTGTAGCACGCACTGTTACTCTAGAGTGTCCTGGCGCAGAGGAGAGCTGGGATAGAGGTGAGAATCATATTAGATGGTCTTGCAGAACAGATGTGTCTTTAAATGCTTTTTAAAGAGTTGAAACTCATGAATAAGTTGGAGATCAGGAGGGAGCGCATTCCAAGCCTCTGCAGCTTTGACAGAGAGTGACTGGCCACCCAGACACACTGTGCGGAAGCGCGGGATGATCATCCGGCGACGACAAGCCGATCGCAAAGGGCGATTTGGCACATAGAAAGCGAAGCGCTTCCTAAGGTAGGTGGGACCCAGCCCATGTAGGGACCGGTGGGCCAGAGTGATAGCTTTGAAGTGCCCCCGCTGAGCCACCGGCAGCCAGTGCAATTCCCATAAGTATTGTCGCGCGCTGGATCTCCTTGAGGCATTAAAGAGGAGCTTGGCTGCGGCGTTATGCGCAGCAGGTAGCCAGGCAGGCCGATGAACAGAGCGTTGGCATAGTCCAGTCTTGAAAAGATCATGGCACGGGTTATCGTCTCTTTGGCTACTCTCGGGAGAAGAGGAAAAATGTTACTGAGTGTTTTGAGGGTACCAAAACAGACTCCCGTCAGTTTTTTTACATGGTCACTAAATCGTAGGTCCTCACTAAACCAGACCCCCAAATTTTTTGCTGGCCCGCCCTCCGACCGCGGGCTAGGGTGGTTGGGTGGCCACAGGCGGTTTCTGAAGTCTGCAGGGAACTGGCCGTACAGGAGGACCTCCAATTTATCCTCATTACATTTGAGAGAGGCCTGGGCCATCCAATGAAATACTGAGGCTAGGCACGTCTGGGCAGTGGCCGTGTTCAGGTCCGAGACCCCCCAAGTAAATAGCAGCTGCATGTGGTCAGCATACGCTATTACTTTCGTGCCCAGCTCCTCAGCCAGATAAACCAGCGGTGTTAAGTAGATATTAAATAGCAGAGGACTCAAAATGGAGCCCTGCGGAACCCCAGTAGCCAGGTTCCTGACAGAGGAAGGAAAGGAAGCGATGCAGACCTGCTGCGAGCGGGAATCCAAAAAGGATTTAACCCATTCCCAAACCAAGCCCGAGATCCCAATTGCAGATAGCCTGGCCATTTTTATTTATGCAATTTTATATAGCGCGGACTTTACCCGAAGGTGTCAGAGCGCTTCACAATAGGAACAGAAAAGATACAAACTGAGAACGTTACACGAGCAACAGATTGCAGAGGCATTCGTTACGTTACATACGGTAAAGTGATAATTGTGAGCAACCAAGAATACATGAGGTAGTAAAAATTGTGAGAAACCAAAAATACATGAGGTAGACAAGGTAATTGTGACACTTGTGAGCAAACAAAATACATGAGGTAGTAAAAATGTGGGCTACCAAAAATACATGAGGTAGTAAAAAGTGCTCAGGAGGGAAAAGTGACAAGTGTGCAGGCTACAGGAGAAAATAGAGTATAATTTGTGGTATAATACTGCAATATATGTTACACACTCAAGCACAAGAACAAACGATTACGTAGGCAAAAGTGGCACCTGTGCAAGTATCAAAGGTAAAAAACCTGTGAGAGGAAGCAAACCGTGTGTTACAGGGGCAAAGTGGTGAGTGCAAGTTGCAAGAGGGTACCAAACACAAGTACATGGATAATACTGCAATAAAAGGCAAACACTCTAACCGCAAGAACACACTGGGAAGGCACTTCCATGCACATGAGAAGTAGAAATTATCAGTAGTGGGAGATCTTCCTTCAGACAGAAGAGAGTTACTTTTGGAGGTGTCTCTGGAGGAGGAGAGCTTTGAGGTCCCTTTTAAAGGCCTGGGAGGAGGCTGTGGTCCGGAGCGGAGGCGGCAATGAGTTCCAGATTCTCACTGCGTTGCCTGAAAATGATTGGGCCATCGTTCTTTCCTTCTTGAAAGTGGGAGGTTCAAGCAGTAGATTCTCCGCATTGCGTGAAGGTCTAGAACCTCCAGAGAGTTTCAGTTTATTCGCCAGGTAGAGAGGAGAAGAGGAGTGCAGGGCTTTGTGGGTGATACAAGCGGTCTTGTAGATAGCTCTAGCCTCAAAGGGAAGCCAGCGGAGGGTAGATAACATCGGTGTGATGTGATCGCTTCTTTTGGCCCCATAAATGAAACGAGTTGCTGAGTGGAAAACAGACTTAAGTGGGGACACGTGGGATTTGGGGAGGCCAGTAAGAAGAGAATTGCAGTAGTCGAGTCTGGAGAGGACCAGTGCTTGCACCAGGGTTATAAGGTCCCGCTCCGAGCAGCTGGTGGGGTACCATGTCGAAGGGGGCAGAGAGGTCAAGTAAAATCAGGGCTGCCCTACCTCCCCCATCAAGACACTCTCTGATAGCCTCCGACATCTCCACCAAAGCAGTCTCTGTGCTGTAGGCAGATCTGAATCCTGACTAAGCTGGCTGGAGTACCCCTGATGTTTCCACAAACGCCTCGAGCTGCCGAAAGACCACCTTCTCACAGACTTTGGCCTGGGCTGGAAGAAGTGAGATAGGACGGTAATTGGCCGGAAGCAGAGGGTCCAATGAGGGTTTCTTCAGGAGGGGTTGTAGTTTAGCCTGCTTCCATTGGACAGGTACATAGGCGGAAAGAAGGGAAGAATTAACAATGTACACAACTGCTGGGCAAACTAACCCTGCTGCACCAGCTAGGACCCTAGCCCAGCAGGGGTTAGCGGAAGAGCCAGACCTAAGAGACCCCAGAATGGCTAAAATGTCTGCCTCGGTAGGGGGCAGAAATTAGGTGAACTGGGCGGAGACCGCACACCGGTCCGGGGAGGTCCCCGGGAAAGGGGTCTCCACAGGTCTGGAAGGTGGGCCAACACTCTCCTGAATCTTAAGAATCTTGTCAACAAAAAAGGTGGATAGCTCCTCACACCATTCATGGGATACTGGTAGCGAAATTTGTTCGGCACAGGGGGATAGGAAGCTCCGGACAATAGCAAAGATCTCCTTGCTGTTGTTCCGGGCCAGCGCGATCCTCCCGGCGAAGTAGTCAATTTTAGCCCTTCTAATGGCCATATAGTACTCCCTCTGTGCTATTCTCAGGGTTGCCTCAGCTGTCGTACAATAATTCTGGTGCCAGCAGAGCTCCAACCTCTTGCACCCCGTTTCAGGACCCTGAGCTTGGGGGAATGCCAAGGCTGCGAGGGAAGAGAGCGCCGAGTGCTACCATTATTAGCTTTGGAGCTGGCCCTAACCCCCTGACTAATCCAATGATCAAAGTTGGCCACTGCCCCCTCTAAATCTGCGTCAGAAGCTGGGTGAGACTGGTGTAAAAACCTTGTGAGTGCTGGGAGATTAATCTTCTTAGGTTGTGGCGCGGGAAGAGGGAAAGGGATTCTGCCAGACCTATCATCCGACCAGGAAAACCTAATCAGGAAGTGGTCAGACCACGTTACAGGCCCTGGATCAGTGACTTGGATGGGGAAGTTAGACCAAACCAAGTCAATAAGATGACCACCCACATAGGATGGAAGCATCACGTGTTGAGTCAGCTGGGCAAGGCCCAGGGAATCCAAGAGAGCCCTTGATTCGGGAGTGGATGGGGTATCCAGATGGATATTGAAATCTCCTAAAAGGAGAAATTTGGGGTAGCGGAGGGCACAAGGGATAATAATGTCATCCAGAGCCTTAAGGAAAGCTCTGGGGGGACCTGGCAGACGATAAACCAGTGTCCCGCCTAGTGTGAAATGTGGGGAGATAGTAAGGGCAAAGTCAAGAGCTTCCCCCTCCGCCCAATTCCCGATAGCTTCGCTAGTGAAGGATCACGAATCCCTGAATACTACCGCTATCCCCCCCCTTTACCAGCCCCCCGATCAGCCTTGACAATTTTGTAGCCTCTAGGAATGGAGAGCTCCACTACCTGAGCACAAGACTCGTTGAGCCAAGTCTCCGTAATAAAAAGAACATCCAATATGGCATCTGATAGCAGCTCAAAAATATCTGACGCATTCTTGACCATTGAACATGCATTAATGAGTGCTGCCTGAATCCTAGGTTTGCCCGAGACCAGGGGAGAGGGATAGGGCGTCTGGTTCAGCAAACAGAGATTACAAGCCGGGCATTTCCTGGAAGAATTGTCCAGGACAGCCCTCTGCCTAACCACATCACAACTGGAGCCCCTCACTTCTAGCAGAGCGTCACGAGAGTAAATGAGCTTCCTAGTGGCCGGGCTGGGCACAAATTCACCAGAATGGCTGCCGGTGGTCGCTACCGGGGTGCGGACGGTCAAAGATGGGCTTACCTTTGGTGCGTCGGTGCTCGTACGGATAGCCATGTGCAATAAATAGCCAAGCCCCACCCCCAGCTAGACCGCAGCTAACGGTCCTACCGGGATCGGGGGACTCACCTAAGATGGCGCCCTGCCCTCCACTCAAATGGCACAGCAGCTGCGGTGGACCAGGGCAGGGGGAGCACACCTCCACACAGGTGAGTGGTGGTAACAACAGAGGCTATTCTCAAAACATTGCAGGAGTTAGAAGTAAAATTGATTTTTAGAAGGTAAAATGAGTGGCAATAAAAAATGGGGAACAGAAGAGTCAACACACTCAAAAGTGGCTCGTGAGGATTATGAATCCGAAACCGGTCCCAGGATGCTTGTTTCCGGTCCAGGGAAGACATGGCTTGGCAGTTCAGGCTGGACTGTTCCCATGAGGCACAGGGTCAGACTGATTTGCATATGGCCATGTCTGAACTGGGGTGGGTGAGTGAGCTAAAGAATGGAGATGGATTAAACCCAGATCAGTTGACTGGGGGTGAGTGTTTGATTTGCTCAAACGCTCCGTCCATCATCCCCTTTTGTATCGCAGTCTGCCCCCAGCGCTCAAGCGGGTCCCGTAGGAGCTGCCACCACCTAGGAATGCCGCGTAGTGCCTCGCACTGCATGCCAAGAAATAGCCAAGCCCCACCCCCAACTAGACCGCAGCGAACGGTCCCACCGGGTTCCGGGGACTCACCTAAGATGGCACCCTGCCCTCCACTCAAACGGCACAGCAGCCGCGGTGGACTGGGGCAGGGGGAGCACACCTCCACACAGGTGAGTTGTGGTAGCAACTGAGGCTATTCTCAGATCCAAATTAGAAATATTGCAGGAGTTAGAAGTAAAATTGATTTTTAGAAGGTTAAACGAGTGGCAATAAAAAAGGGGAAAAGAAGAGTCAACACACCCAAAAGTGGCTCGCAGTCTGCCCCCAGTGCTCAAGCGGGTCCCGTAGGAGCTGCCACCACCTACGAATGCCGCGTAGCGCCTCACACTGCATGCCAAGAAATAGCCAAGCCCCACCCCCAGCTAGACCGCATAATATAATTGGGACAAAGTGCTAGGCACTACCGAATAATCTGAGTAGCTGGACGGGCTTCAGGGACTTTTACTGAGTCATTATATATTCTTACTGTATGCTACTAATTGTCCTAAAACCTCACCATCATAAAGCTGGCACAAAATAAAACTGTATGGGAGAACCAGCCCAAACTAGATTAGGTCTGAAGTGGCAAAAGTTTGGGAGAATTCGGATGCTTCAGTCCAGCCATCATATTTTTTTCAAATGTTTGGGAATAATATGCTAGATATTGTAAGGGTTTTGGAGGACATTGCCTTTTACACACTTTGGGTGGATCTAAGGATCCGTGAACCTCAATAGAAAATAAATGATTTGGGGCATATTCATATCAGAAAAAGCTGGAACAGCTACAATAGTTTGTAAGAAGCATCAATTTCAGAACCAAGATTACTCTATGATAGAATTGAAATTGTAATAGTGCCCAGATACCCTGCACCTGTCCAAGATGGAATTGGGTACTCTGCCAACAACTACCTCCTTGCATGACCCAAACGATGTTGTGCTTGAGGCTTCACACCATTTCTGATGCTTCAGTCTCCTTGGTCCCTCTACTGGAGGACCCAACTCACCCAACTATGCATATTCCTTCTATTTGCAATTTACCTCACAACCTCTACAAATATGTATATTAAGTATGGATATTTACATGTGTCCATCCACACTCATAATGCCTTTGCAAATAAGACTATAGTATTCGGCATACAATTCTGGCAGTAGCACCTATGGCCTATTGATACATGCGCATACATGTTTTTTTAATTCTAATCTAATAAAAATATATGTATAATACTTTGCATTAGGTAGTAATATTCAGTGCAAATCAACATAATATTGCAATCCCAAACATGCTTCATGTAACTATTATGAATCATACTTAAATGAATTTATCTTTATCAAAACCATTACACAAAATAATTCATATACAAAGGACTTCTACCAGAATGTATGAAGTAAATAAAATTAGAGACAATATGGTTTTCTGCTCTCTAGTTGCTAAAGTCAATCTTATGATTGCTAAGGCAAAATTTAGGAACCATGCATAAGATGAAGACAGAGAAACTCACATATTGAGCAAGTATGATGGCTTATCCGCTGCTGAAATGGTTTACATTAGATCTACTGGGAAGTAAGTGCTGATAAAAATGATTCATGAGAGGTTAGTTACCTTAGTGATATTCCCTAAGCAATACTTTGTGCAACCAAAGGCTGTAGAGTTTGAGTTGTCAAATGCCTTAATGATCAAATATCCCAAGTGATGGGCATTCATTTCACAATCCCTAGCACAGGTTGCTTTAGAAACAAAGGATTTCCATTTCCAACTTTTCTGTTCTCCCTAACATAATCTTCCTGTAGTTCCTCTCCCTACTCCCCCTCCCTTCAGGTTTCTGTTATGGTTCAGCGCCGGGACGCCTCGTTCCTGGGACAGCTGTTTGCGCTTAATAAAATATTAACATAACATATTAACATATTCCTGGGAAGGATGTTCTATTACTCTCAGTGTACAAAAAGGTATCAAGACTTTCTGACAAAATTGCAGCTGCCAGTTGGTCGGGGTGGCCTGAGCAGCCCCTCTTTCGAAGCTTACTTCCTGGCATCGCACTTACAAAGGGTGGCACACTGAAAATCTGTGCGCAATTTAGGAGAAACATCATGGACCAGGACCCCTGTTCCTGACCACGGTACAAGGCTTTCTGCTCCCAATGTGTCATGCCCCTGTCCCCTTGGTCTCTACAAGTGTTGGTGGTTCATAGATGTCTGCCTCACATACCAAACCCCCTCTTATGCTCCAACGCTGTTTCTACTGGGTCTCCCAATCTTCCCTGGCTTCTACTCGGGCCTGGAGTTATGGAGCTGGTAGAAGCATTGTTGGTCACTATAGGAGACCTCTTCTCAGATGGACATTTCCTCACTTCTGACCAACGTATCACTGACTACAGCATCCCACCTTAACAAGTCTCACCTACAGAGAATTATGAAACACCTGTCAGATCTTCTGGGCCACACACTACTTGGAACCCTGTCATACAAGCCTTGCTCAGCATGGGGGAAGGCTGACACTTGATTACGTGTATATTTAAGGCAAATCGGGAGCTCCAGCACTCCCCTAACTGCTTTGCGTGGTAAGTGGGAAGGCGACATCTAGAGGGTGCTACATGATGCTGAGTGGGAGCAGGCCTTTGAGTTCCCCCACCAAGGCTCGAGGAATGCCAGCTTTAAAAACATACAATTCTCCATTCTTCACTGAGCCTATCTGACCCCTGTGCAACTTAACTGCTATTTTCCGCATAGTGCACCTCTGCTGCCCCCTGTTACCGGTCACCAGATACAAAACTATACTACATGTTGTGGCCCTGCATGGCCCTTATGGATTACTGGCAAAAGATCAATGACACCTTACGGGAGGTCACAGAACTCCACGCATTTACACATGGGAGGCATGCGCTTTAGGTATCATTACAATTTGGAAATGTAACAAGGTGAGGACACGCTTTGTAGGCAGGGCACTTCTACTGGCCAAGAGCGCACTTACTCTCCAGTGGAGGGCTGCATCAGCACTTCCAGTGGTGGAGTGGCACGGCGAAATGAGAAAATGGGGGAGGGCTGAGGAGGAGGCCCTAAGTTATGAAGAGGTTGGCCACCTTCGTAAGCACCCCATCTTTCCAGAATGGGATTCTCTTATTGCCCAATTCCTAATGCTCACAAGTAATGATGACTTTCCCCCATGTACTACACCTGTCTCAATTGACTCCCCAATTAGCACCTGAGCGCCTCTACATGAGCCTTCCCACCCCACTCTACCCCTTAACACTCCCACTCCCCACTCACCCCACAATATTCCACTCTACTCCCTTCCTATCTGTGTGACAAGGCCCTATAACCTACCCCCTCAAGGCACTATTATCTCCACTGCTGACAATCACTTGGATCCATCCTGACACCACCCAATCACGCGGTCCCCCCTGCCACTACCACCCAATCATTTCCTCTCACTATCAAGTTCAGAACTCCGCACCTGTTGGTTGGACCACATTATTGTATTTCTAGTGCCTACTTGCACTGTGTCTTGAGATTAAGCTTAAGTTTTGGCTTAAATGTTTTCATTCTTTCTCCTTACCGATAGCTTTTCATCACAATGAGTAGTATTGCTGTTCATCGCCTTGATTCCAAATATATGGAGGTAATAATTGTTGTATGTATTTATTTAGATGTAAGCCCAATTACAAAATCTTTTTTAGAGGACTATCTGACAAAATATTGCCTAGTTGGGATGCTGAGGCCACCTCTCAAAATCGATGCCATGGCACAATTGGATAAGTATTATATCACAGAAAATTATTGACCATGCATAATGTAGTGGCACTGTTAGGCAAGGCAATATGTTTATTGTATCTTAGTTGACTACAATGTATTTTGCCATCATTCATTTTATGACTGCTTTTGATACTTTGGATAGATATTTTTTATGAAAAGATTGGGCACTATACATAATTTGCCATTGCTATCGTTGAATTGTACAGCAATATATAAGCAGCTATTAAGTTCCAAAGTAAAACTGGCAGTGGTAGTTGTTAACAGCTGATCAGGAATCACACTAGGCATTTATTGGCCTAATTTAATTTCATGGCCTGATTTAGATTTCGGCGGACGGGTTACTCATAACGGTGATGGATATCCTGTCCACTGAAATATAAATCCCGTATGATATTATAGGATTTATATTTTGGCGGACGGTATATCCGTAACCGTTGTGATGGAGTAGCTTATCCGCCGAAATCGAAATCAGGCACTTAGTAGCTGATTATGATGTCGGTCGGAAACTTTCCACCCGACACCATCTCGGAATCGGGACTGGGCGACTCGTGGTCAGCTGTTCAACCCGACCGATTATGATACGACCGAACACAGCACGGTTGGATTCCCATTGTTTCCTATGGGAGCTTGTTTTCTGCCCAACAACCGGCAGGCTCCAATGGGGAAATGGGGTGTGTGCGGAAAACCATGAACTCTGTTGCAGGCACCCCATGTTGCCTGTCACACAGTGCATGGTTTTACAGGGGGGGTCCCTTAGGTACCCAATTAGCCACCAACTGGAGGTCCCTGGATGAATGGGGGTCCTACTAGGGGCACCTAAAGTCACTTTCTGACAACCTTTTTGTGTCGGACAGGCCAACTCGGAAAGGCTGTTGGAAATCGGCATTGTAATCCCGAGGTCTGAAACGCTGTCCATAGGGCTGGACGAAGTGGTTCCGCCCGACACATATACTCCGAAAGCCAGTCAGAACCGATTATGAATGACCGCACGGTTTACCTTCCGACCTCAAACATCGTAATCAGTCAGTTGGAATGTAAAACAACTGAGTCGGTCAGAAGGGTTCTGACACGGTGTTGGAGATTCTGACTGTCGGTCTGAGCCTTTACAACATACATCGTAATCGGCCCCTTAGTCTGTGTTCAAGTAGTATTAATGATGAAGTCAAGAAAGTTCATCTATTATCTCTAGTTGAATATATGACGTTACAAGGCATTCAATTACAACGCATGCTTTTACAACGCAGTCTTTACATCGTAACTACCATTACATTGCATGTTTTTATATTGCATGCCATTACAACATATTTGTAAAAACTACCATTACAACGCATTCCATACCAACGCATACCATTACAACACATAATACTTTTAGGGCATCAGTAAGGTAAGTGTTGGATAGTGTAGGGGTTAAAATTACTATTCCCACTCCGGTGAGTGCAACAGTAGGAAAAGTGTTGGACAGTGTAGGAGTAAAAACTACTATTCCCATGTACTTCAAACCCCATACCCACCCTAATACTAAAAAAACTCTATTACTTACCTTATAATGCGTTGTAATGGCATACGTTGTAATGGTATGCGTTTTAATGGCATGCGTTGTAGTGACATGCGTTGTGATGGCATGCATTGTAATGGCATGCGATGTAAAGGCAGTTGCATTGTAACAGTTGCGTTATAAAGGTAGGTCGTTGTAATGGATGTTTCCCCTCTAGTTGTGTCAGGAATAGGTCATCTACATTCTTAGATGCAGGTGATAATGAGGTGTATCCAAAAAAAAAATAAAGTTGCAAAGGGCTGTGCATGTCTATCCTAAATCAGAAAAATGTCAACATTATGAGCTTTGGTCCATGTAAAGCAACAATAATATTGCATTTGGGGATAGTTTATCTTAAATGTGGTTTACGAACACAGACACATTTGAATAAAATAAACTCTTATGGTGTCTAGCTAGAACATCAACGTAATTACTATGTTTACATAACAGTTTCATTTCCTTATGTGATTAGGCACTTGACAATTTTGAAGTTCTGATATGAAGGGAATGTTTGAGCCAATAATTTGAGAGTTGTTCTTTTTTTAATAATCAACACAGGACACCCCTGTATCTAAGAATTGTAATATTTTGAGTAACATGAAGCTCTTAATAGTTTGGTGCTGTTTTCTCATTTGCTGGTACAAACTACTGGAGAGGGTCAGTAGTGATCTTTGTTAGCGCTTTATATGCAAGATATACAATTTTTTGATACTGGTTGTTATCAACTCAGTTAAGAATTTCTTGAGAATATACCATCCACTGCCTTTCTTTGCAAAATTCCTTGATTTATCACATACTGGCATCATCTGATCATACTTTCTCAGTAGTATGGCACCATGATCAGTACCCTTAATAATTGATCAGAAAAGGATCTACGTCTAGGAATCCAAAGATCTTCAGGTATTTTATACAGTACTCAAACAATTGACCTTGTTAGAGTCTCCAACGTTTTTGCTGGATTGTTCAGCTCGTCAAAATGAACCAAAGCTAGCACAGTTGAGAATTGTGCAAGCAGCAACTCTGAAAGTGGTCGCTGTTTTTAAAGTGGCTTCATTTCAAGCCTGGCATAGAATCCAAACTGAGCATCCATATAAATATGCAATCTATTAAGAATTCTCAAAGTCCTTCAGATCAGCATTATTTTCCTTGGCAATCTCCATTGATCTTGAGAATATCACATTTTAAAATGTCTGCATTAATCTAACTCTCTTTAAAGAAAAAAACAGAAATGTGGTTCAAACTTTTTTTCATAAATCATAATTTCCCAGCATATTTAGCATTGAAAGTGCAAACCATGATAGAAACAGAGGGCCTGGTTTAGATATTGGCAGACGGGTTATTCCATAACAACGGTGACGGAAATCCTGACCACTGAATTATTAAATTCCTTTATATCCTATAGGATTTATATTTTGGCAGATGGGATATCCATCGCCGTGATGGCGGGGTAACCTGTCCGCCAAGATCTAAATCAGGCCCAGAGTTTTTTCTCATCATCTTCCATTATCAAATTGTTGTAATCCACTATGTGGGGGTGATAAATAATGGAAGTGAAGTTAAATTACTGCTTTTAATCCCTTAGCAAGAAAATTCCTCACTCCTATTACATTATCCTGCTAACTAGAACCAGTAGTTCGATACAGTTCTGGCAGTTAATCAGCGTTTTCTTGCTTTAGGGCATGACTTAGAGTTTGTCGGACTGCTAGACCACCATAAATCAGCAATGGCGCACTGTGCTAAACTTGTAAATCGACTGTCTCACGGATGGTGGACTCATCATGCTTTGGATTTGTGGAGCCCAAGCGGGCACCACATTTGGAAAGTTCTAACCTGCAGCCAATCTGTTAAGGGGCAGCTGGCAACAATGTGCCAGAAGACCCCTTTGTCTAGAGTGGGCAATTTTTTCATGCTTCAGTCTGCTGTACGGACCTAAACAAGAAAAAACTGTGTGTATCAGATCCTTTAAAATATTTAATTTCAGACTCAACCCCATACTTTGGAGTGTGAGGGGCTTTGGCTGAAATACAATTCAAATGCTGACTAGCGGCCATGAAATGACATCTGGCCAACATTTGAATTTGGCCAAAAAGTGCTCTTGCCATGGCAGCACGGAACACTTCTTCAAAACAATCCTCAGCAAGTTGGTGGGAGTTGCGAAATTCTGTGGTGATCATTTGCTGGCATAGCAGAGGGTGATCCGGGGTATGGAGGGCTGACCAGGATCCGTAAATGATCCTGTTAGTGTTAACAGAAAAATCTGCAGAAATACCTGGGCAGAACGGATAGCATTTTGAGATCTCTTTCCACCGGGGAGGGAAGGCATAACATGATGGATTGTTTTTACTGCGTGCGCCTCTGTTTTCACTGTTCGCTCCTTAGGAGTGCAGGATGAAAATGTCAGCCCTGGTGAGTTTGTGTTATCTCTTTACTGAGTGACATCATATGTACCTCTTTCAAGGGATGAATAGGATACCAAGGACATACCCCACCTCAAAATTCCATAGGAAGATCTGTCATGGTCCCCAATAAACACTGACAACATTTAGTCAGTAAATGAGTGGTCTTAATGGGAGCAAAGTTTGTTCTCCCAATGGTATGTCAGTAAGGGCAATCTTCACCAGTACCATGTGGTGATGCATAGACAGTTTCAATTGTATGAGGGAAACAAACATAACCATAACCACCCTCATGCCATTTATCTGAGACTGCTGCCCCAGGGCTTTCCTCCTGGGGGGAGGGGGGGTGGGTCAACCTATCACTACAGAGCCCTCTTTAATGTGACACTGGGACAAACCCCCCACATCAAGGCACTTGGAATAATACCACATGAAACCTTGGAAAATAAATGCGGGATAACACTCTTCCCAAGTTATGTTTCAGCCGTGTAATATTCCATAGTAGAGCTGTCAGTGTTCCAATAAGAGCTGTATTTGATTGCAGTGCACTGTGATATGCCACTGCTTTGCGAGTACCACTGCCAGAGAGAAAATGTAAATGGGCTAACTAGTACTGTTTACTCTTGGAGCCACATACCTCCAAGCCAACACCTATAGGAACTGAGCAATTCCTGGCAGAAATCACTTTCAGTTGATTCTATTAGGAATTATGTTATAATTTTTGATTTGCTGAGGGAGATCTTTCTTTTGAGTGATAGAATAGATAGATAATGTAATGTTTAAGGATCTATAGTAATCTAATTACGTAAATCATCTTGTAATGAGAAATAAGGGAAAGGGATTATGTTCTTTAGACCAGGATTATCAGTAAAATAACCAACATGAAATGAACAACTTGTGGTCTGTTCACTTTAGTTACCAAATCAATAAAACAACGCCCTTTTCCAGAGTTAATGATTCTCGAAAAGCTTTTTCCAATGGCTTCCTGATAATTATTTGTTTAGTGAAACAGACGTTTCTAACTACTTGGTTGATGCCTCTCATAATACTGAAATGGGGTTTGTGTTCGCCCTGTTGCCATTATTTAAAGCCACGGGTGAGTTTTCTCCACAGTCAGACCCTTTTACATGAAACTTCAAGGGGGGGCCTTGCATTGCTAACTGAGTAAACATCCCAAAATAATATCCGCAGGTTCAATGTTCATCACAGATTAGCATATATATGTGTCAGTTTCAGCCCCTATAGGGGTTCCAGATCGTTCTGAATTTGCCAAATGCCACCGCGGTGAGACATCCTGATAATGAAACCCTATAAATTATTTTATTCCATTTATTTACTTGATTTTTCTCCTCTGTGTACTATCCATAACAGGCCAATATGCATTTTCTGATTGCACAAGCCTTCATAAATGAATGCCACCGATAATCATGGATGAACACATTTTCATGATACCTTTATACTCGGACACAATTGACAAATATAAGCCTTACTGAAATCAGCTGAAGTTCCCTGACTGTATGGGACTACCGACTATGGAAAGAGTAGTACAAAACTGCTATCACTCCTCCGAGGGACCATTCATGCTCGAAGATGCAGTAAACGGTAAGCTAAAGGGCAGATCTTTCAACAATCACCAGTAAGAGGTGTGGGAAGGGTGGCAGTGACAGCATGGGCACCCTCTGAGCCCGACAAAGCCAAAGTCGATGTTGTGCACAAGATTGAGTGCAGGAAGGCCAGCCAGCACAGAAACCTTGTGTGGTGGAGACTGCCAGTAAACTCTGGGCCTGGGAGCTCAGACCATGGAGATCGTCTGGACAGCTGTTGATTGATGTAAGTCCCACTGGTGGCTTAACTGACCCCTCGTGGCAGCTTGAATTGTCTCTCATTTTTTTTTAGAGGATGAAGTTAGAGACAACAGAATTTACAACTGTAAACTTTCCAGCAAATAACTCGCTACCCTCGACCAACCTACACCGCATTTGACATCTTGAACCATAAGTAGGGAGGTTAAGGTGGTGCTACTTTTGGTGCAGATTCAAAAACCAGATTAAAAGTTATTATAGAGAATAATTACATCCTTTTCCTCGACTCACCACAAGTACGTAGGCGTTATCGTAACTCTCTAGCATATAAAACATTAAAATTAGTAATCCTATATCTATGTTTAAAGATAGCAATAATCAATTTATCTGTAAATGTTTCCAAGTGACTATAAGGTAGACACTTAGTGCATTACTATTTTAGGTTATTTGTAGTGAGTGTTTTGCTTCTTTTGATTCCCGCTAAGAGCAAAGGGTGAATAAATGTTCGATTACACCCTCGTAGTTAGAAAACACTGGGAAACTACAGCCCTATTTCTAGGCAAAGACATATAAAAAAAATAACGATTCAACATCCGAGAGAATATTTCCTGCTCCAGGATGTTCTGTGCGCATGGTGTTCTGGAGCAGGAAATAGAGGGACTGAGACTACACCTTTCATCAATACCAGTCAGTGGTGCCGAAAAGGTGACAGCATGGGCCCATGTGTGGTTCCACCACTGTAGGTATGGTGCACAGGTTGGAGGACACAATGGCTAGCCTGCTGAGAAATCTGGACTGGGAGCAAGAGAGCTTGGACGGCTGGGAAACGTTCATCTATGTGCGTGGTGGTAGGCTAGGATTGGCTAAGACCAGGGGATGTGTTGGATGGCAACTTAGTGTTGCAAGTTCTCCTGTATCTTGATTGAGCCCTCGTAGCAGTGTGAACTGTTTCCCTTCACTGAAATGGACGACTGACGTTGTCCCTCAATTTTTAAGTCTAGGTTGACAGCATAGCGGTTGCCAGACCTTTTGTGATCAACAGAAAAAGAGATTTAGGAAGCAGTATTGAGAGAGAGGCATCCACTCCACCCACATGTTGATTCTCTTCAGCATTTGACTGGGCAGAGGCTGGGCGCTTTTTTAAAAAAAAAGTGCTTGTATTGCCCTTATCGCCTTGTGTGAAAGCTTTTGCTCATTACAGCAGAACTTAGTTGGTTATGGTGATAAGCATATGATCAAAGTCCTAGGCCTGATTAGTTTAATATGAAAAATTACAACAAAGACACTAAGCCTGACTTTTTTTTATTGTTAAAAGTATATGTAAAAGTCAATAGGCACTTAACTGTGGATTGTGATAACACTATGGTAATGCTTGTAGTCAGGTATTTCAGTACAGGAGATCTCATAGATTACCATTGTAAGCAAGGGTTTTGCATTGGGTTACCCCATGACAAACCATCTGGGTGGAGGATTTACAATTTGTGAATCCTTCTTATGCCTTTTTAGGAAGGGCTGTATATTGTTTTGCCAGCTGTAATATTGTACATATTTGTAATGATATATCTACTGGTAGAAGGGCTTTGGCTTCACCGAAATGTTGATTCCCTTGAGTATAGATTTGGATTGGGCAGAAATTGTGAATTTACTTTGAAACAGAGTTATTGTGTTGCACGCTTTGCTTTGCTGGACACCTTTTTCTCAGTAGAACAGGATTGTGATATGTTTAATTTAAATTGTATTTTTTGTATTCCAAGCATTTGCTCTCCAAGTTTAACTGGCAGCATGTTTTTCATTTGTCTACTTTTATTATTGTATTAATTGCCCATATGCTTGGTGAGTTTGGGAGTCTGTTTTATTGCAGATGGCTAAGAGGAGAATATAAGAATGAGTCAGTGGGTGGATAAATGGATGAATGAGTGCAATGAGGTGTGATAGTGTGGAGAAATAATGACTTACTGAGTATGTAAACTCATCATTTACTGAAGAGCCTTTTTCAACTTTGCTATTTGCAATGGTTTTTTGTGTTGTAAAACCAGTGAAGTTTGAGAGAAAAGTTTGCAGCTTTAAAACCCCATACTGGTAACCTTTCCACCTTGACAAAACTACCCCACACTGGTAATGCTATATTTTCTAGCTAGTAGTGATGGGTTTATCTGTAAAAGTTTCCTGTGACTATAACGTAGGTATTTATTGCTTTATATGCTTGAAAATGTTGTAGTAGGAGTTTTTTTCTTTTTTTAATATTCCCTTTTCTCTGAAAATGTACTAAAACATTATGTTTCCGCGGGTCCCTCGACAGCATCGCCCCAGAGTGAAGGGTGAAGCAAGCTTGCGTTTATTTGCCAAGAGCATTGTCAGGCAGTGTGTTGAGCTCGGAGGGGTAATGCCAGAGTTTTCCACGCACCCTACCGAGTGCGTGGCTGTCCATCACTTCGCCCCTAGCTCCTCCCCTGCAATTAGGGAAAGTCAACATAACAATCAGCTCAAGAAACCTCGAGGTGCCTGCGGCTACGAAGACAATACATTCACAAGCCTGGCCAACGGGCTTTGCTCAGTCCGCGCACCACTGCCTGCATCAGGCCTGCAATTTATTGCAAACACAGATGTGGCCGACAACTTCCAACCACATTTAAAACACAGAAAGAATTAACTTCCAGGGAGGAACGGGGCGCTCGCATGTTAGGCAGCTCCCAGACAAGGCCCGGTTACCATGCCTACCGAAGCATTTGCTCAAGAATGCACTGGCCGCCACACAGACCTCAATGAAAGGCTGAAGGAAATGTGCCGGCAATACTATTTTGGCATTGATGGCGGGAGACCAGCGCCCCAGCTACTGGAGCTGAGGGCTCGCGCTGCATGTAATTTACAAACATGCCAATTCAATAACATGTGACAGACACGATGTGGAATTCGAAGGGCTTGGGGGGTCTTCCAGAGATGAAATAGCAGAATGTAAGAGTTGGCAGTCATTCCGCTCAGACGATGCACGTAATATTTTCTTGTTTTTCTGATGCATCTCTGTAGTTTGATACTGTGATATTGCAGTACAATTTTTAAAGGAATTTCCTCTTTTAAAATAAAAATCTGCAAAGTGTTTTAGCGTTTCTGAGTAATAGACGTTTTACAGCATGGGCATAACGCAACTGGTGCTCATGCTAAGCGCTCTGATACCTTCGTGTCGAGTTCGCGCTTTATAAAAAAGTATATATTAAATAAAGTGGGACATTGACCAGGGCCACGCCCTTTCAAGGGGCCCCTTGAGAAAGTGAATTTTCTCTCCATTTGACCATCTTCTTCCTCTATCTATAAATCTCCCCATCTCTACCTACCTCTACTTCTTTCTCTACCCTGTCATTTTAAGGATTTTTGATGTCCCAAGCAAGACATATGCTACCTTTTTTTGTGTGACTTTGCCAAAGTTTAAGGTATAAGTTAATATTGTTTGTCATCATGTGGGCTTGAATTAGCAGGAAATGGGTAATATCATTCAAATTTGATCCGTATAGATGTCTTCAAAAATGTCTTTACATTGGGCCTCAAAATCCTTATGTTGACACTGTTCTGAGTGTCCTGTAAACTTACAATTTCTACAGGACTTCTTTCCCTGTGGTTAAATACATTGGGCCGATTCATAACAAAGAAAATCATATTTAATTCAATAGAAATGCATCATGTTTGGACTACGTTTTCAGATTTTGCATACAGCAAAAAAAAAAATCATTTCACCCATGTGGTGGTGCAAATACCAAAAGTGAACAAATCACTGTGTCTCAGTCATCAAATACCAATCAACATTTCACCTCCCTCTAAGAATGGATAAATAAACAGAAATATTTGAGCAAGCGCAATTCCTGCACATATAATGTTATCTAAAATTCTCTTATCATTTTAAAAGTTTAGCACCTGTTGTATAAGAGCTTTCACCTCACACCTTCCCCACTCGTCTAACTTATCCTTTCTTCTACTACCAAACTGACACTTCAGTATTCTCACACAACTGACCTACAACACACATGGATTGTGAGTCACCATAATTAAATCAGGGAGTGGCAACATGACCTGTTGGCCCCACTGGAAATTACAGGATCAGCTGGGCCTCATGCTTTTCACCTGCATACTTCAGTTACTTAAAGCAGATAACATGGAATTATTAGTGAACAGCAATGTGGGGAAAGCATGCCTAAATCAGTGTAGTAACTAAGAAACAAGTAGGGTCTGGCGTACAACACAGTAAGGCTGCGCCTATCAAGAAATTAACAAAACAGTTCGCCAGTACTGTGAAACGAATGATGCAAATTACATTTGAAGAGCTCTCAGTCGCTCTCTCAAGCTGACCACTATTTCAGTCACTGCAAATTAGAAACACAAGAACTTCCAAGATAGTTGTTTATTAAATTAAACTTTTCAATTTTTGACTGTTTTTTCAGACTTCGTTATTTTGTTTTTTGTTTCGTCAAATGTCTTTTTCAAAAGATCATACAATATATACAACAATATACAATCAGTTGGGAGGAGAAACAAGTGAATGGGCCAGGGGAAGGTCAATGAAACATTTTGGACGGCATTTAGACACTAGACGTACAATTAGACACTAGACAACACAAACCATAGGTAGTACATAAGAATTGGGGATGGTAGAGGTTGCTGGCGTTATTTACAGCTATATACAACAAAGCAACAGTGTTTTATAATCCTAAATGCAAGTTGTTTCAGGGGTTTTCCTCCAGATGAATAAAAAACATTAGATATCTTCTTATCACTCAATGAAATGAGCCATACTTAAAGCAGATAACATGGAATTATTAGTGAACAGCAATGTGGGGAAAACATGCCTAAATCAGTGTAGTAGCACAGATTCCACAAGTTATGCCCTAATAACATCTAATAAGGAGTTTTTCACTCCATGAAATAATCAATAATCAATGCCTGCAATGTATTCGCAGTTCCAGGAGGAGTGAAGGAAATTCAGGACCAGGTTGGTGGGTGAGGGCTTCATGAGCACACTCACAAGGTGCCACTACCCCCTGACGAAACATACTTGAGTCCTTTGAACTAAAAATTAATAATTTTTGTTAACCCCCCCCCCTTTTTACTTAAGCTAGTCTCCTTTTGATTAACTTCATCTGTAAGGGATTCACATACTTTGATTCCTAATGCGTATGTTCTTGATGCTATGATTGCGTAAAGTACACGCCCACATAGAAAAATGCCCAAATTCCAAAATCAGTTTAACTTTTCATACGCATCTTTTATTACTCTTCCTTATTCCTACACATATCTTGTAAATGCAACCTAATTTTGAGCAAGTTTAGCACATTCTGCATAAAAAACACATGGACCCTTTGAGTTTAAGTAAGGGGGTTCTCCTGATCTTTGGGATTATCCTTAAAGGTTACATTTGCACTGCATCTCTTGGTCTTCTTCCTGCCTCTCCTCTAAACTCATCCGCTTTACATGCTGATTTCAAAAATACCACTGAGGGTCAGTGTGATGGTAGGTGGGCCCCAGTAAAAGCTTTCAGGTAGTTCCAGTGTAAATGTGGACTCTTACAGCAAATCAAGGATGCAACCTAGACACTTCCAGGTTAGGGGGCAGTTGGTGGCAAGCAGCTGTAAGAGAACCCCTAGGTTCATTGTGGGCCACTACAGAGGGTGCACTAGAGGTTATAAATCCTAGATTGGTGAACTAACCATTTTATTGTGCCTGCAACAACCCTTAAACTAGTTGCTGTTTCTTTTTGCCCATCTGCTGCTCATTGCCAGGAGTCCTCCTTGCCATCAGTTTCTTGTTTTGCTGCAGTTTCTTGTTCTGCCACCTTACCTCTGAGGGGTGCATGGGCAGAATCAAACTGGCCAGTAGGTCAACCCGGCAATGCGCAAAGGTCGGGTATGACAGGTTAGTGTGTGGTCCGGTTTTCTGGCTGTTTGTGGGCCAGTTTTAAGGCCTGGTGGGCCGGTTTTTACTAATGATTTCCATAAACCTAAAACAAACATTGTCTGCAGCAAGCACAAATCCATGCAGTCTTCCACTCCTTGCAAAACCTGTATACAACATGCATTTACAAGTTCAAAACTGTTCCAATTTCTAAACATGGGCCCCTTTTTTAGCTATCTTAATCATTAGTGGGGCCATTTTTATTTTGCGCCTGGGCCTATTTTCTGCCACATTCTGATCCTGTGCACAGGGCCCGACTTGTAGCTTCCATGTCGCTCTCCTCGCTGGGAACTGTCCCTGACACCTCATAGGGCTTTTGTTTCTCTCCTAAATCAAGAGTGCTTCTGTGCAGCTGGCAGACTGTCAGATGCTGGGCCCTGCACGGGCACATTGAACCGGCATCAGGTCCGTGATTTCTCAGAGGAGATTAGAGGTGTATATGAGGGCCATGAAGCATGTATGTATGTGTTCCCAAGCCCCCTCTCCTAATATGTACCCTGAGGATAAATAAAAAAAGTCTCAGGTCCATTGAGATGGGTGCATGCAAGTCAAGGGTGGAGAAAATTCTTCCTTCCTTCCCGCTCTGGAACAGAGCTGATAGCATCAGCCCCAGGGCATTTGTGTGGAAATAGCTCCATTGTTCAAAAGGAAAAGATGTAGAAAGGGACATTTATTTGTATTTTTGGAGAGTGGAGGTGACTCCCAAAGACAGCAAAGAGTCTGTATTCAAGTTCTGTAAATCTAAGGTAGAAGAATCCTGAACAACTGTTGATTTACTTCACTGTTATGTGGCCCTACTTGCTGAGAAATCCCCGGAGCCAGTGGAGCAGGTGATATTTTATTTGGACAGAAATTGAGAAGCTCCATATGGTGCAATTAGCAAATGCAGGGTTTGATAGAGTAAGGATTTTAAATGGGCGAAGAATGTCGATTCTCCAATTAACATGAAGAGAGAATCTTGATTTCATTAAAGACATACGGAGGCTACCATTATGCAAATACTTTTATTTGCTGCCCCAACATGCAGCCCTTTAAAGAATATTACTACATCACAATAAAATAGAACGTTAACACATGACAACCAGGATGAACAGGCTCCTATCTTCCTCGTGGGCTGCGATGACACAGGAGTACAGTGAAGATTTCATCGAAACAATTATTCCTTAAGATTGTTATCTGAGAAGGAACAAAAAAAATCATATAGTGAAAGAGGTAAAAATCATGTTTTCAGATATAACAAGAAAACATTTGACATTAATCAACCCAAACCTCTCAGGGAGAGGAGGGTGGGATAATGTTAGCCTCCGTATGTCTTTAATGAAATCAAGATTCTCTCTTCATGTTAATTGGAGAATCGACATTTCATTACAAGACCGGAGGCTACCATTATGCATGTTTAAAGCCATGCAAAGCTGCACCGCTAACATGTTCTATTGGTTTCAAGTCGAACTTCGAGAAGGTACTTGAATTAGACCAATCTGCAGCTTTAAGTATTTCGGGCAGAGAACCTCCAGCCCAAAAGACTTTGCTAGCCATTGCACCTCTAGAAGAGTGAGCACCAAACCTAGATAGATCTACACCTGCTTCATGCATAATCAGGCGTATCCACCTTGGTAAGGTTGCTGATGATACTGGCCTAAAAGGTCTAACAAAAGATAAAAGAAGTTGATTACATCCAGGAGGTCTAGAAACTGAAATCTTATTTTCATAACACTTCATGCAATTAACAACACATAATTTTTCACATTCATGAAAGAAGGGATAGAAGATAGATTCTGACATCGTTTTTGTTCTTTTCCAAATATCGAAATGAACACCTTCAGAAGAATAAAATCTGTAGGAAAGATCAAGAGCTTTAATATCAGACACCCTCCTGAAGGATATTAAACACAATAGGGTTGCTAATTTCATTGAAATTCTCTTAAGAGAAAGTAACTGATTAACAGGCCAGGACATGAAAAGGTTAAAAATCAGATTAACATCCCAAAGAGATTCATAGCGAGCTCTAGGAGGTCTCCTAAGTCTAATGCCCTTCATGACCCTTTTGATTAGTGGATTACTACCGATAGCAAGGTTATTAATCAAACAATGACCTGAAGAGATAGCTGACCTGTAACAATTGATGGTTCTAAAAGAAAGACCTGACTCAAAAAGATGAGCGAGGTAATTAGCTACATATTGTAAAGGACATTGAACGGGATCCAGATCCCTTTCAAGGCACCAACCAGACCATTTGTTCCATATTCCTCTGTATCTCTTTCTGGTCCCAGGGGCCCATGATTCTTCCAGTAAGCTTTTAGCTTCTCCCGAAAGTTCAGAATATCTCCCTGAATCCCTGATATCCTCCAAACAAGAAGGTTCATTTTCCCCTCCAAGACTAAAGTATGTTCTTCTCCGTCTGGGCCTTGTAGAAGACCCGGACAACAAGGGATTAACCATGGGAAGTCTATCGCCAGTTCCATTACACTGGGGAACCATACTTGGGATTTCCAAAAAGGAGTCACCAGAAGGGCTGACAGAAGGGGACAATCTGCCAGCCGCTCCTCATTTCGGTCCCAATTTTATCAAGACAACAGAGGCTATCGCCCTTATAGAAGCTTTGTAACTCATATAGAGGTACAGTGAGAAGTAGAAGAAAGTGCTTCTTGAATTCGGGACTCCTTGAAAATAATACAGAAATAAAAAACAAGCTTTTGCAAAGTCAACAGGTCTCCTATTTTAAATGAGGAATAGTCTTTACATTTTCATATCTTTCAAGAGCTCTAATCAGTACTTCCCCAGTGCAGACTGCAGTTCATTAGGGCATCACTAGAGATCACAGGGGAGATGTACGACTGTTTTTTTGCGGTTGCAAACAGAAATTTGCCCCGTTTGCGACCACAAAATTGGTCAGCCCCATGTACAAACCCTATTTTACGAGTCACTAACCTATAAGGGATTCGCAAAACATGGCTTGCCACTCGCTATTCGGAAGGGGCGTGCCAAGGGTGTCCCTTCCTAATAGCGAGTCTAACACCAATGTACTATTGTTTTGCGACCGCATTTGCAAAACACTCGCAGTTTACCACCTAACTTCAAGTAGGTGGTAAAGCATTCACAAACAGAAGGGGTCCCCAGGGGACCCCTTCCCCTTTGTGAATGGGTGCGCAAATATTTTTTAAGAGAAGGCAGTGGTCCCAAGGACCACTTCCTGCCCTTAAAAAATTAACCTGAAAAGTTTCATTTTTTCTTTTTTAAATGCATCTCGTTTTCCTTTAAGGAAAACTGGCTGCATTAAAAAAACTGCTTTATTGAAAAAGCAGTCACAGACATGGTGGTCTGCTGACCCCAGCAGGCCAGCATCCCTGTGAGTGCTAACCATTCCCAATGGGGTCAGGAATTGCGCATGTCTCATGAATACTGATGTGGCATGCGATTTGCGACCCTATTTGGATTCGCAAACAGTGTCTGAGACACTGTTGTACATTCAGTTTAGCGAGTTGCAAATTGCGAGTCGCTAATCTGCGCAATTTGCAAGTCGCTAAAATGAAAGGTCATACATCTGGCCCCATTTTAGTTAGACAAAAGTGCTTTCTGTAGTAGACTCCAGTGTCGTAAGCCCTTACCAGAGATCCCATAGCATACATTTCCCCCTATTCAGAAACCATTAATTTCAGGGCATGAATTAGATATACGTTCTACAGAGGTTGAACCAGGATTTATATGGTACGTTAGGCACAAGAGGCTAGGCATGGTAAGTAGGTTAAGTGTAGTAGGTTAAGTATGGTAGGTGTAATTGCTATTATAGGTAAGTATGGTTCGTATGGTGGGAAGGAATGGTACTCTAAGTCTGATCTGTTAAGGATTGTAGGGTAGCAGATAATTTCTGGCATGCAAGGTATTATAGATATGGTAGTTAGGTAGGTGTGGGTGTTATGGTACCTAGGTATGGTTTCTCTGGGAGATAAGTAGGTACGGAATTTTTGTTTTGGTAGGTATAGAAAGTATGGTATGCTATCTATAGTAGGTATGTTAAGTTAGGTATAGTAAGCTAAGTATGTTATATATTCAAGGAAGATAGGTGTAGTACATAGTTGTGGGAAGGTAGGTATTTCAGGTAGGAACTTTTATAAGGCAGGTTTTAATAAATTAGTCATTTAATTTTTTTATATTTTGAAGTTTTATATTGGGAGGACCACGCCAGTTGCAACAATTGACCCCTTTACAATGAAGAAGGCAGACATAAAAATAATCCATCAACATTTTATCATGACAGGAAACTGAAACAAAAGAGGGCATAAGGGCTGCTAATTAATATAACTGTGCCTTAATTTATATGCAGGTTTATGCATCCCAACAGCAAACAGAAAAGAGACTCAGGAAATCAAAGAGAAAACAGGAAAGCCACCAATCAGCAACACATTTTTGTGCCATCAAAGAAAAAACGCTGGGCTTCAATTGCAAGCAACACGTCATGTTAATCTGTGGTTTAACAAAATGTCTACATGATCCCATAAACAAATTCTAATGGAAACTCAATAAGGCCATGTGATCATCCTGGGATCTTGATGGTAAACCCATCCTAGCAATGGCAAACCATGGAAAAACATGAAAGAAATTGGCAAAAGAGGCCTGACTCAAAGTCTACTCTTTCTGTATACTTCTTTTTATGTATGCTGTCACAAGATATAGTTAAACCTGCCAGTAGTAAGACCTAAAAAGGTGCATGTTAGTTCTTAATCAAAAAGTCCTAAATGCAGGGATCAAGGAGTTGTGTGTTCAGGCATGCTTTTTCTTTCTGCGACCTTTCTTTGCTTCCAGAAATGAAAGGCATTTTTAAATCAAAAGATAAGGAAGATCAGACGTCAGCAGCAAGTGGGGGAGGTTGTGACAAGGCCCTATCCCCAGTTGATCTTTTTGCTTTGTGTAAGAAATTGGGTTATTGGTTGAGAGGGATTAAACCCTACTCAAGCAACAACCACAATTCTTGTAATTGTGATTTCACAACCAAATGTGTTAATCCTCTGGTAGCTTGGCACAAAAGCAGTCAGGCTTAAATTGGAGGCAATGTGTGAAATATTTATACAGCACTTTAAACAGTTATAAAGTGAAACACAAAACAAGAAAAATCCCACTTCAATTAAGAACAATAGAATATACTGTAATAAATCATTTAAGACCAAAATGGCAAAAAAATCCATTCAGTAGAACCACTGATCTTCAATTTTAAAGATTTAGGAGAAAATAGCGCAAAAAACACAAAGTGACAACTGTTGTTATCTGGTTCCGCCAGACAGGGACAAAGTCAGAGGTTCAGGCTAAAAAGAGTGCCTTAAATCCTGGTTGGAGAGCTTTATGGAGTCTGGCAGTGATTCCCTGGAGCTGTGAAGCTGAGATGTGAGGTCCTGTGTTATTGTCGAGTAGGCCATAAATAAAGGGCTTGCAATATGAAGTCCTGCATCGAGATGCATTGCCACTGTCTGGTTCTGATGAAGCTGCGGGCTTGCGATGTGGAGTCTGGTCTCGTCATCGAGGATGCCGTCGACGAGGGGACTGCGAACTGAGAATGCATCATGCTGTGGCAGATCCTGGGATGCTGCGGGTTGCAAAGCGAAGTCCGGCACCTGAGACGGTTCAGGCAGTGGTTCTTATGAGGAGTTTGAAGTGGCGATGCATTGCACAGTGGTTCCAAGATGTTGGTTTAGCTGGGACCATAGTTGGGCTGGCAGAGCACCATCAGGCTCTCGTCCAAGGGTCCAGGACTAGGGTAGCACCATTTAAGAGGGTAGGACACACAGCTGACAGAGTCCAGGTACAAGGTTCAATGCGGTCAGTCTCTTCTTTCCCTGAGGCTCTGGTCAGGAGGCCAGCCAACTAGCTCTTGGATGCACTCTGGTGGTCCTGGGTTCAAGATGCAGGTCCAGTCATTTTCACTCAGGCAGGAGGGCAGCTGGGCAGCAGAGCGGCAGTCCTTCTTGCAGCAAGCAGCACAATAGTCCTTCTTCTGAGCCTTCCACAGGTCCAGATGTGTATTGAAGAGTTGGGATTAGAGGTCCAATATTTATACCTGGTCCCCACTTTGAAGTAAGAGTAGCTTCCAGAGGTTTCCACCCTAAAAGATTCTGGGAATTTTCTGCCTCCCTCCCTGTGCCCCAGATTGTCTGGGGTACAATAGACTAGTGTCAAGCCCCTTTGCGAGAGTGCTCAGGCAGATGCTTTGTGATGTGCAATTGTGGTAAGTGACAACTCCTCCTCCTCGTTAACACAGAGTGGCCCATCCTGCCAATATCTAGCACCCCTTTTTCTCACTGTCTGGAGAGAAATACACAAATGCCAACTCCCAGCTCTGCCTAGTCACGTGACCCTGGAACAGGCTGCAAGCACCAAATGGTTAGGATAAGAAGAAGCCAAATTTTCAGAATTGTGACGAAAAATCCAACTTTAGCATTAAAGAGGGGTTTGATTTATGAATCCATAAACACCAAAATTGTCCTTTCTACCTGCTCCCAATTGAAAGTTAGCACTTATTAAATTTAATAAGGTAACCCAATGTGATCACATAGGAGAGGTAGGTCTCACAGTAGTGAAAAACAAATTCAGGAATTTTTCATTACCAGAGCATGTAAAACATCAAAGGGCATGTCCAACATTTTAAATAAATACCCTGCCCTTTGGGCTCTGTAGGGCGTTACCAATGGGTAACTTAGGGAGGTCTGGTCCTGGTTAGAGGGTTAGCTAGCCAGGTTGAAATGGTGTTTTAAAACTGCACACACAGGCTGCAATGGCAGGCCTGAGACATGTTTGAAGGGCTTCTTAAATGGGTGACACAATAAGTGCTGCAGGCCCACTAGTAGCATTTAATTTACAGACCCTGGGTACATGTGGTACCACCTTACTAGGGACTTCAAAGTAAATTAAATATTCCAGTTGGGTGTAAGCCAATTGCACCATGTTTAAAGGAGAAAGCAAAAACACATTATCATCACTGCTTGATGTTAGCAGTGGTAAAGTGTACAGAGTCCTAAAGTCAGCAAAAACAAAGTAAAAAAAAACAGAAGGTTCGAAGGCAAAAAGTTGGGGGAAAATCACGCCAAGGATATCAAGTCCAATACTATGATTCCTTGCCTTAAACATATTAATATGTTCATTTAGTGCAAAAGTTCTATTTCAGCTTTAGGAATGCTTTCAGCGTTCCCGCCACAGGTGTAATGGAGAGCATAGGGCCAGATGTACAAAATTCAGTTTTTGCGTTTCCTAAATAGCCAATCACAAGAATTGCTATTTAGGAAATGCAAAATGGAATGTGCAGAAATAGAGATTTCCTAATAGTGAGTCCTGCTCTCTAGGAATCACTATCGCTGTCAGGGAATTGCTATTTAGGAGATGCTAAACCATTCGTTCCTATTGGCCTAAAACCCCATAGATGCAAATGGTTTTGCATTTCTAAATTTGTGAATTCCTAATAGGAAATTGCAAATTTGGAAATGCAAAACCAAGGGTGTCTATGGCCTAAGCCCCCCCGATGCACCTCCCAAAAAAATGGCGCATATGTAAAGCGCGCTCGTGCCTAGGGGCAAGTGCGCGCTTTATGGCACTTTAAAAAATCATGTTAGGGCGCTTGGTTACCATCAACTTGGAGTAATAGCATTTCCTACATGCCCATTTTGGGAAATGCTTTGTACATGTGCCTCGGAAATCGCAAATAGGAAATCCATATTTGCGATTCCCTATTTGTTTTTGTACATATCGAAAGGCAATTTAGCATTTGTTAACTGACCGAAATTGCAATCTGGCCCATTAAGAAAAGCTAAATCCTTTCGTACATATGGCCCATAGTGCCTAAGTTTCACAAGCATTTGGTGGTGAATGAAGATATTACAACAAAGACAATGGGATAACAATCTACTCATGGTAGATTTATAGGGCCTTTTTCCCAGCCTCTGTTAAGGTATTTTGTATGCAATCCACTGGGGATTGTGCACAAGAAAAAGCCCAGGCAGTTTTGGTTAATTCCTAACCGCTCCTCTCCAAAGTGGTAATCAGTGAATGACGTAATGTTACCGACCCATTTCACTTATAGACAGCTCAATTAAAATCATCGGGAAAGCTGTCTATAATAGTCTAGTCACATGGGCTAGTAATAACAACATTGTTTCACCCTTTCAATTCGGCTTTCTCCCCCGTTTTGGGCACATTGTGGAGAAGTGTGGCTCAGGGGTTAGAGGCGGCCGACCCGGAAGCTGAGATCGGCCCTGGACCAGGGTTCAATTCCCCGCCTCGACGGGGGTTGGGCTCAATAATTCCACGGACTTGATAATTCTTGCTCCGGTGCCTACTCGACTCACGGGTTCACACTCTGCGACTCTGGGCAATAGCTTGCTTAATCTCCACAACGGCCCCTCGCGGCGGGATGCCTGGCTTTCACCTTGTGGATACCCTGCCGGGGCTATCTCACAGGGGAATACCAGGACGGGTTCCCTAAGCAAGCGCATAGATGCCTGCGATGTGGGCGATTTGCGCTATATAAATACATGTACATTTACATTTACATTTACATTGGAGCAGTGACTGAATTTGAGCTTGTTAATAAGTAATATACCTACACTCAGTGTTCTCCAATTTACATGGCCTTCATGGACATGTCCAGGGCTTTTGACTGTGTAAACAGGACCAAGCTGTGGACAATGCTGGTTGACCTTGGAGTGGAGCTCCCTTTAACGCCTTAACCGCGGCGGTTCTAAAGGGTGAGTGGGGCTGTGTCGGCTGTTGGTCGTGCGCAGCACTGGGTAGGGAGTGTTCCCGTCAGCCAATGGCCGACGGGAGCACGGAAGGGGTTAATGAATTTTGTACACACCTTACACGAAGATTTACCTGCAAGAGTACGTATGAGTGCACATGGTGGACTGTCTCTCGAATTTTCCCTGAAACACCGGGTGCACTAAGGCTGTGTACTGATGCCCCTGCTTTTTATATTGTATATAAATAGTTATCCACTTACTTGATCTCTAACCCGGTAGATACCCCATGGATCGCAAGCATGTAGGTGACCGTGCTCCTCTACGCTGCTGATGCGGTTCTTTTACCACAAGATCCTAATCCTGATTTGTCTGTCGATATTCCTGACCACAATATTTTTACAACTATATTTGTGCAATTCGATATTTTTTACTCAATATTCTTTCTCTGCACCCTCTGAGGTAGTAGGTGAGCAGGCGCAGTGCTCAATTTGACAAGATCTAGAAACAGAGGGACTACTTCACCTATGTTGAAAGTGTACAAATCCCAGTGTGTTTCTACAGCCATACGTGGAGCCGGGATTTGTGGCCTACACAACAGTTCCTCCCTGCAGGTGGAGAAAATCTGCACTCTCCGTAGAATTCTGCAGAGTTTCAACAGGGTCATATTGTAGACAATGTTCAGGTGGACCCGCTATTGCTGTGGGTCTGTATATGGACTTACAGTTTTGTGTAGGGGCATCATTTTGGACTGTCTCAGCCTGGAGAAGGATGCCAGTATTCTGTGGATGAGTTATAGCCACTAATCACTAGACACCCTGGGGCTATCCCCTTTGTTGAAGGATCCTAGTAACATCAATAGTTTGGACAAACTAAAGGTTAAAACTGCCTTTTTTGAGGACTGCGAAGAAACTAGAATGAAGGTCGAATTATTGTACTGTGCTGACTTATTTTAGATTCTTCGCTTCAGTGGAACCTGTTTTATATTTAAACTAGCAGCCCGCCCCAGCGTTGCCTGGGGCAGAAATGGGCTGGGGGCAGCATTTGAGGCTTGAGTGCACTTCTGCCCCCGGCCCCCTCCCGCCCCGGCCCGGCCCGGCCTTTCCCCGCCCGTCACGGCCCCCTCCCGTCCCGGCTCCCCTCCCGCCTGATCCTTACCTCAGCCGCCGGTCCCGCTCTAGGCGCCCCGCCCGCACAGGCCGCCACTCTCCAGGCACACCGCCCGCACAGGCCGCCACTCTCGAGGCGCACCGCCCGCACAGGCCGCCACTCTCCAGGCACCCCGCCCGCAGAGGACGCCACTCTCCATGCGCCCCGCTCACACAGGCCGCCACTTCGCCCAGCAGCAAGCAGGGCCGTGGCAGTCCTCCCAGCAGGTCGCGATCTTCTGCGCCATTTCCGAAAGTGTTGCCAGGGAGCACAAACGCAAATGATGTCATCACGCAGACGTCGCGGCCGGCGCTACTTGCAAGGGACTACTTTATTTTTATTTCGAAATTTTTTAAACAACGTATATTTTTTATTTTTAATAGCCTATGTCCTTCTGCTTGCCCTGAGGTTTTCAAAGATGTCTTGGATGTTTTGATTGGTGGTGTACTTTTTGAGTTTACCTGGCTCAAAGGTTTGTGTTCTCTCTTTATAATAGTAGTATAGAGTATAGATTTAGAGCTTTCCCTATGGGAGAGATTGTCTTCATTTCATTTTAGAGCAAACACAATACATTGGCTTTTGCATTGTAAAAATGTATTTAATATAGAGACAAATTGTGTAGCGCTATGGCCATGGAACAATAAATCTGAACAGTCAACATTGCAGTTTATTTCTTTCTGCCGTTTTACAAGCACTTTCTGAAAACCCGGTTGATAAAGTCAAGGCACCGCCGGTGTAGAGAAGCCCGGTTTCACCTGCAATTATTGAGTTCTCCTGATGTATGTTTTAGCATGTCTTCTTTTTTGTAATCCACTATTAACTAGAACATCTATGGATGTGGGCTTCTAACAAGGGAAAAATAATTATATGATAAAGGAACTGTTCTAATAAGCATGTTTTTACTGTCAAAGAATTTTTATATCCTGTTATTTATACTGTTTCATGCATTTATTCTGTTTTCTTTTATTACCTCATTTAGGTCGAATAAAGATTATTTGATTTGATTTGAATGACATAATTCATTTTGACGCCTATTCTATGCCAGGCATTGCCTTGGACCAGGTGTTAGGTGGCTGGATGGTACTATGCAAGGGTATCATTTTACAAATATTGCCATTAAACCACTTGCAATGTTGCTACAGTACTTCCAAGTGATTTTAGGCTCTTGGATTTTAATTTAGTGGCTCACATTTCTTTGTCAAAGGTACGCTCAATGGCTGTTAAGTGTTATCTGGATATTTTAAGCATCTCTGCCTTCACTTAGAGTGGTCTCTGCATGGTTGAAGATATCAAGAAAGTCGTCCATTTTCGGAACTTAGCCGTCCCTGGATCAAGAGGATGTGCCTTTGTTAAGGTGGCCCTTTTTAGACTTGATGAAGCATTTGAGCTTTTGGTTATCCCTGGGAAGATTGGTACATGCAGGTTTACCTAGGAGAGTGGCTTCGGTCTAGCTTGAGAAATTTCTGTCGTTATTGCCATTCTTATTGATTGGTTATTCGCGAAAGACATTGTGGAGACAGATCCACAGTTTTCGGGCAGCATGTATGCCTGTAGTGTAGTGGAGGAGATTAATTGCCTTTAAAATGATGATGAGCTTACTGAAAAGGTATGCTCTGTAGTGTTTGGAGAATAGCATTGTTTTTAGAGCAAGGCGTATTCCTGGAATTAAAAATAAACACTGCGGATACTTTGCTTTGTTCCATATTAAGCCTTACTTCAAGTCTCTATGGGGTCTTGGTGCCCAGTTTTTCCAGAATAAATTTACGTTTGCGTAGCTCACAAGACAAAAAAGCCTATGGAAATGTCTTGTGATTCTTTGTTACCCTCACTAGGCACAAGTCTATCACTGATGTTTTCTTTTTTTTTTAAATAACAATACAGCGAGCATCATTAGGAGCATTACAAAGAAAAGAGGAGAAGTATGGCTGTCCAGATCCACAGCTACAGGTAAACCAGTGGCTTACTAGAGAGAAAGGGAAGAGTTACAATACTTAAACATCACTTTTTGTCACCTCTATCATTATTACTCGCACTGCATATAAATCAGCATCCAGACAGCATCACAGACCCTCTCCCCCAAGCCGGATATTTGATCTCAGCGCTACCATAAAGTGACACCCTTATGAAGAGGAACAGAAGATTTATTTCTCCATGGACATTTGAGTTGTTGTACAAATAAGCATCTTTTCAAGTTCGAGTCTTAGCTGATCTTTCATCTATAAAGAATTATAAAGGTATTTCTATTCAACCGAAAGATACTATATTTTGATGATACTGATCTATAATCATCTATTGCCATGCTGTTACTTTGCTCGATTTATGCATTACCAATACAGTAATACTGACACTAAAATGTGCAGTCTTTTAGATTTGTATTTAACTTATTTACCTATTTATTAATAATGACAGACATGACAAAAAATAATTTTTAGGTCTGTCCTAAAGACAGCTTTAGCTTTCTCGCCAGCCTCATGTTTTCCGAAAAATATAATGCAAAAAAATGCATGCAAATTTAGGGGCTCCCATCAACACGCTTTCATCATTGATCTGTTGGCATGCAAATCAAGTTATAGTCCCTTTCACCCCAGCAGAAGATATTATCAACAGGGATGCTTTTACCTTGAGTCACTGCATTTTGCCCTTGCACACACAGCTAAAAAAAAGTTCCCCAAAAATAGTAATTGTTGCACACTTGCTCTTCGCAATGATTGCATAGTGGAGTTACATGACTATTTTACAACTCTCAAGAAATGTATTGTAAATTACAATGTTCATTCCTAACTATAAACCAGCTCTGATATATTTATTTTTCTTTCTGAAAATGAACACAAGTTATTAGAGATGCTAGAGTGTAAATGCAGATTTTTAGGTTGAAGTCACATCCCTCACAGAATTGTGATTGACATTTCAACTACCTGAGAGAGCTTTCTAGTAACTATTTGTGGAACTATGTCTTCTCTATTGGAGTGTTGTATGAGCACGTCGGTATGCAGAAAACCCTCCTCTTAACTCAAAGACAAAATTTACATCCACCAAAACATAAACAGCCTAAATAAGCTATCTAACTGTACTTGTACTTATCAGTGAATAAATGTGTCTATAAATAGTAGGGGGTGATTACAAACCCTATGAAAAAAATCTACAAATGTATTGAAATCTGTAATATTGACTCAATATTATGAACCAGCGTTAGCAAATAGTTAGTCCTATGGAAAACAAATGATTAAAACAGCAAGAGTGGGGGGCATGGCTTAAGTGCCCATCGTGATGGCCGCACATTGACGAGGCTCTGTGATTCCCCAGTCCCTTCCGTCTAACAATCTGGCACAATCATCCGTACACCAAGTCAGCCATGTAACTAAAGGTCTAAAGGCAATAAAGGCGTGAAATCCGGACTGCTGCAGAGGGTAACAGCGGAACACAACGGAGTAACAAGTCGCGGCCTGACAAGGCCTGAAAGCTTCAGACTCAATTGATAAGCCGCGCCACGTCAGTCCTCCGGCGGCGACTGCCCTGAACTTGGTGCGACATCAGGCGGTGAAGAGGTGGCCACAGCCTGCCCCGGTAGCGTCAACATGTGAATCCCACTGGCTGGTGATACCACAAGGCAAAACTAAATAGTACCAGGACAGAGCTGGGAGAAGCGGGAGACTGGTGAAGGCCCACTATAGACTAAAGAGCAAAGGGGAATAGCGGCTAACAGATAACGTAGGCTCACCGGCGTACCACAGAACATATATAAAGGTTGAGTGCAGCTCGTAAGGAAAAAGCGCAGAAGTGAGAGAGATGGAACAGTGGACTGCCTAAAATCGAACAAGGTGACAGATGAACTAGATGAATGCCTGGTGGCAGAACTCAAGAGCTCCAGGCAGATGGAGGCTTGGATCCTGAGGACAACTCCTGAGTAGCAGGCGACGTGGGGCCAGAGCCACCCCAACGCCGAGATCGACATCCCCCCACATGGTGGTGAGAAGGAAATACACTGAAGGGCAGGGGGGGGCGGGGAAAAGGTGAATAACAATCTCATTGGGTGACCATGCGGAAGGAGTTGACCGGAGCCCAGCCGCTTACGACACATTCACAGAAAGGAGGTAGAATGGCCTAGAAGTAGCCTGACGAGAAGCGACTGATACTGGCCTCCTGGTCGCTTGGATCTTGAGACCTACCCCATAGCCCCTGTGCTTGGGGTTGGATCACCACCAAACGAACACATAGTGCAAATAACAACACACAGGCAGAATATAGAGACAGGCCTCACTCCTGGAACTCGAGCGCTGAGACAAGGGAGTCGGTCCATGATTATTGATTGATAGTCGGTGACAACGACCGAAGTCGAAGAGAAGCAGTGGAGTAAGGTGCACCAGTGTTTGACACTGGTGCAATACCAGAACCCTTGGGGAGAACCCTGACAGGCCAGTTGGGAAGGCATAGCCCAGGAGCAGGCGGCGAGCTGTATCCATGAGGGCTCTCACCTGAAATCAAGAAACCAGTCATAATGTCTGGTGCCAAGGGATCAAAAAGCATGCTCCAAACTAAGTTGGATAAATTCGCTACCCAGAAATTGGCCGACTTAGACATAGCAAACAAAGGAAACTCGGCTACTTGGATGGGCTAAGACAATGGAGATCTAACATTTAAAGATATCATGGATGCCATAGCAAGTATGCGCACGCCGCTGAAACACAGAATGGACTCCATTACTATCGAGGTGACGCTGATAAGGGCAGACTAACATAAGATGAGTGAGAAAGTAAAAACCATGGAAGTGACCACCACTGAGCTAAGTGATGATGCCAAACAAATGCAACAAGAAATCAGAGAGCTTCAAGCCATCAGCAAACTGGCAGAAAGCAAGCTGGATGACTACGAAGGTCAGTCGCGACGGAACAACATTAGAATAATCAGAGTTCCCAAAAAAGCGGAAGGCCTAGCGGTGGACCTCCTTGTTGAAGATCTAATCATTAATCACTTGCGACCAAAGAATCTGTCCAAATTCTTCACGGTGGAAAGAGCACATAGGGTCCCAGGAGGTAGGCCAAAACCGGAAGCACCCCCAATACCGATGTTGGCAAGACTTTTACATTTTAGAGATCGAGACACTATATTACCGCCCTCTCGGCCCCCCATGTCAAATATGAAAACAGAAAAGCGATCCTTTTCTGAGCATCAAGAAGCAACGCATTGAAAAAGGCCTCCAGTATTCAATGTTGTTTCCTGCAAAGCTCCGTGTTGAAGCAAAGGGAGGGGCCTGGTTCTTTGACACTCCGGAGTCGGCACTGGAATGGCCGGAAGGATGGAGACTGACAAAAAAGCACAACACCTGATGAGGAAAGGAACAACCTTCAGTAAAGCACACATCTTCAAGTTTGAGATCGACGAGGCTAGCCAGTGATTACGGACCTGGCGAATAACGCAGACAATTGGAAGCCAGCTTGGCGCTGTGTCGCTGCCAGACTGGGATGACCGAGACTTCATCAATATTGTTAAATTTCCTTATAGTGATTGGTGGTGTATAAATATACATATATGATAGGCATTGGGGAAGATGTTCCACCCCCCCACAACTTACAAATAATTTAGAGTAAGGGCAACATGCACTCTACACAGTTGGGGTCATGGGCAGTTCCAAACCCAGAGAGCGGGAGAACAGGGAGGGGGGTGTTGGGTATTCATAGTTTTATTTTCTAAGTTCAATGACAGAACAGCACTTCACACCATGGGGAATGGCAGAGACATAGTGAAGGGGTGGCTTTCAGTTTTCCCCTCAGGTTACGGGCCAGCTCCACAGATGGAAATAACCGCCTAGACACTGATGAAATGTACGTTACGGTAAAGAGATTCAATAAGTTTAAATATGGGTTCCTTGGGCGATAAGAGATTCAGGCTCCTGTCTTGGAATGTGAATGGACTAGGGGACAAGCTTAAAATAGGAATAGTACTGCAATTTATTAAACACCATTCCCCTGAGGTGGTTCTACTTCAAGAGACACACTTAGTTGGCAACACTTGCAAGGCACTGGCCACCACAGGGTCCAGGGGAGTGTGCATCATGACACAAAGATCCTTTCCAATGGCGATTGACCATACCTGCATCAACACATTGGAAAGGAATGCTGCAGTGTCGGGGAAGTGGGAGGGTGTATCACTTACCTTAGTATCTGTGTATGTGCCCCCAGGACTGAAGGCACTGGCGTTCAAAGATCTGAGAAACGTCATGCTGGCATCCCCCAACGGGAGGCTGTTAATGGGGGAGACTTTAACTCTGTCTTGTCCGTTCGTCTTGACTTGAGTTCCCCCGAGACTTAAGATCCACACAGACGGTCCTCCCCACTTTACTGGAAGCGATAGGGCTGGTGGATGCGTGGCGCATCCATCATCCCATGGAAACACAGTTCACATTCCACTCTGGGCTCTGGGGCCTCTCCCGAAATTACTATATCATCACCCGGCAGATTAAGTGGGGCACATTAAGGAAGTTAAACATTTGGCACAGGTATATCTGTTCACACTCCAATTTTGGTGCAGGTGGGTGTGGGGAGGGGTCAGGTGGGGAGAATAGCACCAATAAATCCCTGGCACCTCCGAATCCCCACTGTTAAAAAGTAAAATTGCACAAGCAACAGAGCATTATTTCCAGGAAAATGAGGGATCTGTGGGGTCAGCCCAGGTACTTTGTGAGGCCTTGAAGACAGTCATATGAGGGCAAGTGATCTCAGATAGCTGGGGCATGGAAGGAGTAGAACGCAGAACTGGTCAGGCCAGAAGATGAAATTCTGCAACTGGAGGAGGAATTACCAGGATCTGGGGAGCATGACATGGCACACATACTTAAGTTAAAAAGAGAAGAATATAGAAGTGTGGCAACTGATATGGCAAAAACATTAAGCAGGGACGACCTTGGGAGATTATACGAGCTAGGGGACAGAGCAGGGAAATTGTTGGCCTGGCTTGATAAAAGGGACCACGCAAATTGCCTAGTCATGGAACTAATAACAGAAATTTGGAAACACTTTTAGATACACAGGAAATAGCACATGCGTTTGCTAAATACCATAGGCTAATATATGTATCTTACACTACTCTTCATGAGGAAGAATCAAGAGCCCTGGTATCAGATATGATACTTCCAACACTATCTGAAGACGATAAGACACTAATATGAAGCTATTTCACAAATAATGAGGTGCACAAGCCATAAGAGATCTTCAATCCAGGAAGGTGATGGGTCCCAATGGCCTCCCAATAGAGCTATACAAACTAAAATCCAATAAAATTGCCCCATATCCTAAAACCATGTATGAGGAGAGCTGAGAAGTGGGTAAGCTTCCCCAAGATCAAAGAATCGCCACATTGGTTGTCATACACAAAGAAGGCAAAGCCCAAAACAAATGCTCATCATATAGACCCATCTCACTGTTGAACGCAGAGACCAAAATACTAGCAAAGCTGCTGGCCTCTCGCCTCTTCAGGGTTATTTCCAAATTGGTCCATCCTGACCAATCAGGTTTCATGCTGTCTAGAAAAATATCACTACATATTCGCCGACTTCACAGGGTAATGGGACAGATAGACACGTTGAGAGAAGTTGCGAGGGTGTTGGTGTCCTTGGACGCCACCATGGCGTTTGATACAATTGAATGGCCCTACCTTTTCGCCGTACTGGAAAAACTTAGATTTGGTCCCCACTTCACCAGTTGGATTAAGACTCTTATACACTGACCCACTTGCACAAGTAGTTGGAAATAATAAAAAATCTGAAATCTTCGCTCTCAGAAGGGGGACAAGACAGGGATGTCCTTTGTCCCCACTTCTCTTTGGGTTGATGCTGGAGCCCCTAGCAACATGGATCCGTAAAGACCCAATCATCAGGGGTTTGAGGTGGTCAGAGGACTGGGAGGATCATATTGCCCTCTACGCTGATGATAATTTGTTGTATTTGGCGTAACCTGGGACCTCGATACAAAGGGTCCTCAGTATATTTACAAATGTTGGCAAATACTCAGGTATACTGTCAATTGGACTAAATCAGTGATATTCGTACTGAGGGGGAGGTTCCTTACCCTACCTAAGGATTGCAGGGTGACAATACCCATAGATGGCTTTAAATGCTGCGGAATCTGTATCACAAAGGATCCTAAGCTGTTCTATTTCCACAATCACCTACCACCACTACAGCGGCTAAAAAACGATGTATACCACTGGAAGGCTCCTCCGCTGTCACTATTGGGATGAGCTGCACTATTTAAAATGATGTCCCTAACCCACTTTTTATATGTGTTTCACAACTCACCTAATCCCATCCCTACAACTTACTTCGTAGCCATAGAAAGCGAGCAGAGGACTCTAATTTGGGTTCGCCCTGAATATCATTTTCAAAATTGGTGAGGGGGTGGTATGACGGAGAAATAGGGCACCCAGATATTAAGAAATACTATTGGGCTGCTCAGCTGGCAGCCATCAACCAGTGTACGTACGGGCCCCACGATGATCCTGGGTATCAAATAGATAGGTGGCTTTTACCAGGGGGATCTTATGTCAGTGTACTTTATTCCAGGCCCACATAATTGCAGCTGATGGGACCCACGTGATACTCTGTCCAGATATTGCATATTGCTCACAAGAGTCTGGGTTGGGCCAAGAAAATCACACAAGCCACCCCTCTGTGGGACTCGGAAAAATTGGGTACCTTAAGGAAGACAAAGGGATTCGACAACTCGGACACTATAGGATTGTCTCGGGTGGGCGACCTATGCAGAAAGGAGGAAGTACTATCCTTTTCACTTCTGCAATAAAAATACGATCTGGCAAATACAGAAAGATGTAGATACCTACAGGTGAAACACACTCTATAGGCAAATATCCCAGTGGGAGAGATGCCCCCTGAGCCCTCGCATTTGGAGGATAGACTCCTCGATAAATATATGGCTAAAAAAGCAATATCCCCGACCTATCAGAAACCGATGACCCACACTACCGACCCCCTCGATCAACTCTGTAGGAAATGGGAAACAGATCTAACAGAGATAGAAGATGAGGGCTGGTTGGAGCCATTGGCTTCGTCAAAGGAAGTCGCAATCTCGTTCAGGCTTAAACTGGCACAGTGAAAAATACTTCACAGAATATATTTTTCGGAACCAGGACTGGTTAGGATGGGCTACAGGGTAGACTCTGGCTGTAGACGGCAAAGCGGCTGGGAAGGCATCACTCTACACATAATTTGGGAGTGCACTCACATCAATGGGTATTGGACAGAAGTACTCCACTATATGGAGGAAACCTTGGGACTGAGGTTGGCCCCTGAGGCTAAAATGTGTCTGCTAAATATCTGGGAACCAGTGGACTTAAGTAGCAAAGAGAAAGTATGGGCAACTTTGGGCCCGATGGTTGCCAAAGGAATATCGCTAGAATGTGGAGGGGCACAGGAGGTCTCAACAGTAAGCACATGGAAGAAAGACATGGACTGGTGCATTTTCTGGAAAAAAACAGTGTATGTTTCCAGGGGATGCCCGAAAAAATGGACACTATTATGGGGCAAATGGAATGCATACAGAAGGAACATCTGCCCCTTTTTCCCCTCCCTCCCTCAATGAATCCAAATCTATTGAAAACAGTGATATATGAACTGCTTAATGCTTAACAGATTTGGAAATCTGTACATCCCAAAGTACAGTAGTTGTATATTCCTTGTTCAAAGGCTCTGATGTGTGTAATGCTAATACCATGTCATCAATAAAAAGATTTATACAAAAAACAGCAAGAGTGTATGCAAATGTATATACTAAAGCCACATCCTAACAGCTTGGTGCAACTCATTTGAAGCACTTGCATCCTACTCAAGATGCAAATTTAGTGACAACATGAGTAGGTTTGTGACAGACTTCTTAACCAGTTCGTTATGACTTGAGAGTGATATCTAATAAAGTTTTGGAAGGCATACAGTAGTCTTGAAAGCTTCACACTTTTTCTTTTAACTCGAAAAGGACATCTAGTAATTACTTCAGTTACTGTAGCTTTGTGAAAGGCCAGACCGATTGACTTTGATGATGCTAGTTAAGTGTTTGTATCCCCTTCCTCATCTCTCTAGTTAATTTTATTTTGGGTTAGAGGGCACACCTAGCACAAGAGGAATCTTGCAAACCATTACCAAATTCAGCTGATTACTCACTAGGCAATTGGTGTGAGGCATACTGTTAAACCTGGAATCTTTTGACATGTTTCCCCTTTCTTTTTGCTTTCTGACCTCCTGGTTTTGTCTCTGTTTTTGCTGGTTTAGTGTCTCTGCGCACTTACTCACTGCTGTCCAGTGTTAAAGTGCAAATGTTCCTGTTATAAATTGGATTATGGATTGGTGTTTCCATGATTGGTCTATTTGAATTACTGGCAAGTCCCTAGTAAAGTGCACTGAGAATGCCAGGGCCTGTAAATCAAACCCTGCTAGTGGGCCTGCAGCACTGATTGTGCCACCCACACAAGCAGCCTTTCAACGGGTTCTCAGACCTGCTACTACACTGTCTGCACACAGTTTTTACATGTTAATACATGTGTGTCACCCCGGCCCAATGTAACCCTATAGACAGGGTGCAGTGTATATGAAAGGTAGGACATATCCTGGTGTGTGTGACATGTCCTGATAGTGAACAACTGTAAAATTTGTTTTTCACTGTTGAAAGGCTATCTGTCCCCTAGGATAGAATGGGGAAACTCTGTAACATTTTACAAGTATATCTTTCCATTGGAACAAGATGGAGAAATAGAGTTTAGTATGCCTGAACTCAGAATATAGAAATGCTTCTTTTAGTAAAGATGATTTGTATGTTCTGTATTTGAAAATACCACTTTTAGAAAGTAGATGTTTTCTTGCTTAGCCATCCTGTGTGCCTCTGCTGGGTTGTGGATTGACTGTCTGACTTTTGAGTGACAGGGGCTGGAGATATGCATTCTCTTCAGACAGCTACACTGTTGTCGAGGTGTGTCCTGCTTTCCTGGATGACTCAGGGCTGTGTTAAATGCGCCTTGGCTGCATTAAAGTAATGGGAGGAAATGTCCTTGTACCTACATGGGCCTGGTCTGCCTTGGACAATGCTGTCTCCACCTCCTGCTGGGAAGCTAGGCCAGAGTGGACCACAGTGGTTTGGACTGAGCACAGACACTCTCTGCCCAAGAGAACAACGAGAAATGCAGTATTAATATTGGGGCCCGACCCCAAAACTTTAGAACTCGCTTGGATCATGGAGTCTGCCAAGAAGAAGAGTTGGAAGAACTGTCAAAAGGAGTACTGCTCCTTTGCTGCGTTGTTGGCCTGTAGTTGCTGCGTCTGGCTTGGGCAGTGAACTTACTGGACTGAACTGTCTTCACTTGTTGTTGAGTATCTCCAAGGGCTTGACATAGAGCTTGCCTCCTGTACACAAAGTCTCAGGGACACAAAGACTTCACTTACCTCTGGATACTGCCTCTGGTACCATGGGTTTCAGTTGCCACAGAAGGGGAAAGCAGCCTACACCATCACTAACACCGCTGCTGACTCCATGTCCAGAAGGCACCAAAAAGGGCACCGCCACACTTCACACCACAACCCTGGTCTCAATGTGACCTGTGAGCACCACACTCTGCACCGCCTCACTTCACTCTGCTGCCCTGGTCTCTCCGATGATGGTGCCACATGCTGACCTCAACACCCGTGACTGCACCATGGTTTGGGGGCACTGCTCGTAAGTCACACAATGCACCACCCTGTCCAACACCGCAGTCTGGGCTGACCAATGCCAGCTCCCATCAACCGGCACTATCGCTTGCTCCGTAACCTGACAGCACGGCTACCAGCACCTCCTCACTCTGCACCACAGCCCTGGTCTCACTGACACCACTGGATGACCATCACCGAGCCCCTGCCCGCACTGCGACTTGAAGGTGCCGCACCTCTACGCTGCACATCACAACCGCGATGGTTGCAACGACAATCAGGCACTGACGGGGTCTGCCGGCACCAAAAGTACTGTTTACAAGTCTGCTGACACTAACGATGGTCCACACCGACGCTGTCAGACAGAACTGCTGGATTCTATTGTTTTCAGCACCATGGAACTGCATTTTAAAATATTCTTGCAAAGTGCATATTTTTGATTACTGTATGTTGGTCTTTTATCATTTTGATCTTTTTTACACGGAAAAATATTGGTTATTTTTCTAAAACTGGTATGGTATCCTTTTGTGGTGTTTTCACTGTATTACTTTTGGTTATTTGCAAATTCTTTACCCACTGCTTCTGAGATAAGCCTGACGTTTCGTGCCAATCTACCAAGGGGGTGAGCAGGGGTTATTTCAGGAGTGTATCCTCCTTATCCTGACTAGAAGGAAGGGTCCCTATTTGGACAAAGGTGCAAGCCATTGCCAACTAGACCCCTATTTCTAACGCATACCCTCTAACTCTCAAATAAATCAGTGGCTTAAGCCTGAAATCTAATGCAAGGTATCTGTTTTCACAATATTAGTAGGGGAAGTCGTGGTCTTTATTTATTTTTGTATTATCAATATGCTAGTGGGATAGGAGCATTTAAAGTATAGCTTTCCAGATATGAAAGCATTCAGGTCCATGCTAATCTTATATTTGTATGCTTATCTTCTCATGAATTGCTCTGTTTTCAGAAGCATTCCCACTTGCTTTTGAAAGGGCTTACTTGCAGGGTGAACTGGTAACAGAGATCAAGACAGATTGGGCTCTGGGGCTTAGGAGGGCAGATTTACCCCAGGAACTGCAAAGGGTAGTAAACGTCTTCATATGCTCTAAAGTTGACCAGAGGGGTAAGCAGTTGAGAGATTGTTAAAGATTAGCATCAATATTGCCCTGTCTTTGATTCACTGCTGTTCCTATATGTAAATCTTCAAGGTTTAACCCTCGTATTATTAATCTACTAGGATGGGGTTCCTAAATTAAAGTTTCAATTTGACAAATCTCTGAATATTACTCTATGGGTAAGTGGCATTGACCCTAGCCAATATGCTATGCACTTTTCTGGACTGGGGCAACAAATTCCATTGATGAGGCCGACATGCCACTTGAGCACTAAGAGAAATAAAAAAGTGTTGGAATGCTTTAACCAATCTCAACAACTGGTAACAACTGTGGGCCACATTCTAGTCCTTTATTGTTTTGTTTACTGTGGTACTCAAAACATGGAACAACCATATGCAAAGCAACCTTAGTCGTGCTTCTGTAGGAACAGCCCAGTAGAAACTGACAAGCAACCACTGACACACCTCTGAATATGAACAAAAGCAATGCTAAAATTGTTTCAGCCTTGTTGGCCTCATCAGTGGGGTGCAGTTTAAACCCAATAGCACATTGAGCTACGGGAACCTTGTCTGGGCACACTCATGGCTTTGTTTGTTTAGAGAGCAGTAGATGACACATGACAGTGGGATATGCCTCTCAAAAGATTGACAGGTCTTTCGTGTTGACACTTTGATGACATTCACCAATAGAACTCCTTTTGGAGTGGTGGGTTAATGATCGAAGGTACCCAGACTGTGCATGCAGATTAAAGCACATTTTCTTAGCCTTTAGGGAAATGATTGATCATTCACTTTCATTTTCTCCTGCTTGTCAATGAGAGCTATATTGGTAACAAGCGGCAGGCTTTCTCAGCTACTGTTCCACAGGGCTTCACTCAAAAAGATGCATGATTAAGCACTGTTGCACAGTCTAATTTTTCATGGTAGATCATCCCTTGGACAATGAGCTGCAAGTACACCATATATTTTCTCATTTCATGTAATATTGAATTACCTTTTGGCTCTAAATCTTTAGCCTTATATTTGCTTATGGTGTTTTTTTTATTTTCACCGTATTTCCTTTTGGCCACATCCTGTTGTGGATTTTGTGCATGTCATAGTTTTTGCCAGCACAGCTGCACCTTTCATATGCCAAGTGTGCTTGCCAGCATGGAAAGCAGTGTGCTTATGCAGGTACAGATCATAGGTGTCGGATCAAAGCTTCGCACTAGTTCTGGTGTGTGGGTGGGTCCATTTACACAGGGGGCTCCAAATTCTCTCTTTCAGTGCTGGGAGGCTGTGAAGAAAATATTAATTGACTGGAATTTGGAAGGGATTCTTTGGGGTCCTCGTGAATTGCATCTGGAGTGCCCCAACGTTCGAAATTCCCCGGACAGTGAGGTCATCCTTGGAATTGCCTTCTGCAGCACTCAAATTGAAGTGCTGTTTCTTCCTGTCCACCTAAGGTTTATTGCCTAAAGTAAGATTACAATTTTCTTCATTTTCCACATACCCAACCCTACTTTCAAGTGGGGAACTTATATTTGATGCCATTTTCATGCATACACTATCCTTTCCATGTCTTTGTCATCTCCTGTATCTTACTCTTACTGTGGAAGAGGTGTGGCGCAGTGGCCATGGCGCCTGAGTCCGGACCACAGGGTTCACGGTTTGATCCCCGGCGGCAGGTCAGCCCAGCACCATGTAACTCTGCGCAATAGCTCACCTAATCTTCTCGAGGGCCCCCAGCGCTGGGAAACCACTTTGGAGGTAGCTGTGGGCTTTACAAATTCAAGGTTATTATTATTAGTATTACTCCCAGGTTGAAACCAGAATTTGCCCACAGTTTGAAGCAGATTTGCATACAATTGGGGGAGTGACTGATCATTTGCCTTGTTTTTTCCCAGCTTGAACAGGTGGGTAATTTGTGTATAAAAGGTTGGTTGGTCTGTTAACCCGTTGCCATGGGCGGCATGTGCTCATGACGGCATTTGTCCGTCTTGTGGCTTGTGGCTGCCGCTCCTCCCACGTGGCATTAATTCCCCGCCTGTGTGGGCGAATGAATGAGCGGGCGGGGCCGTGATGGAACCACGCATCATGAGCACATGACGCCCGTGACTCATGCCGGAGTGGTTCTGTCACGAGCACAGCAGTGCCGCGCTCTTACCCCCCGCGCCACGGTGAAATTTTCTCTGCGGCGAAGGGGTTAATGTTATCTCCACAATCAATTCTCTATACGTTTTTAGTTCCTGCAACAAAGTCCTGGACTTAAGGGACTTAGTACCATGGGACAATCAGAACATCCCCTGAAAAGATGATACTTAGGAGCTGGAGATTGCCCTCTTACATTTTAATTGACCAGGGCATATGATCCTGTGGGGAAAGTGCCAATACGGAATTAAATCATTCTTCCTTTCTTGTGTAAGATTGAATCATGCAAAGGATCCAAAACTGCAATATCTTGGTTCAAGTGTGTTTTTTATTCATTTTTCTGTATTCATTTTTAGTCATTTTCGTTTCTGATGGTGAAGGAAGGATTCTTTCATGTCAGCTGTGTTTTTGCTATTAGTACTTGTGATCCAGAATATTTCGTCCAAAAGTCTTGCCTTGAATGACGTTATTGACCCAGCACCACTGCTCCGGTACACCTTCAGGGCTTATACACATGTGTAATGTATTCACCTTTTCTATAAGTACTTGTTGGGACGAGAATTTCCACTGCATAAAAAGCCCATATGATTTGGTGACAGTGGACAAAGAATTCACAGCATAATAGATGCAAAGAATTCTGGATTGGAACAAGGAGGATTAGGGAAAACTCTGCGGATACGCCATGGCTCCCAGACCGTGTAAAATCTCTACATCGATAAACATACTACCAATGCTTTTGTGTTATATAAAATGTTGACAACCCAATATTTGTGTGACTGTAATTACATTTTTTTCGACAAATGTTGATTTTCATTGTACACCAAGAATTTGCGAATTTCAGGAAACCTCTGCAGAATAAATTTAAAGAAAAAAACAGTCTTGGCTGGTACTGGTTCCTCCAAATAATTTCTTGTTACTCTCTTAGAGATAATAGTCATTCTAAGGGCGTAGGGAAAAGAAAATGGGCTACTTTTTGCAAATGTTTATTGAAAAATGTGTACACCTATTTATAGTTGATGTTTGCTGAATATGGTGTTCCCTTCTCATCAGATTAGGCTCTGCTTGTTCATTTGTGTTATTTCTAGTGTGCTCCTCTGCATATTTTAGAAGTTCAGAAGTGACAGTGAAGTGAGACACAACACATTACAGAGCCCATAAATAAATACATACTTTCTATTGGAATACATCCAGTTGTACACACTTAGGGCCCGATGTAGGTGGCCGTTTCAGGCCATTTACCGACCGGTAAATGGCCAATCGGTATGTAGGGGCCTAAATCCAAGGCCACATGTAGGTAAATCTACATTTACAGAATCAGTAAAATTACCGATTCGGTAAAATACCGAATCGGCAATTTTACCGATTCTGTAAATTCCATATGTAGGTGGGACTCTTCTGAGTCCCAAAGGCCTTAACGAATCGGTATTTTACCATGAAATCCAACTTCATGGTAAAATACCGATTCCGGTGTGCATGCACATGTGTGCATGCACACCTATGCCATGTGGCAGGCAGACCTGCCCCTAGGGCTTGTATGCCTGCCACATGGCACCCAATCCTGTTTAGGAGGTGCCAGGGGGTGTCAAAGTGACACCCCCTGCACCCTTGTGAAATTCGGTATTTACCGATTCGGTAAGCCCATAGGAATCAATAGGCTTTACCGATTCGGTATTTACCGAATCGGTAAATACCGACTTTTACCGATTCGGTAAAAGGGAACATCTGGATTCCCTACATACCCACCCCTCACATTTACCGATTCTTAATTACCGAATCGGTAAAATTCGGTAATTTTCGGTAATTAAGAATCGGTAAATGTTACTTACCTACATCTGGCCCTAAATGACTAAATGACAGCTTAATCACTAGTCCACAAATTATTTCTGTTTTTTTTGGGTAAATTGTTTACATAGGCAGTGAAATGCTCGGAAAATAGGCACTGGTCAGTCTACAATCCCCTGTTACTCTGCTTAGTCGTAACTACTGCACTGTATGTCGATGCTAGATTAGCAATGAATATTGTTTCAGCCTTTTCTGTTCTATACTGTAAAATTGGCTTCACGTCCTTCAAAATGTTGCCATTATTCTGGATTCCTCTGAGTTTGACACAAAACTAAGGGGCATATTATCAATAAACGGCGTTAACATTATCGCCGCTTTAGCGGCAGAAAACTGCAGCTAAAGCGACGATAATGGGCTTGATAATATGCCCTTGTGAATTCCCATAGAAGCCCATGTTCTGGTGTGAACATGGCTTCTATGGGCCCATTATCGCCACTTTGGCGGCAGTTTTCTGCTGCTAAAGCGGCGATAATGTTAACGCCATGCTTGCCCCTAAATTCAGACATTCATGTCCAAAGAGGGTTCTGATCTTTCGACGAGCCTGCAGATGCAAGTGATGCTGATGTCCCAGAAGGGAAAGATTGGCTTGAAAATATGGTGCCTCTTGATGGTTAGAGAGACTAATGATAGCTCTGTGATTGCACTACAGTGCTGAGGATTAGTTGTTTCTGGGAGGGGATGGTGGTGTGGGGCTGGAAAATGTAGTCCTGGAGGCAGGGGTGTAGTGCTGTACAGTGACGTACCACAGGCCCGCAGCCCCAGAAGGGACCCCTCCACGTGCCTTCCAGGGGGGCCCCCTCAAGTTTCGTTACACCAGTGCTGGTGGTAGAGTGCTGAGCGTGGAGCATCATGTGCATGCTTAGTGTTGTGGTTATAGGGCTACTTTGAGGACTATTCTGCGGGGAAGAGGCACATTGCGCGTGAGTGGGGATGCAGTTTTAAACATGGAGATGGATGGTGATGTGTGGCTGTGGTGGCGGGATGGTGCAGAATGTTGGGGTGATGCAGTGTTGAGTTCATGATGTGATGGTCGGGTAGTGAAATTGTACTGAGCTTGGTATTGAATTTGGTGGAGCAGCTTTTAGATAATGGGGTACTCAGGGTAACAACGTAGAGCTGGGAATTGTCGGTGCGGTGTCATGGTGGAGTGGGCGTAGTAAGGATGGAGTTGTGGTGCAAGAGGGTAGAGGTGTAGTGCCCATCTTTCGGCTGTGCCACTAAAAAAAAATTATTTAAATTAATTTGCATGATCTGTGCAAGTGTGCAGCCTCTGTGCAATGGTGAACATATATGCTGCACAATACTATTAACATTAATAGAGAACACTGATGATGTTGTAGGACTCCTTGTCTTGCTCTTTGCTACACTAACCAAAATCCAGAGCACCGGTGATTTACTTGTCTATGAAAACACAGAGTAAATCTTAACAAAACAGATGTCAAATAGGCAATGTGTGACCCTTTCTTGACAGATTTACACTTGATGCACCATGAGGTTATACCAGGAAAGGTAAGATGCACTTCAATAAGCAGAAGAGCTAAACAAGAAAGAATGCAAGTTAAGCAAAAACTCAAAATGTAGCAAGAATGTTTACAGAAAGGAGGCTTTCCTGGGCCTCATGCTGGAATGATAGTCTTTTATACGGTTGTGGACAAGGTGTCCAGGCCTGACGTTTTGCACTTCCCGGAAAGATCTGTGTTTTCCACTAGTGGACTTAACTAGTAAGATTGACAATCATGCAAGCCCACTGGAAGTTGTCATTCTTTTTACATTTTTGGTCCACACCAAACTAGTGCTCTGATGTGAGGTGGAAGCCCAAAGCAGATCTCCGTTCTGAGTGAGAGTTGTTACAATCCTCTCAATCCAGGTATTATGCACTACTCTATTGGAAGGGTATGGGACGTTTTACCTGAACTCCTGTGGAGAGACTACCTACTGGCCCTCCCCAATAAAGATACCTTTCAAATCCAATCACTTCAGTCCTTTGCCTTTGTCATGTCTGGAGGATTTATGAATGATGTATTTTAGGTATTTGGAAGTGTGTGGTTTATAAATGTCCTCTTCATTACTGTAGTTCGTTGAAACCTATGCTTGTTGCTTAAAAGAAGGGTGTTTTCTTCCTAAGCTGGACCTTAGGTGTTGAATTTGGTCATGCCAGCCTACAGATACACTCGCCATATTCTTGTGGCCGAAACCTGTTACCAATGGGTAAGGGTGGCCTCCAGCTGACTCTCCTTACCCCATTGTAGGTTCCCTCCTGCTTGAAAGCAGTGGGGTAAATGAGCCTCCACATCGAAGTGAATACACATCACATCCGAACCAATTTGAACTGGTCTTACTGTATGACACTGGGCAGAAATCCTACACAATCCTGTCATCAAACACACAAGGGTGATCCTCCAAGACCAAAGGCTCACCCAGAGCAGGGATGTCAGATTGTGAAATTTTAAAAGTGAAAAAAAACAAGGCCCTTGTTATCTATGCACCCAGAATCAGTAACAACATCCCAGTATACATTAGGACCTCCCCAATGCTGCTCCAGTTTTAGGGAAGAATTGACAACACATCTCTTTGAAGAGCACTCCATAACAATGCATTATTAGTTCATAACTCAGCTTCTATTACTCGTTAACTTTAAGCTTGCCATTGACCACATACATTGCTCCATGCCTTTTGCCTAGCTTCGCGCTATAGAACTGCCATATACATACATCAATGCAAAGGAGACCTAGCACTTGTGAAAGAGGCAAACTCATTTGCTAGTTTTTGCAGTCTACCTAAACCACCGAAGGGCTATAAGTAGTAGAACCTCCAGCAAGAGAGAAGGCTGAGGGGAAAGGATAGAACTTGTGTTAATGTTGGGCCGTGGTAAGAGAAGAAAACAGCTCACTTGACTTTCAAAGGGGTGGACTGGTCTGCCATCCAGATTCCAAAACCATTTGGACCATCTTTTTGTTACAGTTCTAAACTTCCCTTATAACCTCCAGTGGCCGGTGGACTTGGCTACTGGTGGCACTCAGACGTGCTAAGGTTGCCTCGGTGCCCAGTCTCTCCTGCAACAAGAAAATCCTGACCACAGCAAGTAGGGTCTAAGATAGAAGGACCTAACCGTTATATGCTAGTGGCCCGAAGTAAAACAAAATAAAACTAACTGACCAGTTGGACCCTTCACTGGTCCATGGACACTAGCAAACTGGACTATGCCCTAAACTTGACACCAGTGAACGGACACTGGGACACCTCAACATCACTTTTAATACTTAGAAACCTTTTGGTGGAGATTTTGTTTGGATATGGGGCTTTTGGGGATAGTTATTTCTGTATTCCTCTTGGCAGAGACTATTTTGTAGCATTAGAGTACTGAATCTGTACTTCAAACTGAATCTAATACTCCAGTATCTTAAAGTGCATCCCTTCAAAAGTACCCTCTCAAAATGCAAATGTTTTACAGAAGCTAGCACCTGTAACTAAACAAGTAGAAAAACACGTAGGGGTCATCGGCAGACATTTCAGGGTGCTGGATAGCACCTACAATGTTTTTGTATATATGTCACATTTAACCATTCTATTCACTTATGTCTTAATTGAACCACTATTTTTTTACTTAAATAAAGCACAGACATTCACATTTCTGAGAGTCATTTATTGTGTTAAACATGATCTAAGTTTCAACCCTCCCCTCCCCCCCCCCCCAGCCCCTGCCTCCTGGAGTAAGCTTTGACTGTTCACCCTACCCTCAGAGAGTCAACTACCTAACAGGACTAATTTGGCTTTTCCCCAGTAACCTATAACTCTATCAGGACCTCAAGGAAATGCTTCACTTGTGGGGGGGGGGGGGATGGAGAGAGAGAGAGAGAGAGAGAGAGAAAGAGAGAGAGAGAGAGAGTGAGAGAGAGAGAGAGAGAGAGAGAGAGAGAGAGAGAGAGAGAGAGAGAGAGAGTACTGATGCAGCTCCAGAATAACCAAGAATAACCATGTTGGAGTTTAGAAGGTAAGTGACCAATAGTAATTTTATCTTGGTTCAAAGATAGAGGTCAAATGTCAGGCTGACTCTTCTAACATATTGCTACTTTTTCATTTTAAAATGAAGAAATATGTTTACTTTTCCTTCTCTGAACTCAAAAGTGAGAGAAATCTGTAAAATGAATTGTGTGTCCTTCTTACTGGTGTACAGGGAGTGATAAAGGAAAGGATGTAGGACGTCTATTTTTTTCTAACACAGAACAGAATGCAAATGGCAGTAGCTGAACTCTACACATGTGTCAACCTTTATCAGCAGTAGGACAGCACATATGAAGCACAGTTGCTTGTAATTCTGGAGTGTGGTGGAAATAAAGGTTTTATTACAATCAACAGAAATCAAGACACTTTACTTGGTGGTGTGTAAATGATAAAGATTTGCTGACACCCCACACATTATCTATTGTGTGTGCCCTACATAGTTGTTTCATTAATACTACATCTGTACAACTCAGAGGCACAACTAGAGGCAACTATCGGGGGTGGGGGCTGAGAATTTTTTTTGGGTGGGGGTGCTAATTCTTCCAACAATAGGCAGAGTGGAGATGCAGGGGCTCTCAGAAGCAGCAACCCGGTTGCAGCCTGGGCAGTGCCCATCCTCACTGCTGTGTCACGCACTCTCTCCTGATTGGTCCCCCAGATGTCTTTTGAAACTTCCACGTTGCTATTGGTAGGGACTCATTTGGGGCCAGATGTATCAAACCGTTTTACCCATTTTGTGTCCATGGGAAGATGTGTTCCTACATTTGGCCTTTGGTCACTTTCACCTCTTCCTAACTCTGGGCGTTCTTTACCTGTGCGGTTTTGTACTGTAGGCAACAAACAGCACTATTGGCCTGCACCTGCACGCGACGTCTATATGTTCAATTGCATTAATTTATGTGAAATATCCAGGTCACCCCGAGAAGGCAGTGGAGCGTTATACATTAAGCGGAGCGCTGTAAGGTCAGGACGGCTATTGTGTGTTCAGCTGCTCGGTGTTGAATTTCTCCTTTCCCTCTGTAGTAATTGCTCGCGCGTTGTGACTCATTCTTTTTTCGTTGGTAATATGAACTATTTTTTCTGGACCGGAATGTGGCAGATCTACATATTTCGGTGCAATAGTCAACAACAGCCTGCACCTGCATAGCTGCAGCAACTTACACTGTACATCCTCGTGAAATAAGGTTAGGCCGTGTCACGTGATGGTGTGTTCGAATTACGTCATTTGGAAGTAGTCAGGGGTCATCCTGGGAGCAAGTAGAGGTCACAGCTGTGCCCCTGACTACCTCCACATGACGTCCATCTGTGTTGCATTGTGGTTTTTCAGCTTTTACACTTCCGTGATGGTATTTTCTCGGCGTTACACATGACAACCTCCTTCTCCTCTTTAGAATTCATGGATACACAGCCCTCACTTTCTTTTTTCTTGCATGTCCATGCATCTGTTAATCTAATAATGTAGGCCTTTTTAAAAACAGACTGGTGAAAACAATCTGAAACACAATGAAATAACATTTACTAAACAACCACATTAATAACACACCTTTGAGTGGCATCTTGGGGCCTATTAAATTGTGATGCCAGAACAAATTTGTTTGCGCAGGGATCACGGTTATAAGTGGTGTGATGTTTGTGGAAACTGATCAAACCAGCTGCAACATAAAGAGTGAAAATTCCCGGAAAATAGTGGGTCATGCAGATTTTGGTACCGTAAGCAATAACATCTTAATGTGATGCCTTATTTTTAGGGCTAAACTCCTGTATAAACAATATTATTCCCCCCCAATAAATTTCAAACACCTGGTGTAGGATTTTATCCCATGCGATAATCTGACCACAGAGGCATCATGATCAGGCTCAAAGAGTGAAAGCACTTCAAAAGTTATCAACATTCAGTCATATTTAGGTGACCTTGAGAAAAGCTTCTATGAAAGATTTCCTCATACACATATGGAACAGGGAAATTTAGACCCCTGGTCCTCCCATCATCCACCGCTAAATCGCCAACAACACCCTGGCACTGGACCCCGGACGGCGCAACAACTACTGCTTCACGTCCTCCTCATGATCAACCAAAGGACCTTTCACCCGCCACCATTGCTGTTTCTTATGCTGCACGAGACAAAGGCCAACTCCGGACCCCATACAGATCCTGTTTATGAGGACACACACAACCCAACACCACTCCAATGCAACCTGCTCAACACCTGTTCTCTCTGCAAACATGCCATAAATACTTGGGACACTATCACCACCCTCTTCTGTGACGTGGCCTCATCACCGAAACATGGCTAAGTTCCAACGTGAACCCCAACATTGCTGTTGCTACACCCAACAGCTACAAGAAGATACACAGAGACGGTGCAAACAAACACAGTGGAGGCATTGCCATAATCTTCAAAGAAACCATCCGATGAACCATCACCAATGATGACCCCACACCCCTCACGGAACACCTCAACTTCCATCTACAAATAGACCCCACAACCGCAATAAGAGGCATCCTCACTGACAGATCACTAAGACCTTGGCCAGCCTTCTGTGACACCATCTCCAACATCTTTACCCCCTTTGCCATCGACTCCCACCTCTACGTCCTGCTGAGCCATCTCAACTTCAACATCAACAGCCCCAACAACACCAACACCACCTCCCTACTGGAGAACCTCAACAACATCGGCCTCACCCAACTAGTCACCGAACTCACGCACAAAGCCAGTCACACACTCAACACCATCTACATCTCCAGTGACCGACTCAATTTCCCTCATGTCACAGAGCTCACCTGTACCAACCACTCCATCGTCCACTTAATCATTTCTGGCAGAGCTCAGCATACCACCACAGTGCCACCCACCACAGTTGGAGCACAGTTACAGAGACTCAATAGACTCAATCCCTCAGTACCTCAGAACCCGAAACCTCAGCATATCTCAACCAGGCCATCCAGAACTTTGCCACATGGATCACAAAATGCGCAGATGAAGTCGCTCGCTGAAACCTGCTAAATCCAAGAAAGCCTCAAAACAAGCGAGCTAGTACACCCCAGAGCTGAAAACCACCAAGCGCAACTTCTACTGTCTCGAGACGTAATGGTGTGCTTCCAAGGACCCCTACGACACAGCTGCCCACAAAGCAGCACTAAGTGACTACCACCAGCGCATCAAGGAAACCAAGAGAGCAGCCATCACCAACCACTGCAACTCTGCGGCCAACCACATGAAGAAACTATTCAAGATTGTCAAGGAATTTGTCCAACCTCCAGCCACAAAAAACACCAACTACCCCTCCAAAGAACTCTGTGACTGCCTCTCTGACTACTTCCACTGCAAAATAGCCACTTTCTACAACAACTTAATCCCCCAACCCACCAACCCCGTCTCGACAACCTCAAGCACCCAGCAATCACCAGCCGAACGCTCCCATGCAAATGAGGTAACGCCCCTGAATATAGCGCTGGCGCTTTATGTGCATCAGCACTATCGGTAGATAGATAGATAAGATAACCTTTATTCGGATATTACATTATCCATAAAAGCATACACATAAATACATACATGGTCAAAAAGGTAAAAGTAACTGTACTACGTTGTCCTCAATAAAAACAATGACAAAAAAGAGTTCAAGATATAATTAATGTCCATATCTACTAATTCCTGTCTATTTTCGTAACTCTATCTAATAAAATATACATAACAGAAGTCACCGTTAGAGTAGCAGCAATATATACATAGAACATATATTTAGCAGCATTATAGTAAGCACAAATTATCTAAAGTACATAGGGCATAAATCCTAGTTGTTAGACTATCTAAATAAAGTGCATAGTGGGATAGCAGCCAAGGATCGAGAAATAAATTAGTTATCTTTATCTCCATATTTACTACAATGGAGACAGAGGAAAGGTAGTTCTCATATTTACAAATAGCAGCATAAATTAAAAGTGCTAATGTGCAAAGTGCAAAGAAGCCTCCTCCCAATCTATTAAGATAACATAGTTCATATGAGTAAAAATTAGTTCATAGAAGTACGGGATCGTATGGCCATTTTTAAAAAGGTAGACACGCGATATATTAATCCATCGTCTTTAAGCTGTAAAACAGACTTAAATGCCACATTAAAATCTTTTATGCCTTTAGCTCTAAAAAATTGTATCAAAAGGTGCTTACTGTATTTTTGGTAAAAGGAACAAAAGAACAGAAAATGAATTAATGTTTGCTTTCCAAAATTCTGACATGGGCAAACCAAATTCTCAATATTACAGTGGTAGCCCAAGGGGAAACACAATAAATACTTTATAGATCCTGATCTTAGGCGAGACAAAAGGCTGCGCTCCCAGCATGAAATTTCTTTAAGGAGGTAGCCAGCTGGTGTAGATGAAGTAGATACAATGTCACCTCCTATTTGAGTATAGCGTTTCACAGAAGGTTTGGCTAATTCTGCATTGTATCTCGTCTCCCCATAGTGCCTATAAAGGATGTTCCATATTATCTTCCCATTAGTCCCCTCCAGTCCATTTGGGTTGTCAAATATATGTTCAAGATTGACTGCTGCCAGGCTTGCCTGGACTTGGGCAATCCAAGGGATTTTGATGCCCTGATCACATTTTAGGCAGTCAGCCAAAATTTCTCTTGTCAGTGAGGCTTAATGCAGTCCTCCAAATAAGCCAATTTTAACTCATTGTGACTTATAAAGGTGGAAGATGAAATTGGTAGACCCAAAAGCCTTCTGCAGAATCTATTCTCCTCAGCCTGGGTTTTTTTTAAATTTGAACATCCCCAGATTTCGGCCCCATATGTCATGACAGGAACGCATTGTGTCTTATAGATTTTTAATAAGGACTGGACCACCTCAAATCTCTTAGGTTTGGGAAGAGACAATACGGAATTTATGGCCTTGATGAACTTAGACCGACCGTATGCAGATGAGGGGTCCATGAGCCGTTATCGGAGAATTGTAAACCCAGGTACGGAAAAGTGGGAGTGCATAACAGTGATCCCTGTTCTAGAACAATCCTATTAATGTGACGTTTTTTAGGGCCACAACACATTAAAAATGATTTTTTTAAATTAGTGCAAAGGTCAAGGCTATACATAAAATCCACAAATCCCCTCACTAAAATCCTCAGGGCATTCGGTGTACGGCTCATTAAAACTGCATCATCTGCATAGAGTAGGGAGGGGAGTTTAGTGCCGTTTAGTATGGGGACATCGGAAGTTAAATTGGACAGGGCGTTATGGAGTTCGTTAATATATAAAATAAATAAAAGAGGGGCAAGAACGCACCCTTGTCTGACGCCTCTGCCAACCGTTATGTCTCCTGACACTGCTCCATCCATGCTTGTCCTTAGACCTAGCTTTTAAGTCTCTATGCAGGTATGCCAAAAAGTATACCAAATTATTATCCAGGCCGTAATCCAGTAGGCGTTGCCAGAGCTTCGACCTGTTGACAAAGTCGAAAGTGGACGAAAGGTCCATAAAAGCCAGGTACAGTGGACAGTGTTGAGCGATGGTATATTTTCCTATAATTAGGTACAAATCCAGGCACTGTTCCACTGTACCCAGGTGGCTCCGGAAACCCAGCTGGCATTTATTTAAAATATTTTCTTCTTCAGCCCATGCCCTGATTTTATTAAATAAAACTCTTCCTAGTATTTTGAGGGTGTTGTCGATTAATGAAATTGGCCTGTAACAACTAGGATCCATTCTTGACCCTTTTTTAAAAATCGGTACAATTACGGAAGTTGACCATGTACTGGGAATATCAGTAATGGTTAAATTATTAAAAACATTTAATAATAATGGGGCCCAGAATTCCTGTTCTACTTTTATGAGGTCTATCGGTAGGCCGTCTAGACCTGGAGCTTTATTACCCACACTCTGGGATATTGCCTCCTCAACCTCACCTATAGTTATTGAAATTTTAGTAGGACACATAATAGGGGAGAAATTATCACAATACAATGGGGAGGCATATATTTTGGAAAAGTGGGCAACCCATGCTTCACTGGAGATATTACAGTCTAGGGGTGTGGAGGGATTCCCAAGGGTTCTTAGGGATTTAGTTGCAGACCAAAAGGCAGTTGTACTTTTGGTGTTAGCTGCACAGGCCAGATTATCCCAATGTTCTTTTAAAACGGTGTCACAGCTGATTTTTAAGACCGTCTCATAATGTAACCTTAATGAGCAAATAAGCATAGGATCTCTAATATCTGCTGACAGAGCAGCTCTCAGCTCCCTATTAGCTCTGGAGCAGGTGTTATCGAACCATTTAGGGTCAGAGTTACGGATACCTGCTGGTTTGGAAATCAGGTTTTTTATGCCTACGCATAGTTTGGTAAATGCAGTAACAACTGCAGGATTAGGGTCCGACAGAACCAGGCACGTCTCCCATAGGGTAGGGTATGTTTTTACCATCTTCGCAAAAAAATCTTTATAATCTAAACCTCTCCATTTGACTCTCAAGGTATCAGTGGAGAGGTGTAAATTACTTGCTCCTAGTTCCTTCCTAAACCTGGCACAACGTGCCACCTTTAGCAGGACAACTATGGGGTTATGGTCTCCAAATGTGGACCGCTTTACCTCTGCCCCGAAAAGATGGCTTTGTAACGATGGTGATAGAAAAACATAGTCAATGACTGACCCTCTTCCTGGTCCTCTATAGGTGGGCATTTCATTCTCATTGATGTTAATTGGGGCGATATCCATTACATTTAGGAGACTGGAGTTTACTAAATGGTCTATTAACTCATGTCCCCTTTTACATGGGCTATGGGTGTTCAAGTCAGAAGAGAGTCCGTTAAGACCCTTTCCAATCTTTGCGTTAAAATCACCCCCCAAAAAAATACCTGCCGAAATATATTTCCCTAATAGGTTATCTTGATTCATAATAAAATTAAAAAGTTGAACAAAGTTAGGATTCAGGGTTGTTAAGAAATCGTTATCATAAAAGTTAATAAAACAAATAGAAGGACCCCGTCTGTAAATTAGAGCTTGAAAATTGGTGTGGCCGGTGGGGATTAATTTTGTTCTGCCCCCTGAGGCGATTCGGATCCATATTGCTAATCCCCCTATTGGTCTACCGTGGCTAGGGGTGGCGGGAATGATGTTGAAGCATTCATATCCCTCAAGATATAACTCTTTGGGGGCCCAGGTCTCTTGAAACAAGAGGACATCATATTCTCAAATCATATCCACCCACTCTGCTGATTTTAACTTTGGGGCTAGGCCTGCCACATTCCAGCTTAGGACCTTCAATATGGATTCAGATATCTCAGGTTTACAGGAGTTAGACACTTCAGGGCTGACAGGAACAATCACATCCTCGTTCCCATGCGCCAGCGAGCTATTAGAAATGGGTGACACAGATGGTCAGTCAAGTGTATCCAAGTCAGAAAGGGCCTGGTATTGGTTTGTTAGCTGGGGAGACTGGGAACTAGGTATTGTGTCAATGGGCGTTTGTAAAAGAACCCAAGAGGCAGAGCGCAGATGTTAGTTTGGTTGGGGTTGCTGGTTTCCTTGACTCCAAGTATGGCTCCAGCAATCCTTAGATGTGAGAAATTAATAACAATTCGGTCCCCTTTGATGGTTTTTGGTGCAGGACCTACCCAGCCCACTCTGCGGACCATTAGGATTTTGCTCATATCGGGCCTTTTGAACCTTTTGTGTTTACTCAGCCAATCCATACATTTATTTCTGAGCTGAACGCATGACATAGATTTATTTTTCTGTAGGGGAGGGACCCCTGCAAGAACTAGGACGTAGGGGCAAGATTGAGGTGGGAGATTCAAGATATCTTTGTTAGGTTCATCAGGCCCTTTGACCGTAGCGACAGCAGTACTGGCATTATCTATCGACCTACTATAGGCAGGGTTTGGGTTACACATGATGAATCGGGGCATATAGATGTATTGCAATCAGTAGTGGCTACCAGAGATGTTGCAATTTGAGTTGCTGGGGGTGCGGGGGAGGGCAATGATGTCCCTGATGGCTTAGGTGCCACAGCTTTAGATACTGAGGGTAGGGGGATAGGCTGTTGTTTGCCTGGCATATGAATTCTCTTAGTGTTAACAGAATTAGTAAATTCATTATTTTCCTTGTTTAACAATGTAAATTTTAAGGTTAGACTTTCCAGGCGATCTAATCGTTTCCACAACCTATCAAAACTTGAATCTATCAGCCCTTTAATACGATTGCAAACTGTATCAACAATGATGTCGATAGCAGTATAACCCAATATAAAGTCAGAAAAGCCAAAGCCAGTTTGTGTAGATTGTGCTTCCTTAAAGTTACATTGTAAGTCCTCCTCAACTACGATGATGTTATCACTACATCTGTTACCAGTTGGGGTTTGATCTGTGGAAGATACTCGATCAATAATAAAATCAGTGTTAGTAGGGTTGCCCTCAAGCCATCTATTTAAGGTTGCACATTGTGGTTTCAGACGAGATGGGTGTTTTCTTTTGGGTTTTGGGCATGGCTGTTTAGATGCCTTCCTCTTATTTTTAGTTCCACATGTTTCTGGATCAGGCGTGGTAGGTACATTCGCTATGTGTGACTTGTCAATTTGACTTAAATCAACTTCAATGTTGGCAACCGAACTAGTCAATTCCGGGCGGTCCACAGAAGTTTCTCCCACTACAGTGTGAGGTGAGTGAACAGTACCATGCGCTATTGGGCCATGCTATTGTCTGAAATGTCATTTAAATTTATGCCAGGTTGTTTGATGGAACCCACGGACAATCGTTTTTTTGCCATCTGAATTTCATTGCTCACCAAGGTCATGGCATGCTCCAATGCAGTGTCTATAGCATTTAAGTTGGTAGCACTGGCTATAGAGCCATTCTTTCCCATTTTATGCAGCAAGTAGAGACCAGGAGAAGGGTGTTAATATAAAGCCACTCACTGAATGTTTGCCAAGAAGTAAATGTCAGGGGTGTGGCCCTGCCCTGCCTCCTCCTGCCCCGGACGGCCACAGACGGCCCGCCCTGTGCCCGGGCTCAGCCCGGCGACCGCCTGCGCGCGTCCCGCAAGGGGGGAGATGTAACGCCTTTTTCAAGCGCCTCCGGGCGCGTTTAGAGGCGTGGCCAACCTGAGGGCTCCTGGGTAACGTAGTCCACAGTTCCCCCCGCTCTGCGGCTGCGCCTGGTGTCCTGCGGCGCTTGCGGCTGACAGGGCAACAGGGCAGAGTGAGAACAGGCAGACTCCCAGTAGGGAGAAAACAGCGTAACAAGGGTCCTGGGCGTTCGGCGTTCAGCGTGGTCAAGGTGAGCTCTGGATACTGACTTTAAGCACATCAAGTTGAGTTGAACAGCCAACGCGTTTCAGTCAAAAAGATGGACTTCTTCAGGGCCTCCATGTTCTAGTGTCTTCCAGTTTATACCGAGATGTGTCGATCCGGCTATCCAAGCAGCGAATTTGGACGCACTTTCAGGAACGCCCACACACTACTGGTATCAGTGAATGGACCAATTACAAGCCCTAACGCCAAGTTGGGGGTGTTTTAGTCTAGTGTAGGTCAACGCATGCACGTTAGACCTTAACCGCATGCGTACGGAGCACTATCTGTATTACAGAAGGGGCTACACATGAATGTGCTGCCCTATCTGTAATACCAAAGTGTCCCAGGGCATGCAGAGGGGCACAAATGACTGTTGTGCCACCAGGGCACTTTGTGTAATACAGCTCCTGGTCTCTACTCACTGCGCAGACCACCTCCAGCATCACGTTGTCCATCCATTTCGGGGTGCCCACCGACCCCTACCCCAAACCATCTTTTCAACCTCGGAGCCAACCCAATCAGCACTGAGCTCACCAGAATCCTCAACACCTCCATCTACACACCAACCTTTCCAGACATATTGAAACACACAGAGGTCAAACCCCTCCTAAAGAAGCCCTCCGCTGACGCCAGCGACCTCAAAGATTACCAACCGATCTCCCTGCTCCCCTTCCTGGCTAAAGAACTTGAGAAAGCCATCAACCCACAGCTCACCAAATACCTGGAACTCAACCACCTACTTGACTCCCGTTTCTGAGACAACCACGCGCCAACCACAACACCGAAAGCGCTCTGATCTCCCCCACAGACAACATGGTATCTCTTATTAACCATGGAGAAACCATGGCCCAGATCCTCCTCAACTTGTACGCCACGTGTGACACAGTCTCCCACTACACCATCATCGACAGACTCCACATCGCATACACAAAATGCCCTCAAGTGGATACTTCGTTTGTCTCAGTATGCACACAGAGTATCCAACTGCCTCCCATCACCTCCACACGAAATGCCAAGGATCATCCCTCAGCCCCACTCTGTTCAACATTTACATGACCCCCTCACAGACGTCATCAGATCCCACGCCCTCAACATAATCTCTTATGCTGATGACACTCAACTCATCCTCTCATTCACTGAGGACCCTACCAATGCCAAAACCACCTTCTGCAGCACCATGACAGATGCAGCCAAATGGATGAGAGCAACTGTCTCAAGCTCAACTCTGACAAAACAGAAATTCTGATCTTCGGGAAGAACACCTCCAAAAGGGACCCCAGCTGGTGACCAGCAGAACTTGGACCAACACCCACACCAACAGATTACGCTGCAACCTTAGCATCATCCTTGACAGCTAACTGACAATGAAATGGCAAGTCAAAGCAGTCACCTCCTCTTGTTTCCACACCCTCTGCATGCTCTGCAGAATCTTCAGAGGGATCACAATCAACACCAGTAAGACTTGACTACAGCAACACCCTCTACACTGGAACTTTCACCCAACTCCTCATAATACTATAGACCATACAGAACACCACATCCAGATTCATCATGGACCTCCCCAAATGGATCCACATCATCCCCCTCTCAAAAACCTTCACTGGCTCCCCATCCAGAAGAGATGCCAGTTCAAGATCCTCGTGCACACCTACAAAGCCCTACACAACCAAGGACCATCCTACATCAATAATCGACTGAACTTCCACCAATCCGCAAGACTCCTGATCTCCATCTAACTCACACATGCACCCCCCCCAATTTACTGCAGCCATAGCAGAGACCGCTCATTCTCCTATATCACCGCCAAGACCTGGAATGACATACCACTCCACCTCTGAGCAGCACCCTTCCTGGTGGACTTCAGGAAGAAGCTTAAGACCTGGCATTTCGACCAAGACACAGCACCTTCAGCGTCCAGATGGCTCAGTCTACAAATGATGATTGACTGACCATCATACGTCACAGAAGTGCGAACTACATACATGCACATTATATGTGTGGCTTAACTTAACTGACATGCATGAAACATTTAAACGTTTTACTGAAATGTATTCACTGTAGAATTTAGAGATGTAGATAAATGTGTACTAATGTTCAGTTTAAAGTGATGTAATTCTCATTCTTAATTTACACGTATGTGTCAAGCTATATTGCATTTATTTTGAAAGTGACATTTGCATATGTAAGATGTACTGATTTACTCATGTTTTACATTTATTCCTAAAAGTTACATGTACATATATAACCATATCCGAAGTGCACCTTAAAGTGCTTAACTAAAGTTAACCTGACTACAGGCCTCCGTTGAAATGTATTTTATTTTGCAAGCAGGCTTTCTCATTCCCTTGCAGATTCATTATCATGATATTTGCTAGTTAGAGAAAGGCTCATCAGATTACTGATAGAGAGGCCTCCGAAGAAACTTGGCAGTGAACGAGGATAAACAATGTTTGAAAGAGGCCTTCTGTTTATCATGTACCAGGATGGGTAAGATGTTCAAGGTTGAACACTGAGCTACAGTTCGTTATGTGTGAACCAGAACCGATGGTGCAGAAGGTTTCAAGCAGTGACCTGATTGGTCCTTAATGGTGTGAGAGAGGTAAGAATGTTCTAGATGGGGAGGAGGAGCCACGCGCGAGACTAAGATGGCCGCGTGAGCGCTCGCCTCCCGAGACCCCAGCCACCTCTGGCATTATCCTGATAATTATCCTGCGCCCTGTGCCGGTTATCTCACGGCGGAAGGGAAACGACGCCTCCAAGTTTGAGGCCCACTGCCTTCCACGCCGGGGTCTAAAGTATATCCTGACCCGGGCCGCAATCTAACAACAACGGGGTCGGAAACCGGAAGTTGCATGTCCGGCCCCGCAAGTGGTCCACACTTCGCCCGGCCCAGTGACAGCCCTGATTTCGGCCGCAGACCCACCTGGCTGTTTATATAGGTGGCGATCGTGGGAAAAGCGCCACCTGGAGGTACAGGAAGACTGACGCACCGCCGAATAGAAGCTGGGAGAAGATCGCGGTAATCCGCCGCGCCGCGAACTCGGCGGGTGGCAAACTGTTGCTGGGTCCCTGGGGGCCAGGAAATACGACGCGAGGCCCCCAAGTCTACGAGGCCAAATATTGATGTGAGTGGCCGGGCTTGGAGCCCTACATTGCGTCCATTGGCGGTCAGGGTCTCGCCCTGGTCATTAAAGAAGGCACAGCAACAGGGTATAGTTGCGAGACACTTAGCAACACATAAAGCCCGACTGGGCATCTGAGAGCGCCTGTGTGAGAAGGCAGCACTGGTGAATTGTGCAACTGTTGAGTGGGTGAAGCGGGCCGATTTGTCTGCGGACTGAGGTGGTTGGCTGGGATAGCTAACGTGCTGAATGTGGTCCAAACACACCGTTATAGTGCTTGAAATGAGGGGCACCATCTGAGGCGGTCTTGAAATTTATCCAGTGCGGTCTGCCGGGGGTCACAATTCGCGTCCCCCGCTGGGTGGAACATGGCTGTTTACAATGGAAGGAGGTGCAGTTGCTGCGACAATGGACTCCTGTTGAGACGCCCGGAGAGTGGCTTTGCACGTACATTTATTCATGGGGGAAGGCCCACTGGCTGAGGCACCTACGGGGACCAGGGTCTTTGGTGTGGGTCCTGCTATTGTGTACCAACAACAATCCCTGACTTAAGGTGTTCAGTTGCAGCCAGCAACTTTCTACGCAGGAGTGGAGATCACGGTGATGGCAACAAAGCCGGATTAAGATAAGACAATGCCCAGGTCCTCGAAAGGGGCGAAACACGTGCAATCTAACAAACTGGATCGCTACGCGCTGCCCAAGGGATCCCCGGTGGAGCCCAGGAAGACCCTGTTGACGGGGGGAGACACACAAGGTGCCCTCAATGAGCCAACACTAACAGATGTCATGGTGGCAATAAGCGGAGTCTAGTCTTCATTAGGGGGGAAAATGGAGTCCTTGGCCACTCACCTTATCAAGAGGAACTGCGCTGTTTGTTTTCTCACCAACGGAGTGAAAGTCCGTCCTGCATTTCACCCTGCTTGTCTCCTGAAGCCTCCCCTCGACGAGGACTCGCTGGTGTGACCGAGCCCTGCAATCGGCAGGGCTGGTGACACGCTCCCAGCTTGAGACCCACGGGTTGAGGCTTGGAACTAAAACTTTCAGCGAGCCGGGGGACTGCGAGGACCAGCATCCTTCAGGTAGCCCAGCTGGTTCCTCTTCCCCTGGTGCTCCCGCCCACGGACACGCCCACCACCTACTGTGAATATCTTTCGTGACCCCCACTTCGTGGGCGCCACTCACCTTATCGAGAGGAACTGCGCTGTTTGTTTTCTCACCAACGGAGTGAAAGTCCGTCCTGCATTTCACCCTGCTTGTCTCCTGAAGCCTCCCCTCGACGAGGACTCGCTGGTGTGAGCGAGCCCTGCAATCAGCAGGGCTGGTGACACGCTCCCAGCTTGAGACCCACGGGTTGAGGCTTGGAACTAAAACTTTCAGCGAGCCGGGGGACTGCGAGGACCAGCATCCTTCAGGTAGGCCAGCTGGTTCCTCTTCCCCCGGCGCTCCCGCCCACGGTCACGCCCACCACCTACAAGTTTATAACTACATCAGTACTCCCGCGTCGCGGGATGCGAGCGGGACGCCGGGTGAAGCCCGGGCAAAGGGCGGGCCGTCTGTGGCCGTCCGGGGACGTACGAGGACGGGACGGGCCACCCCACTTACCTTTTGCGCACAAACCACAAATTCAGAGTGGATCTATGAGAGTAAGGTCTTCACCAGTAAATAATTGAATATAGAAACTGGCTTAATATTGACTTCGCAAACAAAGTGAAGGGTGGTAGAGGAACGTCAGGAACCTTTCAATAGCAACAGTAAAAACTAATTCTTGGCGAATTTAGTTACCTAAAAATCTTATCAGACCGACAATCAGATGAGAAATGGGATTCAAAAACTGCGATCCCGCACAATATTTATGAAAAGAATGGGTACCGAGAATGCAGTACGGAAATCCTCAAATAAAGCCATAAAACATGGTCGAATAACTCACACCCCGGCAATTAGTACATATTTCTCTGCCCTTACAACTAAAGAGGAACTAGAAACACATACACCGGAAAAAGAAATTATTCTCATTTCACCAGTAACCACTGGGGCAGTAGAAAGTACCTCAATGAAACTTCAACCACAACAAAAATTGTGCTATCTGGACCCTGACTCAAGTAATAAACTATTATGGCTGAGATACCCGCCACCCCCTCTCAACACAATCCCCGAAAGGAGGAAAACCGGAAACAGTTCTTAAAGTTTTTGGATGTGGGATGGAGTAACCATCCCGGCCGTATTTATTAAAACAAAAAATTAAAACATTAAACGTTTCATGTTATGTACAATTTCATTATCACATTGCGATGTTTGGCTAACCTTAACATATTCTCTAATACAGAGGTTCTCCTAGCCGAACTAGCATCCTACAAAAACATTCTCTAGAAACACTGAAATTGTACATCCTAACGTTTAAGGGCCAACGGCAAGGTCATAACCGGTGTCAAGATCCCTAACCAGACTTACCCCTCCCACTTGGGAGGGGCGACAGCACAGAGGCTTACCTCAAGTGCAACTAACAATTTCCCTTGACTTGACGGGGGCACTTAAGACTCGACGCCATTTAAAGGTCGTTCGAAGACTTGTGTGTGGTATCTAGAAGGTATCGTGGACCTCCCCCCACCCCACACAACTTACCGCATCTGCCGTCGCAGATGACACTGGCCCCGGGAAATTCCCCAGGAGGGGGCTGTAACCCCTCCTACAAAGGAAGGGGCCTTGACCGCCTTTCCTTTACTTCCGGCGACCCGCCCTTAGACGGGACCGCCTCCCCACTGAGGGGCCAATGGCCACCTCTCCCGAGCGCTCCCATCCGTGTTGGGTGACGCCCACTCATAGGGATCTACCAATTAGTGCTCACCGATCATGACCTTACCGCCTACCAAAAAATAAATACGACAATTCTTACTCAAACCTATGAAAACATTGGTCGCTACGACCGAAAGAACATGCATAAAATGCAACACTACATCAAACCATTTTAGTCATAACAACCTACACGATATCCACCATACTTTATTATGATCAACAACAAACTGATACTCTCACAGCCTGTAAACGAAATGGAAAGAACAAACTTATAAATTCACTTTATTGCACAACAACTTGCTGTCCTCAGGGGCTGGTGGGTGGGTCAAAATTGGCTCTTCGTTCCGTCCCGAGCTCACGTGTAGCGAGGAGGTGCAGCTTCGGAGCACAAGAACAAGAGGACGTCTTCTGGTCTTGCGTCTCTTTTTATTCGTCTTCAGGGCGGGCGAAAACCCGCCCCTGCCTGCCCCTAGGGCGGGGCTGGCTACGTCGGTGTCTAGGCCAGCCCACTCTAGGGCGGGAAAAAGCGCGCCCCGGCTACGCCGCTTCGGGCATACCAGCCGAGACGCGCTTCCCGCCCCAAAATGGCTTCCCGGGGGGATCGAGGCACTCCGCCATACGTTCGGGGGGACCGAGTGGTCGCCCCTTTCCATATGGCTGAGATACCCGCCACCCCCTCTCAACACAATCCCCGAAAGGAGGAAAACCGGAAACAGTTCTTAAAGTTTTTGGATGTGGGATGGAGTAACCATCCCGGCCGTATTTATTAAAACAAAAAATTAAAACATTAAACGTTTCATGTTATGTACAATTTCATTATCACATTGCGATGTTTGGCTAACCTTAACATATTCTCTAATACAGAGGTTCTCCTAGCCGAACTAGCATCCTACAAAAACATTCTCTAGAAACACTGAAATTGTACATCCTAACGTTTAAGGGCCAACGGCAAGGTCATAACCGGTGTCAAGATCCCTAACCAGACTTACCCCTCCCACTTGGGAGGGGCGACAGCACAGAGGCTTACCTCAAGTGCAACTAACAATTTCCCTTGACTTGACGGGGGCACTTAAGACTCGACGCCATTTAAAGGTCGTTCGAAGACTTGTGTGTGGTATCTAGAAGGTATCGTGGACCTCCCCCCACCCCACACAACTTACCGCATCTGCCGTCGCAGATGACACTGGCCCCGGGAAATTCCCCAGGAGGGGGCTGTAACCCCTCCTACAAAGGAAGGGGCCTTGACCGCCTTTCCTTTACTTCCGGCGACCCGCCCTTAGACGGGACCGCCTCCCCACTGAGGGGCCAATGGCCACCTCTCCCGAGCGCTCCCATCCGTGTTGGGTGACGCCCACTCATAGGGATCTACCAATTAGTGCTCACCGATCATGACCTTACCGCCACAGGTCCGGATAGTTGACCGGCTATCCGGACCCCCCACAAAACTCCTACCTAAAGGTCATGATTTAACGATTTTAACCAAGCTAGGAAGTCTCCTATGAGTAACTCATTCCCCACCCTCGACAAATGCACACCATCCCCCAAATACATACTGTCATCATTAATACAACTATGCGAGATCGAATGCAATGTCTTGGAACGGAACAACCTACTCACTTTGTTATTCAATTTTCTAACGGAATGATTCAAAGCAGGGATCGAGATAGCCCCCCGCCACACTTTTCGTGGGATCATATGAGACCACGCAATTATGCACCCCGGAACTCTCCTTGCTAACCAACTTACCGTGGAAAGCATAGCCTCCAGGAGAAGTCGTCTACCGGTGGTGACCAAATCATTGCCCCCCAAATGCACTATGACTATGGACGGCGGTGACCTCATCCGCTCTAACAAACCCTCAAAAAACTTCTGAAACTGGTCAATACAGAGACCGCCCCTTCCGTAGAAGGACACTCTGTACCCGTATTCCCCAGGTACGTGAATCATGTCACCTGCTTTGAATACGTCTGCGGCCCGTCTCACGTATGAGTGGCCCACGACCCACACCTCCTTCCTCACAGCCGGTGACGTGCGACCGCTGGCCTGGTGTTGGGTCGACTGCACAGTCCGCCCTGCCGCGTAGGCTTGCGCAACTGAAAACAAACAAAAGACAAGAAGCGTGAGAACATGATTACAGCTTCACAACATGTGCAATCGCACGTACCTCTTATAACAATTGGAGGACCAGCGCCCCACACGTTTCACTTGTTCCACATTAAGACCCCTGGCTGTAGCTTCAGTGGCAGCCCCTATTCGAAAGGAATGGGTCCCAAATTCGCCCGGGTCCAAGCCCGCTGCGGCAATGGCCATTGCAAGCACCCGCTGAAACTGAAACCTCGTCAGCGGGGTGGCGTCTGCATGCCTCAACAATGTCCCCCCCCATGATGCCACCCTTCGTGCTAGGTAATCTTCTAAGCACCGTACCGGACACATGGATGACTCGGGGTTCCTGCGAATGATCGTGCAGTCCCCTCTCCCATCTTGGTCAGTCTTGGACCTGAGAAAGGAGACAATCATCGCATCACCCCTGATCTGAACATGTTCCCTGCACAAGCCCCCCGACACATCCTGTTTGTTCCTTGCAACTAGCTCACTAACTCTCATAGCCCCGTGAAACGCCAGCGTAAATGCAGTCCGGAACAAACAGGTCTCGAAAGGGGACGAGCATGTGTTAGGGAGTGTGGCCAGTAACTGGGACAACCTGTCTAGACCTATCGGTCGTCTTACGTCTACTCTGCGACCCTCTAGGCGTTGCCACCCACGCAGCGCTTTCTGTACTGTAAAAGACGCTGTTGGGTCCAGGATGCCATGGGCCCTGGCAACAAAGGAAATGGCGGCACGATGCCTTTGGGCCGTAGCCACCGATTTCCCAGCCCTACGTAAGGACATCAGAAAAAGTACTACCCACTCTTCCTGACCCCAAAGTCCCCCTCTCTCTGCCCCCAAAAAGGCTAAATAGGCCTGGAACGCCCCTTCATATGCCTTCCTTGTCCTGGGTGCTAGACTTTCTCCCACGAGGTGACGAAGTTCGGGGCACCGAGAGACCAGAGAGCTTCGGGGAAGGGTGCCGGCTCCGGGTCCGCTGAAGGGAGGAAACCCGAGAAAGCCTGCATGTGAAAACGAGACAGTGCATCAGCAGCCTGATTCATCACCCCTGGGACATGTTTTGCTCTGAATACCACGTTCAGTTGCATACACAGTAAGACAATTTCTTTGAGCAGCCTCAAAATCAATTTACAACGAGCTGCCTGACTATTGATGCATTCTACCACGGTCATATTGTCGGACCAGAACACAACAGAATGATCTCTGAACCCTTCTGGCCAGGTTCTCAGGGCCACCAGAATGGGAAATAGCTCAAGGAAAGCGATGTTACTCGTCAGCCCCTTCTCGTGCCACCATAGGGGCCACTTTTTTGCCGACCATTTTGTGCCGAAAATGGCGCCAAAACCTACGCTTCCTGCTGAATCTGTCCATAGCCCAAGCTCTTCGGAGGACACGGCTGGCTTGTTCCAGACGACTCGGCCATTGAAGTCCGCCAAGAAAGCTAACCAAATCCGCATGTCCTGGCGGACCTCAGCCGATAACCTTGTGCGATGATGACCCTCCTTTAGGCCAACCATCGCTTGGGCAATTGAGCGGGAAAAAGGGCGAGCCATTGGTATCACCCTCAAGGCAAAGTTCAACTTTCCCACTAATTGTTGCAACTGATGCAGTGTAACTTTGGATGCATTTAAACATACTTGGAGGGCTGCCCTGAATTTCGACACTTTACTAGCTGGTAAACGGAAGCACCCCTCCCCTGAGTCCAACTCGATCCCCAAAAACTCGAGGCAAGTCGTGGGACCCATAGTTTTACCCGGTGCCAATGGCACGCCAAGATGACCCATCAATACACAGAATTCAGCTAAGGCCTGGGCACATTCGAGATTACCGGCGGGGCCAAGGAACAAAAAGTCGTCAAGGTAGTGCATTACATTTCGGAAACCCGTTCTCTTAGTGAACACCCATTGCAGGAAAGTACTGAATTGCTCAAAGTAGGCACATGATATAGAGCATCCCATTGGCATACACCTATCCATGTAAAATGACCCCTGGAACCCGAATCCCAGAAGACGCTGATCGTCTGGGTGTACCGGGAGCAACCGGAACGCTGACTCGATATCAGATTTCGCCATCAACGTCCCGTGCCCCAGGCGATTCAAGATGGCTACTGCCTCATCAAAAGATGCGTATCGCACCGAACAAACTTCTGGATCAATTGCGTCGTTCACCGAAAGACCATGTGGAGCAGACAGATTATGGATCAAACGAAACTCACCCGGGTCCTTCTTGGGGACCACCCCTAACGGAGAACAAACGAAATCCGGTACCGGGGGTACACTAAACGGGCCGGCGACCCGTCCCCGGCTAACCTCTTTCTGAATTTTCTCTTGAACTACGGATGTATGTTGTAAAACGGAAAGTTGATTTTTGCACATCCCTACACCCTGAAAGTCCCCTACCGGGATGCGGAAACCATGTGTAAAACCGTTCCGCAGCACCCCGGCAGAAGCACGATCCGGGTATTCGCTGAGCCAGGGAATCATTGCCAAGGTATCAATCGGGGTTGGTAAAGGCGCCCCTCGGCCTAGCTTAGACCTGTTTGGCGCCTCCCTTACCCCCATTCTCACTCGTTTTGGCTCTGCACGATGACTCAGGATGGGATGACCCACACGTACTACATTTGTGCTTGAATTTACACGATCCCGGAGGCCTGGTACATTTCCCCTTGTTGAAATTAAAACAGAAACCCTTTCTCCCTGTATTGCCTGCGGGCCTCGACTGGTCGTCGGTGCTCGTACTTTGTCTAAAGGGCGTCCCCACATTTTGGCGGGAGTAATCAACAACATTGCTCCCGACCAATGGCATTCTTAACATTCCCGATTCTTTCATTTTATCCCATGTTAAAGAATCGTAACAATCCCAAGTCAAACTCTTGTTATGTTCCTTTTCTTTCCTGAACAGATTGTCATAACAAAACCAATGGTTACCTTGATACGCTGTCGAGTAACCCATAATTCGTGATTGATAAACGGGAAACTCAGGAAGCAACTCGGGCCTACGTTCCCCCAAAATCGATGTGAAAATACCCCATGCATTGCCCCAGTTGCCAATGTTCTCATTTACCTTAAAGGCGGCCATTTTTGCGCGCCAAACACTCGGATGCATTAGGTCCTTCTGACTTTTCACATGCTCCACATCATAATGATCAACAAGCAAGGAAAAAATATTCACGTACTCCCCTGCCCAGATCTTTTCCTTTATAGCTAAAGGCACATGTTGTCCCAATCTCTCTCTACGAGAGGGTGCTGACTCGTCCCTTGCAATCGGCAATGGCCGCTTACCTGAACCGGACGCAGCTTCTGCCGCTTGCGGCTTGTCTATCCCCGCCAACGGCGCAGCCACTCTAGCTGCCTCTCTCTTCTCACGAAGCCCTTTTATCAGCGCCTGTGCCTCGGCAGCCGTGGCGCCATCACTACTATCCCCCAACCATGCTGCTAGCTGTGCTGCCAGCTCGGGGGGCATGTCTTCCTTGGATGTCGGGGTGACGACAACGGGGATTGGATTCCCCTCCATCGGTACTGGGGTCGGCGCCTCGAGCGGGGCAGAGGGAACCGGGACGTCCCCACCGGCTGGAACCCTTCTCGGCCTCTTAGGTCTCCCTCCAGCCGGCGCAGGGCCCGAACCCTCCTCCCCATCTCGCTCGGCCAACCGTTTCTTTATGTCGGACACCTCTTTGCAAAGGGCCCGCACCATCTGGTCGGTCGTCATTCTCTTTGCGCCTTTCTTGGGCATCTCTCCGAGGAAGTATCTAGAAGACAAAGAAAAAGATCAAAACACTCAAAATTGGCTCTTCGTTCCGTCCCGAGCTCACGTGTAGCGAGGAGGTGCAGCTTCGGAGCACAAGAACAAGAGGACGTCTTCTGGTCTTGCGTCTCTTTTTATCCGTCTTCAGGGCGGGCGAAAACCCGCCCCTGCCTGCCCCTAGGGCGGGGCTGGCTACGTCGGTGTCTAGGCCAGCCCACTCTAGGGCGGGAAAAAGCGCGCCCCGGCTACGCCGCTTCGGGCATACCAGCCGAGACGCGCTTCCCGCCCCAAAATGGCTTCCCGGGGGGATCGAGGCACTCCGCCATACGTTCGGGGGGACCGAGTGGTCGCCCCTTTCCATTTGCTCTCCAAAAGACCTACAATCCTTGGATCACGAGGCGACTCACCTAAAAACCTCAACTCCTATAAAAAGCCGTGGGAGTTCATCGCTACTAGAGGAACTATGTATTAACAAATCAAATTTAATGGATCGAAAGTCAGAACTTAGGTCAACTAACAGTCTTCAGAAAAAAACGTCTCCTCAAGTTCTTCCACTCGATTCTTCATTGGACTCTTTTAATCTTAAAAGCAATAATATCATTAACACAGCTACACCAATGTCAAAGGCCCTTTTTTCGCTCCAAGAAATATTGGAATCAGTTCTTTCATTTCTAGGAAATATCTTAGAAAATTTTGACCAAACCTTGGATGTTCAAATTGGTATATTAAAACATCTAGCGGAAGAAAAAAGGAAAAAAGATCCTTCTGAAGCAAAGAAAAGCAATTTGATATCAAAAATCAAACATGATCAACAGATCATTCTAAACGAATATAACAACGATCAGGAGAAAACAAAATGCGATTTTGGTACTCAGACATCAGAAACCCAAACGCAACAAAACCAAAAGCTGGATAACCAAAACGAATCAGCAATATATTCTCTAAAAAATGTATTTAAAGAAAAACCTCAACAAAAAGTTAAACAATACCCAATTTTTTCAAAAACAAGTATAACAGATATACACAAAAATGCTCCTGCACAAGATGCCCAGGAAACACGCACTAATAATATACCAAGCGACGAAAAAGGAGAAATGATAGTTAACAAAAAAACGGAACATGACCAAGAAGGAGGAAAAAAACAGTAAGAAGGATCCAAAAGAAGAAAACCCGTAAACTAAAATTCCAAAAACCTACCACTATCTATAAACCTCAAGAGGAACAACCCGATGATAACATAAAGCCTTAAATTATCGAAAATTTGGAAACCAATAACAGAAATTTCGAAGAAAAGATGAAACATTTGGATCCAAGAGCAGAAGAGTATGCTCCAATCAGACCCTCTGTACAAACAGGTCAAAGAAAAATAAATCTAAGTGAAGATATCAATAGGTACAGACAAAAGGGTGAAGAGTCACACTCCAAAATTCTACAATTTGAGGAACTTTTTCCTACTGACTCAGCCCCACTTAATAGAGGAAGGATTATTAATCTTCTGCATCACATAAGGTCTTTACAATCACTGACCAGCAATGAACTTGATTTAGTGATCTTTCCTAAAAAAGATAACATCAAATTAGTGACGGTAACATTCTGGTCACCAGTTCTTCCAGGGATCATACTCAACGAAAAGGAGATACTACATAAACATGGATATGACGTAGTTGAAAGAGTGGAACCAATGGTCAATAAAATCCCAATATGGTATAACGATCAAATACGATTAATTTCCAACACACACGTCAAAAAACTTCATAGAAATTTTGACGTAACAGAAGACCTTGGAATTATCCATTCAGGAACAAACTTTTCAGGGAAAGATACCCTAAAAAATTCAGGTGGATAATGGAGAAAGGGCAGTATGGTATCATGATTCGAAAGAAATCGAAAATAACAATAGCATAAAGTCCTGGTCTTGGGTCTCGGAGACATTGAACAGGAACAAAGTCACGACCACTCTACGACAACCTGTTTAGCACTGGATTAAAAATCACATCCTGGAATATCGCTGGTAGAACTAAGAACAAAATATCTGAAGCCACGAGTAACCAGCCTGACATCCTGATGCTTCAAGAAACCTGGGCGACAGAACCCTTCTCACATAAAGGATATTATGTCTATGATATCCCAGCAATATCCACCAAACGTGGTCACGCAAAAGGCGGTTTGGCCATTCTACTAAGGGAAGATCACTCGTGGGCGCAGGAAATTGTAGATACAAAACTAGATAATTTACAGTGCATCAAAATCTCCATAAAAATACATAGTACAGCTCCCCAAAAGGCAATCTTGCTATTTAATGCATATGCCCCTCCAGGCAAAAAACTAGATAACATATTCTTAGATATTATGGAAAATATTATGAAGATAACAGAAGACCAACTCTATTTGTCTTACTTAATCGTGGGAGATTTCAATGGCAAAATCTCTAACTCTGAAATCAATAAGTGGGCAAAATTATATATAGTAGAATCAATGGTAATTACAACTCCACATTTTCCCAAAGGTATACTATCTGACAAAAGAGGTAAATTGTTACTATCAGCACTGCCAAATTTAAATGGGGTAATACTGAACTGCAATATGGAAGGGGACATCCCGGCAAATTACACTAGACGGGGCAATGGAACCCTCTCCATTATAGACTACATCATTAGTAGTATGGATCTGTTGGATACAGTCACGTATTTGTACACCCAGTTTACTCAAGAGAGTGATCATGCACTAATGCATCTAACCACAGACTGGATACCCAAATCTTCACCAGCCTGTCATATCATTTACCATAAAAGTACAATAATGATAAAAAGTGAACAGAGACGCATATTCTGGAACTCTTCGACTCTGGACAAAATCTCAACACTGATTGAACACTCTCAATTCCTAGCAAAAACATATTCGGATAATCCAATAGAAAACTTCGAACTCATCATTAAGGATATCAAAAACTTTATTTTAAATGTTTTACAAAAGGGCACAGTAGGAAATAGCAAGAGGAAAGACAAAAACAAACACATCATTCAGAACTCTGTAATAAAGAAAAAGCTCAATAAACTTATACGTGCCCAATATGCGAACCCCTCACCGTCTACGAAGAAGGAAATAAACAAACTAAAAAATCAATTGAGACGCGAGAACTTAAGCAATAAAAAAGCAATGCAAGATCGCAATTGGGTCGACATTCAATTAGCAGCAAAAAAACATAACCAGCGCAAATATTGGTTTTTAATCGCAAAAATAACAGGATCAAAAAAGAAATTGCAAACTATACCGGTCCCACCGAATGATTGGGAAACTTATTTGTCAGATCTATATAAAGCAAATCTAACAAAACCAGATGAAAATAGGGAGGACTACATTACAGAAAAAGATAATCGACCAATATCTAAAACCACAGTCATATCCGTTGAAATGAACATTCGAAAAGCAAGAAGCACAGGTGCCTCCGGCCCTGATCAGATACCGATCCAGGTTTTGCAAGCAGACCCAAAGGAGTGGAGTCAGTTGCTAAGCCCCCTCTTTAACCATATCTATAACATCGGACAAGTACCTAAATCATGGCAGGGGAGCATCATCATCCCCATACACAAAAAGGGGAGTAGGATCCTAGTAGGAAACTACCGTCAAATAGCACTCATGAACGCCGTAGGAAAAATATTTGCAGCAGAAGTACTAGATCGCTTGAAAGACTGGGCTTTTTCGTTGGGTCTAATACCTATGTTCCAAGCAGGTTTTAGACCTAAACATTCTGTTACAGATAATATCGCGATCATTCAGACCACTCTAGATAAATATGTAACTCGGAAAACCCAGGTTGTATATGCAGCATTCATTGACTATTCTACGGCGTTCGACCGTGTAGATCGACCAACACTATGGAGAAAACTAAGGAGGATTGGAATTCATGAACAACTGCTGCAAACCATAGTAAACCTTCATACCAATACTTGGTGCCAAGTCCAAATGGGGGGAGAAAAAGGCCTAACAAAAATAATTAAAACAGATAATGGACTAAAACAAGGGTGCCTTTTAGCCCCGATTTTATTCTCCCTATATCTAAGTGACTTGCCATATCAGCTGCAACTGGGCTCCAGTTTTCCTCCTAAAATTGCCAATCAAAGCATACATGCATTGCTCTATGCTGATGACATAGTGTTGTTAGACCTCACTCCTTTTGGATTACAAAGATCATTGGACATCTTGCACAAATATTCCAAAGAAAATTTCTTAATTCCAAATATAAAGAAAACAAAAGTGGTAGCCTTTTCGGGGAGGAAACAAAGCGCTAAATACAGCTGGAGGCTTGGAGGAGAAAAGATAGAAGAGGTTAACGAATATTCCTACCTTGGCAGGATCCTTTCGAATAATTTAACAAATACAACACAGATAAAAAATCTACAAAGGAAATCCGAATTACATGCCGCGGCCCTCTCAAGACTCTACAGTGCCACTGGGAACAGGCATTTTTCCTCAATGTTAAAAATATACAGAGTAAAAATACCGCCAGTATTATCCTATGCGACGGAGTATATCCCCATAAAGCAATGGGTCTTCATGGATCGCAAAGAAGGAAAAATTCTAAGAAGGATCATGAAGGTCTCAGACTCTGTACCTGTTCAAGCACTGAGATTAGAACTATCTATCACAAGCTCTTTTGCTACAGCTGTGGCTAACGTAATTAGGTGGGCCTACTATTTACTGCATGCAAAAGAGAATACTCTAAGATCATTACTGAAAAAAGAGACTTTTGGGTTGGAAGCCAAAAAGCAAACTTTTTTAGAGAATATGATTGTTGCATTTCCAATGGCAAAAATTAGTCCAGACATATTGCTCACCTTGTCAACAGCGCAAATAAAACTTTTCTTAAAATGTTTCACCCCTAAATTGAGCTATGAACTGGACCTCGAACATTGCAACAAACTATCAACTTATAAACCCTTTGCGGACTTACTGGAATATAAACAAAGCCAGCCTTATATCGGGTTTTCCTTGACGCACGGTGCAAGGAGGGCGGTTACTATGCTTCGACTGGGCTTCCTACCTGTTTTAGCGTATACATCAAGATGGCTCCCTGGAGGATCGCCAAAATGTACATTGTGCGAAGGGGGTGTTCAGAATTTCGAGCATTTACTATTTGTATGTCCAAATCTTAATGTAACCATAGCTCGTGCAAGATACCTTGACCCTATCTACCGTTCCTGCAGAATTACAATGGTGAGAGAACTTATATTATTGTGCAAGCAGCCTCCGAATGAATTTGTATGCTATAATCTTTATACATTTTTAAAATCTTTTTTACCTTTATATTGATAAATAATGAAATTCTTATTTGAATGTGTAAAATGTAATATTTGTGGTCCTCTGTCGAGTACCAACACAAATAAAAATCTTTTTGACTTTTTGACTTTTTGGAGTCCTTGGACAATAAGCTAGATGCGGTCACGATAGAGGTAAATCTGATACGTGCAGATCTCACTAAGGCCAGCGAGAAGGTAATGTCGCTCGACATCAAAACTGCTAGTCTAATTGATGATGTGGCAGTGCTGCAGCAGGAGGTGCGTGCCCTCAAATCATCTCAAGATGCCACAGACCAGAAGCTTGATAACTATGAAGGGAGAGCCAGGCGCAATAACATACGCATTCTTGGAGTGCCTGAGAGGTCGGAGGGTCAGACGCCGGATTTGTTTGTGGAGGATATTGTCCTTAACCATCTCCAGCAGAAGGGTCTTAACAACTTTTTTACTATTGAGAGGGCTCATAGAGTACCGGGTGGAGACCCAGACCTGGGGTGCTCCCTCGCCCCATGATCGCCAGAGTGCTTAATTTTCGGGACCGAGATGCCATCCTGCAGGCGGCAAGGGCGGGGACCCCACTACGATACGAAAACACGACGCTGTCCTTTTTCCCAGACTTCACCCAGACAGTACAGAAATTAAGACAAAGTTTCCTCCCAGTGAAAAAGAAGCTTAGGGATAAAGGACTGCAGTATGCGATGATGTATCCAACCCGTCTACGAGTGGAAGTTGAAGGAAAGGCCTGGTTCTTCGATAACCCGGAAGTGGCATCCGACTGGATCGATAGTAGGTCCGTGGTTGGGGCTGAGGAACTCGAACTCAGAAATGAAGAGGTGAGACTTCAACAGTAAAAACTGGAGGCCTAAGAACTATTAACGCCGATGGAGAGACTCAAATGCCGGGACGAATCATCAGCTGTTTCTAGCTGATCAGGGTAGATTTAATCAAGCCTGTGAACAAATCCAGGGTACAAGATGTTACACTGGACGTGGGGGGGGGGAGGGGCGGGGCTATGGTTACCTCCTTGTTACTACTTTTAGTTGATTAATCAGGGGAGATATTGGGCGACAGGCACATTGCGAGTTGGGGATGGGCGTTTGCCATATGCAGGGATGCAAGGAGGGGGGGGGGAACTTGGGGTGGGACATGTGGTTTGGTTTTGAGATTCTATCCTATGTAGTAATATTTGCATTGTTTGTTTTTTCTTTGCAATCTTTTTTTCTTTCTGCATCAGGTGTCAATGTTACAGTTGGACGATATTTGTATTGGTTAAATGTCGCATGTTAGTCAGGGATCAGGGATAAAGGTGCTGAGCTGGAATGTGAATGGCCTGGGAGACAGGATCAAGAGAGGGATGGTAAATCAGCTTGTTAGAAGGCACTCTCCAGATGTTGTACTATTGCAGGAGACACATCTCAGTGGCAACCGCTGCATGGCCCTCCATAAAGGGGGTTATAAATTGGTGGCGCATGCTGGTTTTACCACGGGGTCCAAGGGAGTCGGAATTTTGATGAAAAACTCCTTTCCCTTGGCAATCCAGGCTACATGGTCCAACCAGAGGGGCAGATATATCGGTGTCTCAGGGCAGTGGGGGGGGGGAAGGCCGGTGAGCTTTTTGTCAATATACGTACTGCCTGGCCTTCAATCCGACACTTTCCGGGACCTGGGTGCTGTTTTTTTACCCATCCCCTGGGTCTTTTGGTATCGGGGGGTGACTTTAATGCGGTGCTTGATGGGGAGATTGACAAACATCCGGCACGGATACTCAGACCATCGCAGAGGTGGCTACCAGACTTCCTTGAAACTGTGGGGCTTGTGGACAGCTGGCGGGTACGTAATCCGACACAGACGCACTTCACACATGTATCCGCCGCGCACCATAGCATGTCCAGATTAGATTACGTATTGATACCGGCGGTCATGGAAGCTACAGTTAAGGAGGCACGTTACCTCGGCAGAGGTATTTCTGATCATTCTCCAATGTGGTTACATGTGGAGTTTGAGCGGCCTGCGGTTGGCAGAGTAGCCCCTATTAGTGTGTGGCATTTGAAAGACTCCGCCACCAAAAGGAGATAGTCAGGGTCTCGGAACGTTACTTCCAGGAAAATGTGGGCACTGTTGACTCTGCGCAGTCTTTGTGGGAAGCATATAAGGCAGTGGTGCGGGGGAAGGTCCTGTCTTTGGTGGCGGGGAGGAAAAGAAAGCACCAAGCAGAGGTGGTTAGGGCAGAGGCAGATGTGATAAGGTTGGAGGAAAAGGCGGCTAGATCTGCCATTCTGGAAGACCTACACCTTTTGAAGTTACGACAAGATGAAAATAAAAGCCTAGCCAGAGAGAGGGCGATTGTCCAGAATAATGCCATCCAGAGTCGAATATATGAACATGGAGACAAAGCTGGTAAATTGATTGCGTGGCTTGAACATGAGGAATGGGCATCAAGGCTGGTACCTGAGTTGCAGGGAATAGATTCCGGCATAGTCACAGACCCGCAGGCAGTGGCGGAGGAGTTTTCTGACTATTACAGAGGTGTGTACACCACGACTGGTGGATATACAGAGGCAGATTACAGGGAAATGATTAAGGATATTTGCATGCCTGAGCTGTCCGAAGATGATGGGGATATTCGGATTCCCCTTTTACAGACGATGAAGTTGCACAGGCGATTAGAGGGATAAAATCTGGGATGACAACTGCCCCAATGGAATACCAATGGAATTGTATAAATTAAATGCCCATAAACTCGCCCCATACATCCGAACCATGTTCATGGAAAGTAGAGAGAAGGGTCGACTCCCGTATGACCAGCGGGTGGCAAATATTGTGGCTATTCATAAGACAGGCAAACCTAGGACACTTTGTTCCTCATACATATCCATTTAGCTGCTTATCGCCGAGCCTAAAATCTTGGCGAAAATACTTGCTACCAGATTGGTCAAGGTAGTCACGACTTTGATACACCCCGATCAGTCTGGCTTCATGCCGTGCCGAAACACGGCCCTCAACTTGCGGAGGCTGCATGGGATCCTGGGGGGTTCCCCGAAGATACATGATCCGGAGGTCCTGGTGTCCTTAGATGCCACCATGGCATTCAATATGGTTGAGTGGCCCTATTTATTTGCGGAATTGGCGAAATTGGGTTTTGGAACAGAGTTTATTGGTTGGGTACGTTTACTATACGCTAATCCCTTGGCCAGGGTAGTTGTGAACAACTGTAAGTCGGCTGACTTTCCTCTTGGGAGAGGGACGAGACAGGGATGCCCTTTGTCCCCGCTTCTCTTCGCTCTTGCACTGGAGCCTCCGGTGGTGTGGGTCAGGTGGGGTCAATCAATACTTGGCTTGCGGTGGTCGCCGGAGTGGGAGGATAACATTTCTTTATATGCTGATGATATCCTGCTTTATCTCACCAACCCCAGAGCATCTTTGATTGGTTTTCTGGATGTACTAGCCATATGTGGTATGTATTCCGGATTCACTATAAACTGGTCGAAATCTGTGCTTTTCGTCCTCACGGGTGAGCCACCGGTAATTCCGCAGTCATGCCCCATACAGATTGAGCCAGTGAGGTTTAAATACTTAGTTAGCTACGTAACACTTGACCCGAAGCTGCGTTATACCAACAATCTGGGACCTCCCTTGAACCGGTTTAAAAAGGACGTTGAGCGCTGGAAGGCTCTTCCGTTATCCTTGCTGGGTAGGGCGGCGCTGTTTAAGATGATGGTGCTTCTCCGATTTTTGTATGTACTCCAGAATACAATGGACCCGGTACCGGTATCCTATTTCAAAGAAATAGAGGCCCTTCAGAGGAAGCTTCTCTGGGACGGAAGACCCCGAATAGCATTTGCTAAGCTCACTCTCCCATGGTATGATGGGGGAATCGGACTGCCAGATTTAAGAAAATAATTTTGGGCTTTGCAACTTGCAGCGGTAATTCATGTCGTGTACGGGCCCCCTGGGGACCCAGGATATGCTATGGATCGTGCGCAGGCACCAGGTTGGGATATCACCAGGGCGCTATATGCCAAGTCTAGGCGGTTCTCACTGTGGGGCGCAACAGCACATGCAGTACACTTGTGGCATGATGTCAATAGATATCTTGACTGGGAAGGGAAGCATACCCTAGCCACCCCCCTTTGGAATTCTGAGAGACTTGGGAGCTTGTGAAAATCCAAGGGATTTGACAAGTGGGATCTCATCGGGATCACTCAGATCAGGATGTGTGGGGAAGAGACAAAATACATACATCCGACTTTCTCAAACAACAGTACAGCTTACATGATAATGAGTATTATTGCTACCTTCAGGTTAGACATGCCCTCCTCGCTCATATACCTAGAGATACCACGCTTCCATAGGCCTCTCCTCTCGAGGATCGAGTGTTAGATGGGCACCTTTACGAGAAAACTATCTCCTTAATATATAAAAAACTTATTAATAACATGGAGGACTCGCTGGGACGTATCAGAACACAGTGGAGTGCAGAGGGGATAGAGCTAAATGACGAAGACTGGGTAGAGGCGATTTCCTCCCCGAAGGTGGTGGCGATTCAGATGAGACTTAGACTGGTGCAACTAAAGATCCTACGCAGGTCGTATATTACAGGGCCTCGACTGGAACTTATGGGGCAAATGGTGAGTGGAGAGTGCCGAAGGGGATGTGGAGAGCTTGGCACTTTTATGCATATTCTGTGGCACTGTGTGGAAGTACAGGAATTCTGGACAAAGGTTCATGACGAAATGAGAGAAGTGTTGGGGGAGGAGATACAGACCAGAGGCCGGGAGATGCATATTGAATGTGTGGGAACCCACGGACTTGAATGTGTATCGGAAGCAATGGGTGACACTGGCATGTATGGTAGTAAAACGAAATATAGCTCAGCTGTGGGGGGCCAGCCAACCACCGCGGGTTCCAAATGGGTGGAAGATTTGGATTGGTGTATGTTCAGGGAGAAGTCTGTATACGTGGCCAGGGGTTGTCCAGAGAAATGGACGAAGATTTGAGGGGCCTGGAATAGTCACTGCGGTGAGGTTTGAGCGCCCCCGGCGTGACGAGTAGAAGCAGAAGTGCAGGAATCCCCGTGATCCTATAAATCGTATATTGTTTTTAGTGATTCTGAACGAGCGATATTTTGGCTTGTCTAATGACGAAACTGTTAACTCATCTGATGTTTTTCTTTTTTGTTAATGTGTTAATAAAAATAATTAAAAAACAAAAAAGAATGTTCCTAGATCTCTTGTTACTTTTAAATTGGTGTTCTCATAGTTGCAGGTAGTGCAGAGCAGATTTCCTTTAGGCTTGGAGAGGTACACACCTCTCTGCTTGCCCTATTGCTTCAAGTGTGAAGCTTCACACTAAACACTGATTTCTTTTTATTTTGGACTACTACTGAAGTCTGATGATGCTGAGACCTTTTTTCCATTTTTGTCCTAACCTCCTGATTTAGAGATTTTTATTAGATGTCTGTATATTTAGTCTATGGGCCTAATTCCGAGTCCATGGACCACCAGACTCATGGGGGTGAGGTGGTGGCACTCTAGCCACGGCAGCACCAGCGGTCCAACAGCTGTATTATAAGTTTGACAGTTGGGCCGCCATTTGACCACTGCAAATGCCAGGGAACCATGTTCCCTGGTAGCGATGCAGAAGTGAGGGACTCAGAATATACTGGCGGTGCTGCTGTGGCACTGCCATGCATATTTTGGGTTTCCACCCTGCGAGCATTACATGGCCCCCCACTTGCCCCATGCAGGTAGAAGCATGCATGTGCATGCAAACCCCCAGACTTTTCAGTCCATGCCGTACTGGAGTGTGCTGTAGCGGTCCTAAGGCCGGGCAATAGTAAAGACTCATTGAGCCTTTTTACTGCACCGCCGGGGGACCGCCATGTTGCCAGTCAGACAATGATTTGTATTGTAATCTGGTGGGGAGGCAGTGTTCAGATTTGGTGGTGCAGGAGCGGGCGGTGGTAAACTGCCCCTCTACCGCACCACCAAACTCGTAATAAGGCCTTATGTTAGGAGAGAGAAACTTCCTTTTCAAAGTTTCTTTATGGAACACCTGGTTGCTTTAATCTATCCCCATTCAATTGTGATAATTGTGATTTGATATATTACTCCTTTGTGCCTTAACCTGCTGAGATATTTCATCATACCTTTTTTCTTGCTACATTTGCTAAACTTATTTCTGATTTGTGTATGTACTGGGTTGATTGGTAATCCAAAATAAACTGTTCTTAACTATATTCAGTGATTCCAGGTCCTTATTGTGGAGTCACACTGGCTTTACAAGATAGAAATGTATTGTAGGTGAAAACTCCTTTTCAGTGCTTCATCTCAGCTAGCAAAGGTCCATATGACCAATGGGGGAAATTCTTACACTAGCACCTGCAAAACAAAAGCACATTGTAACAGCACAGTTGTACTGTATGATTACTTTCTTAGAGCTACACCACATCTTTCATTTATGTGGTGCTTAGAGGCCCTGGGAGATCACAGGAGCTCCCTGACTTTCATCAAGTTCCTTAGGGTCCTTCAGGTGTATAACTGGAAGAGCGTTGGTTGCAGTTTGATAAATGTGGGAAAGCGGATGCACTGCATGCAGTTTGTAGGCAAAGAAAAGTGTGGAGTGACCTTCATGAGACATGAGTTTAAGTGTTAAAGAGTTGTGTATGTATAGATATAGAATGAGGACAAGGTGTTATTTCTATATTTCTCTTGTAGTACTTCTGGCTTAGTCATCCATTTCAGGAGCACGCCAAACACATGCCTGGCTTACTCCTCAATTCCAGAAGCCATATAAGAGTAAGTCAAACCAAAATCGTTGTGAATCAGGCCTTTATGCCCTGATTATTGCACGAGGATTGCTGTTCACATTGCCTCTGTTCCATCGGTTGAGCAATTGATTGGGCTATGCATGATTGTGTGAATAACTCTCAAACAGTCCAATAACTGTGGTCCATCCAGTGCTGTTGGCAAAGCAATGTCTATGTGGTTCAAACCAGTAGAATTTTGTTCCATCTAGTTGGGAGTGGCACAATCTGTCTCTGTTTATTTTACTGCTGGTTCGCAAGAAGTATCCTTAGATCACCTTATGCAAGGTCATGAGGCCTGGTTTGGGAAAAGCCATATTTTATGGATTTTCCGAATTCTAAATGGCTTGCTGGTTGTCCTAATTTTCTTAGGTTTTCTTAGGTAAGGCGTTCCCTACTTTGCTTTTTGTATTAAGAACAAACTGCTATCTATCTGGGTTATTCTGTAGGGCAACATGGTTAGTATTGGGGCCATTTTTTATCTAAAATTTTGTTTTTTATGTAGAGTTTGAATTTAAATTAGAGAAAAATTGGTTGAGCACACTGGATCACCCTCCAGGTGAAGCAGAGGGCTTTTCTTCCTGCACCTCTTAAACAGTGAAGGGTATTTCACACACCTGGAATGTACACCAGAAAGCTTCAACACACTATCTAGAAAGCTATGGGATGTAAAATAACAAACATCTATGACCTAAACCACACCCATGCAAAAGCAAGATTAAACTCAGCAAAGATATATACTCTGCTGTCCTCACAGCATAATTCTTCAGCCTGCTTCTTCACTTTGCTCACTCTCTTTTCCACATTATGATCAATGACACCTGTTGCACTACCTAATCTTTATAAATAGGCACCCTTCTTCTCAGCACCACCATTTTATTACCACTGTGGAGCTTGTTAAGTGACTCCTTCCTTTTTTACATGCCACATTAGACAGCTGCATACATTCCGTTATTCTGAAGGTTCCACATTTTGTATTAGTGAAGCAGATAGTAGCATACATAAGGTTAAGTGATTACCATATGACATCCACATAAAATCTACATCTCCAATGTATTTTGTTCTTTTGTCTCTTATACATATTACACTCTAGAACACTCATCTTCAAAAACCTAAGGAACATATCTCCCACACAAATACATAAACATCCATCAAATGACACTGTAGTGAAATACACCCTTTACATCAGATTGGCTGATTTTCCTTTTCATGAGGAAAATGTTATTAGGGGAGGCCTAATGGCTTTGCAACAGCTGCCCAATTTATGCAGACTGGTCTGCCACTATTTCTGCAAAATGCATGAAACAAAACTCCCAGCTTTCGGGGACATTTATAATGCGGCTCTCGGAAATGTACCACATACTTAAAGAAATACCTTTACTTTCTGGACTGCTATCAGTCCTCATACTCTAGGTCAAATAGATTTGAATTCAAATTCAACATGCAATAACTCTTTTTTTCCCCAAACTTTCCATTACTATTGATTGCATAGAAGTAAACAATACACTTCATCTCTGTGACTAGATCATTTCAAAACAAAAGCATATAACATCAAGCTATTTCAGTGTACGCTGTAGCTCTTTCATCAGAACCACTCTAACATATCAGATATTTATTCTCCTAATCTTAGAGAAAAGACCAAAAACTAGTAAATGATTGACACAAACAACAATTTAGTTTACAGTCCTTAGACCTAATTGCCTGGATTTAGCTCACTCTTCGTACATTTATTTAATCTTTCTATATTAAATCTCTAGTTCTTTTTGGTAAGCACAATATAAAAAAAACCTAAAAAGGACGGTTTAATCCCACTAGTTGATCATCTTCTTTGTTATACACTGTATTGAGTACCACCATCCACTACACCTGTCCAGTGGACAAAATCTTATCTCCTTATCAGTTCATCAGCACCTTACCACTTCATCTCCAATGTTGGATATTTTTACTGCTGAATACATTTGTTGACACATACTTAAGAGTTCCTTTTTGATCTGTGTATGACACATTTTTAATAATAAAGCAGAATCTCATGGGCTGGAAAAGTGTGTCCCACACTATTCTTCTATATGGTTCACACTCATTTCAGACACTAGAGCGCCAACTACTAAAATATTTTTGACATCTATGCAATAATTATTCCATTTAGTCTAACTAAACAGATAAGAATTCTTCATTGTTGAAGGCCTTTGGTCTGCATTGCTTCATTTATTGATCATATATGTCTCTTTTGTTGACAGAATGTTTTCTGATAGTCCTCCACTCTGTAAGGCTTTTACAACTTCATGATTTTAAACATCAATTGTGCTATGAACTGTTGATGCTTCAGGAAGTGTCTCACCAATGATCCTTTACTCTTTCCTGTTTCATTGGTAGACATGTTTTCTTGCTACTCCTTGTAGTATGCTCTGCATACTATAATCTACAGAGGTAGGAATATTTGTAAATAATATAATTTGTCACAGATGTATAGACTCTTCTCTTTAATAGTCATCCCCGTGTATGGATGAAACACTACATCTTCAGATTGAAATGTTCCCAAGGTCATTGCATGGGCATCATTGATTTAGTCACCCCAAAGCCTTTTCTGCCAAAGTGTTTTCAGTCATGCCAGAAGGAGCTGCTTGGAGGTAAACTCCCTCCGATCTACAGCATGATCCAAACTTAGGACAAACCATAATCTGCTATATTAATTGATTGGTAACCTCATTGCTGAAGTCTAAGTTAGGCTGAAGTGTCTGACAATTATATGAGTATGGTCGTTTGCTAATCACTAAGAGTATGATTTACAGTTGGGTGAAAATGGAAAAGTTTCACATTTTCAAAGGAAGTAGGAAAACTAGAGACCATTGGAATTTCTCCCATTATGAGAACAGCATTGTAGGAAAAATCAACTATTACATTTTATCCCAGGCTTATCACTTCCTTCAGAACTCTGAGGATTTTCCATTACCAACCAACTTCATCTTATGCCCAACATCTAAGCATTCCATCACTATGTTGTCATAGTGTTTGGACAAAATACCGATTTTAAAATCTTGAGAGGCTTAAATATTGGAATATAAATTTCATGATCCACAAATATCATGATTCACAAATATCATTGTAAGAATATCTTTTTTAGGTAAGTGATATTGTTTTCAATAATATTGAAGCTGTTAATATCATTTTCAAAAATATGGTGGTGAAGAATATAGTTTTTTAATAATTTGTATGTGTTTTAGTTGTCAATTTAATTGTATGTGTTAATATTGTTTATATAAAGGGTATTGTTTTAAAAATATAGATTGTAATGTTTAGTGATTTTTATTTTTATATTTAATGTTTTATACTAATACTAGCAGCCCGCCCCAGCGTTGCCTGGGGCAGAAGGGGGCTGGGGGCAACATTTCAGGCTTGGGTGCACTCCTGCCCGCCCCGACATTGCCCAGACCACCTCCCGCCCGCCTCCCGCCTCCTGCCTTCCGCCTCGCCTTTGCCTTTGCCTTACCCCGCCTGCCCCGACATTGCCCAGACCGCCTCCCGCCTCCCACCCGCCTCGCCTTTGCCTTACCTGAGCTGCTGCTCTTCCCCGCGCTCCGGACTTCACCGCTACTCCTCGCTGCTCGTCACCGCTCCTCCCCGCCTGTCATCATCACGCACGTTGCGGACATCGCTAGGTCGCAGCCAGCGCTGCTTCGCGGCCGGTGCTACTTTTAGGGGACTACTTTGTTTTTAAAGTTTAATTTTTTAATTTATGTTTTTATTTTATTTTATGCAGCCTATGTCCATCTACACACCCTGAGGATTACAACAATGTATTGGGTGTGTGGATTGGCGCTGTGGCTCCCGAGTTTACCTTGCCAAAAGGTTTCTGTTCTCTCTTTATAATAGTAGTATAGATATAGGGTTGTGGTGGGTAGTTGGGTTTATAGAGTGGTAGGGTAGGAAGTTAATTAGCTAAAAATAATTATGAAATATTTAAAATACTTTATTTAATTATATGATTGATATTTATTATGTGATAGTGATTTATTTCCATTATATTTTATTTACGGGCTGTTAGGTTTGTAGGCATATAGGGTGGGAAATTAATTAAGTAATAGTGAATTAGCAATTAATTGTCAATTTTATTTATTCATTAAAATGATTTAATTATGAAATTTATGGAATACATATTTGTTTACTTACATGTTAGATGCAGGCTGCTAGGTTTGTAGGGTTTGAACTGGAAAGTTCAATAAGTAATAATTAACAATTATTAATTAACTGTTTATTGTTAATAATTTTTAATAGATTTTAAATATGCAAGTTATAGAATGTTTCTTTTTAAGTAATATTTTTGGAGAAGGTAATTAATTAACCAATGAATTATAATTATTTATTACTTGATAATGATCTCATTAAATAGTGATTAGGTAAATTGGTTGTTTTGTTATGTTTTTTATATATATTAATGTTTATGTTAATTAATTATTTTTACATTAAGAGGTTAATATTTTTTCTACATTCATGGTGTTTCCTATATATGTAATGTGTCTGAAGTGAATTACTTTCCCTATTCTTCTTTAGAATGCAGTAGGAATAGCAAATTTAAACCCCCTAAAATCCAACTCTTTCTCCACTGTTGTACAGCACTTTCCTTACTGTTATACAGACTGGATTGGGAATAGTATATTTTACCGCTCCAAAGTCCAACACTTTCCCTTCTCTTGCATTGACTAAAGTTGGAATAGTAAATTTTATGTCTCTGAAATTGACACTTTAACTACTGTTGCACAGCTGTTGTGCTGATTGGAATGTAAAGAGTACATTTTACACCTCCTAAGACAAACACTTGCCCTGAAATTGTGCTCTTTGGCGTGGCAATAGTACATTTTATATCTCCAAAATCCAATACTTTCCCTACTGTTGCACAGACTGGCGTGGGAATAGTACATTTTGCCCTGCAGAAGTCGAAAACTTTCCCTACTGTTGCATAAACTAGAGCGGAAATAATGTTCTTAGATTTAATAGTTTTCATAATGTCGTTCATAACATTTATTGTTTTATTTTTTTATATATTATATTATTTATTTTATTATTAAATGTATTTTATATTTACAATATTGTTTTTGTCTTTTTTAGAATTTAGAATTTTATATATTTTATTTATTGTCTACATTTATTGATATATTGTATCTTAATAATTTTTTTAAGATTTCTTATGGTTGTATTGGGTATGTATCATATATATATATATATATTTCCAAAACACCTTTCTTTTTCAAAAAAAGGAGACTCCTCGCACATGCAGCAATAAAGATTTACATTTTTAGCCCCAATTGCATTTAAACTCAAAGGTTTATTCTGGTATTTTTCAGTAGCAAACAACCAGCACCCCTCCCTACGCGTTTCATGGCAACCTGTCTCTTGTTCATGGGGAAAACAAACCAAATGCCTCATAGCCGCCGTTACATTTTCAAACAATGATTACTGACATCATTTCCTGCTTTGTGCCGCTAGGCATTCTGGTAATGTAGTTCATGGCAAAAATACATTTTTGTAAAAATACAAATCATTGCAGTTTGGTCACATTACACATTCTCCTGAATAATTTAAACTTTATCATTATTTAGATAACGGTTATATCAAATCCACAATAACATTCATTTTAGCGATATTGTAGGACATCTGCGTAACTGACATTCAACTTACGATCCGACCCTCCGGTGGGGCTACATCATCAAGATCTGAATAAAGCTCTGAAATACATTTTGCTCTATTACTAATAAATCAAGCCCTCCAGTGGGCAATAATCATATTACTTGTCTCAAATTATAATATTTTTTTTATATCAATTATAGATGTTATCCCAGATCCATACAATAATCCTCACACTGTGATCTAATCAAAAGACTATTCTACATCGCATTGACCAAACAATTCATAAAACAAATTATAAATAAACTAAACAAATAAACTACCTTTTCAATCATTCTCCTAAAAAAGCCTTGGGAAGGGTATTTATGACTGTTATTGATTTTGACACATTTAATTCACACCATATTTACAATCACTGAGTTGTGAGACCACAATTTCAGGATGTGGTGTCTACTCTATATTGCGACAGTAAGTTTATCCAGACATTATATACTTATATGATATTTATAAGTGAGAATGAAATTCCTCATCCTGATTAAGCCCCATTCGGGTCAGAGTTCTAAAATTTAAGATATGCTTTGATTCTTTCAGTCTCAGAGTTCTCTTGCGGTCTCCACCTCTCACATTTAGTGGTACTTGGTTCACTGCATAAAATTTCAAATCTTGCCATTTGCTAGAGTGAAATTGTTCCATGTGTTTTGCAATGGCATTGCTTCTATCATTGTTTGTGGTTGCTCGAACATGTTCTAGATGCGCTTTCTTAATTCACAGATCGTGCTGCCCACGTATTTAAGCGCACATGGGCATTCCACGATATAGATCACAAATTGGCTCTTGCAATTAATTGATTGCTGAAGTTTCCATATTTTCTTATTAGCCATCACTATCTCTGTGGTGTTTTTTGGATCGCGTAAACCTTGCATTTTGAACATTTCTTGAATCCCACTGATTCCATGCCATTGCAAAACACATGGAACAATTTCACTCTAGCAAAGAGCGAATAACTTTTTATTGGAAATGTGAACTTGACTCTTCTTTTTAGGCTTGGACTTTACGTTTTTAATTTAAACACGTTTATATCACGTGCTTCGATCAAGGAAGGGTGCCGTGGGGCTGAGCCTTGCACTCACACCCTGTTAAGTTAGCATGGGTTTATTAGAAGCGTACATGCTATTTTTCTTTCCTGCTCTGCTTTGCACACAACACGTACTTGTGATATTGTTTAGAGAACCCTGAGTATTTTGGTTTATATGAGAATAATTTGGTATGCTAGATTTGTAAACTGCCTCGCTAGTTTTGTGTATATAGTGAGAGCATGGAACATCAAGGTTATCTTGAATACTGTGTCTTTTATTCAGAATGATCCTCCCACGTTCGAGCCATAACACATATGCAGCTAGGGCCACCTCTGATACTTGCACGTTTCATAATGCATTGTGGAGGCAAAGTTACACACAGTTGGAGAACATTCGTATCTTGACAGTTTGTGGAGCACTGAATGTGATGCACTACTGCTGACTACCAGAGGTATGGGTCTGCCCATGTAATCTTATGAGACTTTCTGTAGTTATAAACTAATCTTTTCGGTAGGGAGGGTGAAATGTAGGTATATTTTAAATTTGTTCACCTTTAACATTATAGGATGCTTTTTCCGTACGTATTTGATAGAATAGTAACAATGCTGACAACCTTGTTTCTGATAATATGTTTAGTTGTATTATCTAAGGTACTGTGCATGAGATTATGGCGTTAGAAATAAACATTTCAAAGTTGCACGTGTCTTTATTTACATCTTGTTTTGGACTGGTGTAAGACTATAATGAAAGAGTGCTCTTGTTATCCAGTTTACTTCATGTAATTTAAGTCGCATGCTCTGGGTTGACTAGTTATTGGTGTTTTTGCTCTAGGGCGAAGAACCAATGAGTCGCTGATTGCTAGTCTGGTAGGGGGTTTGTGTAGTAAGGTGGGTTTTGGTACACCATAATTCACTGAGGTCCTAAGTCTTTATGCATAGTTCGGTGTATGAGTAGAATTCCTGGAACAGTAGTTACAACAAAAAGGCTCGATAAAGGGCTTGCACTTTGAATATGAATATAAAAAAAATAGAAGAATAGTTGATATTCACAGCTAAGGAATGCAGTAATTAGATGTGTGTATGTGTGGATGATGTGTAGATTGAGTGGAAGATGAAAAACATGAAAAATAAGAAAGGCTGGAGAGACGCAAACTACCTACTGCATTGTCAGTGAAGTGGTTCTTTGAATTTCCAGGGCATTACACAGATAGTGTGTTGGATTCTGCAGTGGGAGTAAGAGACACTAGTACTACATCTAAGGAAGAAAGCTAGTGCATAAAGTACGCACAGTTCGGCAGATTTACAAGCTTGTGGGAAAAATGATGCAAAAGTGTCGCAAAGGGCTTGTAAACCTGCCCCAGTGTGTGGTAGAAAAGACGCAAGAAAGGAAGGAAGTGTGCAAATTAACCACTGCTATTCATGGGTAGTAGTTACCAAGAAGGCTGAATAAATGGCCTGCACTTAGAATTTGAATTAAAGAAGAATAATTGATAAGCTCAGCAAAGAATGGTAGCATGTAGATGTGTGTATTTGTGGTTGTTGTGTTGATTGAGTGGAAGATGACTAAGGTGAAACTTTAGAGAGGTTGCAGAGATCAAACTTTCCATTTCTTTGTAAAGGAATTGGGTGTTTAGTTTTCCAGTGCATATATATATTCACTGAAAAAACCATTGGTGTCAGCCATGTTATAGTTCGGAATTAGCATTTAAAAAAAACTTGCAAATTCACTGAAAAAACGATAGGTTTGACACACGTTATAGTTAGGAATTAGCATTTAAAAAACCTTGGAAATTCACTGAAAAAAAACATAGGTTTCATACATGTTATAGTTAGCTGGATATTTCACTTATACTAAACCTTTGAAATTCTCCTGTTATAGTTAGTTCAGCTAACTATAACTCGCGTGCCCACAATGCACTGCTGATGACGTCACATATAACTTCACTCATGACATGGTCAGTGACATCACTCATGACATCACTCATGACATCTCAAATTACATCACTGATGACATCATCCAGTGAATGTTTTTTTAAAATTTAAATATGTTTTCTATATGTGTATCACAAGGTCGATGGAAGAAGAAATAGATAAATAAGTCTCAATGGATGTTTTTTTGTAAAAATGATTGCAAAACTGACTTAGTAAGTGTATCTTAGTGAATACATGTATTAGCGAGTAATTTTTAAATATGTAAATATCTGTATCAGTGTCTCACTTTGTCTATAATTGGCTGCATGGGTTGGTGAGTAGCTACATGAGTGTCTATATGAGATATTAGTTGGCTTTTTGAGTATCAGTATGAGTGTCTTTATGGTTTGGTGGGGAGTATTACTTAGCGCATAAATGCATGAATGAGTGACTCACTGTTTGTATGTGTTTTGAAGACAGCATATTTGCAGAACTGTATGGGTGGATGAGTGTGTGTATGGGTGTGTTAGTGAGAGATTGACTGTCTCAATAGTATCTTTATGAGTAGCTACATATGTTTTAATCAACTATATATGAGTATTGATGTATATAAGTGATTATATGTGAGAGTGAGAGATTGAAAGAGTTCCTGTATAAATAAGTATGTGTTTCTGTAACTGATTGTTTAAGAGAGTAAGTATATGTACGTTTCTGTAAAAGTAAGTGTAGTGTTGTGTGTATATGCTGTATATGCAAATAAATTTATATTTGATAGTTTATTTGCATGTGTGAGTATATGTGTGAGTAAGTGTATGGATGATTGTCTGTGTGTAACAGGATGTATAAGTGTATGAGTACATAAGATGAGTGAGTACATGTATAAGTGACTATAAAGAACTGTTGGTGAATGAGTGGATGTGTATGTAGATGGTGGAATTACTGAATAGCTTGTTGGTAAGTGGTATCAGTATCTCCATTTTTATGAAAATTTTAGTTTATATTTTTGAATGGGTGTATCAAAGGTTATTACACTGAGAGGAGGTCTGCCACTCTTTCACAAGGATGATGTCATCACTGATGTCATCAGTGATGTCATTTGAGATGTCATGAGTGATGTCATGAGTGATGTCACTGACCATGTCATGACTGATGTTATATGTGACGTCATCAGCAGTGCATTGTGGGCACACGAGTTATAGTTAGCTGAACTAACTATAACGGCAGAATTTCAAAGGTTTTGTATAAGTGTATGAAACCTATGGTTTTTCAGTGAATTTCCAAGATTTTTTCAAAGCTAATTCCTAACTATAACATGTGTCAAACCTATGTTTTTTTCAGTGAATATATATATATATATTTTTTTTTCAACAAATGACCTTAAGCTTTAGGTCAGCACACAACAGTTCGCCATCTGCACTGTCAGCTCACCCTGTTTCCCCCACTCTATTTTCTGGGTGCCTGACGCGTTTCCACGGCTCACGCCGCTTCCTCAGAGGCATTAAGCAAACAATTGGCGCTGGAGATGCTCGTTTCCTATATTCAAATGTCAGGCAATTTTTGATTGGTTTCCTGTCCTTCATGCGACTTTCATCGTGCATGTTGATGTTGCAAAGCCTGTTGGGACATGTAGTCCTAAGGAACGATGATTATTTTCCTTGGTAGGTTCCCAGCACCATATTGTACATATAATTGCTATCTTCGAACCTTTGTAGGTTGTAGGGAAGCCACGGTGAGACTCTCTTTTATTTGGGCTTACTGTGCTGAATAGTGTGGATGCAGTTCCCACCTCAGCCTCTCATTGGTTGGAGATGGTGCATGCCCTCATGGCAGGGCGGCCGTGTCCCTAATTTTTTTCAACAAATGCCCGTAAGCTTTAGGGCAGCACACGACAGTTCGCCATCTGCACTGGCAGCTCGCCATGTTTCCCTCACTATATGTTTTGGGTGCCTGATGCGTTTCCACGGCTCACGCCACTTCCTCAAAGGCGTTAAGCAAACAATTGGCGCTGGAGATGCTCGTTTCCTATATTCAAATATCAGGCAATTTTTTATTGGTTTCCTGTCCTTCGTGGGACTTACATCGTGCATGTTGATGTTGCAAAGCCTGTTGGGACATGTAGTCCTAAGGAACGATGATTATTTTCTTTGGTAGGTTCCCAGCGCCATATTGTACATATAATTGCTATCTTCGAACCTTTGTAGGTTGAAGGGAAGCCACGGTGAGACTCTCTTCCATTTGGGCTTACTGTGCTGAATAGTGTGGACCCAGTTCCCACCTCAGCCTCTCATCGGTTGGAGATGGTGCATGCCCTCACGGCAGGGCCGCCGTGTCCATAATTTTTTTCACCAAATGCCCGTAAGCTTTAGGGCAGCACACGACAGTTCGCCATCTGCACTGTCAGCTCGCCGTGTTTCCCCCACTCTATTTTCTGGGTGCCCGACGCGTTTCCACGGCTTACGCCGCTTCCTCAGAGGCATTAAGCAAACAATTGGCGCTGGAGATGCTCGTTTCCTATATTCAAATGTCAGGCAATTTTTGATTGGTTTCCTTTCCTTCGTGGGACTTACATCGTGCATGCTGATGTTGCAAAGCCTGTTGAGACATGTAGTCCTAAGGAACGATGATTATTTTCCTTGGTAGGTTCCCAGCGCCATATTGTACATATAATTGCTATCTACGAACCTTTGTAGGTTGTAGGGAAGCCATGGTGAGACTCTGTTCCATTTGGGCTTACTGTGCTGAATAGTGTGGACGCAGTTCCCAGCTCAGCCTCTCATCGGTTGGAGAAGGTGCATGCCCTCACGGCAGGGCCGCCGTGTCCATAATTTTTTTCAACAAATGTCCGCAAGCTTTAGGGCAGCACACAACAGTTTGCCATCTGCACTGTCAGCTCGCCGTGTTTCCCCCACTCTGTTTCCTGGGTGCCTGACGCGTTTCCACGGCTCACGCCGCTTCCTCAGAGGCATTAAGCAAACAATTGGCGCTCGAGATGCTCGTTTCCTATATTCAAATGTCAGGCAATTTTTGATTGGTTTCCTGTCCTTCGTGAGACTTACATCGTGCATGTTGATGTTGCAAAGCCTGTTGGGACATGTAGTCCTAAGGAACGATGATTATTTTCCTTGGTAGGGTACCAGCGCCATATTGTACATATAATTACTATCTTTGAACCTTTGTAGGTTGTAGGGAAGCCACGGTGAGACTCTCTTCCATTTGGGCTTACTGTGCTGAATAGTGTGGACTCAGTTCCCACCTCAGCCTCTCATCGATTGGAGATGGTGCATGCCCTCACGGCAGGGCCGCCAGGTCCATAATGTTTTTTCAACAAATGCCCGTAAGCTTTAGGGCAGCACACAACAGTTCGCCATCTGCACTGTCAGCTCGCCGTCTTTCCCCCACTCTATTTTCTGGGTGCCTGACGCGTTTCCATGGCTCACGCCGCTTCCTCAGAGGCATTAAGCAAACAATTGGCGCTGGAGATGCTCGTTTCCTATATTGAAATGTCAGGCAATTTTTGATTGGTTTCCTGTCATTCGTGGGACTTACATCGTGCATGTTGATGTTGCAAAGCCTGTTGGGACATGTAGTCCTAAGGAATGATGATTATTTTCCTTGGTAGGTTTCCAGCGCCATATTGTACATATAATTGCTATCTTCCAACCTTTGTAGGTTGTAGGGAAGCCACGGTGAGACTCTCTTCCATTTGGGCTTACTGTGCTGAATAGTGTGGACTCAGTTCCCACCTCAGCCTCTCATCGGTTGGAGATGGTGCATGCCCTCACGGCAGGGCCGCCAGGTCCATAATTGTTTTCAACAAATGCCCGTAAGCTTTAGGGCAGCACACGACAGTTCGCCATCTGCACTGTCAGCTCGCCGTCTTTCCCCCACTCTATTTTCTGGGTGCCTGATGCGTTTCCATGGCTCACGCCGCTTCCTCAGAGGCATTAAGCAAACAATTGGCGCTGGAGATGCTCGTTTCCTATATTCAAATGTCAGGCAATTTTTGATTGGTTTCCTTTCCTTCGTGGGACTTACATCGTGCATGTTGATGTTGCAAAGCCTGTTGGGACATGTAGTCCTAAGGAATGATGATTATTTTCCTTGGTAGGTTCCCAGCGCCATATTGTACATATAATTGCTATCTTCCAACCTTTGTAGGTTGTAGAGAAGCCACGGTGAGACTCTCTTCCATTTGGGCTTACTGTGCTGAATAGTGTGGACGCAGTTCCCACCTCAGCCTCTCATCGATTGGAGATGGTGCATGCCCTCACGGCAGGGCCGCCGTGTCCATAATTTTTTTCAACAAATTCCCGTAAGCTTTAGGGCAGCACACGACAGTTCGCCATCTGCACTGTCAGCTCGCCGTGTTTCCCCCACTCTATTTCCTGGGTGCCTGATGCGTTTCCACGGCTCACGCCGCTTCCTCAGAGGCATTAAGCAAACAATTGATGTTGGAGATGCTCGTTTCCTATATTGAAACGTCAGGCAATTTTTGATTGGTTTCCTCTCCTTCGTGGGACTTACATCATGCATGTTGATATTGCAAAGCCTGTTGGAACATGTAGTCCTAAGGAACGATGATTATTTTCCTTGGTAGGTTCCCAGCGCCATATTGTACATATAATTGCTATCTACGAACCTTTGTAGGTTGTAGGGAAGCCATGGTGAGACTCTCTTCCATTTGGGCTTACTGTGCTGAATAGTGTGGACGCAGTTCCCAGCTCAGCCTCTCATCGGTTGGAGAAGGTGCATGCCCTCACGGCAGGGCCGCCGTGTCCATAATTTTTTTCAACAAATGCCCGCAAGCTTTAGGGCAGCACACAACAGTTTGCCATCTGCACTGTCAGCTCGCCGTGTTTCCCCCACTCTGTTTCCTGGGTGCCTGACGCGTTTCCACGGCTTACGCCGCTTCCTCAGAGGCATTAAGCAAACAATTGGCACTGGAGATGCTCGTTTCCTATATTCAAATGTCAGGCAATTTTTGATTGGTTTCCTTTCCTTCGTGGGACTTACATCGTGCATGCTGATGTTGCAAAGCCTGTTGAGACATGTAGTCCTAAGGAACGATGATTATTTTCCTTGGTAGGTTCCCAGCGCCATATTGTACATATAATTGCTATCTACGAACCTTTGTAGGTTGTAGGGAAGCCATGGTGAGACTCTCTTCCATTTGGGCTTACTGTGCTGAATAGTGTGGACGCAGTTCCCAGCTCAGCCTCTCATCGGTTGGAGAAGGTGCATGCCCTCACGGCAGGGCCGCCGTGTCCATAATTTTTTTCAACAAATGCCCGCAAGCTTTAGGGCAGCACACAACAGTTTGCCATCTGCACTGTCAGCTCGCCGTGTTTCCCCCACTCTGTTTCCTGGGTGCCTGACGCGTTTCCACGGCTCACGCCGCTTCCTCAGAGGCATTAAGCAAACAATTGGCGCTCAAGATGCTCGTTTCCTATATTCAAATGTCAGGCAATTTTTGATTGGTTTCCTGTCCTTCGTGAGACTTACATCGTGCATGTTGATGTTGCAAAGCCTGTTGGGACATGTAGTCCTAAGGAACGATGATTATTTTCCTTGGTAGGGTACCAGCGCCATATTGTACATATAATTACTATCTTTGAACCTTTGTAGGTTGTAGGGAAGCCACGGTGAGACTCTCTTCCATTTGGGCTTACTGTGCTGAATAGTGTGGACTCAGTTCCCACCTCAGCCTCTCATCGATTGGAGATGGTGCATGCCCTCACGGCAGGGCCGCCAGGTCCATAATGTTTTTTCAACAAATGCCCGTAAGCTTTAGGGCAGCACACAACAGTTCGCCATCTGCACTGTCAGCTCGCCGTCTTTCCCCCACTCTATTTTCTGGGTGCCTGACGCGTTTCCATGGCTCACGCCGCTTCCTCAGAGGCATTAAGCAAACAATTGGCGCTGGAGATGCTCGTTTCCTATATTGAAATGTCAGGCAATTTTTGATTGGTTTCCTGTCATTCGTGGGACTTACATCGTGCATGTTGATGTTGCAAAGCCTGTTGGGACATGTAGTCCTAAGGAATGATGATTATTTTCCTTGGTAGGTTTCCAGCGCCATATTGTACATATAATTGCTATCTTCCAACCTTTGTAGGTTGTAGGGAAGCCACGGTGAGACTCTCTTCCATTTGGGCTTACTGTGCTGAATAGTGTGGACTCAGTTCCCACCTCAGCCTCTCATCGGTTGGAGATGGTGCATGCCCTCACGGCAGGGCCGCCAGGTCCATAATTTTTTTCAACAAATGCCCGTAAGCTTTAGGGCAGCACACGACAGTTCGCCATCTGCACTGTCAGCTCGCCGTCTTTCCCCCACTCTATTTTCTGGGTGCCTGATGCGTTTCCATGGCTCACGCCGCTTCCTCAGAGGCATTAAGCAAACAATTGGCGCTGGAGATGCTCGTTCCCTATATTCAAATGTCAGGCAATTTTTGATTGGTTTCCTTTCCTTCGTGGGACTTACATCGTGCATGTTGATGTTGCAAAGCCTGTTGGGACATGTAGTCCTAAGGAATGATGATTATTTTCCTTGGTAGGTTCCCAGCGCCATATTGTACATATAATTGCTATCTTCCAACCTTTGTAGGTTGTAGAGAAGCCACGGTGAGACTCTCTTCCATTTGGGCTTACTGTGCTGAATAGTGTGGACGCAGTTCCCACCTCAGCCTCTCATCGATTGGAGATGGTGCATGCCCTCACGGAAGGGCCGCCGTGTCCATAATTTTTTTCAACAAATTCCCGTAAGCTTTAGGGCAGCACACGACAGTTCGCCATCTGCACTGTCAGCTCGCCGTGTTTCCCCCACTCTATTTCCTGGGTGCCTGATGCGTTTCCACGGATCACGCCGCTTCCTCAGAGGCATTAAGCAAACAATTGATGTTGGAGATGCTCGTTTCCTATATTGAAACGTCAGGCAATTTTTGATTGGTTTCCTTTCCTTCGTGGGACTTACATCGTGCATGTTGATGTTGCAAAGCCTGTTGAGACATGTAGTCCTAAGGAGCGATGATTTTTTTCCTTGGTAGGTTCCCAGCGCCATATTGTACATATAATTGCTATCTTCCAACCTTTGTAGGTTGTAGAGAAGCCACGGTGAGACTCTCTTCCATTTGGACTTACTGTGCTGAATAGTGTGGACCCAGTTCCCACCTCAGCCTCTCATCGGTTGGAGATGGTGCATGCCCTCACGGCAGGGCCGCCGTGTCCATAATTTTTTTCACCAAATGCCCGTAAGCTTTAGGGCAGCACACGACAGTTCGCCATCTGGACTGTCAGCTCGTCGTGTTTCCCCCACTCTATTTTCTGGGTGCCCGACGCATTTCCACGGCTTACGTCGCTTCCTCAGAGGCATTAAGCAAACAATTGGCACTGGAGATGCTCGTTTCCTATATTCAAATGTCAGGCAATTTTTGATTGGTTTCCTTTCCTTCGTGGGACTTACATCGTGCATGTTGATGTTGCAAAGCCTGTTGAGACATGTAGTCCTAAGGAGCGATGATTTTTTTCCTTGGTAGGTTCCCAGCGCCATATTGTACATGTAATTGCTATCTACGAACCTTTGTAGGTTGTAGGGAAGCCACGGTGAGACTCTCTTCCATTTTGGCTTACTGTGCTGAATAGTGTGGACGCAGTTCCCAGCTCAGCCTCTCATCGGTTGGAGATGGTGCATGCCCTCACGGCAGAGCCGCCGTGTCCATAACTTTTTTCAACAAATGCCCGTAAGCTTTAGGGCAGCACACAACAGTTTGCCATCTGCACTGTCAGCTCGCCGTGTTTCCCCCACTCTGTTTCCTGGGTGCCTGACGCGTTTCCACGGCTCACGCCGCTTCCTCAGAGGCATTAAGCAAACAATTGGCGCTCGAAATGCTCGTTTCCTATATTCAAATGTCAGGGAATTTTTTTTTGGTTTCCTGTCCTTCGTGAGACTTACATCGTGCATGTTGATGTTGCAAAGCCTGTTGGGACATGTAGTCCTAAGGAACGATGATTATTTTCCTTGGTAGGGTACCAGCGCCATATTGTACATATAATTACTATCTTTGAACCTTTGCAGGTTGTAGGGAAGCCACGGTGAGACTCTCTTCCATTTGGGCTTACACTGCTGATTAGTGTGGACGCAGTTCCCACCTCAGCCTCTCATCGGTTGGAGATGGCCCATGCCCTCACGGCAGGGCCGCCGTGTCCATAATTTTTTTCAACAAATGCCCGTAAGCTTTAGGGCAGCACACGGCAGTTCGCCATCTGCACTGTCAGCTCGCCGTGTTTCCCCCCACTCAATTTTCTGGGAGCCTGACACGTTTCCACGGCTCACGCCGCTTCCTCAGTGGCATTAAGCAAACAATTGGCGCTGGAGATGCTTGTTTCCTATATTCAAATGTCAGGCAATTTTTGATTGATTTCCTGTCCTTCGTGGGACTTACATCGTGCATGTTGATGTTGCAAAGCCTGTTGGGACATGTAGTCCTGAGTAACGATGATTATTTCCCTTGGTAGGTTCCCTGCGCCATATTCTACATATAATTGCTATCTTCGAACCTTTGTAGGTTGTAGGGAAGCCACGGTGAGACTCTCTTCCATTTGGGCTTACTGTGCTGAATAGTGTGGACTCAGTTCCCACCTCAGCCTCTCATCGGTTGGAGATGGTGCATGCCCTCACGGCAGGGCCGCCGTGTCCATAATTTTTTTCAACGAATTCCCGTAAGCTTTAGGGCAGCACACAACAGTTCGCCATCTGCACTGTCAGCTCGCCGTGTTTCCCCCACTCTATTTTCTGGGAGCCTGACGCATTTCCACGGCTCACGCCGCTTCCTCAGAGGCATTAAGCAAACAATTGGCGCTGGAGATGCTCCTTTCCTATATTCAAATGTCAGGCAATTTTTGATTGGTTTCCTGTCCTTCGTGGGACTTGCATCGTGCATGTTGGTGTTGCAAAGCCGGTTGGGACATGTAGTCCTAAGGAATGATGATTATTTTCCTTGGTAGGTTCCCAGCGCCATATTGTACATATAATTGCTATCTTCGAACCTTTGTAGGTTGTAGGGAAGCCACGGTGAGACTCTCTTCCTTTTGGGCTTACTGTGCTGAATAGTGTGGACGCTGTTTCCACCTCAGCCTCTCATGGGTTGGAGATGGTGCATGCCCTCACGGCAGGGCCGCCGTGTCCATAATTTTTTTCAACAAATGCCCGTAAGCTTTAGGGCAGCACAGGACAGTTTGCCATCTGCACTGTCAGCTCGCCGTGTTTCCACCACTCTATTTTCTGGGTGCCTGACGCGTTTCCACGGCTCACGCCGCTTCCTCTGATGCATTAAGCAAACAATTGGCGCTGGAGATGCTTGTTTCCTATTTTCAAATGTCAGGCAATTTTTGATTGGTTTCCTGTCCTTCATGGGACTTACATCGTGCATGTTGATGTTGCAAAGCATGTTGGGACATGTAGTCCTAAGGAACGATGATTATTTTCCTTGGTAGGTTCCCAGCGCCATTTTGTACATATAATTGCTATCTTCGAACCTTTGTAGGTTGTAGGTTAGCCATGGTGAAACTCTCTTCCATTTGGGCTTACTGTGCTGAATAGTGTGGACGCAGTTCCCAGCTCAGCCTCTCATCGGTTGGAGATGGTACATGCCCTCACGGCAGGGCCGCCGTGTCCATAATTATTTTCATCAAATGCCCGTAAGCTTTAGGGCAGCACACGATAGTTCGCCACCTGCACTGTCAGCTCACCGTGTTTCCCCCACTCAATTTTCTGGGTGCCTGACGCGTTTCCACAGCTCACGACGCTTCCTCAGAGGCATTAAGCAAACAAATGGCGCTGGAGATGCTCGTTTCCTATATTCAAATGTGAGGCAATTTTCGATTGGTTTCCTTTCCTTCGTGGGACATACATCGTGCATGTTGATGTTGCAAAGCCTGTTGGGACACGTAGTACTAAGGAAAGATGATTATTTTCCTTGGTAGGTTCCCAGCGCCATATTGTACATATAATTGCTATCTTCGAACCTTTGTAGGTTGTAGGGAAGCCATGGTGAGACTCTCTTCCATTTGGGCTTACTGTGCTGAATAGTGTGGACGCAGTTCCCACCTCAGCCTCTCATCGGTTGGAGATGGTGCCTGCCCTCACGGCAGGGCCGCCGTGTCCATATTTTTTTTCAACAAATGCCCGTAAGCTTTAGGGCAGCACACAACAGTTTGCCATCTGCACTGTCAGCTCGCTATGTTTCCCCCACTCTGTTTCCTGGGTGCCTGACGTGTTTCCACGGCTCACGCCGCTTCCTCAGAGGCATTAAGCAAACAATTGGCGTTGGAGATTCTACTTCCTATATTCAAATGTCAGGCAATTTTTGATTGGTTTCCTGTCCTTCGTGGGACTTGCATCGTGCATGTTGATGTTGCAAAGCCTGTTGGGACATGTAGTCCTAAGGAACGATGATTATTTTCCTTGGTAGGGTACCAGCGCCATATTGTACATATAATTACTATCTTTGAACCTTTGTAGGTTGTAGGGAAGCCACGGTGAGACTCTCTTCCATTTGGGCTTCCAGTGCTGAACAGTGTGGACGCAGTTCCCACCTCAGCCTCTCATCGGTTGGAGATGGCGCATGCCCTCACGGCAGGGCCGCTGTGTCCCTAACTTTTTTTCAACAAATGCCCGTAAGCTTTAGGGCAGCACACGACAGTTCGCCAACTGGACTGTCAGCTCGTCGTGTTTCCCCCACTCTATTTTCTGGGTGCCCGACGCGTTTCCATGGCTCACGCCACTTCCTCAGAGGCATTAAGCAAACAATTGGCGCTGGAGATGCTCGTTTCCTATATTCAAATGTCAGGCAATTTTTGATTGGTTTCCTTTCCTTCGTGGGACTTACATCGTGCATGTTGATGTTGCAAAGCCTGTTGAGACATGTAGTCCTAAGGAACAATGATTATTTTCCTTGGTAGGTTCCCAGCGCCATATTGTACATATAATTGCTATCTACGAACCTTTGTAGGTTGTAGGGAAGCCACGGTGAGACTCTCTTCCATTTGGGCTTACTGTGCTGAATAGTGTGGACGCAGTTCCCAGCTCAGCCTCTCATCGGTTGGAGATGGTGCATGCCCTCACGGCAGAGCCGCCGTGACCATAACTTTTTTCAACAAATGCCCGTAAGCTTTAGGGCAGCACACAACAGTTTGCCATCTGCACTGTCAGCTCGCCGTGTTCCCCCACTCTGTTTCCTGGGTGCCTGACGCGTTTCCACGGCTCACGCCGCTTCCTCAGAGGCATTAAGCAAACAATTGGCGCTCGAAATGCTCGTTTCCTATATTCAAATGTCAGGCAATTTTTGATTGGTTTCCTGTCCTTCGTGAGACTTACATCGTGCATGTTGATGTTGCAAAGCCTGTTGGGACATGTAGTCCTAAGGAACGATGATTATTTTCCTTGGTAGGGTACCAGCGCCATATTGTACATATAATTACTATCTTTGAACCTTTGTAGATTGTAGGGAAGCCACGGTGAGACTCTCTTCCATTTGGGCTTCCAGTGCTGAATAGCGTGGACGCAGTTCCCACCTCAGCCTCTCATCGGTTGGAGATGGCCCATGCCCTCACGGCAGGGCCGCCGTGTCCATAATTTTTTTCAACAAATGCCCGTAAGCTTTAGGGCAGCACACAACAGTTCGCCATCTGCACTGTCAGCTCGCCGTCTTTCCCCCACTCTATTTTCTGGGTGCCTGACGCGTTTCCATGGCTCACGCCGCTTCCTCAGAGGCATTAAGCAAACAATTGGCGCTGGAGATGCTCGTTTCCTATATTGAAATGTCAGGCAATTTTTGATTGGTTTCCTGTCATTCGTGGGACTTACATCGTGCATGTTGATGTTGCAAAGCCTGTTGGGACATGTAGTCCTAAGGAATGATGATTATTTTCCTTGGTAGGTTTCCAGCGCCATATTGTACATATAATTGCTATCTTCCAACCTTTGTAGGTTGTAGGGAAGCCACGGTGAGACTCTCTTCCATTTGGGCTTACTGTGCTGAATAGTGTGGACTCAGTTCCCACCTCAGCCTCTCATCGGTTGGAGATGGTGCATGCCCTCACGGCAGGGCCGCCAGGTCCATAATTGTTTTCAACAAATGCCCGTAAGCTTTAGGGCAGCACACGACAGTTCGCCATCTGCACTGTCAGCTCGCCGTCTTTCCCCCACTCTATTTTCTGGGTGCCTGATGCGTTTCCATGGCTCACGCCGCTTCCTCAGAGGCATTAAGCAAACAATTGGCGCTGGAGATGCTCGTTTCCTATATTCAAATGTCAGGCAATTTTTGATTGGTTTCCTTTCCTTCGTGGGACTTACATCGTGCATGTTGATGTTGCAAAGCCTGTTGGGACATGTAGTCCTAAGGAATGATGATTATTTTCCTTGGTAGGTTCCCAGCGCCATATTGTACATATAATTGCTATCTTCCAACCTTTGTAGGTTGTAGAGAAGCCACGGTGAGACTCTCTTCCATTTGGGCTTACTGTGCTGAATAGTGTGGACGCAGTTCCCACCTCAGCCTCTCATCGATTGGAGATGGTGCATGCCCTCACGGCAGGGCCGCCGTGTCCATAATTTTTTTCAACAAATTCCCGTAAGCTTTAGGGCAGCACACGACAGTTCGCCATCTGCACTGTCAGCTCGCCGTGTTTCCCCCACTCTATTTCCTGGGTGCCTGATGCGTTTCCACGGCTCACGCCGCTTCCTCAGAGGCATTAAGCAAACAATTGATGTTGGAGATGCTCGTTTCCTATATTGAAACGTCAGGCAATTTTTGATTGGTTTCCTCTCCTTCGTGGGACTTACATCATGCATGTTGATATTGCAAAGCCTGTTGGAACATGTAGTCCTAAGGAACGATGATTATTTTCCTTGGTAGGTTCCCAGCGCCATATTGTACATATAATTGCTATCTACGAACCTTTGTAGGTTGTAGGGAAGCCATGGTGAGACTCTCTTCCATTTGGGCTTACTGTGCTGAATAGTGTGGACGCAGTTCCCAGCTCAGCCTCTCATCGGTTGGAGAAGGTGCATGCCCTCACGGCAGGGCCGCCGTGTCCATAATTTTTTTCAACAAATGCCCGCAAGCTTTAGGGCAGCACACAACAGTTTGCCATCTGCACTGTCAGCTCGCCGTGTTTCCCCCACTCTGTTTCCTGGGTGCCTGACGCGTTTCCACGGCTTACGCCGCTTCCTCAGAGGCATTAAGCAAACAATTGGCACTGGAGATGCTCGTTTCCTATATTCAAATGTCAGGCAATTTTTGATTGGTTTCCTTTCCTTCGTGGGACTTACATCGTGCATGCTGATGTTGCAAAGCCTGTTGAGACATGTAGTCCTAAGGAACGATGATTATTTTCCTTGGTAGGTTCCCAGCGCCATATTGTACATATAATTGCTATCTACGAACCTTTGTAGGTTGTAGGGAAGCCATGGTGAGACTCTCTTCCATTTGGGCTTACTGTGCTGAATAGTGTGGACGCAGTTCCCAGCTCAGCCTCTCATCGGTTGGAGAAGGTGCATGCCCTCACGGCAGGGCCGCCGTGTCCATAATTTTTTTCAACAAATGCCCGCAAGCTTTAGGGCAGCACACAACAGTTTGCCATCTGCACTGTCAGCTCGCCGTGTTTCCCCCACTCTGTTTCCTGGGTGCCTGACGCGTTTCCACGGCTCACGCCGCTTCCTCAGAGGCATTAAGCAAACAATTGGCGCTCAAGATGCTCGTTTCCTATATTCAAATGTCAGGCAATTTTTGATTGGTTTCCTGTCCTTCGTGAGACTTACATCGTGCATGTTGATGTTGCAAAGCCTGTTGGGACATGTAGTCCTAAGGAACGATGATTATTTTCCTTGGTAGGGTACCAGCGCCATATTGTACATATAATTACTATCTTTGAACCTTTGTAGGTTGTAGGGAAGCCACGGTGAGACTCTCTTCCATTTGGGCTTACTGTGCTGAATAGTGTGGACTCAGTTCCCACCTCAGCCTCTCATCGATTGGAGATGGTGCATGCCCTCACGGCAGGGCCGCCAGGTCCATAATGTTTTTTCAACAAATGCCCGTAAGCTTTAGGGCAGCACACAACAGTTCGCCATCTGCACTGTCAGCTCGCCGTCTTTCCCCCACTCTATTTTCTGGGTGCCTGACGCGTTTCCATGGCTCACGCCGCTTCCTCAGAGGCATTAAGCAAACAATTGGCGCTGGAGATGCTCGTTTCCTATATTGAAATGTCAGGCAATTTTTGATTGGTTTCCTGTCATTCGTGGGACTTACATCGTGCATGTTGATGTTGCAAAGCCTGTTGGGACATGTAGTCCTAAGGAATGATGATTATTTTCCTTGGTAGGTTTCCAGCGCCATATTGTACATATAATTGCTATCTTCCAACCTTTGTAGGTTGTAGGGAAGCCACGGTGAGACTCTCTTCCATTTGGGCTTACTGTGCTGAATAGTGTGGACTCAGTTCCCACCTCAGCCTCTCATCGGTTGGAGATGGTGCATGCCCTCACGGCAGGGCCGCCAGGTCCATAATTTTTTTCAACAAATGCCCGTAAGCTTTAGGGCAGCACACGACAGTTCGCCATCTGCACTGTCAGCTCGCCGTCTTTCCCCCACTCTATTTTCTGGGTGCCTGATGCGTTTCCATGGCTCACGCCGCTTCCTCAGAGGCATTAAGCAAACAATTGGCGCTGGAGATGCTCGTTCCCTATATTCAAATGTCAGGCAATTTTTGATTGGTTTCCTTTCCTTCGTGGGACTTACATCGTGCATGTTGATGTTGCAAAGCCTGTTGGGACATGTAGTCCTAAGGAATGATGATTATTTTCCTTGGTAGGTTCCCAGCGCCATATTGTACATATAATTGCTATCTTCCAACCTTTGTAGGTTGTAGAGAAGCCACGGTGAGACTCTCTTCCATTTGGGCTTACTGTGCTGAATAGTGTGGACGCAGTTCCCACCTCAGCCTCTCATCGATTGGAGATGGTGCATGCCCTCACGGAAGGGCCGCCGTGTCCATAATTTTTTTCAACAAATTCCCGTAAGCTTTAGGGCAGCACACGACAGTTCGCCATCTGCACTGTCAGCTCGCCGTGTTTCCCCCACTCTATTTCCTGGGTGCCTGATGCGTTTCCACGGATCACGCCGCTTCCTCAGAGGCATTAAGCAAACAATTGATGTTGGAGATGCTCGTTTCCTATATTGAAACGTCAGGCAATTTTTGATTGGTTTCCTTTCCTTCGTGGGACTTACATCGTGCATGTTGATGTTGCAAAGCCTGTTGAGACATGTAGTCCTAAGGAGCGATGATTTTTTTCCTTGGTAGGTTCCCAGCGCCATATTGTACATATAATTGCTATCTTCCAACCTTTGTAGGTTGTAGAGAAGCCACGGTGAGACTCTCTTCCATTTGGACTTACTGTGCTGAATAGTGTGGACCCAGTTCCCACCTCAGCCTCTCATCGGTTGGAGATGGTGCATGCCCTCACGGCAGGGCCGCCGTGTCCATAATTTTTTTCACCAAATGCCCGTAAGCTTTAGGGCAGCACACGACAGTTCGCCATCTGGACTGTCAGCTCGTCGTGTTTCCCCCACTCTATTTTCTGGGTGCCCGACGCATTTCCACGGCTTACGTCGCTTCCTCAGAGGCATTAAGCAAACAATTGGCACTGGAGATGCTCGTTTCCTATATTCAAATGTCAGGCAATTTTTGATTGGTTTCCTTTCCTTCGTGGGACTTACATCGTGCATGTTGATGTTGCAAAGCCTGTTGAGACATGTAGTCCTAAGGAGCGATGATTTTTTTCCTTGGTAGGTTCCCAGCGCCATATTGTACATGTAATTGCTATCTACGAACCTTTGTAGGTTGTAGGGAAGCCACGGTGAGACTCTCTTCCATTTTGGCTTACTGTGCTGAATAGTGTGGACGCAGTTCCCAGCTCAGCCTCTCATCGGTTGGAGATGGTGCATGCCCTCACGGCAGAGCCGCCGTGTCCATAACTTTTTTCAACAAATGCCCGTAAGCTTTAGGGCAGCACACAACAGTTTGCCATCTGCACTGTCAGCTCGCCGTGTTTCCCCCACTCTGTTTCCTGGGTGCCTGACGCGTTTCCACGGCTCACGCCGCTTCCTCAGAGGCATTAAGCAAACAATTGGCGCTCGAAATGCTCGTTTCCTATATTCAAATGTCAGGGAATTTTTTTTTGGTTTCCTGTCCTTCGTGAGACTTACATCGTGCATGTTGATGTTGCAAAGCCTGTTGGGACATGTAGTCCTAAGGAACGATGATTATTTTCCTTGGTAGGGTACCAGCGCCATATTGTACATATAATTACTATCTTTGAACCTTTGCAGGTTGTAGGGAAGCCACGGTGAGACTCTCTTCCATTTGGGCTTACACTGCTGATTAGTGTGGACGCAGTTCCCACCTCAGCCTCTCATCGGTTGGAGATGGCCCATGCCCTCACGGCAGGGCCGCCGTGTCCATAATTTTTTTCAACAAATGCCCGTAAGCTTTAGGGCAGCACACGGCAGTTCGCCATCTGCACTGTCAGCTCGCCGTGTTTCCCCCCACTCAATTTTCTGGGAGCCTGACACGTTTCCACGGCTCACGCCGCTTCCTCAGTGGCATTAAGCAAACAATTGGCGCTGGAGATGCTTGTTTCCTATATTCAAATGTCAGGCAATTTTTGATTGATTTCCTGTCCTTCGTGGGACTTACATCGTGCATGTTGATGTTGCAAAGCCTGTTGGGACATGTAGTCCTGAGTAACGATGATTATTTCCCTTGGTAGGTTCCCTGCGCCATATTCTACATATAATTGCTATCTTCGAACCTTTGTAGGTTGTAGGGAAGCCACGGTGAGACTCTCTTCCATTTGGGCTTACTGTGCTGAATAGTGTGGACTCAGTTCCCACCTCAGCCTCTCATCGGTTGGAGATGGTGCATGCCCTCACGGCAGGGCCGCCGTGTCCATAATTTTTTTCAACGAATTCCCGTAAGCTTTAGGGCAGCACACAACAGTTCGCCATCTGCACTGTCAGCTCGCCGTGTTTCCCCCACTCTATTTTCTGGGAGCCTGACGCATTTCCACGGCTCACGCCGCTTCCTCAGAGGCATTAAGCAAACAATTGGCGCTGGAGATGCTCCTTTCCTATATTCAAATGTCAGGCAATTTTTGATTGGTTTCCTGTCCTTCGTGGGACTTGCATCGTGCATGTTGGTGTTGCAAAGCCGGTTGGGACATGTAGTCCTAAGGAATGATGATTATTTTCCTTGGTAGGTTCCCAGCGCCATATTGTACATATAATTGCTATCTTCGAACCTTTGTAGGTTGTAGGGAAGCCACGGTGAGACTCTCTTCCTTTTGGGCTTACTGTGCTGAATAGTGTGGACGCTGTTTCCACCTCAGCCTCTCATGGGTTGGAGATGGTGCATGCCCTCACGGCAGGGCCGCCGTGTCCATAATTTTTTTCAACAAATGCCCGTAAGCTTTAGGGCAGCACAGGACAGTTTGCCATCTGCACTGTCAGCTCGCCGTGTTTCCACCACTCTATTTTCTGGGTGCCTGACGCGTTTCCACGGCTCACGCCGCTTCCTCTGATGCATTAAGCAAACAATTGGCGCTGGAGATGCTTGTTTCCTATTTTCAAATGTCAGGCAATTTTTGATTGGTTTCCTGTCCTTCATGGGACTTACATCGTGCATGTTGATGTTGCAAAGCATGTTGGGACATGTAGTCCTAAGGAACGATGATTATTTTCCTTGGTAGGTTCCCAGCGCCATTTTGTACATATAATTGCTATCTTCGAACCTTTGTAGGTTGTAGGTTAGCCATGGTGAAACTCTCTTCCATTTGGGCTTACTGTGCTGAATAGTGTGGACGCAGTTCCCAGCTCAGCCTCTCATCGGTTGGAGATGGTACATGCCCTCACGGCAGGGCCGCCGTGTCCATAATTATTTTCATCAAATGCCCGTAAGCTTTAGGGCAGCACACGATAGTTCGCCACCTGCACTGTCAGCTCACCGTGTTTCCCCCACTCAATTTTCTGGGTGCCTGACGCGTTTCCACAGCTCACGACGCTTCCTCAGAGGCATTAAGCAAACAAATGGCGCTGGAGATGCTCGTTTCCTATATTCAAATGTGAGGCAATTTTCGATTGGTTTCCTTTCCTTCGTGGGACATACATCGTGCATGTTGATGTTGCAAAGCCTGTTGGGACACGTAGTACTAAGGAAAGATGATTATTTTCCTTGGTAGGTTCCCAGCGCCATATTGTACATATAATTGCTATCTTCGAACCTTTGTAGGTTGTAGGGAAGCCATGGTGAGACTCTCTTCCATTTGGGCTTACTGTGCTGAATAGTGTGGACGCAGTTCCCACCTCAGCCTCTCATCGGTTGGAGATGGTGCCTGCCCTCACGGCAGGGCCGCCGTGTCCATATTTTTTTTCAACAAATGCCCGTAAGCTTTAGGGCAGCACACAACAGTTTGCCATCTGCACTGTCAGCTCGCTATGTTTCCCCCACTCTGTTTCCTGGGTGCCTGACGTGTTTCCACGGCTCACGCCGCTTCCTCAGAGGCATTAAGCAAACAATTGGCGTTGGAGATTCTACTTCCTATATTCAAATGTCAGGCAATTTTTGATTGGTTTCCTGTCCTTCGTGGGACTTGCATCGTGCATGTTGATGTTGCAAAGCCTGTTGGGACATGTAGTCCTAAGGAACGATGATTATTTTCCTTGGTAGGGTACCAGCGCCATATTGTACATATAATTACTATCTTTGAACCTTTGTAGGTTGTAGGGAAGCCACGGTGAGACTCTCTTCCATTTGGGCTTCCAGTGCTGAACAGTGTGGACGCAGTTCCCACCTCAGCCTCTCATCGGTTGGAGATGGCGCATGCCCTCACGGCAGGGCCGCTGTGTCCCTAACTTTTTTTCAACAAATGCCCGTAAGCTTTAGGGCAGCACACGACAGTTCGCCAACTGGACTGTCAGCTCGTCGTGTTTCCCCCACTCTATTTTCTGGGTGCCCGACGCGTTTCCATGGCTCACGCCACTTCCTCAGAGGCATTAAGCAAACAATTGGCGCTGGAGATGCTCGTTTCCTATATTCAAATGTCAGGCAATTTTTGATTGGTTTCCTTTCCTTCGTGGGACTTACATCGTGCATGTTGATGTTGCAAAGCCTGTTGAGACATGTAGTCCTAAGGAACAATGATTATTTTCCTTGGTAGGTTCCCAGCGCCATATTGTACATATAATTGCTATCTACGAACCTTTGTAGGTTGTAGGGAAGCCACGGTGAGACTCTCTTCCATTTGGGCTTACTGTGCTGAATAGTGTGGACGCAGTTCCCAGCTCAGCCTCTCATCGGTTGGAGATGGTGCATGCCCTCACGGCAGAGCCGCCGTGACCATAACTTTTTTCAACAAATGCCCGTAAGCTTTAGGGCAGCACACAACAGTTTGCCATCTGCACTGTCAGCTCGCCGTGTTCCCCCACTCTGTTTCCTGGGTGCCTGACGCGTTTCCACGGCTCACGCCGCTTCCTCAGAGGCATTAAGCAAACAATTGGCGCTCGAAATGCTCGTTTCCTATATTCAAATGTCAGGCAATTTTTGATTGGTTTCCTGTCCTTCGTGAGACTTACATCGTGCATGTTGATGTTGCAAAGCCTGTTGGGACATGTAGTCCTAAGGAACGATGATTATTTTCCTTGGTAGGGTACCAGCGCCATATTGTACATATAATTACTATCTTTGAACCTTTGTAGATTGTAGGGAAGCCACGGTGAGACTCTCTTCCATTTGGGCTTCCAGTGCTGAATAGCGTGGACGCAGTTCCCACCTCAGCCTCTCATCGGTTGGAGATGGCCCATGCCCTCACGGCAGGGCCGCCGTGTCCATAATTTTTTTCAACAAATGCCCGTAAGCTTTAGGGCAGCACACGGCAGTTCGCCATCTGCACTGTCAGCTCGCCGTGTTTCCCCCAACTCAATTTTCTGGGAGCCTGACACTTTTCCACGGCTCACGCCGCTTCCTCAGTGGCATTAAGCAAACAATTGGCGCTGGAGATGCTTGTTTCCTATATTCAAATGTCAGGCAATTTTTGATTGGTTTCCTGTCCTTCGTGGGACTTACATCGTGCATGTTGATGTTGCAAAGCCTGTTGGGACATGTAGTCCTAAGTAACGATGATTATTTTCCTTGGTAGGTTCCCTGCGCCATATTCTACATATAATTGCTATCTTCGAACCTTTGTAGGTTGTAGGGAAGCCACGGTGAGACTCTCTTCCATTTGGGCTTACTGTGCTGAATAGTGTGGACTCAGTTCCCACCTCAGCCTCTCATCGGTTGGAGATGGTGCATGCCCTCACGGCAGGGCCGCCAGGTCCATAATTTTTTTCAACAAATGCCCGTAAGCTTTAGGGCAGCACACGACAGTTCGCCATCTGCACTGTCAGCTCGCCGTCTTTCCCCCACTCTATTTTCTGGGTGCCTGATGCGTTTCCATGGCTCACGCCGCTTCCTCAGAGGCATTAAGCAAACAATTGGCGCTCGAAATGCTCGTTTCCTATATTTAAATGTCAGGCAATTTTTGATTGGTTTCCTGTCCTTTGTGAGACTTACATCGTGCATGTTGATGTTGCAAAGCCTGTTGGGACATGTAGTCCTAAGGAACGATGATTATTTTCCTTGGTAGGGTACCAGCGCCATATTGTACATATAATTACTATCTTTGAACCTTTGTAGGTTGTAGGGAAGCCACGGTGAGACTCTCTTCCATTTGGGCTTCCAGTGCTGAATAGTGTGGACGCAGTTCCCACCTCAGCCTCTCATCGGTTGGAGATGGCCCATGCCCTCACGGCAGGGCCGCCGTGTCCATAATTTTTTTCAACAAATGCCCGTAAGCTTTAGGGCAGCACACGGCAGTTCGCCATCTGCACTGTCAGCTCGCCGTGTTTCCCCCAACTCAATTTTCTGGGAGCCTGACACTTTTCCACGGCTCACGCCGCTTCCTCAGTGGCATTAAGCAAACAATTGGCGCTGGAGATGCTTGTTTCCTATATTCAAATGTCAGGCAATTTTTGATTGGTTTCCTGTCCTTCGTGGGACTTACATCGTGCATGTTGATGTTGCAAAGCCTGTTGGGACATGTAGTCCTAAGTAACGATGATTATTTTCCTTGCTAGGTTCCCTGCGCCATATTCTACATATAATTGCTATCTTCGAACCTTTGTAGGTTGTAGGGAAGCCACGGTGAGACTCTCTTCCATTTGGGCTTACTGTGCTGAATAGTGTGGACTCAGTTCCCACCTCAGCCTCTCATCGGTTGGAGATGGTGCATGCCCTCACGGCAGGGCCGCCAGGTCCATAATTTTTTTCAACAAATGCCCGTAAGCTTTAGGGCAGCACACGACAGTTCGCCATCTGCACTGTCAGCTCGCCGTCTTTCCCCCACTCTATTTTCTGGGTGCCTGACGCGTTTCCATGGCTCACGCCGCTTCCTCAGAGGCATTAAGCAAACAATTGGCGCTGGAGATGCTTGTTTCCTATATTCAAATGTCAGGCACTTTTTGATTGGTTTCCTTTCCTTCGTGGGACTTACATCGTGCATGTTGATGTTGCAAAGCCTGTTGGGACATGTAGTCCTAAGGAATGATGATTATTTTCCTTGGTAGATTCCCAGCGCCATATTGTACATATAATTGCTATCTTCCAACCTTTGTATGTTGTAGAGAAGCCACGGTGAGACTCTCTTCCATTTGGGCTTACTGTGCTGAATAGTGTAGACGCAGTTCCCACCTCAGCCTCTCATCGTTTGGAGATGGTGCATGCCCTCACGGCAGGGCCGCCGTGTCCATAATTTTTTTCAACAAATTCCCGTAAGCTTTAGGGCAGCACACAACAGTTCGCCATCTGCACTGTCAGCTCGCAGTGTTTCCCCCACTCTATTTTCTGGGAGCCTGACGCATTTCCACGGCTCACGCCGCTTCCTCAGAGGCATTAAGCAAACAATTGGCGCTGGAGATGCTCCTTTCCTATATTCAAATGTCAGGCAATTTTTGATTGGTTTCCTGTCCTTCGTGGGACTTGCATCGTGCATGTTGGTGTTGCAAAGCCTGTTGGGACATGTAGTCCTAAGGAATGATGATTTTTTTCCTTGGTAGGTTCCCAGCGCCATATTGTACATATAATTGCTATCTTCGAACCTTTGTAGGTTGTAGGGAAGCCACGGTGAGACTCTCTTCCATTTGGGCTTACTGTGCTGAATAGTGTGGACTCTGTTTCCACCTCAGCCTCTCATCGGTTGGAGATGGTGCATGCCCTCACGGCAGGGCCGCCGTGTCCATAATTTTTTTCAACAAATGCCCGTAAGCTTTAGGGCAGCACAGGACAGTTTGCCATCTGCACTGTCAGCTCGCCGTGTTTCCCCTACTCTATTTCCTGGGTGCCTGATGCATTTCCACGGCTCACGCCGCTTCCTCAGAGGCATTAAGCAAACAATTGGCGCTGGAGATGCTTGTTTCCTATTTTCAAATGTCAGGCAATTTTTGACTGGTTTCCTGTCCTTCATGGGACTTATATCGTGCATGTTGATGTTGCAAAGCATGTTGGGACATGTAGTCCTAAGGAACGATGATTATTTTCCTTGGTAGGTTCCCAGCGCCATTTTGTACATATAATTGCTATCTTCGAACCTTTGTAGGTTGTAGGTTAGCCATGGTGAAACTCTCTTCCATTTGGGCTTACTGTGCTGAATAGTGTGGACGCAGTTCCCAGCTCAGCCTCTCATCGGTTGGAGATGGTGCATGCCCTCACGGCAGGGCCGCCGTGTCCATAATTATTTTCATCAAATGCCCGTAAGCTTTAGGGCAGCACACGATAGTTCGCCACCTGCACTGTCAGCTCGCTGTGTTTCCCCCACTCAATTTTCTGGGTGCCTGACGCGTTTCCACAGCTCACGACGCTTCCTTAGAGGCATTAAGCAAACAATTGGCGCTGGAGATGCTCGTTTCCTATATTCAAATGTCAGGCAATTTTTGATTGGTTTCCTTTCCTTCGTGGGACATACATCGTGCATGTTGATGTTGCAAAGCCTGTTGGGACATGTAGTACTAAGGAAAGATGATTATTTTCCTTGGTAGGTTCCCAGCGCCATATTGTACATATAATTGCTATCTTCGAACCTTTGTAGGTTGTAGGGAAGCCACGGTGAGACTCTCTTCCATTTGGGCTTACTGTGCTGAATAGTGTGGACGCAGTTCCCACCTCAGCCTCTCATCGGTTGGAGATGGTGCCTGCCCTCACGGCAGGGCCGCCGTGTCCATATTTTTTTTCAACAAATGCCCGTAAGCTTTAGGGCAGCACACAACAGTTTGCCATCTGCACTGTCAGCTCGCTATGTTTCCCCCACTCTGTTTCCTGGGTGCCTGACGTGTTTCCACGGCTCACGCCGCTTCCTCAGAGGCATTAAGCAAACAATTGGCGCTGGAGATTTTACTTTCCTATATTCAAATGTCAGGCAATTTTTGATTGGTTTCGTGTCCTTCGTGGGACTTGCGTCGTGCATGTTGATGTTGCAAAGCCTGTTGGGACATGTAGTCCTAAGGAATCATGATTATTTTCCTTGATAGGTTCCCAGCGCCATATTGTACATATAATTGCTATCTTCGAACCTTTGTAGGTTGTAATGAAGCCACGATGAGACTCTCTTCCATTTGGGCTTACTGTGCTGAATAGTGTGGACGCTGTTTCCACCTCAGCCTCTCATCGGTTGGAGATGGTGCATGCCCTCACGGCAGGGCCGCCGTGTCCATAACTTTTTTTCAACAAATGCCCGTAAGCTTTAGGGCAGCACACAACAGTTTGCCATCTGCACTGTTAGCTCGCCATGTTTCCCCCACTCTGTTTCCTGGGTGCCTGACGCGTTCCCACGGCTCACGCCGCTTCCTCAGAGGCATTAAGCAACAATTGGCGCTCGAGATGCTCGTTTCCCATATTCAAATGTCAGGCAATTTTTGAATGGTTTCCTGTCCTTCGTGAGACTTACATCGTGCATGTTGATGTTGCAAAGCCTGTTGGGACATGTAGTCCTAAGGAACGATGATTATTTTCCTTGGTAGGGTACCAGCGCCATATTGTACATATAATTACTATCTTTGAACCTTTGAAGGTTGTAGGGAAGCCACGGTGAGACTCTCTTCCATTTGGGCTTCCAGTGCTGAATAGTGTGGACGCAGTTCCCACCTCAGCCTCTCATCGGTTGGAGATGGCGCATGCCCTCACGGCAGGGCCGCCGTGTCCATAATTTTTTTCAACAAATGCCTGTAAGCTTTAGGGCAGCACATGGCAGTTCGCCATCTGCACTGTCAGCTCGCCGTCTTTCCCCCACTCTATTTTCTGGGTGCCTGACGCGTTTCCATGGCTCACGCCACTTCCTCAGAGGCATTAAGCAAACAATTGGCGCTGGAGATGCTCGTTTCCTATATTCAAATCTCAGGCAATTTTTGATTGGTTTCCTTTCCTTCGTGGGAGTTACATCGTGCATGTTGATGTTGCAAAGCCTGTTGGGACATGTAGTCCTAAGGAATGATGATTATTTTCCTTGGTAGGTTCCCAGCGACATATTGTACATATAATTGCTATCTTCCAACCTTTGTAGGTTGTAGAGAAGCCACGGTGAGACTCTCTTCCATTTGGGCTTACTGTGCTGAATAGTGTGGACGCAGTTCCCACCTCAGCCTCTCATCGGTTGGAGATGGTGCATGCCCTCACGGCAGGGCCGCCGTGTCCATAATTTTTTCAACAAATTCCCGTAAGCTTTAGGGCAGCACACGACAGTTCGCCATCTGCACTGTCAGCTCGCTGTGTTTCCCCTACTCTATTTCCTGGGTGCCTGATGCGTTTCCACGGCTCACGCCGCTTCCTCAGAGGCATTAAGCAAACAATTGACGCTGGAGATGCTCGTTTCCTATATTGAAATGTCAGGCAATTTTTGATTGGTTTCCTGTCCTTCGTGGGACTTGCATCGTGCATGTTGATGTTGCAAAGCCGTTCGGACATGTATTCCTAAGGAATGATGATTATTTTCCTTGGTAGGTTCCCAGCGCCATATTGTACATATAATTGCTATCTTCGAACCTTTGTAGGTTGTAGGGCAGCCACGGTGAGACTCTCTTCCATTTGGGCTTACTGTGCTGAATAGTGTGGACGCTGTTTCCACCTCAGCCTCTCATCGGTTGGAGATGGTACATGCCCTCACGGCAGGGCCGCCGTGTCCATAATTTTTTTCAACAAATGCCCGTATGCTTTAGGGCAGCACACAACAGTTTGCCATCTGCACTGTCAGCTCGCCGTGTTTCCCCCACTCTGTTTCCTGGGTGCCTGACGAGTTTCCACGGCTCACGCCGCTTCCTCAGAGGCCTTAAGCAAACAATTGGCGCTCGAAATGCTCGTTTCCTATATTCAAATGTCAGGCAATTTTTGATTGGTTTCCTGTCCTTCGTGAGACTTACATCGTGCATGTTGATGTTGCAAAGCCTGTTGGGACATGTAGTCCTAAGGAACGATGATTATTTTCCTTGGTAGGGTACCAGCGCCATATTGTACATATAATTACTATCTTTGAACCTTTGTAGGTTGTAGGGAAGCCACGTGAGACTCTCTTCCATTTGGGCTTCCAGTGCTGAATAGTGTGGACGCAGTTCCCACCTCAGCCTCTCATCGGTTGGAGATGGCGCATGCCCTCACGGCAGGGCCGCTGTGTCCATAACTTTTTTTCAACAAATGCCTGTAAGCTTTAGGGCAGCACACGACAGTTCGCCATCTGGACTGTCAGCTCGTCGTGTTTCCCCCACTCTATTTTCTGGGTGCCCTACGCGTTTCCATGGCTCACGCCACTTCCTCAGAGGCATTAAGCAAACAATTGGCGCTGGAGATGCTCGTTTCCTATATTCTAATGTCAGGCAATTTTTGATTGGTTTCCTTTCCTTCGTGGGACTTACATCGTGCATGTTGATGTTGCAAAGCCTGTTGAGACATGTAGTCCTAAGGAACAATGATTATTTTCCTTGGTAGGTTCCCAGCGCCATATTGTACATATAATTGCTATCTACGAACCTTTGTAGGTTGTAGGGAAGCCACGGTGAGACTCTCTTCCATTTGGGCTTACTGTGCTGAATAGTGTGGACGCAGTTCCCAGCTCAGCCTCTCATCGGTTGGAGATGGTGCATGCCCTCACGGCAGAGCCGCCGTGTCCATAACTTTTTTCAACAAATGCCCGTAAGCTTTAGGGCAGCACACAACAGTTTGCCATCTGCACTGTCAGCTCGCCGTGTTTCCCCCACTCTGTTTCCTGGGTGCCTGACGCGTTTCCACGGCTCACGCCGCTTCCTCAGAGGCATTAAGCAAACAATTGGCGCTCGAAATGCTCGTTTCCTATATTCAAATGTCAGGCAATTTTTGATTGGTTTTCTGTCCTTCGTGAGACTTACATCGTGCATGTTGATGTTGCAAAGCCTGTTGGGACATGTAGTCCTAAGGAACAATGATTATTTTCCTTGGTAGGGTACCAGCGCCATATTGTACATATAATTACTATCTTTGAACCTTTGTAGGTTGTAGGGAAGCCACGGTGAGACTCTCTTCCATTTGGGCTTCCAGTGCTGAATAGTGTGGACGCAGTTCCCACCTCAGCCTCTCATCGGTTGGAGATGGCCCATGCCCTCACGGCAGGGCCGCCGTGTCCATAATTTTTTTCAACAAATGCCCGTAAGCTTTAGGGCAGCACACGGCAGTTCGCCATCTGCACTGTCAGCTCGCCGTGTTTCCCCCAACTCAATTTTATGGGAGCCTGACACTTTTCCACGGCTCACGCCGCTTCCTCAGTGGCATTAAGCAAACAATTGGCGCTGGAGATGCTTGTTTCCTATATTCAAATGTCAGGCAATTTTTGATTGGTTTCCTGTCCTTTGTGGGACTTACATCGTGCATGTTGATGTTGCAAAGCCTGTTGGGACATGTAGTCTTAAGTAACGATGATTATTTTCCTTGGTAGGTTCCCTGCGCCATATTCTACATATAATTGCTATCTTCGAACCTTTGTAGGTTGTAGGGAAGCCACGGTGAGACTCTCTTCCATTTGGGCTTACTGTGCTGAATAGTGTGGACTCAGTTCCCACCTCAGCCTCTCATCGGTTGGAGATGGTGCATGCCCTCACGGCAGGGCCGCCAGGTCCATAATTTTTTTCAACAAATGCCCGTAAGCTTTAGGGCAGCACATGACAGTTCGCCATCTGCACTGTCAGCTCGCCGTCTTTCCCCCACTCTATTTTCTGGGTGCCTGACGCGTTTCCATGGCTCACGCCGCTTCCTCAGAGGCATTAAGCAAACAATTGGCGCTGGAGATGCTTGTTTCCTATATTCAAATGTCAGGCAATTTTTGATTGGTTTCCTTTCCTTCGTGGGACTTACATCGTGCATGTTGATGTTGCAAAGCCTGTTGGGACATGTAGTCCTAAGGAATGATGATTATTTTCCTTGGTAGATTCCCAGAGCCATATTGTACATATAATTGCTATCTTCCAACCTTTGTATGTTGTAGAGAAGCCACGGTGAGACTCTCTTCCATTTGGACTTACTGTGCTGAATAGTGTAGACGCAGTTCCCACCTCAGCCTCTCATCGGTTGGAGATGGTGCATGCCCTCACGGCAGGGCCGCCGTGTCCATAATTTTTTTCAACAAATGCCCGTAAGCTTTAGGGCAGCACAGGACAGTTTGCCATCTGCACTGTCAGCTCGCCGTGTTTCCCCTACTCTATTTCCTGGGTGCCTGATGCGTTTCCACGGCTCACGCCGCTTCCTCAGAGGCATTAAGCAAACAATTGGCGCTGGAGATGCTTGTTTCCTATTTTCAAATGTCAGGCAATTTTTGATTGGTTTCCTGTCCTTCATGGGACTTACATCGTGCATGTTGATGTTGCAAAGCATGTTGGGACATGTAGTCCTAAGGAACGATGATTATTTTCCTTGGTAGGTTCCCAGCGCCATTTTGTACATATAATTGCTATCTTCGAACCTTTGTAGGTTGTAGGTTAGCCATGGTGAAACTCTCTTCCATTTGGGCTTACTGTGCTGAATAGTGTGGACGCAGTTCCCAGCTCAGCCTCTCATCGGTTGGAGATGGTGCATGCCCTCACGGCAGGGCCGCCGTGTCCATAATTATTTTCATCAAATGCCCGTAAGCTTTAGGGCAGCACACGATAGTTCGCCACCTGCACTGTCAGCTCGCCGTGTTTCCCCCACTCAATTTTCTGGGTGCCTGACGCGTTTCCACAGCTCACGACGCTTCCTCAGAGGCATTAAGCAAACAATTGGCGCTGGAGATGCTCGTTTCCTATATTCAAATGTCAGGCAATTTTTGATTGGTTTCCTTTCCTTCGTGGGACATACATCGTGCATGTTGATGTTGCAAAGCCTGTTGGGACATGTAGTACTAAGGAAAGATGATTATTTTCCTTGGTAGGTTCCCAGCGCTATATTGTACATATAATTGCTATCTTCGAACCTTTGTAGGTTGTAGGAAAGCCACGGTGAGACTCTCTTCCATTTGGGCTTACTGTGCTGAATAGTGTGGACGCAGTTCCCACCTCAGCCTCTCATCGGTTGGAGATGGTGCCTGCCCTCACGGCAGGGCCGCCGTGTCCATATTTTTTTTTCAACAAATGCCCGTAAGCTTTAGGGCAGCACACAACAGTTTGCCATCTGCACTGTCAGCTCGCTATGTTTCCCCCACTCTGTTTCCTGGGTGCCTGACGCGTTCCCACGGCTCACGCCGCTTCCTCAGAGGCATTAAGCAACAATTGGCGCTCGAGATGCTCGTTTCCCATATTCAAATGTCAGGCAATTTTTGAATGGTTTCCTGTCCTTCGTGAGACTTACATCGTGCATGTTGATGTTGCAAAGCCTGTTGGGACATGTAGTCCTAAGGAACGATGATTATTTTCCTTGGTAGGGTACCAGCGCCATATTGTACATATAATTACTATCTTTGAACCTTTGAAGGTTGTAGGGAAGCCACGGTGAGACTCTCTTCCATTTGGGCTTCCAGTGCTGAATAGTGTGGACGCAGTTCCCACCTCAGCCTCTCATCAGTTGGAGATGGCGCATGCCCTCACGGCAGGGCCGCCGTGTCCATAATTTTTTTCAACAAATGCCTGTAAGCTTTAGGGCAGCACACGGCAGTTCGCCATCTGCACTGTCAGCTCGCCGTCTTTCCCCCACTCTATTTTCTGGGTGCCTGACGCGTTTCCATGGCTCACGCCACTTCCTCAGAGGCATTAAGCAAACAATTGGCGCTGGAGATGCTCGTTTCCTATATTCAAATCTCAGGCAATTTTTGATTGGTTTCCTTTCCTTCGTCGGAGTTACATCGTGCATGTTGATGTTGCAAAGCCTGTTGGGACATGTAGTCCTAAGGAATGATGATTATTTTCCTTGGTAGGTTCCCAGCGCCATATTGTACATATCATTGCTATCTTCCAACCTTTGTAGGTTGTAGAGAAGCCACGGTGAGACTCTCTTCCATTTGGGCTTACTGTGCTGAATAGTGTGGACGCAGTTCCCACCTCAGCCTCTCATCGGTTGGAGATGGTGCATGCCCTCACGGCAGGGCCGCCGTGTCCATAATTTTTTCAACAAATTCCCGTAAGCTTTAGGGCAGCACACGACAGTTCGCCATCTGCACTGTCAGCTCGCCGTGTTTCCCCTACTCTATTTCCTGGGTGCCTGATGCGTTTCCACGGCTCACGCCGCTTCCTCAGAGGCTTTAAGCAAACAATTGACGCTGGAGATGCTCGTTTCCTATATTGAAATGTCAGGCAATTTTTGATTGGTTTCCTGTCCTTCGTGGGACTTACATCGTGCATGTTGATGTTGCAAAGCCTGTTGGGACATGTAGTCCTAAGGAACGATGATTATTTTCCTTGGTAGGTTCCCAGCGCCATATTGTACATATAATTGCTATCTTCGAACCTTTGTAGGTTGTAGGGAAGCCACGGTGAGACTCTCTTCCATTTGGGCTTACTGTGCTGAATAGTGTGGACGCTGTTTCCACCTCAGCCTCTCATCGGTTGGAGATAGTGCATGCCCTCACGGTAGGGCCGCCGTGTCCATAATTTTTTTCAACAAATGCCCGTAAGCTTTAGGGCAGCACACGACAGTTTGCCATCTGCACTGTCAGCTCGCCGTGTTTCCACCACTCTATTTTCTGGGTGCCTGACGCGTTTCCACGGCTCACGCCGCTTCCTCTGAGGCATTAAGCAAACAATTGGCGCTGGAGATGCTCCTTTCCTATATTCAAATGTCAGGCAATTTTTGATTGGTTTCCTGTCCTTCGTGGGACTTGCATTGTGCATGTTGATGTTGCAAAGCCGTTGGGACATGTAGTCCTAAGGAATGATGATTATTTTCCTTGGTAGGTTCCCAGCGCCATATTGTACATATAATTGCTATCTTCGAACCTTTGTAGGTTGTAGGGAAGCCACGGTGAGACGCTCTTCCATTTGGGCTTACTGTGCTGAATAGTGTGGACGCAGTTTCCACCTCAGCCTCTCATCGGTTGGAGATGGTGCATGCCCTCACGGCAGGGCCGCTGTGTCCATAAGTTTTTTTTAACAAATGCCCGTAAGCTTTAGGGCAGCAAACAACAGTTTGCCATCTGCACTGTCAGCTCGCTATGTTTCCTGGGTGCCTGACGCATTTCCACGGCTCACGCCGCTTCCTCAGAGGCATTAAGCAAACAATTGGCGCTGGAGATGCTCCTTTCCTATATTCAAATGTCAGGCAATTTTTGATTGGTTTCCTGTCCTTTGTGGGACTTGCATCGTGCATGTTGATGTTGCAAAGCCGTTCGGACATGTATTCCTAAGGAATGATGATTATTTTCCTTGGTAGGTTCCCAGCGCCATATTGTACATATAATTGCTATCTTCGAACCTTTGTAGGTTGTAGGGCAGCCACGGTGAGACTCTCTTCCATTTGGGCTTACTGTGCTGAATAGTGTGGACGCTGTTTCCACCTCAGCCTCTCATCGGTTGGAGATGGTACATGCCCTCACGGCAGGGCCGCCGTGTCCATAATTTTTTTCAACAAATGCCCGTAAGCTTTAGGGCAGCACACGACAGTTTGCCATCTGCACTGTCAGCTCGCCGTGTTTCCACCACTCTATTTTCTGGGTGCCTGACGCTTTTCCACGGCTCACGCCGCTTCCTCTGAGGCATTAAGCAAACAATTGGCGCTGGAGATGCTCCTTTCCTATATTCAAATGTCAGGCAATTTTTGATTGGTTTCCTGTCCTTCGTGGGACTTGCATCGTGCATGTTGATGTTGCAAAGCCGTTGGGACATGTAGTCCTAAGGAATGATGATTATTTTCCTTGGTAGGTTTCCAGCGCCATATTGTACATATAATTGCTATCTTCGAACCTTTGTAGGTTGTAGGGAAGCCACGGTGAGACTCTCTTCCATTTGGGCTTACTGTGCTGAATAGTGTGGACGCTGTTTCCACCTCAGCCTCTCATCGGTTGGAGATGGTGCATGCCCTCACGGCAGGGCCGCCGTTTCCATAATTTTTTTCAACAAATGCCCGTAAGCTTTAGGGCAGCACACAACAGTTTGCCATCTGCACTGTCAGCTCGCCATGTTTCCCCCACTCTGTTTCCTGGGTGCCTGACGCGTTCCCACGGCTCACGCCGCTTCCTCAGAGGCATTAAGCAACAATTGGCGCTCGAGATGCTCGTTTCCCATATTCAAATGTCAGGCAATTTTTGAATGGTTTCCTGTCCTTCGTGAGACTTACATCGTGCATGTTGATGTTGCAAAGCCTGTTGGGACATGTAGTCCTAAGGAACGATGATTATTTTCCTTGGTAGGGTACCAGCGCCATATTGTACATATAATTACTATCTTTGAACCTTTGAAGGTTGTAGGGAAGCCACGGTGAGACTCTCTTCCATTTGGGCTTCCAGTGCTGAATAGTGTGGACGCAGTTCCCACCTCAGCCTCTCATCGGTTGGAGATGGCGCATGCCCTCACGGCAGGGCCGCCGTGTCCATAATTTTTTTCAACAAATGCCTGTAAGCTTTAGGGCAGCACACGGCAGTTCGCCATCTGCACTGTCAGCTCGCCGTCTTTCCCCCACTCTATTTTCTGGGTGCCTGACGCGTTTCCATGGCTCACGCCACTTCCTCAGAGGCATTAAGCAAACAATTGGCGCTGGAGATGCTTGTTTCCTATATTCAAATGTCAGGCAATTTTTGATTGGTTTCCTGTCCTTCATGGGACTTACATCATGCATGTTGATGTTGCAAAGCATGTTGGGACATGTAGTCCTAAGGAACGATGATTATTTTCCTTGGTAGGTTCCCAGCGCCATATTGTACATATAATTGCTATCTTCGAACCTTTGTAGGTTGTAGGTTAGCCATGGTGAGACTCTCTTCCATTTGGGCTTACTGTGCTGAATAGTGTGGACGCAGTTCCCACCTCAGCCTCTCATCGGTTGGAGATGGTGCATGCCCTCACGGCAGGGCCGCCGTGTGCATAATTTTTTTCAACAAATGCCCGTAAGCTGGGAACCCCAATCCCTGCAAGGTGGCTTTGTCAAGACAGGTAAAGAGTCTCCTGTCATTCAAATCACCACACGACAAATATTATATATCTAAGCCCTAATCTGAGGAATACCAGTATCTATTTCTATCAAGCTGGCAGGATTTATTTCCCTAACTCATTTCAGATGTCTACTCAACTTTGTTCACAGGTGAGCTGAGTTTTAGTGCACAGCGATGGAAGTCTTAAATCCCATTAGGCACATGACCTTCTTTTGAAAAATTCAACTCCCACATTGCACTTGTATCGTAAATACATTCTGTGTAATCACGTTATTTTTTGTTTTGCTTAATAGCATTTTAAAACATCAAGTTATTGTGTAGTCCACGTGCTCATAATATTCAATAATAAAAAGTCAGGCATTAAAAGGAGGCTTCATTTTGTATTTGCTTTCTCGCTCAATGTCCATGCTGTCGGAGTTACATCTATATAATAATGGCCAAACACCAATTCCTCAGATACGGCAAGAGAAGATGCTTCTCCTCCTGCTCCCTTTCTCACCTCAGTACTCCTTTTACCAGACTCCATCACAGTGTTGCAAAAAGAGGCAAGCCTGACATGCTCCCGTAATAAATCCAAACAAACATCTCCATTTGCTGTGAGCCCCCGTCCCTGCAGTACGGGTTCTTCAAGACAGGTAAGGAGGGTCCTGTCATTCAAATCACCACACAACAAAGATTATATATATCGAAGCCCCAATCTGAGGAATACCAGTATCTATTTCTATCAAGCTGGCAGGATTTATTTCCCTGACTCGTTTCAGATGTCTACTCAACTTTGTTCACAGGTGAGCTGAGTTTTAGTGCACAGCGATGGAAGTCTTAAATCCCATTAGGCACATGACCTTCTTTTGAAAAATTCAACTCCCACATTGCACTTGTATCGTAAATACATTCTGTTTAATCACGTTATTTTTTGTTTTGCTTAATAGCATTTTAAAACATCAAGTTATTGTGTAGTCCACGTGCTCATAATATTCAATAATAAAAAGTCAGGCATTAAAAGGAGGCTTCATTTTGTATTTGCTTTCTCGCTCAATGTCCATGCTGTCGGAGTTACATCTATATAATAATGGCCAAACACCAATTCCTCAGATACGGCAAGAGAAGATGCTTCTCCTCCTGCTCCCTTTCTCACCTCAGTACTCCTTTTACCAGACTCCATCACAGTGTTGCAAAAAGAGGCAAGCCTGACATGCTCCCGTAATAAATCCAAACAAACATCTCCATTTGCTGTGAGCCCCCGTCCCTGCAGTACGGGTTCTTCAAGACAGGTAAGGAGGGTCCTGTCATTCAAATCACCACACAACAAAGATTATATATATCGAAGCCCCAATCTGAGGAATACCAGTATCTATTTCTATCAAGCTGGCAGGATTTATTTCCCTGACTCGTTTCAGATGTCTACTCAACTTTGTTCACAGGTGAGCTGAGTTTTAGTGCACAGCGATGGAAGTCTTAAATCCCATTAGGCACATGACCTTCTTTTGAAAAATTCAACTCCCACATTGCACTTGTATCGTAAATACATTCTGTTTAATCACGTTATTTTTTGTTTTGCTTAATAGCATTTTAAAACATCAAGTTATTGTGTAGTCCACGTGCTCATAATATTCAATAATAAAAAGTCAGGCATTAAAAGGAGGCTTCATTTTGTATTTGCTTTCTCGCTCAATGTCCATGCTGTCGGAGTTACATCTATATAATAATGGCCAAACACCAATTCCTCAGATACGGCAAGAGAAGATGCTTCTCCTCCTGCTCCCTTTCTCACCTCAGTACTCCTTTTACCAGACTCCATCACAGTGTTGCAAAAAGAGGCAAGCCTGACATGCTCCCGTAATAAATCCAAACAAACATCTCCATTTGCTGTGAGCCCCCGTCCCTGCAGTACGGGTTCTTCAAGACAGGTAAGGAGGGTCCTGTCATTCAAATCACCACACAACAAAGATTATATATATCGAAGCCCCAATCTGAGGAATACCAGTATCTATTTCTATCAAGCTGGCAGGATTTATTTCCCTGACTCGTTTCAGATGTCTACTCAACTTTGTTCACAGGTGAGCTGAGTTTTAGTGCACAGCGATGGAAGTCTTAAATCCCATTAGGCACATGACCTTCTTTTGAAAAATTCAACTCCCACATTGCACTTGTATCGTAAATACATTCTGTTTAATCACGTTATTTTTTGTTTTGCTTAATAGCATTTTAAAACATCAAGTTATTGTGTAGTCCACGTGCTCATAATATTCAATAATAAAAAGTCAGGCATTAAAAGGAGGCTTCATTTTGTATTTGCTTTCTCGCTCAATTTCCATGCTACTGAAGGACTCACATACATATTATAATAGACAAACAACAGTTCCACAGGGAATCCATACACATTCTGATGGGGGCAATATCATTTCACTGTACGTCACTGAGCTAGTAAATCCTTTCATAATTAAGAAAATCAGTTCTTTACTACAAATATGTTGTAATGGACACTGGCAACACTGTTGAAAACATTAATTAAGGATAACATTTGTGAAAGTGTTTGAAGTGTCAGCAACACAAGGCAGATGATCTGAATTTGTCCGTATGTCATGGGGGTCCATAAGTGAAATACAGGCAAAATGTATTCTCAGGGGAAACAAGGTTAACTACTCCACAATCAGATATGGTAATCCAAGTACCTGCCGTTTGTGAAGCTTAGATAATGGTTCTCAGAAGATTTTCTAGATTTTCATTATGGCCATGATACAGAAAAATAAAAACTAGGTTAATGTTGAGATGCAGGCTGTTGGGGTTTTCTGGAAGGAAGTATTTAAGTCAATGTATTTGGAAACAGATGATCGTGTAACTTCAAATAGTATGCCTGGGTGCTGTTAGGGATTTCATGTAAAGTAGAATCATAAGGTTTGCCTGAGACTGAGCCAGGAAGAAGACTTTTGATAATTTGCCAGCCAGGCTAGATCTCAGTGGGCGGTCCAGCTATGGAAAATATTTAAAACGTGAGAAATCTTGTCAATACCTTTTCTGATCATATTTGTGACCCAAATAGGAGGACCACAGTACACCACATGTTCTAGATTCAGCCACAATAATTCACTGTAGCCCTTTGTTAAGCTATATTTGTTCCTAAATACGCGCTGGGATAAATGTAATAGCCTTAGTAGAATAGCTTCAGGCAAGAGTCATTCTATTATTTGAGCATATGACCAATCTCATGTTAGAAAATGTTTCTTTAGCTGTCCATCGCCTACATACTCTGTTACCACAGTGTTGAACCTGGGCCTCCATGCAGGGTCATCCCCAAAGTATTTACCTTCACCCCTCCTATTTTCTAAATTTTGTTTTAGTTGGACATAGGACTCTGTTCCCTTTACCACTGCAATCCAGGGGTAAAGTGCGTGTGCTCTCTTCCCTAATTGGCAAATTTTTGACATGTAACCAGGGCCTGTAAATGAAATTCTACTAGTGAGTCGGCAGCACTCATTGTGCCACCCACGTAATTAGCCATTCAAAACATGGCCTATGCCTGCCACTGAAGCCTGTGTGGAGTTTTAAATATGACAATTCCACCTGGCAAAATAAACCTTTTGACAGGTGTTGGACAGGCCTTGTGGCATGCCCGACTCCTCCCCGCATGGCGGGTCGTGGACCCCTACTACCCCTGTTCCCCAGACAAGAACAACACCTGCAGCCAGCCGGATCGACACCCAGCTCTTCCCCGACAGAATATTGGCTCATAATCATAACATTCTCGGCTGGCCCGGGTCCCCTCCCGAACCACCGTCCCCGGCCCAGCCGCCATCTTGGACCCTCCACGACCAGGCCTCGTGGCCTCGGGTCGACCTCAGCCCCAGGCCTAGCCCAGCCCCGATATCGAGGCACCACCATCCACCCAGGGGGTGAAGAGACCACTTGGCGGGTCAATGGGAGAAGGAGTGTCGATGGCTCCCCTCCACCAGGTTTCGATCGCCCCCAGCCTCCCTGGGCGCTGGCTCCACCCCCCTGCTGGGTGTTTGGACTCCCTCATCCCGGACCTCCCGACCTCCAAGTGCAAGGGTCCGGACATCAAAGGGTGCCAGACCTATAACTGCGGCAGCTCCAGAGCAGGCAGGCAGTTGTATCCTGGAGTTGAGAGACACCGAGACGAACTCATCCTTGGAGGCCTGCTGGCGCTGCCGTGGCTCCTCTTCGTGAACCCTCTTGAAGGCCTGCTGGCGCTGCCGTGGCTCATCCTCTTCGTGAACCATCTTGAAGGCCTGCTGGCACTGCCGCGGCTCATCCTCTTCGTGAACCATCTTGAAGGCCTGCTGGCGCTGCCGCGGCTCATCCCCTTCGTGAACCATCTTGAAGGCCTGCTGGCGCTGCCGCAGCTCATCCTCTTCGTGAACCATCTTGAAGGCCTGCTGGCGCTGCCACAGCTCATCCTCTTCGTGAACCATCTTGAAGGCCTGCTGGCGCTGCCACAGCTCATCCTCTTCGTGAACCATCTTGAAGGCCTGCTGGCGCTGCCGCGGCTCATCCTCTTCGTGAACCATCTTGAAGGCCTGCTGGCGCTGCCGCGGCTCACACTCATCGTGAACTGTTCGTGAAGGCCTGCTGGCGCTGCCGCGGCCCCTACTTGCGAACCCTCCAGCTCGAGGATTGTGAGCTCCACACCAGCTACCCCTGTACCGGTCCGGTACTGAGACTGTCCCGCTACTCCCTTCCCTAAAGAGACTAGAATTGACGGGATCCTCGTATCCTGGCCCTGCTGTATCGTCAAGCTACCTTGCCTAAGAATACATATAAAAGTGTACAGAACTTATCTTTGTGTGGTGTCTATCTGTGGGGGGGAAGTTGCTCGTCCGTACGATTGAAGGAGAGGGCCCTCGCCAGGAGACCTCTCCCCCCTTGCTCGGCCGACCCTCCGGGTCCCCGTCTAACATTGGTGGCCAGCGGCGCGATCCGAGCAGACGCATAATCGTACAGAGAGTAACTCACCCCACGACACACAGCAGCAATGACGACAAAAGAGAGTGGAACAACCGCAAAATTTCAGATGGAACGGCTGGAAGAATACAGCCACAAAGAACTAAAGCAATTCTGCCTAGATTTGGGCATCGCTACCATGGGACTGAGCACCAAAGATGACCTCAAGCACGCCTTGGAGTCGGGTGGAGACAGAAGCGTCCCCACCCCAAAATGAAAACATTGAGGCCACAGAAACGATTACCACCCCCGTAGAAGAAAGAAGAGCGGGCCTCTCGTCCGAAGAGGCCCGAGAACGGGAGAAAAGCCAACACCACGAGTTGGAGCTGGCTCGACTTCGCTCAGATGGAGAACTAAAACTGGCAGAACAAAAGATAACCATCGAACACTTACGACTCCGGGAAGAACGAGAAGAGAAAAAGAGCCAGAGGGAGCTGGAAGCAAAGAGACTAGCGTACGAACATGAGCGCAATTTAAAAGAGCGAGAAATTCGACGACAAAACAAAGACCTCGGCATCCCCGAGAACCAGAGCTCCGCTCCCCCTACGGACCCCAAGGTCCACATTCCCAAGGACGTCGTCCGAGAATACTACAGGAACGGCGATATCCAGCAATGGTTTAAGGCCTACGAGGTAGCCATGATCTTCCACCGAATCCCGCGAAAAGACTGGGGAGCCGGGTTATGGGGAAGATTCGTCAACGAAGGAAGAGATGCCCTGCTACAGCTCCCCGACCACGAGATGACATCCTACGAACACATGAAGGCCGCCCTTCTCACTCGCTATGGACTCACGCCCGAAATGTACCGGCAGCGATTTCGAGACTGTAAGAGAATCCCCGGTACCACCTGGGTGGAGTACGTGAACTTTTTTAGCCGAGCCTTCGAGGGATGGATCAAAGGCAGCCAGGTCACCACCTATGAGCAATTATTCGACCTTATTGTGTGGGAGCACCTCTCCAATAATTGTTTCATGGAACTAAGGCAGCATCTCCTCGATAGCAAGCTGACCGAACCCCAGAAACTCGCCATCGAAGCGGATCGATGGGAGAGCACACGGGTCCCTCGGAGTTGGCCAGGTGAACAGAACAGAGCCTCCCAAGGGCCCCACCACCCACGGGGGGGAGGAGGAGGCCAGGGTCGGGGCCGGGACACCGTCACAGTGCCCCCCACTAGCAACCCCCCGCCCCCGGCCGGAAGAGGAAACCCTCCGACGCGACCAGGATTCCGTCCCAACGTTGTCTGCCACAAATGCCAGCGACCCGGCCACTACGCCAATGATCCAAACTGCCCGAGAAACCAGAGTCCAGTGAACCGCCAGATCACCGCCGTCGCCCTAGGAGAGGAGCAGGGCGATGAAGAAACCGAAGAGTGTGAACAATACCAGCCCGAGTGGGAACCTGCCGCCATGTCCCTGGTCCTTCTAGGGGAAAGGGGCATGGTCCCGCGGGCCCCCATCCCCGCCAACACGCAGAAATACAGCCAGTGGGTCACCATAAATGGACGCCGGGCGGAAGCCCTCCATGACACAGGGGCCAGTGTGACCGCCATCCGCAGCCATCTGGTGACCCCTGATCAAATCCTACCCAATGTACTTTGTCCAGTGCGGTCTGCGGACAACTCCGAAAGCCTGTGCCAGATGGCCCGCATCCCCTTTGAGTGGGGGGGTGTCGGGCATGCTGAAAGTGACCGTCCGAGACAATGCCCCCGTGGACTGCCTCCTGGGGAACGATCTCGAGAGCTCCCCCTGGGCAGCTGTTGAGCGAAGAGAGCACCTGGGGATGCTTAGCCTCCCTGAATGGGTCTGTGCAACGACCCGATCCATGGCCGCCCGCTCCATCCCCCTCACGGAGGAACCAGAGTGGCCCGAACCTCCTCCGCCGATCGTAGCAGAAGGAACCACACCTGAGCCTGGTCCTCCGGGGCTCGACAGCGAAGAACCGGACCAACTCCAAGACCTCCCAGAGCTGGCCCAGTGGCGCCAAGAAGGTGGCCCCACTCAGGAACAGTTCCGCCAAGAACAAAGAATGTGTCCCTCCCTCGAGGGGCTCCGACAACAAGCCATAGCCCAGAGCGCAGGGGATGCCTCGGGGGCCCACTGGATCTACTGGGACAACGGGCTGCTCTACAGTGAGCAAAAGATTGCCGAACTGGGAGCCAGCCGGGTGCTGGTGCCCCCCTCCGATTCAGAGACTTCCTCTTGAACTTGGCACACAATGTGCCTCTTGCCGGGCACCTGGGGCAGGACAAGATGTACAGCCGCCTGGTGACCCATTTCTACTGGCCGAAAATGCGGAACGATGTAATGAACCACTGCCGGGCCTGCCCCACCTGCCAGGCCAGCGGGAAGAGCAGCCGGAAACTGAAAGTCCCCCTGCAACCCTTTCCCATCATCACCACCCCCTTTGAGCGGGTGGGAATCGACATTGTGGGGCCCCTGGAGCCCCGACAGCGCAAGGTCACCGGTTCATACTTGTCCTGGTGGACCATGCCACCAGCTATCCCGAAGCCATCCCTCTCCGGACCGTGACAATGCCCGTGGTGGGCCGAGCCTTGATGGGGATCTTCTCGCGGGTGGGCTTCCCCCGAGAGGTCGTCAGAGATCGGGGCACGAACTTTATCTCCAGGTACATGAAGTCCCTCTGGCAACAGTGTGGGGTAACATTCAAATTTACGACCCACTATCACCCGCAAGGAAACTGACTAGTAAAACGATTCAATCGCACACTCAAGGGTATGATCATGGGCCTGGAGGAGCCCCTACGCCGCCAATGGGACGTGCTGCTCCCATGCCTCCTGTTTGCCTACAGGGAGGTCCCCCAGAAATCCCTGGGTTTCAGCCAATTTCGAGCTCCTGTATGGGCACCCCGTCCGGGGCCCCCTCAGCCTGGTCAAAGAAGGGTGGGAAGTGACCCCTCAGAAGACTCCCCCTGATGTGTACAAGCACCTCTTGACCCTCCGGAACCAGACCCGGCGGTTCAGGGAACTCGCCAAAGCCAACCTCGAAGCCAGCCAAGAAGACATGAAGCGCTGGTATGACCAAAATGCATCATCCATCGAGTTCGAGCCGGGACAACAGGTCTGGGTTATGTCCCCGGTCGAACCTTGCGCCCTCCAGGACAAATGGACGGGACCCTTCAAGGTGGTGGAGCGCAAGGGCCCCGTCACCTACCTGGTGGACCTGGAATCCCCCCGAAACCCTCTCCGTGTCCTCCACGCCAATAGACTTAAGCCACACTTCGTACGCTCTGAACTTAGCCTCCTGATGGCTACCGACAGTGGGGCTGAGGAGGACTCCGAGCCCCTTCCCGATCTCCTGAGGAACCTCGAAAAAGACGGCTCCGTGGAAGGAGTCCACCTCTCCGATGCCCTGTCCCCAGCGAAACGCCAAGACTGCCAAGACTTGCTACAACAATTTGCCGACCTATTCTCCCTCATCCCTGGGGTCACCCCCTGGTGCCTCCACGATGTCGACACAGGAGATAGCCCCCCTATCCGGCACAGGGCGTACAGGGTACCAGATCGAGTACACGCCTGCATCCAGTCGGAGGTCTCCAAGATGCTGGATCTAGGAGTGATTGAGCCCTCCGACAGCCCCTGGGCCAGCCCAGTCATGCTGGTCCCCAAGGCCGCCGCCCCTGGCGTCGCCCCTGAGCTCAGGTTTTGTGTGGACTATCGGGGTCTGAACGCCGTCACCAGGACAGACGCTCACCCCATTCCCCGAGCAGATGAACTGATCGACAGAATGGGGGCCGCCCGCTACCTGAGCATCTTTAATTTGACAGCGGGCTATTGGCAGATCGGCCTCACCCCCAGGGCCCAGGAGCGATCCGCCTTCTCCACCCCGGATGGCCACTACCACTTCAAGGTGATGCCCTTCGGAATGAAAAACGCACCCGCCACCTTCCAGAGGCTCGTAAACAAAGTCTTGGCGGGACTGGAGGAGTTCAGCGCCGCCTATCTGGACGATATTGCCGTGTACAGCCGCCAATGGGCAGAACACCTCCAACACCTCCGGGAGGTCCTGAACGCCCTCCGGCGGGCAGGGCTAACAATCAAGGCCAGCAAGTGCCAAATCGGCCAAGAGTCCGTGACCTACCTGGGGCACCAGGTGGGAAGTGGCCTGGTGGCCCCTCTCCAACTCAAGATCGCCGCCATTCAGGCGTGGGAGCCCCCGGTAACACAAACAGAGGTTCGAGCCTTCCTGGGACTCACCGGATACTACCGGCGCTTCGTAAAAGACTATGGCAGCATTGTGGGGCCCCTCACAGAACTCACGTCCAAAAAGAACCCCCCGAAAGTACACTGGACTCCTGAGTGTCAGGCTACCTTTGAGAAACTCAAATCCGCCATGTGCACCGCCCCCGTGCTCCAAGCCCCCGACTACAGCCAAGAATTCATAGTACAGACGGATGCTTCCGATCATGGCATTGGGGTCGTCCTCTCCCAACTCAACACCGAGGGAGTTGACCAGCCAGTGGCCTTCATCAGCCGACGCCTGTTGGCCCGAGAACAGCGCTGGAGCACCATCGAGCGAGAGGCCTTCGCCGTGGTGTGGGCCCTCAAGAAGCTCAGGCCCTATCTCTTCGGTACCCACTTCCGGGTGCAAACAGACCACCGACCACTGCAATGGCTGATGCAGATGCGGGAAGAGAATCCAAAGCTGTTACGTTAGTCCATCTCCCTGCAAGGGATGGACTTCACTGTGGAGCATCGCCCAAGCCAAGACCACGCCAACGCAGACAGCCTGTACCGCTTCTTCCGCCTCGGCGAGGAGATTACCCAAGAGGATGGGTGACTCTCCCTGCCTTCAGCTGGGGGGGACGCATGTTGGACAGGCCTTGTGGCATGCCCGACTCCTCCCCGCATGGAGGGTCGCGGACCCCTACTACCCCTGTTCCCCGGACAAGAACATCACCTGCAGCCAGCCGGATCGACACCCAGCTCTTCCCCGACAGAATATTGGCTCATAATCATAACATTCTCGGCTGGCCCGGGTCCCCTCCCGAACCACCGGCCCAGCCGCCATCTTGGACCCTCCACGACCAGGCCTCGTGGCCTCGCTTCGACCTCAGCCCCAGGCCTAGCCCAGCCCCGACATCGAGGCACCACCATCCACCCAGGGGGTGAAGAGACCACTTGGTGGGTCAATGGGAGAAGGAGTGTCGATGGCTCCCCTCCGCCAGGTTTCGATCGCCCCCAGCCTCCCTGGGTGCTGGCTCCACCCCCCTGCTGGGTGTCTGGACTCCCTCATCCCGGACCTCCCGACCTCCAAGTGCGAGGGTCCGGACATCAAAGGGCGCCAGACCTATAACTGGGGCAGCTCCAGAGCAGAAAGGCAGTTGTATCCTGGAGTCAAGAGACACCGAGACAAACTCATCCTTGGAGGCCTGCTGGCGCTGCCGCAGCTCCTCTTCGTGAACCATCTTGAAGGCCTGCTGGCGCTGCGGCGGCTCATCCTCTTCGTGAACCATCTTGAAGGCCTGCTGGCGCTGCCGCGGCTCATCCTCTTCATGAACCATCTTGAAGGCCTGCTGGCGCTGCCGCAGCTCACACTCATCGTGAACTATTCGTGAAGGCCTGCTGCCGCTGCTGCGGCCCCTACTTGCGAACCCTCCAGCTCGAGGATTGTGAGCTCCACTCCCGCTACCCCTGTACCGGTCCGGTATTGAGACTGTCCCGCTACCCCCTTCCCTAAAGAGACTAGAATTTACGGGATCCTCGTATCCTGGCCCTGCTGTATCGTCAAGCTACCTTGCCTAAGAATGCATATAAAAGTGTACAGAACTTATCTTTGTGTGGTGTCTATCTGTGGGGGGGAAGTTGCTGGTCCGTACGATTGAAGGAGAGGGCCCTCACCAGGAGACCTCTCCCCCCTTGCTTGGCCGACCCTCCGGGTCCCCATCTAACAACAGGCCTAAACCACCCTTTTAAATACATATATGTCACCTGTAATGTAGGCCCTACATAGCCCTTAGGGCATGATGCAGTGTATGCAAAAAGTTGGACATGTACTTTTAAGTTTTGCAAGTTTTGGTAAAGAAGCCTTTACTACTGTGAGGCCTACCTCTGCCATAGGATAACTGTTGAGAAGAAACGAGGAGACAGAAGCTGGCTTTATGACGTTTAATGCAGAGAAAAGAAACTGGCATCCAAGATACTCGACGATCCAGCAGAAACTGCCAAAGGTCGAGTCTTGTCAGCCTCACATTCTAGATTACAGAACATGGAGCATTCCACAATGAGGTAAGAAAGAAGGGCACAATAACATTGAGGTAAGTATAAAGAATAACAACATAACACATCCTCTTCCCTAATGAAGGAAACAAAAGGAAACAGATAAAGTATAGCATGCAAATAAGAAGTGGTAACTTCCATGAAGTAATATAATCCTGCAAGTAAGAAGGTGGTCTACGAACCCTGTCAACCACAGATTCCTGAAGCTCCGAACCTAGTGGTGGAGCACCAGGGAAGGAACAAGAACCAGGGTCCTGAGGAGCAACAACTTGTGGAGACAAACAAGAACCAGAATAACCACCCATCTCCCTCCTCTCAGCAACATTGTTTTTGTCAGGAATGAACATAGCACCAGAACACTCATCTTCAGATAAAGTATTCCTACAAAGATCATCCTTAATTAAATTGCCCTTTCTCTGATAGAGCGCAATCCTACGCAAATTCCATCTGTGACCACCCTCAACCACCACATAATGTCTGGCCACTTTGATAATATGGCAAGGAGCAGAAAATGTACTCAACCCTGCTCTAACCCTACCAGATTTTACTTTAATCCAATCACCAACTTGAAATTTAGAAACGAAATAGTATTCAGCAGAAGTGCCATCAGAAGAGACCCAATCTTGTAACCAAGAAGGAACCAACTTTGAACCTGGTACACGTCCTCTCATGCTGACAAAAGGAGAAACATGAGAAACACTATGTTCAGTGGACTGATATGCCCACAGCATTTCATCAACCAACTGAATAGGGGACTGTTTGTTAGCAACAGCTAATTGTAAGGTACCCTTGACCAATCTATTGGCCCTCTCAACAATGCCATTACCCATGGGGTTATACAAAGAAGTGCAGGAATTTTAACACCCCATCGTTCAAGAAAGCAACGCATCTCACCCGACGTCAATTGTGTCCCATTGCCTGTCAACAAAGAATGAGGAACTCCCTCTTCAAAAAATATTTTTTCCAAGACTTCAATCGTTGAAATGGTGGTAATCTCCCTGACAAACTTCACAATTAGCCATCGAGAGTGTACATCCACAATAACAACAGCTAAACGGAAACCCATAGTAAGATCCGACATAGGACCAATAAAATCCAGACAAATCACATGCCAAGGTTTACCAGGATCGCGGATGTGACCAAAATTCTTCTGAGGCCCAACTCTTAAATTTTTCTCACTATCTTCACATAATAAACAACCTTCAACCCAGCCACGAATTTGGTCATCCATAGCGGGCCACCAGAACTCCTGTTTGACTCTTTTTATAGTCATACACTGGCCAAGATGCCCCTCATGAGCGATCTTGAAAATCTGAAAATGTAAACCAGAAGGAGGCACAAACCTCTCTCCATGTAAAATAACCACCTCACCACACACAGAAAGCTCATCAAGCAACTTCCAAAATGGCCTTAACGGCACAGAAACTGCACTCTCCCGAACAGCACCATTCCTGATAAAGACAATCACTTGTTTTTAGAACTTTGTCATTTTGCATCTCTTTGACCCATTGTTTCATAGAAAAGGTACTGACAGTTTCCTCACTGATCTCTTTCACACAAGCAACAGCGTCCTCAGAGGAAAGCTTATCCACCAAAGCTTTATCAACAACTTCCCAGTCCAAAGACAACCTGGATAAACAATCAGCCTGCAAATTCCTCCATCCTTGAATAAACACCACATCATAGGAGAATTCTTGTAACCTAGCTGCAAACCGAGCTAAACGGGCAGATCCTTTGCCCGCACCACCAGCCGATAAGATCTTCATTAGAGGTTTATAATCTGTTTTTAAACAAAAACGTGAACCCCACAGATATACTCTGAAATGCTCAGTACCCCATGCAGCAGCAAGAGCCTCTTTTTCGATGACAGAATAATTTCTCTCAGTTTGTGTCAAAGTCCGTGAAGCGAATGCGATAGTTCTCTCCACACCCTTCTGAACTTGGGAGAGTACCGCCCCTAAACCAGAAAGGCTAGCATCAACAGTCAAAATTGTTTTGCAATTGGAAGTAAATGGAGCTAAAATACCAGCCATACAAATCTTGTCCTTTACACTTGAAAATGCTAATTGTTGTTCCTTCGCCCAACAAAATTTAACACCTTTGCGCAACAAACATCTCAAAGGTTCCACCACATCAGCGAAGGATCTCACAAATTTTGAATAATATTCGACTAATCCTAAGAACGAGCGCAATTGCTCCTTGTCCTTTGGATGAGGTGCATCATTAATAGCCAACAACAAATCATGCTTAGGAGTAAAACCGCCACTAGAAACAGTGTACCCTAAATATTCGACTTTCTCAGTCAAAAATTTGCACTTGTCTTTGTTGACTGTCAGCCCAATGTGCTCCAAATTCCAAAGTACTTGTTTTAACAGAGCATTATGTTCATCCACAGTTTTTCCTGAAATCAACACATCATCTTGAAAGAATATGACCCCTTTGATGTCTTTAAACAAACTACTTATCATCCTCTGAAACACACTTGCCGCCGAGGCTAACCCAAACGGCATGCGAGTAAATTGGAAAGTACCTTCCGAGGTGATGAACGCTGTAAGTGCTTTAGAAGAAGGGTGAAGCTTAGTTTGATGGTAAGCACTCCTTAAATCGATTATGGAAAAATAATTAGTATTACCAATCGATTGCAATAATTCATTAATATTAGGCAGAGGAAAAGTATCCATAACAATATCTCTATTGAGAGATCTCAAGTTGATGCAAAATCTCAAACGGCCGTCCGCCTTAAGGGTCAAAACGACCGGAGAAATCCATGTTGAAGCTTCAATAGGTTCTATCACACCAGTCTTAAGAAGGTCATTCAACAAATCCTTTAGTTTGTCTCTAACAGCAAAAGGAACTCTCCTGAGTTTGTGTTGAATAGGAGATGCATTAGACTTAAGAATGATTTTATGCATATACCCCTTTACACATCCTAATCTATCCTCAAAAACCTTGTGGGCATTGTCAAGAATCTGATCAAGTTGAACATTTTCATCAAAAAACATAATTTGGTTAGGTGCTCTGGGATTGATAATAATATTGAGGTCAAACTGGTGCATCCATCCAAGAATGGGAGGACCATCCTTGGATACATACACTTTGCCCTCAACACACCTACAACCAAATTTTATGAGACCTTTCATAAAACCCAATATGTCAATAGGTTGGCCCTGATAACTCACAGGATTAATATCCTTGATAGACAAGGTAATATCATGCCACAATGAGTTAAAAATAGATTCAGGTATGATAGTGAACATAGAACCAGAATCCACCATCAGAGAAACATCTTTGCCACAAACATTAAAATTGGCAGAAGGTCTAATTAGTCTACGTGAATCAACTTCAGAGACCAAACTAAAATCTAAATCTTCACCCAAAGCTAGAATCCTTTTGGTCATATGAAGTTCTTGAACAACATTGACTTTAGATTTTGACTTCTCCAAAATTTCTGAACGTTTGCACATACGTGAATAATGGCCCTTACGACCACACTTGTTGCAATTTTGGTCTAAAGCATAACATTTTTTTAAATCGGAGGAATGATACTGACTACCACAATGAGAACATTCCTTGTTTCTATATTTGGCAACATTCCCAGAAAAACTCCCCCCTTTTCTATAAGAAACCAAATTAACTTCGTACTCATCTTCAACACTAGTACTAGCAATTTCATTAGATGACCTGTCTTTTTTACTTATTTCCTTAATACAAATTTGAGATTCTTCAATGACTTTGGCTAAGTCTATGGCTTCTTTAAGTGTGGGATTCTTCGCAGCCCATAGTCTCCCCTGAATCTTTTTATTTCTACATTGTACAACTAACTGGTCACAAATTAACTCCTCACACATATTGCCAAACCTACATTTCACAGAAAGTTCTCTCAATCTGGAAATAAAATCATCAATACTTTCAGTCTCAAGTTGAGGTTGGGTATAGAACTTATATATAGCCATCACAACATTGACTTATTTCACAAATCTGACCTCCATCCTTTTTATGGCTTCGAAATATTCATTGTCCATTGGTTGTCCATTTGGACCCATAGCAACAGGCAGATATCTAAATATACGTTGACCCTCACTCCCTAGAGCACTCAATAAAAGTGCCTTTTTCCTTGCAGGTGAAAAATTTGCACCATCCAAAGCTACAATATAGTTTTCTAAAATACATAACCAATCTTCCCACAGAATCTTAGGGGCACCAGGAGTAGGTAAAAACAAAGAAGGCATAATAACATTAGAATTGGACTCAGCCATAGTGAGAATAAAGAAAACAAAACAAAAACAAAAATAACTGGTGTGCAAATCACCGTGAACGTGTTGTACCAAACGTAATGTTGACACCACACTGCAAAGCGTCACTGTATTGATGAAAGTAAATGTCAATGAAGGATGAATTAGAACTAAAGGTGTGCAGATCACCGTGAATGTACTGCACAGGAGAGCAAAATGACGAAAATAACACAAATACCTTGTTGATTAAAGAAAAATACTTGAAGAAATGCTTTACGATCCAGAGTTTGTCAAAGGCAGAAATGCTTTACGATCCAGAGTTTGTCAAAGGCAGGTTCGTAGGGAAATAACTCCAAAACCGAGTGAAGAATTTGACACTAAACAAATCCAAAATGGCCGCACATAGCGTGACGTGTGACGATATACACGCAGCTACGCAAACAAAGCACGCAAGAACTGCGCTGTGCGTTTCACGCCAAAGACAAGCGTTCCAGCCACGTAGAATATGACGTAGAGCAACAAAGGTCGACAAGAGCTCGAGCGTGTGAGCTCAGTATGCAAATCCCTCGGCAGGTTTCAAAAATAAAACTTAGCTTTAGGAAAGTACCTTCAGGGAAATGTGCAGCTGTTAAAGTCAAACCGGGCTCAAGGGGAAGTTCCAAACTTCAAAGTAAATCGTCAACACGGGCAGGAAATCAGGCGTGCAGCGCAGGGACACCAGGACTGTCTCAGGGATACGTCGAGGAAAACCAAGCGTCGCCAAAAATGTTGAGAAGAAACGAGGAGACAGAAGCTGGCTTTACGACGTTTAATGCAGAGAGAAGAAACTGGCATCAAAGACCCTCGACGATCCAGCAGAAACTGCCAAAGGTTGAGTCTTGTCAGCCTCACATTCTAGATTACAGAACATGGAGCATTCCACAATGAGGTGAGAAAGAAGGGCACAATAACATTGAGGTAAGTATAACATTGGGTTATTTTATTACATTTAATAAGTGATAACTTTTATTTGGAAACAGGTACAAATGTCATGTTTGGGCTTTAAAGAATTATAATTTAAAATCCTCCTTAATGGTAAAGTGAGATTTTAAGTCACAACGCTGAAACGCCATGTTTAGAAAGTTGACATTTTCTTCCTCTAACCAATTGGTGCCTGCAGCATGTGTCCTGGGTCACATGACGGTATTTAGAGTGACTGTTGACCTTTGTATATATCTGCCAGACAGTGAGACAAAAGGGGAGTAGGTGGTGGCAGAATGGGCCATCTTCCCAGGATGGAAGGGGTGGAGCTGTTCCCTGCCCAACTTACATTATAAAGGAACTGCCAAAGCACACATACAAAGAAATTCACATTGGCCAGACCATTTTCCCCCATATCTCTTTCTATCTTTATCGTTTGTGCAAAAATGATGATCTTTTAGTGGACTATTTTTTTATTAATTTGTTTTGATTTGAGCAATCTCCTTTTTGTAAAGGTTTTTAATAACTTGCACAATAAATATTTACTTACTTACTTACTTACACTGGTCTTTTGTCATGCAAGATCGATTGGATCCTGGAAAGGGATGAAGAAAATTTCAGGAACATCTGTGGGGGAAAACGCTAGACATTTCCTCCACTTCAAAGCTGACACCAGGTATGAAAACAGGATTCAAATACCAACTCTTCATTTCACTACTGGACCTGTGGACACTCAGAAGGCCTGTCTGTACATTCAGAGGACTGTCCTGCTGCTTGAAGCCTGCCTTGAACCCACAGAGGACTGCCTTGCTGGGTGAGGCCAGCCTTGCTGCTTGAAGCCAGGACTACCAGAATGACTTCAAGGGCTAGTAGTCTTTCCTGTTCTGAGCTACAGGGGCACAAAAACTCCAACAACTTGAACCTTTACACAACAAATTGAGACCATCTATGATAAAATTGTCCAATCAGGGGAGCACTCTTCCATCACCATGATTCTCGTAGAATCTGGGTAGGCAGTCACTCAACTGTTGGGAAGTTTTCCCCTGGGGACACAGGTGGAGGTTGAGTCACTGATCCGCTCAGTAAAATTCGAATCACCTCAGGATCATATACCGGCAAAAATCACCACTTCTCTTGCCAGCCACCTGTCCCCCTCCATTGCACATCTCCTCAATCTCTCCCTGCGAGGTGGCCTGGTCCCTTTGGAATGAAAAGCAGCACAGGTTATGCCTATCCGGAAGAACACCAAGGCCCCTCTAACTGTGTTTTCCAATCTCCGCCCTATCTCTCTCCTCCCTTTCCTGGGCAAGCTTTTGGAGAAACATATAAACACTCATCTCTATAACCATGTCGAACGGATGGGTAGCCTGGATCCATTTCAGTCAGGCTTTTGCCCTAAATACAGCACAGAATCAGCCCTACTAGCGGTAACCGATAACATCAGAATGTCCCTAGATAGAGGACATTTCACGATTCTGGTGATGTTGGAGCTATCCGCCGCGTTCAATGCGGTTTCCTGTAAAATATTGCTCAGGTGTTTGGAAGAGATTGGACTCAGAGACCTGGTCGTTCAGTGGTTGCCAAGTTTTCTTACTTCTCGCTCTCAGGCGGTGAACCTAGGCTCTTATCGCTCAGCTGCAACAGAAGTGTCCAAGGGAGTACCACTGGGCTCTTGTTTGAGCCCAACTTTGTTTAACATCTATGTTGCTCCCTTGGCCAATCTGTTGAGGAGTAGTGGGTTCATCCCTGTCTCCTATGCGGACGATACCCAGCTGCTTTTTCCATTTACAAAGTTTATTCCATCAGTGCAGGCCGCCTTCTCTTGGGGAATGAGAAATATTTCTCAGTGGATGAGGAGTAACTTTCTTCAGTGCAATGTGGGGAAGACGGAAATCATGCTCTTTGGAGAAGCTCAACTACTGTGGCCACCCGATTGGTGGCTCACAGACCTAGGCACTCCCCTTGTTCCAAAAACCCTTGTAAAAAACCTAGGTGTCTGCCTGGAGCAGACCCTCACTATGAAGGAGCATGCTGCCATGACAGCTGGCTCCTGTTTTCATGTGCTGGGTCTTCTGCATCGTATCCTTCCTCTGCTCCCTGACTCATTTAGGAAGACGTTAACCCAGCGCTTATTTTAAGCCACCTGCATTACTGCAATAGTCTTCTGCCGTCTGCCAACGAGACCGCCCTTGATAGACTTCAGGTTGTCCATATAGCCATGTCTGAACTGGGGTGGCAGAGTGGGCTAAAGAACGGTGATGGATTAAACCCAGATCTTTTGACTGGGTGTGAGTGTTTGATTGATTCAGATGCTCCGTCCATCACCACCCCCTTTTGTACCGCTTTTGGCCGCCATAAGTGTGGCAGGGTATGCTCAGACGTGAGTCCCTTGCTCACTTTGCCACTGGATTCAAGCAAGACAGGCTGAAGACGGCTGGAATGCCAGAAACCGGTCCTCGGAAGCTTGTTTCCGGTCCAGGGAAGACATGGCTTGGCAGTTCGGGCTGGACTGTTCCCATGAGGCACAGGGTCAGACTGATTTGCATATAGCCATGTCTGAACTGGGGTGGCAGAGTGGGCTAAAGAACGGTGATGAATTAAACCCAGATCTTTTGACTGGGTGTGAGTGTTTGATTAATTCAGATGCTCCGTCCATCACCACCCCCTATTGTACCGTCCAGAATACGGCGGCACATCTGATTCTGAATGCACCCTCAAGGACAGTCTCTCGGCGTCTGCTTCATCAGCACCACTGGCTCCCGAATTGGAAGCGAGTACAGTTTAAAGTCAACTGCACCATTCACAAGGCCTTGGCCAATTCTGGCCCCAGTTATCTTGCGGATAAATTTATCCCCTACACTCCTCGGCGGGCTCTCCGCTCACAATCCAAGCATCTCCTCGCAGTGCCTAGAATTAAACGAGCCAGGCAGGGTGGGAAGGCCCTATCTTATCTGGGTCCCCACCACTGGAACAAGCTCCCTGTGCAACTAAGACAGTGCATGGAACATTTTCAATTCAGGAAACAGCTTAAAACCCATCTCTTAACCTCTGATCTCTAGCTGACAGTCTCTTCCCTCACGCAGCCCGTCCTTGAGCGCAGAGATACCCCTTCGGGGTCGATTCTGGTGCTTTACAAATAAATACATTAATAAATAAGCCTAACTGTTTCTGTGCCAATCTACCAGAGGGTTAAGCACATGTTACTTTATTGACATGTTGTGATTCATCCAGACAGGGATTGAAGTTGTTTCTTAAGAATGATTCACAGCCCTCTCAACCAAAAGACCCAATTTCTAACACACAGCAAATATCATATGTTCTTGTATGCCCACTTCTCCCAGCTTACATCACATTTAAAATTAAAGTGCTTCTCCTATCCTTGACTTCAGAATTCTTCAACAGATAACCACAAGAAAACAATTTGCCATAATGTTCTCAGAGCTTGCTGCATATTCTCTACTTGAACATATAACCAAATATTCCAGCTTGCAATTGAAGATAACATTTTGTAGTTCTCTAAAATCCGTCTTTTCTATAATTGTTCACCTATTGCTGGACTCTATATTTTTGCTGGCTTTAGAACTCTGTGCACGGTCCCCTTGATCACCACTTGTAAAGTTTCTGCACTCCCTTTTTAAACATGGTTGAATTAGCAAACACCTAATTGGTATATTTAACTTGCATATAAGTCAGTAGTACATGGTACTAAATGTACCCAGGGCCTGGAAACTAAATGCCATTAGTGGACTCCATCACCTATTGTGTCATCCACTATAGTGGTAGTGCAAACATGGTGTTAGAAATTGGGGGGCATATTTACAAAGAATAAGCATAGGGCAATGCCGCAAGTCATTTTGCTGCGCTGCCCTACGCCAATTCAAAAGAGAAGGAATGCACCGTGTGTACAAGAAATGGTGCATTCCTGACCTTTCAGCTGGTGCACATTTAGCAACTGGTGCAAGGGTGTCTGTGTTGTTGGCAGCACTGTCTTTGTGCAAGAAGGGACACCTTCCTGCACAAAAGCAATAACTGAAGGCATTTTCCTCATTTCATGTGTGCTACAGAATGCAGCACATGTGGAAGAGAAAAAATAAACAGGGAGAAATGTAAACATTTCTCCGTATTACTCCTGCTCCAGGGAGGCGCAAGGTTTTGGCTCTGCTCCAGGTTTATGAGATATTGAAAATCTGGGGCAGTGCCAAATTCCATGGATGTTGCATGGGAACACCCACACCAACACAATGGAACTCCTCTTTGATGCAGAGTAAGGCAAGAGGCAGAGTGACTTGAGCTGCTTAGCTTTACTCCATATCTACAAGGCCATGAAAAGTCATGCAGGGTGGCTTTACATATAGATATGGCTAAGCCCTGTGCACCACCGGAACATCACAAAAAGTTACATTCTGGCAGTGCACCGGGCTTGTAAATAGGCCCCTGGGAATCTAGTTGGCAGATGTTTGCACCGTGTTCAAGTAGGGACCACAATCCTAGTCAGGGTAAACTAGATACACACTAAAAGATAACCTGAGCTCACCCTCTGTTAGCTTAGCACAAAGCAGCCAGGCTTAACTAAACAGGCAATGTGTAAAGTATTTGTGCAACACACACAAACAGTAGCACAATGAGAACACCACATAAATACTCCAGACAGGTTTAAAGAAATAGAAAATATTTATTTGAATAAAACAAGATCAAAGTGACAATATTCAAAAAGGTAGAACTAGAGTTATGAATTTTTAAGGCATAAACTAAAATAGTGCTCAGAAGTCAGCGCTACGGGGGGGACGCTTGAGGTCGCACTAGAGCAGGGCAAATCCATAATTCATTCCAACAGCGATGGAGGGCAGGCCGACTACAGGACTCAGAAAGGTCCTGCTTTCAAATACCCTTGGATGGAGCAAGCATCGACATCGAAAACTCGCTGCAAGGAGTCACCGCGTCGATGTCGTGGATGGAGATGAACTGTCAACGCAGTCAATGAAAGCTTCATCATCGAACCCCTTTATGATGCAGGCACTGCATCGATGTCGATCTGTGCTGTCCATCGGTGTCGGGCTGCACAGTCTGTTGAGAGAATTTCGTTGATCACCTTCTGCATCAGCATCGAAGGGTAATGTATACATTCTGATCGGCGCAAAGTCGTCACTACATTTGATTTTGATGCAAAAACAACTGCAGAACCCCCCTCTGAGCCCCTCAGGCAAGGTAAGACTCACAGATGGCAGTGTCCAGTAGCACCAGCAGAATTGCAAGAAGTATTTTATGAACCATGAGATGCGTCCAGTCCTGTCGTCAGCAGGGCAGAAATCGGCAGGCAGCATGGCAGCTCAGCACAGCAGGGAAGCAGTTCTTTAGAACAGTCGGTCAAGCAGAGTGGTAATATTTATAGCACAGCAGTCCTTACTCCTGGCAGAGTTCTTTACAGGACCAACAGTGTACCATCTTGGTAGGGTCAGAGCCCTTGTACTTATACCCAAATGTGCCTTTGAAGTGGGGGTGACTTAAAAGCAGCTCCTTGAAGTGCACAGATCTCCTTTCATGCCAGTCTTGTCAGCCAGGCTATTTGTGGGGGTAATCAGCCCTTAGAGTGAGACACAGGACATTTCCGATTCAGATGTAAGTGTCAGCTACCACTTCCCCTTCCTACCTAGGAAGGCTATCAGAATGCAGATTAATGCAAATGAGTCCTCTGTCACATCCACCCTTCCTGTGTTTGTGGCTTTCTCGAGGGAATGCACAATGTGTAGTTGCCACCTAGCCCAGACGTGAATTGGAGACAGGATTCAAGGCACGTAGAGCAGTAAGAGCAGAGAAATGTCCACTTTCTAATAGTGGCATTTCTGAAATAGTAATGTAAATTCACCCTTATCATTAAAGAGCATATATCATTACCATTCCAAAGGTATGAAACATGATGCAGCTACTCTTTTCTAATCAGGAATTACAGCATAAATGTGTTTCAAGTAATTCTCAAAGCTAGCCTATGACAGGAGTAGGCCTCACAGAAGTGAAAAACAAATGTAGCTGTTTCTCACTATCAGGACATTTTAAACCTGAAGCTACATGTCTTTCTGTAAGGAGGACAGCACCGGTGGCGTGGTGGACCGGAAGGGTACAGGGAATGACTCGGACCCTCTCGCACAACCAGAAGCGAGCAGCAGTCTAGTGTCTATCAGAGAGTGTTGGGAGGAGCTTCTGATAACAATGGAAGGGAAAGAGAATAAAGGAAACAACAGAAAGGGGCAGAGGTCGAGGCCGGAGAAAAACCGCGACAGCGGAAGGTGGCGGTCAGCAAACCCGGAGAAGAACAGCGAGAAGGAGGAGGACGGAGACGGGGAGGAGCAGAAAAGACAGATCAAGAGGAGTGTGTTTTGTACAGCGTCCAAACCCGGTGGGCTGCAGGAAGGAGAAGACGCCCGGGCCCCTATGCCACAGTCCCAGAGACGGACCGTGGCTCAAGGCAAGTACCTCTTGAGGGAGCTTTTTAGTGGGGGTGGTGGGGAGGCATCGGGAGATAGAGCGCCCGGGTGGGAGCCACCTATTATATCCGTCACTTTCCCTTTTTCCCCACTATAGTAACACTGGTGACGGTAGCACTTTCAGGAAAAACCTATAAGCCCATTACTGACCCCAGGTCTGTTTTCTTCTTTTCCTTCCTGCCCAACTAAGAGAGCGAAAGAGGAATCCGAAAGACCCGAACCTAGCCCTGATGGACCAGAGCAGAAACCAAGGGTTGGGGTTATCCCCTGCGCCACTTGTGTTGTTTGTTTTGTTTTATGCACAGGACTTTGGCTGTTTAACAGCTTACTGCCCTTAAACAAAAAAGGGAAGATAAAACACACATAAAAAATACATGACACGTACTACGACATCTTGTGGTTTCTTGCACACACCCCATATCCCTCATCCCCACAAAGTGGTGTCAGAAGTTGGATTTCATCCCAAAGTGTTGAACCATGAGACAGCCCAGGCCCATCGCGAGTATAATCGGTCAGCTAGCGGAGGGACAAAGACACCTGCAGGTGGTGTTTGAGCAACAGGTCCAAACCGCCCAAAAGGACAGAAGAGCCCTGCAGGACGCCTTTCACAAGTTCCCAGAGTTCAAGGCTGGTATACCACGGGCCTCTTTCATTGCCCTGAGAAGCACCCACTGACCTGACTCAAAACCCCAGATAGCTCCCCGTGTGTCTCCTAAACCTGTGTATCTCCTTCCTGGACCAAGCGGACAAGGGCCACATGTTACCACTGCGCAGAGTGGAGATACATAACCCGACAGTGTCCCCACCGAGCCCCACCCACTGAACCCATGGAGGTGGGGTATTCCAGGGGGCGGATATTTGTAACCGGGGGAGGCCCCCACCAATACAGGAAGAACATACTGGTAAACGGGAAGAAACAACAAGAGCTATTAGACACCTTGTAACATGTGACTGTGATAGACCAGGCCCTAGTACACCGACCACAAATAAGGGACACTGAGCGGGTGCATGTTACATGCGTCCACAAGGATACCAAATCGTATCCGGTAGCAGAAGTCTTATTGGACATAGCTAATGACCCACACCTACGGATGGTAGGGGTCATCCCCTCCTTGCCTGAGGAGGACATTATTGGCACTAGGCACCCCATGTTTGAACAGTACCTAGATGAGACCAAAGGAAACACCACGAGCTGGTTATAGGAGGCTCCTTTCAGTGACAGTGACTTAGAAAGCACCAGGGTAAAAAACAAAAAGAGCAGGAGAGAAAGACGAAGAGAAAAGAAGAATTACAGACAGACCCAAGCAACAAACCATGATTTTCCTCTTGCAGACCCGGGAGGAATGGCGCCGGTTAGCATCCGTATAGCCCAACGGGAAGACAACTCCCTTGTCCATTCTTGGGAACAGGTCCAGGAGCAAGAGCCAGACTAGATAGGACCCTATTTTCTATTGAAGAAGGATTTGTTATACAGAGCTGTGGAAAGGGAGCCCCACTCCACTACCCAACTGGCCGTTCCCCTTCTCTATCAGGAGCATGTCCTGCAACTGGCCCACAACCAAACAGGTGGAGGGCACTATGCCAAGGAAAACACCCTCAAATACCTGTTGGGTAGGTTTTACTGGCTGGGGGTTTACAGGGAAGTGGCAAAACATTGTGTGGCCTGTCTGCGATGCAAATATACAAACCTAGAAGAAATAAAGAAGGCCCCCTTGTTCTCCTTGCCCATCATTGACATCCCGTTTAAGCGGGTCGGTATGGATCTAGTTGGCCCCCTGCCTCCCTCAGCCCGAAAACATAAATACATCCTGGTTATAGTTGATTATGTGAGCAGGTACCCAGAGGCCGTCCCTTTATCAAGCATGACAAATCCCGCCGTAGCCCAGGCCATGATATCTTTGTTTTCCAGGGTAGGTTTCCCATCCGAGATACTCACCAATCAAGGAACCCCCTTAAAGCTCCGGGTAATGGCACATGAGATACTGGGCATTAAGCAGTTCCAAACCTTGGTCTACCACCCCCAAACAGATAGCCTTGTGGAACGTTATAACAAGACCCTCAAACTCATGCTACGCAAGGTCATCTCAGGACCAGGAAGGAACGGGAACCAGAAGTTATCCCATGTCCTATTTTCTATTTTTCTATTTAGGGGGTTTTGTAAAGCGCATGGTGACGCAACAACGGTGTGTCCCCGCGCTGAGGAGCTACTTTGTTACTGGACCATACAGAAGCGGCACACCTACTAAGCGAATAGGGCAGTTTTGAGCTTAGCTCTAAAAATAGACTCAGATGGCTCTAGTCGTAACGCCATGGGCAGCTTGTTCCATCTAGCGGCTGCAAGGCATCTAAAAGATCTTCCCCCCATCCCTGCTCTGGACACCTTAGGGACAACCAGGAGTCCAGAGCCGGAAGATCTCAGAGAACGGGGAGGCTCATAAGGTGTCAAGAGTCCTTGTAGAGGGAGAGGGGATCTCCCATTAATGATCCGATGGCACGTGCAAAGTGCTTTAAATTCTACCCTGCTTCTGACGGGAGCCAGTGCAAGGACCGGAGAGCCGCTGCAGAAGCAGCTCTTCTGGGTAATCTAAGCACCAATCGTGCAGCGGCGTTCTGTAGGACCTGTAAGCGGCTGAGATTCTTCTCCAGGGTGCCTAAATAGAGAAGGTTGCCATAGTCCATCCTCGATGTGACTAGTGCATGTACCAAGGTCTGTCGGGCTCTCACAGGCAAGAACTTCAGCGTCTTCCCGAGGCTTTTAAGGGTCCCGAAGCATAGTCCGACCACCTGATTGATCTGAGGGCCAAAGGTGAGGGCGGCATCAAACCAAATGCCCAAATTCCTCGCTTTTTGGCAAGGAATGGGTGTTGGGCCCAGGGAAGATGGCCACCATGCCGACGTCCACGCAGACTGGCAGCCCCCCACGACCAGCACCTCGGTCTTGCCCCCGTTGAGCTTGAGGCAATTGGCGAACATCCAGGCAGCAAGGTCTTGCATGCATGCTCTGAAGATGTCCGCCGAAAGACCGGGTGCGCGCGATAGGGAGATGACCAACTGCGTGTCGTCGGCATACGACACCAAGCTGAGGCCGTGACTCTCTACTAAGGTGGCAATCGGAGCGACATAAAGATTGAAGAGTGTTGGACTCAGGGACGAGCCCTGCGGCACCCCCTGGTCCAAAGGAATTCGCTCCGAGTAGTAGTCGCCCTGCCTTACTTGGAAACCCCGGCCAGTGAGAAATGAATAAATCCATTTCAACGCTGCCCCTTTCACCCCGACCTTGTCCAGACACTGTAGCAAGATGGAATGTGCTACAGTGTCGAACGCGGCGCTAAGGTCTAATAAAATTAGCGCCATTGTTTGTCCCTCGTCAGCCCCCTGCCTGAGGGCTTTGGTAGCCCTCAGAAGGGCGGACTCCGTCGAATGACGGGGCCGAAACCCGAATTGGGTAGGATGAAGATGGTTGCCTTCCTCCACATATGTCATTAGCTGTTTATTTGCCACCTTCTCCGCTACCTTGGAGAGATAAGGCAGCAAGGAGATGGGGCGTAAATTGTCCAAGTTCTCGAAGCTAATGTTGGGCTTTTTGCGGAGGGGAAGCACCACAGCCTGTTTCCAGTCCTCAGGTATTGAACTGGATCGGAAGGAGACATCTAGCACATGCCTGATGTAGGGTTCCAGGGTCTCCAAACTGTCACTCAATCTTTTAGGGGGTGCGGGATCTCGAGGAGAACCAGATTTAACAGACCTACAGATTTTAATTAGCTCTTCCGGTGAAGGGGTGATAAAGTTAAGTAACCGATTACGATCATCTTCCTCTGCTGCTAGGTCTATTGGCTCTTCCGCTGCATGAGGTATTTCGGGGAAAGCAGCGTAGATTTTAGACACTTTATCTCCGAAATAAGTAGCGATGCGGTTGCATGCTGCTACTGAGTGATCTTTATCTAGACTTGCAGTTTTAGGGGTGGCTAGAGACTTATATATGCTAAACAGTTCCTTGGCGGAATTCTCTGCCCTCTGGATTCTGTCTGCATAGTATGTAGCTTTCTCAATACGGATTCTATTATGATAGATGCGTCTCTTGATATGATAGACTTCTTTCATCGAGTCATCATATGCCACTCTCCATTGTCTCTCTGCCCGCTTGCAGTCCCTTTTGGCGAGACGCAATGCCTCGCCAAACCAGGGAGCAGTTGTCTGTCAATGGGCACCTTTTTTTGGCTGACCCAATGGGGCTGTACAGTCCAGAGCGGCTATGATGCGGTCATTAAGCAATTTGTTTGCTGTTGGCACATCCTTGCCTCCTGGAGGCCCTTCCGCAATGAGAGCCCTATTAAACTCTGGCAGGGAGAATGTTGCCCACCTTCGACGAGGGTAATTGAGAGGGGCGGAAGCATGAGCTTTGTACTTAGGCAGGTGAATGACAAACTGGACAAGGAAGTGATCTGTTCAGGGCAGGGCCTCTGGGGGTGCAGCCAGGACATCCTCCCAGTTAGCAAATATGGGATCTAACAGATGCCCACGGTTATGTGTGGGAAGCTGACCCTTGAGCTCTAGCTGTAGGGTATTCAATTCCTCACAGAGCTCCATCGCTCCCTTGTCTAGTGGATCTTCTAGATGTGTATTTAAGTCACCTAGCAGCAAAAACTTATCACTTCTTAACGCTGTTTCAGTGATACACTCTAGCAGATTACCTTTGAATCTGGACATAGGACCTGGTTGGCGGTAAACTAGCAAGCCTTTTAGAGTTATATTACCGTCAATTGTTATGGTGAAAAAGCCCACCTCACAACTTGCCAAACAGATTGATTCAAGTTTACAGGCCCAATGTTGTTTAAAGGCGATCGCAATTCCACCTCCTCTGCCTTTCGGTCTGTCCAGGCGGACCATCTGATAATTCTCTGGTAAGGCATGTATAATATCAGGGTCACAGTTGGGATCAAGCCATGTTTCTGTCATAAACAGTAGGTCAAGGTTTTTATCGGTGAGGAATTCATGTACATCATATTTATGACAACTCAACGATCTCACGTTAATGAGGCCGCAGGACAAGGAAAAATTACTAGTCTTGCTATCTACTTTCCCTGTGTGGAAACGAAATTGGCAGTGACGGCACCCTTCATTCAACCCTACTCTCATACTGTGGAGTCCTGGAGTACACACATTGAACGAGTAACTTACAAGTTCATTCCTGCTCCAAGTAATTCTGCTGGTCGGGGCAGGGGTTCGGGCCCTAGGCCGTGTCCGGTCGCGGACGGGCGCAGACGGGCTTGGCTTAGGCGCGGCTTCGGCGCGCATCCGGCGCGCCCGCTGCGCCAGCCCGCTGCGCCTTCTGGCCGGAATACACATTTTATAGAGTGTTCGGAGGGTGGGAGGGCGGCGCTACTAGAGCGCACCCCCAGCCCTACCTAAGATGGCGCCCGCCGGCGCTAGCAACAATTCCAATAAAACGACTGGGCGAGGCAGGGAGGGTACAGTACAGAGTGTGAACAGGTGTCAGTGTGCCTAACGAATTCCCCAATTAAAACATAGTATTTAGAGCCCCCAGGTACAGATGATAAAAAACGCTATATTTCACTGTTAAAATGCAGTTTTCGTCCGTTAAATGTGCCAGCAACAGAGTCCAGCTAAAAGTGTTCGCAGCCCTAGTGTCTCTCGCTAGGGAGAGCTCAGAGAAGGCAGCGAGAGTGCTGCTATAAGAACACACGATCAGAGGTCCACAGGCTACTCCCCATTCGAGCTTTTGTTTGGCAGGAAGCCCAGGACATTGCTGGAAATGGCAGCAGAGCAATGGGAGGAGGAGGATGAGGAGGGGCAACCCCTGACGTGATAACAGCTGATCTGAAATCAGCAGTGATCAAGATATGGGGACTGGTACATGACAAACTGAAAAAAGCACAAAATACACAAAAGACGTACCATGACCGAAACAGCCAGTTGAGGGAATTTAAATCCGGGGAGAAGGTGCTCCTTCTGCTCCCATTCACGGAGAACAAGTTATTGAAGAAATGGCAGGGGCCCCTATATTATCGACAAAAAGGTAACCCCAGTCACTTATAGCGTTCTGTTACCATTGCCGGCTGGTAGAAAACAAATCTACCATGGGCATCTCCTGAAAAAATGGAAAGAGCCGTTAGTCCCTACTGGGACAGGAACGCCGGTACTTCTTGGAGGACTGAAAAACCCCTTGATATTTCCACAGCAAATACTCAGGAAATCCAGACCGCATCGGTTCCGAATGGGGACATCCTAACCCCAGCACAAAAAGCACAGCTGTCTTCTCTGTTAGGCAGGTTTACTGGGCTTTTTTCTTCCACGCCCGCATTGACCACCATGGTACAACATGCCTTCATATCTCTAGATCAGACTATCATAAAACAAAAGCCGTACCACATTACTGCGGCGAGAAGAGAGGCAGTAGAAAAAGAGGTGACCGCTATGTTACAGGCCCATATTATAGAACCCTCCCAAAGCAATTGGTGCTCCCCGATCGTGATCATGCCAAAACCAGACGGCAGTCTGCGCTTCTGTATTGACTTCCGTCAAGTAAACGGAATCACCAAGTTCAATTCCTACCCTATGTCCAGGATTGATGAACGGATCGAATGGCTAGGAAATGCCAAATACATGTCAACCCTTGATCTTACTAAGGGGTATTGGCAAATACCCCTACCCCACAGGCTAGAGAAAAGATGGCCTTTTCAACCCCCGTAGGACTTTACCAGGTCAGAGTACTCCCCTTTGGTCTCCATGGGGCCCCGGCAACGTTCCAACGGTTAATGGACTGCTTGCTGAGGCCCCACACAGAATACACCATGGCTTACTTGGACGACATCGTCGTCTTCAGCCCAACCTGGGGGGACTAACTTCAACACTTGGCCGCAGTGTTTTCAGCTATCAAAACAGCTGGCTTCCCAATAAACCACAAAAAAATCATTTTTGGTCACTGATTCCATGCAATACTTGGGTTACACACTACAGGCAGGCTTGATCAAACTTCCGATGAGCAAAATAGAAGCCATTAAAGCACTCCCGGTTCCCACTACCAAACGTGACATACGCACTTTCCTTGGGTCCATAGGGTATTATTGGAGATTCATCCCGACTTCTCCTCTCTAGCCAGTCCCCTAACCGACCTCCCAACAAAGACATATCCCTCCTCTATTACCAACTGGGACACCAAACACGAACACAGTTTCCAGGCCATGGAAGATGCCATCTGCACAACCCCCGTGTTACACTGTCCTCCTGACTTCCACAAACCATTTATACTCCAGACGGATGCTTTCGGTCTTGGGCTGGGTGCTGTGCTATATCAGCCTGAGTCTAATGGTGACCTTAGGCCTCTTCTCTACATCAGCAGGAATCTATTTTCCAGGGAGGCGCATTATTCCACCATAGAAAAAGAGTGCCTAGCGATTAAATGGGCCATTGAGGCGCTGCAGTATTACCTATTGGGACAACCTTTTATTGTATTCACGGATTATGCCCTCTTACATGGCTTGTACGTGACAAAGACACAAAACACCCGCATCCTTAGATGGTTTTTAGCATTGCAACCTTTCTCGTTTCAGACGATGCACATACCCGGACTCCGTCAAGTGAGTGCGGTTTACCTATCGAGACACCCGTCCACTGAATGTCCCCAACGTCCATTCCCGGGAAGGGAGATCTGTAAGGAGGACAGCATCTGTGGCGTGGTGGACCGGAAGGGGACAGGGAAAGACCCGGACCCTCTCGCACAACCAGAAGCAAGCAGCGGTCTAGTGTTTATCGGAGCGTGTGGGGAGGAGCTTCTGACAACAGCAGAAGAGGAGGAGAATAAAACGCGACAGCAGGAAGGGGCAGAGGTCGAAGCCGGAGGAAAACAGCGACAGTGGAAGGAGGCGGACGGCGAAACCAGAGAACAGCGAGAATGAGGAGGACAGAGACGGGAAGGAGCACAGAAGACGAATCCAGAGGGGCGTTTTTTGAACAGTGTCCAAACCCGGTGGGCTGGAGGAAGGAGAAGACGCCCCATGCCCCTACGCCACGGTCCTCGAGACGGATCGTGGCTCAAGGTGAGTACCTCTCAAGGGAGCGTTTTAGAGGGGGTGGTGGGGAGGCAAGGAGAGATAGAGCACCCGGGTGGGAGCTGCCTATTATATCCCTCACGTTCCCTTTTTCCCCACTATAGTAATGCTGGTGATGGTAGCACTTTCAGGACAAAACCCATCAGTCCATTACTGAGCCCCGGTTTGTTTTCTCCTTTTCCTTCTCGCCCCACTGAGAGTGAGAAAGACGAATCCAAAAGACCCAAACCTAGCCCTGATGATCCGGAGCAGAAACCAAGGGTAGGAGTTATCCCCTGAGCCACTTGTGTTGTTTGTTTTGTTTCACGCCCAGGACTTTGGCTATTTACCGGCTTACTGCCCATAAACAAAAAAAGAAAGATAAAACACAAATCAAAAATTACGTGACACGTACTAAGATGTCTTGTGGTCTCTTGCACCGTACCCCCATCCCTCATCCTCACATTTACCTTTTACTTACATACAACCCTGCCATTAGGGCTACCTAGAGCCTACCTTATGGGTAACCTGTGTGTAATAAAAGGGGAGTTTAAGAGTTGGCAATGAGTTTTAAATGCCAAGTCGAAGTGGCAGTAAACTGCACACACAGACCATACCAATACCATTCTGAGACAGGTTTGTAATGCTGCTTATGTGGGTGGCACAATCAGTGCTGCAGGCCCACTCATAGCATTTAATGTACAGGCCCTGTGCATATGGTATACCATTTTACAAGGGACTTACAAGTAAATTAAATATGCAAAACAGGTTTAATCCAATTACACAATGTTGAGAAAAGAGAGCACATGCACTTCAACAGTAGTTAGCAGTGCTAAAGTGCTCAGAGTTCTAAAGCCAACGAAAAAATAAATGATCAAAAAGTGGAGTAGGAAGGCAACAATTTTGGTGTGACCCTTTAAAAGGGCCAGTTCCAACACATGGCTTCAGGCTTACAACTGATGCCTGACTGTAACAGTGCAAAACATGTACTGCAATCTGTTAAAGTAAACCCTTTTTTGATAGGTAAAAACCTTCCTTTTGAACATTAATAAGTCACCCATATCTTAGCATTGTAGTGCAGGAAGCAGGATGCACTGTATGTAAAAGAAGGATATGTAGAAAATTAATGTTAATATGTCCTATCACCCAGAAGCTGTTTGCCCTACCTGTCTTGATCAGAGTACAGATAAAAATCCAAATACTGTGTCTCAGGAATGGGACACGCTAGAAAAATAATTAAACAACTATTTTTATTAGTTAGTTGAAATCTAATTAAATAGTGAAGTTAGATTGCTAATACACATTGTGAAAACAAACTTTGGAAAGTTTCCTTCATGAAGTTCCTGGAGGCCACTTAGCATTGGCTCTCGAGCTTCTCCCAGCCAATGATTAGCCTTCAATTATTGTGAGAAGGGTGTGAAATCCTTCCCAGGAACAGCCAATAGGTTGACCTGAATGGCAGAGATGACTACTCTAAACTCCACAGAATATGGAGGGTGGGGGATATGAGCATCATTTTTGACACTACAGTGTCAGATCCTGTTTGAGTGGGAAATCCTGCTTGACAGGTCTGCTGGGTTCACATATAACATTTGGGGTGTACTTGTAAGTGGGAGAACAGAATGCCAAGACAATTCTTGTGTATCTACTGTCTATTTCATGAAGAACTCTGCTTTTGTCCTACCAAACATCTGTCTCTGAGTTTGTTGTGGGTACAATACTTGCTCCACACTGGATTTTAGTGTTGCATGTGGGAGAACACTTCGATTACCATGGTATGATCCCCACACATACCCGAGCCCTTAGAGCCCAAGTTTAGTGTAGTTGAAGACTTTTGCCATCTTGAACATGCTCTGATACAATGAATTTGTGGCCTGTTTGCAGTAAGGAAAACAGCACCTACTCAAAAGACTTGGTAGGGTCGTCCCTGGGAACTTTCACTCAATTGATTAGGAATCAGCCTGTAGTCATCCCAACGTCTAGCTCATACCAGGTATAAATGTGGCATCTCCAGGTTCCCATTATAGGTCACTTTATGGACCTCTGGAAGATCTGAAAAAGACTGAACCTGCTGTCTGTGACCCGAAGGGAGCCCTGAAATACTTGACCTGCTCCATCTTGTAACCAGGACAAAGAAGTTGACCCAAAAGCTAATCTCCTAGGTGGCTACAGGGAGCCACCAAGTGCAATAGGACTTTTACTGGAAGGACCCAGCAGACCAGTGTGAGAAGTTAGCCTGGCATATGATGTCCACTAGTTCTAGTGGGCACCTTGCACCAGTCTAATAAACCCTTATTGATGGTGGTTGTCAAGTCAACCTTATAGAAAGCTATCCTAGTGGTAACATGGACCAGCAGTCAATAGACTAAGACGGATGTACCATGTTACCACGCGTACTTTTAGCACGCATACCATTACCACGGATTTTTTACAACGCAGGTCATGTTACAACGGATACCATTACAACGCAATACACTACAACGCACATACTATTACAACGCATACCATTACAACGTAAGTATAGGTAAGAATATATATTTTATTTAAAAATATTTTTGTAATATTTAATTTAATAATTCATTAATATATTTAAAATAATTATTTTTTAAATATTTAATTTAATTATTTATTATTTAATCATTAAATATTTATATAAATGAAATTATTTTTAATTGTAAATTTTTAAAATATATATTAAAAATACCCCTGTACCCCAAAACCCATACCCAGCCCTAAAACCTAAAAATACCCCTGTACCCCAAAACCCAAACCCAGCCCTAAAACCTAAAAATACCCCTGTACCCCAAAACCCAAACCCAGCCCTAAAACCTAAAAATACCCCTGTACCCCAAAACCCAAACCCGACCCTAAAACCTAAAAATACCCCTGTACCCCAAAACCTAAACCCAGGCCTAAAACCTAAAAATACCCCTGTACCCCAAAACCCAAACCCAGCCCTAAAACCTAAAAATACCCCTGTACCCCAAAACCCAAACCCAACCCTAAAACCTAAAAATACCCCTGTACCCCAAAACCCAAACCCAATACCCCAATACTTACCTTTAAACTTACCTAATAGTACCTGCGTTGTAAAAAAATGCGTGGTAAAGGTATCCGTGGTAATGGATCCTGCGTGGTAATGGATCCGTGGTAACGGTACTGCGTGCTAAAAAATCCGTGGTAACAGTAACATACCGACTAAGACTTCAGAGAGCATGTGAAGGCAGTTATTTTACCAATTATAATCCCCTGAATACCAAATGAAAGGACACCACACAAGGTATACATCAAATATAAATGTATTTATTTCTAACACAACCCCTCTGCACTCTTTATGAGGTCAGAGGTCAAAGTACATCACAAGTTACTCAATTAGCATACGATAAGTTGCACAATATACAGTAATGCCCTAGGGGCCTCACGAACCATATACTAAGAAAGTGGTATAAGAACCACGTCTGAAATAGAGAGTAGGCCTGGGCCTAGGGAATTGCTGGGGCTACACTAAACAACCAAAGGTTAGGTAGTTGGAGGCCCACGGGAGACGCGTGCAGTGTCTAAACAGAGTCGCGAGTTACCATTGACTTATAATGGGAAACAAAGAATTTACAAAGATACTGTTTAAGGGCACTTCCGGATGGACTACCACAAAACCCCTTTAGACCAGGACACTTCGAGAGTCAAGACTCAAGGGAGCAACAGACTACTCGTGTTACCTCACCCAGGGAAGCCGGGTGCATAGGTGCCTTTTGGTATCGGGTTTCGTCGTCGTTTTCTATGGAGATCTGCAAAGAAGTGCTGCAAGCGACCAGAGGAAAAGTGTCCAGATGGATCCAAGGGTGGATTGAAGATCTGAAGAACCTGAAAGCAGAGGGGACAGAGTCTGGGTCACTAGCCAGTGACCAGGAAGGTACCAGGAAGGAACCAGGCGATGTCACAATGATCTCAGGTGAAGAAGGTGAGCTTGTTTGTTCAGCTACGCCAGGAGGCATCGATGATGACCAGGCACTGGATGTGAGCTGTCCCACAAATGATCTAGTTGACTGCAGTGTCGGTATCTGGATGGGATCCAACAAGCCTTGGCAAATGCAACCCACACAGGATATCAAGATTGGCCCTGTTGCAGACCAGCAAGGTCTGTGGCGCTTCTCCTTTGGAGGGAAGCTGGAGCAAGCCTAGAGCAACCAGGAAAGCAAGTTTGTTTCAAGAAAAGGTCTTCAGGGGGCTCACTAGCCAATGGGCAAGGAACCAGGAAGACGCGTCAAGCTGAAATGCAAGAGCAGGCCCCACGCGGCATTTGTGGAGTGTGGAGGGCTGAGCTTAGGTTCAAATGGTCATCGGGGTTTGGGCTTCTCGTACACTAATGCACAACTGGGAGGGTACCTCGGGAGTCAAGCAGTTAGCAAATTGCAGGATGACAAGGGAGTCCAGTCCCACGTCTTTCGTGTCCGCCATGGGTCTCAGCTTTGCTGTGGATCTGGGTCGAAGTCAGTGTAGTCTGAAAGTCCAGTTCCTGTGTTGCTGAGTCTTTGGGTTCCGGCTGGAGCATTGACAAAGCAGATCGGCAAAGTTGCTGATGGTGCCTGTTTGCACGGAGTGGTCACTCCTTGACCACAAGGGAGATGTCTTCCGTCTTCTAGTCAGAATAGAATGTCAAAGGTCCAAGAGTTCTGTATCAAAGTTTCGTTCCAGGATAATTTGAAGTCCTGGGGACACAGCTCCTATACTTATACTAAGAAAGGGGGCTGAATTACCTGCCTAGGTCCCTCCTAATGCTGAACCTGAGAAGGGGGTGTTTACACCCCTTTCCCTTTGTCCAGTTTCGCGCCAGAGCGAGGCTGGAGTGCCCCAGCAACTAGTTTGAACCGGGCTATGCATGGAGCACCTTGTGCGCCAAGTCAGTGTCTAGATGCATTCACTGAATGCAGCCCTCCCTCCTCCAATACAAAACCCCTGTCTAGGGAGGTGCTGGCACCTCCCTGGACAGGAAACCTATTGTCCAGGCCACCCTTGCTGGTGTTTCCCCCAGCAACAGGAGGTCAGACTTGTGTCTGTGGCAGCAGCATCCATTTTGTGATGCTGAGGCTCTGTTTAACTTTAACTGGGTAAAGCAGTAACTACATGTCTTCTCCCTTTAGAAGGGTGGAATGCTACCCCCGCCACCAGGACTGGTGGGGGGTAGTATTCCAAAGTGTTTGGCACCTTACATGACATGTTTTGATAAAGCCAAACCAAAGTTAGCATTAACCGCGAGGATTATAATGCACTTAAGAGTATATGGTATGGCTATATCATAGAACAACTATAAGGAGATGGTTCCAAAAGCTGCAGAGGGGCTCAGCTCATGCTAGGGCACCCTCTCACATAAAACCAAGCACTCTGCCTCCAGGATTGTCGAGGGCTACCATAGGAGTGACTTATAGGTGCATATGTGTCTATATATAAGGTAGATATAGGTATACTATATCTAAGTAAGGGGTGATTACACCACCTTACCCAGGCTGTGTGAACATACCTGTGGTGTCAGTTTGGAGGGCCAGCCAGGGGTGGCATAATACATGCTGCAGCCCCTGGTAGGCCTTGGATGCACCTACGCCCTGGGTACCTACGGTACACTATACAGGGACTCATAAAGGTGACCCAATACCCAATCTGGTATGTACCTAAAGTACATGGAGTCCATTTTAAAGGGAAAGCAGATAGCCTGGGGCCCTGAATAGCAGGATCCCAGGTCAACTAAGTCAAAAACCAGCAAAACACTAGGCAAAAGGTTGGGGTAACCATATAGTCAGATATCCACCTTCCTACACAACCCCCTTCCCCCCCAAATGAAAGAAGATAAGGTTATCCTTGTCCAGGTAAGCCTATATTGACTAAGTGGCCATATAAGGAAGTACCTGCACTAGCATGGTCACCCCCTGTCTAATGGTCCACTAATCAATCCCTCACCTTAAGTGTATCAGAGGGTCTCCACCATAGGGTATCTCTACCTGTGCTGGTCCTGGGATGGAGTACTGAAGTGAGGCTCCACTAAGGTTGGGCTCTGCTTCCTCCAATCACTATCCACCATAAAGGCCTTTCTTTCCATGACTGAGTTGCACTGTGCTCTCAGGGTCAACCTCTGGCTGCCTATAGCTGGAGGCTGGGTCCCTTTGGTTTGACTACTGGAGGGACAGGGCAGGTTTGAGGCCACTGGGTCCCAGGTTTGCTTGTGCTCAACAGAGTCCATCTGGGGGAGGTTCCTACCCAAGGGTAAGGGAGATCCCTCAGAAGATTGAGGAATTTTCACCTGGCTCGGGCTGCTAGGCAGGGTGCCCCTAATCTGCTGATTGGGGGTTCCTCTGGACAGGGGGGCCTTTAGGGTCCACTGGCCTCCCTGACCTCTGCAGCCCTGGGCTGACTGAGGCAGGGTAGAGAGGGGTAGGTTACCTGCTCCAGACTGGGTACCACCTTGGAAGGGTCCACTGACATCAGGAGCTCTGCCAGGCCAGGCCTGACTACCTCTGGGGCAGTTCCTTCACAAGGGGTAGGGTCAGTTCCCCGAGGAGGCGGACCGTCACCTAATGTCTGGTGGGAGGGAGACTTTTCTTCATCCCCAATGCTCTCTGTCTGAGTGGAATGGTCCATAGTTTCAGGCTTCACATCACTAAAATCTGTCTGTGTTTGGGCTGTGACCACCACAGCCCTACCAACCTTTTCAGGAAGGCCTACCATTTTTGGAATGGGTTTCTTTTTCTATCACAGCCCAGGCTGAGATCTCTAGATCATTGCCCAGTAAGCAATCTACAGGCAGGTTTGTAGACACTGCCACTCTCTTTGGGCCAGTGACACCTACCCAGCTGAGATTTACTACTGCCATGGCATGATCTTTCTGCACTCCATCAATATTGGTCACCTGGTATGTAAACCCAGGTAAAAGCTGTTCTAAGGGGACTAGTCTCTCAGTCACCATAGTGATGCTAGCCCCTGTGTCCCTATAGGCCTCAGCTTTCTGACCATTGATGTGGGGCTCCTGTCTGTACTTGCCCAAGGTATTGGGACAAGCAGTGAAGTTGACAAACCCCATGCCATTCTCACAGACTAGAGTTGCTGTAGTAGGAGACCTGGTTAGGCCAGAGTCCACCTGAGTTCCCCAAGTAAACCCAGCCAAATGTTTGGGGGCACTGCCACCACCTGGGGGATTACTACTAGTAGTAACAGGAGGTGAGACCTCTGACCCTCTGGGCCGGTCACCCCACGCACCGCGCACACTCTCCGTTAGTGAGCCCAGGCTGCCCCCGATCCCCCATAGTGCCGCCGCTGCCCGCAGCTGTGCTCCTGCTCCGCTGTTGTGGTAGTTCCTCTGCTGCGCTGCGTTGTTTTTCCCTGTATTCATTTTTATTTTATTCCCTCTGCTGTCCTCTTGTTGTGCCCAGCCCCTGCCCTCTGTTTATTTGTTTTTTGTTCTTCCTCCTGTCGTGCCCAGCCCCTACCCTCTGTTATTTCGTTTTTGTTCTTCCTCTGTTTGTGCCCAGCCCCGGTCGCGTTTCCCGCCACCTCCCCGCTCCCTGCCGCTGCCCCCCTGCGGCCCCGCCCCTTCCCTCTGATTCCCTTCCCATTCGCCACCCGCTCCCGCCTCCCAGCTGCTCCTCCCTCGCTCCGCCACTCCTTCTCTCCACATATGGCAGAGTGGCAAACGCGCAGCATTGACGCGTATCGGGTGCGCCAAAGGCAGGCCCATCTGCGCCCGTCCGCACCTGGCCCGCACCCAGCGCCCGGACCCCTGGCCCCCGCAAATGTCAACCCACCCGCCGGACTTACGCAGCAACCGCACTCAACGCTCTCAACACGGGTCGGATACCCGGTTGCTACCGAGACGCACCCACGGACCCTTCAGCTGCCATTCCTGCAACTTCTCCTGCATCCGGACCTGCACCGCACCCGCACCCGCCAAGCCGAGCACCAGCAGCAACCACCTGAAGTGCATTCTACTCAACACTCGCTCCGTCCACAGACACGCCGTGGAACTCTGGAACCTGCTCGACACAACATCTCCAGACGTCGCCTTCCTCATGGAAACCTGGATGAACGCCTCCTCGGCGCCCGACATTGCCATTGCTGTCCCGGACGGATACAAGATCACCCAGAGGGACCGCGTCAATCAGACTGGAGGAGGCATCGACATCGCCCACAAGAACACCATCCGCATCACGACCAACACCGACGACACCCTCACAACCGCCGAAGACCTGCACTTCCAGATCCACACCGACCCCAAGCCCACCCTCAGAGGCACCCTCATCTACAGACCCCCGGGACCACGCACACAATTCAGCGAAGACATCGCTGACTTCATCAGCCCGCACGCCCTCCTCTCCGCTGACTACATCCTCCTCGGGGACCTCAACTTCCACCTGGAGAACAACAACGACCGCAACACCACCACCCTGCTGGACAACCTCGCCAACCTCGGACTCAAGCGGCGGGTGACCACCCCCACCCACTACGCCGGGCCACACGCTTGACCCCATCTTCTCGTCCAGTAAGGACATTTCCTTCAGCTACGCCACCGGACTCCACTGGACGGACCACAGCTGCGTCCACTTCAGCTTCAGAAAGAACACAATCCAGTAACAGGCTGCACGCAGAAGCTGGAACAAGATCACAGCCGACCAGCTCGCCGCAGCCCTGAGCCAGGACCCTCCCGCCAGCTCAGCGAACCCCAGCCATGCCGCCAACAACCTCACGACGTGGATCAGCAACTGCGCAGACGACCTCGCCCCACATAGGACCCCGCCCAGCAGACCCGGCAGTAAGAAATCACCCTGGTTTACCGACGAACTCAAGAGCTCCAAGAAGAACTGCAGAGCCCTCGAGAGAGCCTGGCGTAGAGACCCAACACCAGACAACATGACCACCCTCAAGCTCGCCACTCGAAAACACCACCAACTGATCCACACCACCAAGAAAACAGCATTCAAGGAACGACTGGACAACAACGCCCACAACAGCAAGGAACTTTTCAACATCGTCAAAGAGCTCTCCAACCCCAGCGCCGGAAACAACGACATCACCCCATCGCAAGACCTCTGCAACTCCCTCGCCTCGTACTTCCACAACAAGATAGCAGACATACACAACAGCTTCAGCACACAGCCGACGCACCCGACGATCGCACCAGCGCCCCCCTCCACCACCCTCCGCGCCTGGACCCCGATCAACATCGAAGAGACCATACTCACGATGAACTCCATCCACTCCGGATCTCCAACCGACCCCTGCCCCCACCACGTCTTCAACAAGGCCGACTCCGTCATTGCTCCCCATCTACGGGACATCATCAACGCCTCCTTCGACACCGCCACCTTCCCGGAGAGCTGGAAGCACGCCGAACTCAGCGCCCTCCTGAAGAAACCATCAGCCGACCCCACTGACCTCAAAAACTACCGCCCCATCTCCCTCCTCCCATTTCCTGCTAAAGTCATTGAGAAGACCGTCAACAGACAGCTGGCCGCCTTCCTCGAGACGAATGGATCCCTCGACCTCTCGCAGTCCGGTTTCTGAGCCAATCACTGCACCGAGACCGCCCTCCTCGCAGCCACTGACAACATCCGAGCCCTGCTCGACAACGGGGAAACAGCGGCCCTCATCCTCCTGGACCTCTCCGCGGCGTTCGACACTGTCTACCACCGCACCCTAGTGCAGCGCCGCAGCAACGTCGGAATCCAAGAGAAGGCACTGGAGTGGATCATCTCCTTCCTCGCCGGAAGGACACACAGAGTCCGCCTCCCCCCATTCAGATCAGAAGCCACCGAAGTCATATGCGGCGTCCCTCAAGGCTCCTCGCTCAGCCTCACCCTCTTCAACGTCTACATGAGCCCCCTTGCGGCCATCGCATGCCAACACAACCTCAACATCATCTCCTACGCCGACGAAACCCAGCTGATCCTCTCCCTCACCAACGACCCCGCCACCGCCAGAGCCAACCCACACGAAGGGATGAAAGACATAGCAAGTGGATGAGGAACAGCCGCCTGAAACTGAACTCAGATAAGACGGAAGCCCTCATCCTGGGATCGTCGCCCTCCGCCTGGGACGACTCCTGGTGGCCCCCGGCCCTGGCAGCGCACCCAAACCAACGGACCACGCACGCAACCTGGGCTTCATCCTGGACTCCTCCCTCTCCCTGACCAGACAAGTCAACGCCGTCTCCTCGTCATGCTTCAACATCCTACGCATGCTACGGAAGATCTTCCGGTGGATCCCCACCGAAACTAGGAAGACGGTCACCCAGGCCCTCGTCACCAGCCGATTGGACTACGGCAACTCCCTCTACGCCCGAACCACTGCAAAACTCCAGAAAAGACTCCAGCGGATTAAGAACGCCTCAGCACGACTCATCCTGGACATCCCCCGACACAGCCACATCTCCGCACACCTAAGAAACCTGCACTGGCTCCCCGTCAACAAGAGAATCACGTTCCGACTCCTCACCCACGCACACAAAGCTCTCCACAACCAAGGCCCAAGATACCTCAACAACCGCCTCAACTTCTACACTCCCACACGCCAGCTCCGATCGACCAGCCACGCCCTCGCCGCCGTCCCCCGCATCCGAAGAGCCACAACGGGAGGAAGATCCTTCTCCTACCTGGCCGCCAAGACGTGGAAATCCCTCCCCACCCACCTCCGCCTGACCCAAGACCACCTCGCCTTCAGGAGGCAACTCAAGACCTGGCTGTTCGAGCAGTAGCGGACCCCCACCCCAAGCGCCTTGAGACCCTCCGGGTGAGTAGCGCGCTATACAAATGCCTTGGTTGATTGATTGATTGAGGTGTTGGAGTGTTACTTGGAGGAATATTTTCCTTATTGCTGGCTTTTGGGCAACTGCTTGGCCGTTTTACAATGGCCAGGCATCTTACATACATGGCAATAAGGTTTCTTAACAGTAGAGGAAGGATTTTGGGACCCACTCCCCTCAGAGGATTTTTTGGGCCCTGTCGTGGATTTCTCTTTAGATTTATCCCCACCCTTCTCTTGTGGTTTGGTAGAATCTGTCTTCTGATCACCACCCTGATTTTTAGGCCTAACCCTGGTTCTGACACATTTGTCTGCCTTCTTACCCAATTCTTGGGGAGAGGTCAGATCAGAGTCCACCAGGTGCTGGTGTAGAAACTGGTTTTGACAATTATTAAGGATCTGCTCCCTCATAATCAAATTATACAATCCTGTATAGTCTTGTACTTTGCTGCCCAGTAACCAGCCCTCCAGAGCCTTAGTAGCACAATCTACAAAATCAGCCCAGTCCTGAGTCTGTGTCTTCTGGGTGCCTCTGAACAGCAACCTGTACTGCTCAGTGGTTAAGCCAAACCCATCTATCATAGCACTCTTCAGGACATTGTAGTTGTCAGCATCCTGTTCACTAACTGTCAGGAGCTTATCTCTGCCTTTGTATGCAAAGGAGAGCCATAACATTGCTGCCCACTGCTCCTTGGGGACCTTCTGCACTTTGCAGGCCCTTTCCAAAGAAGTGATCCACTTGTGGGTGTCATCCCCTGCCTGATAGGGGGGCACAATTTTATTCAGGTTTCTATGGTCATGAGACCTTTCTCTACCACTAGGGTTGTTGCTGGCACCAGTGGGTTCTAACACACTCAACTTTTTTTCTCTCTCAAGAGCTAAGGTCTCTTTTGCAAGGGTAACCTCTTGCCTCTTGATCCTTAGCTTGGCTTCTCTCATCCTAGCTTTATGCTCCCTCCTCTGAAGTGAAGACATTCTCCCCAGAGCAGAGGCATTGGACCTCACTGATGAATCAGAATGGTTAGATGCACTGGAAAGTGATCTGGGTCTTCTGTACTCACCATTAGGCCTACTTGGGGATCTGGATTTGATCCTTCCTTCTCCAGTCCCAAGCAGTCCTAGGTTAACCTGGTTCAGTTCCCTGCCTTCTGCCTGGTTAGCATCCACATCATCATCAGACTCCTCTTGGTTCTCACCAGTGGGATTTTCTGTTGAGAGCTGGCCCCCCTCTGTACTACCTGGGTGATCTGGGTTGGATGCCTTTTCTGCATCATACTCCACTAAAATATCTACCTGGTGGTTAAAGGTTGGACTCTGTCCTTGTCTCAGTTTCTGACTGAACACAGACTTCTCAGTTCCTGAAAAGTAAATGTGTCATACTTAGAAGGTACCCCCGGAGGGTCTTCTGGCAGGGAACCACTAGGGCCTGCTTCCAAGGACATTTTCTAGTGAGGTGTGGTGTGTGCACCTACCTACACTAAATGTTTTCCTACTAGAACCTCTCTAGGAGTTGTAGTCAGGGTGTGCTAGGCCCTTACCACTTACAACTGCTAGGTTCCGTAGAACTTATGTATTATAAGAACTTGATTATATGTACCTACAGGTACCTTAATGTGATCTTTCAAATGATATCTCAAGATTATATGGCAAAACAACAGCAAGCTCTTATCCCGCGGCTGCCACCAAAGTGAGAAGTTAGCCTGGCATATGATGTCCACTAGTTCTAGTGGGCACCTTGCACCAGTCTAATCAACTCTTATTGATGGTGGTTGTAAAGTCAACCTTATAGAAAGTTATCCTAGTGATAGCATGGACCAGCAGTCAATAGGCTAAGACTTCAGAGAGCATGTGAAGCCAGTTGTTTTACCAATTATAATCCATTGAATACCAAATGAAAGGACACCACACAAGGTATATATCAAATGTATATGTATTTATTTCTAACACAACCCCTCTGCACTCTTTATGAGGTCAGAGGTCAAAGTACATCACAAGTTACTCAATTAGCATACAATAAGTTGCACAATATACAGTAATGCCCTAGGAGCCTCACGAACCATATACTAAGAAAGTGATATAAGAACCACGTCTGAAATAGAGAGTAGGCCTGGGCCTAGGGCCTAGGGAACCGCTGGGGCTACACTAAACAACCAAAGGCTATGAAGTTGGAGGCCCACGGGAGACGCGTGCAGTGTCTAAACACAGTCGCGAGTTACCATTGACTTATAATGGGAAACAAAGAAGTTACAAAGTTACCGTTTAAGGGCACTTCCGGATGGACTACGACAAAACCCCTTTAGACTAGGACACTTCGAGAGTCAAGACCCACGGGAGCACCGGAGTACCCGTGTTACCTCACCCAGGGAAGCCGGGTGCATAGGTGTCGTATGATGTCGGGTTTCGTCGTCGTTTTCTTTGGAGATCAGCAAAGAAGTGCTGCAGGCGACCAGAGGAAAAGTGTCCGGGCGGATTCAAGGGTGGATTAAAGATCTGAAGAACCTGAAAGCAGAAAGGACAGAGTCTGGATCACTATCCAGTGACCAGGAAGGTACCGGGAAAGAACCAGCCAATGTCACAATGATCTCAGGTGAAAAAGGTGAGCTTGTCTCTTCAGCCACGAGGTCCAGGCGGCATCGAGGATGACCAGGCACTGGATTCAAGCTGTCCCACAAAGGATATAGTTGACTACGGTGTCAGTATCTGGATTGGACCCAACAAGCCTTGGCAAATGCAACCTATGCAGGATGTCGAGATTGGCTCTGTTGCAGACCAGCAAGGTCTGTGGCCCTTCTTCTTTGAAGGGAAACTGGAGCAAGCCTGGAGCAACCAGGAAAACAAGTTTGTTTCAAGAAAAGGTCTTCAGGGGGCTCACTAGCCAATGGGCAAGGAACTGGGAAGAGGCATCAAGCTGAAATGCAAGAGCAGGCCCCACGTGGCACTCGTGGAGTGTGGATGGCTGAGCTTCGGTGTAAATGGTGCTCGGGCTGGGGCTTCTCGTCTTCCAATGCACAACTGCTAGGGTACCTCGGGAGTCGAGCAATTAGCAAATTGCAGGATGTCCAGGGTGTCTAGTCCCACGTCTCTCGTGTCCACCACGGGTCTTAGCTTTGCTTTGGATGTGGGTCGGAGTCAGAGAAGTCTGGAAATCCAGTTCTTGAGTCACTGAGTCTTTGGGTTCCGTCGCGAGCATAGACAAAGCAGACAGGCAAAGTTGCTGATGGTGCCTGTTTGCACAGGATGGTCACTCCTTGACCTCCTTGGTAGAGAAGTGTGGCTCAAGTAGAGAAGTGTGGCTCAATGGTTAGAGCGGCAGACCCTGTTGCAGTAGTCTGACCGGGACCAGGGTTCAATTCCGCCTCTGCGGGGCTCGGGCTCAATTTCTTCGGACCTGATAATTCTCGCCTCAGTGCCTATTCTGATCATGAGCCCCACTCTGCACCTCTGGGCAATAGCTTGCTTAATCTCTACAACGGCCCCAACAACGCTGAGGATGCCTGACTTCACCTTGGGGGTGCCCAGGAGTGGGCTCCTCACAGGGAAAGGCCAGGAAGGGTTCCTCGACGGTATTCGTACAAGCGCCGAGATGCCTCTGGGTAGTCGTGCGCTATATAAGTGCGTAATTATCATTTATTATTTACCACAAGGGACATGTCTTCCATCTTCTAGTCAGAATAGAATGTCGAAGGTCCAAGAGTTCTGTATCAAAGTTTCGTTCCAGGATAATCTGAAGTCCTGGGGACACAGCTCCTATACTTATACTACGAAAGGGGGCTGGATTACCTGCCTAGGTCCCTCCTACGGGTGGACCTGAGAAGGGGGTGGTTACAACCTTTTCCCTTTGTCCAGTTTCACGCCAGAGCAGGGTTGGTGTGCCCCAGCAACTGGTTTGAACCGGGCTATGCATGGAACACTTTGTGTGACCCAGGCAGTGTCTAGATGCATTCACTGAATGCAGCCCTCCCTGCCCCAATACACAAAACCCCTGTCTGGGGAGGTGCTGGCACCTCCCTGGACAGGAAACCTATTGTCCAGGCCGCCCTTGCTGGAGTTTCCTCAAGCAACAGGAGGTCAGACTCGTGTCTGTGTCAGCAGCATCCATTTTATGATGCTGAGGCTCTGTTTAACTTTAATCGGGTAAAGCAGTAACTACATGTCTTTTCCCTCTAGAAGGGTGGAATGCTACCCCCGCCACCAGGAGTGGGAGGGGGGTAGCATTCCAAAGTGTTTGACACCTTACACGACATGTTTTGATAAAACCAAACCAAAGTTAGCATTAACCATGAGGATTATAATGCACTTCAGAGTATACGGTATGGCTATGTCAGAGAACAGCTATAAAGAGATGGTTCCAGAAGCTGCAGAGGGTCTCAGCTCATGTTAGGGCACCCTCTCACATAAAACCAAGCACTCTGCCTCCAGGATTGTCGAGGCCTACCATAGGAGTGACTTATAGGTGCATATGTGGCTATATATAAGGTAGATATAGGTATACTATATCTAAGTAAGGGGTGATTACACCACCTTATCCAGGCTGTGTGAACAGACCTGTGGTGTCAGTTTGGAGGGCCAGCCAGGGGTGGCATAATACATGCTGCAGTCCCTGGAAGGCCTTGGATGCACCTATGCCCTGGGTACCTATGGTACACTATACAGGGACTCACAAAGGTGACCCAATACCCAATATGGTATGTACCTAAAGTACATGGAGTCCCTTTTATCCGGAAAGCAGATAGCCTGGGGCCCTGAATAGCAGGATCCCAGGTCAACTAAGTCGAAAACCAGCAAAACACTAGGCAAAAGGTTGGGGTAACCATATAGTCATATATCCACCTTCCTACAACCAGTGTCAACTGGTTCTGGACTGGACCCACATGTTGGCCTTTGCCTGAACTCTGTGAGTCTCTACGTGCTCTGGGGGCCTTCATAAATGTTCTCATGTGATGGATGGCACCTTAAAAAACGTACAGCCTGATTTAGAGCGCACAGATATGTACTTTGTCAGGGTGACAGAGCAATGTACTCTGTCATCCTACTGGCAGTGGCGGCTGATATGTGAATGCGATGGGATCAGGTCACAGAGGCAAGAGGAAGAGAAGAGAATGAAATAAAAAGAGAAAATATACACTTACCTGCCTGTTGCTGCTGCCTGCCGCCGCCTCCTCTTGGTCCTCTTCGACGCTTCCAGGGCAGGAAGCAGGATGCACCCGGCTCTCAGCCTCCCGATAGCCAGCCACAACACTGCAATGCAGAATTGTGATTGTTCTCAGCGCCACGGAATGGCCCTCAGCCAGAGAATGGGAGGCTGGGCAAGTTCTCCATGGAGGGTGTAATGCAACCTGCATGGAAAACATGCAAAGTGTGCATGAATGCTTGGCTGGCCCCAGAGGGCTAGCGAAACATTCATGCACACTTTAGGGAGTGCAAACTACTCCTCCCGTGCCCTGTCATCACAGTAGCCCCGCCCGTCCCGGCCGCAAAGCTGCTGCAACAAGGAAAAAATAAAATGATAATAACTTAAAGTTATTATAATTTTATTTTTCATTTAGTGACACTGCTTAAAAGCAGTGGGGAGATGCTCCTCCCCCTTAGCGGAGGAGTCGCCACTGCCTAACGTGGTCCCCATCTGACAAATTCTGAGAGGACTGCCAGCCCAACAAAGACCTCTAGCATTTGCAGGTACCACTGTCACTGTGATTCCTGTCAATGCAATGATTGACGGCTCAGTCAACATGACTGAGCTGTATACCAGACTTACAAAGTTTGCCTAAACAAAAACCCACAGTGGGATTTTGTTGTGAAATTTTTTTTAATCAATGACCCCCTCACCATATGAGTTTTCTCCCATGGCAAGGGTGGAAGTTTGCAGCTTCCACTACACGTTACCGCATAGCTTTATCTGGCGGTGAATGACACTCAAATCTGGCCATTAGTTTGCCCACACAAGATTCGGTTGGCTGAACCTCCGACAAGCCTTATTCTGTTGGGCCATGGGAGGTTTATGTCGGCGGCAGAGATGCCATCGGCCTAATGAAGGTCTTCCTGCATCTAAATGAGGCAGGCGGATCTTCAGTTTGGCAGAGACAGTACTCCGTCGCCATCATGATGGAGCCCCCTCTCCGCCAAACTCTAAATCGGCCTTTAAGTTAGAAGGCAAAATCTTTGACCAGGATGAACCTGGTTGGTGTAACCGACACTGGTTCCATCACAGTCATCCTCAAATTGGGACTAGGTCCTAGTCTACCATTACCATTACCATTGACTGTCATTGGCGCTTTGTGCTTTTCGGAGCTATTTTTTAAAAATGTTTAGAAATCATATCTCTACTTCTCCTTACTGGAGTTTTGTCATTTTGGTGTAATTCTGTTTATTAACATGTACTCTTTTTTTCTAATTCAGTTAGGGAGTTTTATGGTGTAGCATTTTGACTTTGTTACTGTTTGGGTACTGCATAAATACATTACACAATGCCCTAAATTAAGGCTATCTGCTCTGTGTCATAACTACAAGAGGTTTGAGAACAGGCTAATTTAGCGACTTTGAGGGTTCACTCGGACAAGGACTTTGATTATTACTTGAAGTGGGCAATCGTCTACCCCAAATAATAATCCAATTTCTTACAACTTTTATTTTGTGCCTAATGAAATTTGTGTTTAAGGTTTCAATGCTAGAAATTATGCAGCCTGGATCTCATTAGTACCCGTCCGCACAAAAAAAAACAGCCGAAGTATTCACTCTTACAAAGTTTTTTTGTGTCCTATGCTATTTTATGTTATTTTCTTATTGCTAAAGTGAAAAATGTTTTTCATCAATAAAAAAGTGAATCGATAAACAAATAGAATGCGTTTCCACAAACTATACTATTTTTTCACCTGTTAACATTGTTAAGCAAACCAATATATTTCAGCTAACTTGAATAAACTAGCAAATTGACATAATTATTCCAAACAGGAGCAGATTGAATTTAATTAGGAGTGAGAAGAAATGACCATTTCTATCTTCACGAAGTATCTTTAAAAGAATCTTCACCAACTAAGCCAGCTTCATGAAGTTAGGATGTTTAAAACAAAGAGCTAAAAAATCTGTAAAATGTAAGTTTTGAAATGTGCAACATGGCTAACCACACTTTCTACCATAGAAATATCTCTTAAAAATGTTTCTGCGTACAAAATGTCTGTTTGTTTCTGTAAGGAAAATCATGCAAGGGTGACAGACTTTACCACAAATTGAAAAGTATACCAATCTCATAAAATTCCTCTGAAGAAATGTTATTTTTACACATCCTCGAGCATATTAAAGATGGCAACCCAAAGAAAGTTCAGTTTATCGTAGGTGAAACATATGTGCATTAAGTTGCTACCACCACCTTTTGCACTTGTGGCTGGAGACACATTTTAATTCAAATCATTGTGTGCAATTTATAAAGTATGATTATGCTACATATTCAGCCCTTCACACATTAAATCTATATGCATACATTTAGTTGATAACTGCAATTGCTTTTTATTATTAAGATATTAAATTTGGAAATGCCCGCAAATCATTAAAGTTTCACAACACCTTTGGCATATATAGGCATTTGGCTAACTAAGTGGCTCTCGGGCGACACTAGCAATTTGCATAGATGTGGAAAGTCAGGGTTTCTAAGTAGAGTAATTGTATAACGTCAGAAATCAGGAGAGTCTCCTACACGGTCTGAGAAGAGGAACAAACCCCTTACACTCCAAATATTTAAAAACAGTCTTACTAGGAATTGATAATTCAGTTTATAAGTTGAAAATAAATGTTAAAACAATGGCTGCATATAATTGGCCAACACATCCGAGATCTGAATTTTCACAATATAGCACAGTTTGGGGAGGCAGTTTTAGCAGAGGTTAATATAGAGATTATGGCACGAACCACAATTTGCAAACACATAAAGATTAAGCACGAGGGTTGACAATGGGCACCTAAGGGCCTTATTACAAGTTTGAAGGTCCGACTGCTCGAACACCGCAGTTGCCAGGAGACCGCAGCGCCAGCGGTCTTCCAACCGCCGTATTACGAGTTTGCTGCGGTGCCCGCAGTGTGGCTGTGGATATTTTGCAGCAGTGGTGACTACTTTTCTATATGTATGAATGCCTATTTGAGCATTTCAACTGCATATATGTCAAATGCACACATATGCACAATACATGTGGAAAAGTACCACATACCCATTTCCGGAGTCTGGCCCATATGTGGGCAGTCCAGGCGATGGGCATTTGCTACAAAAAGGACTCACCTTTATATCGCCACAAACAGGGATGTAATCCTCAGGGTGAAGATGTTGCTGTGAAGGGGGATCTAAAGAAAGGTATCCACATCAAACGCTGACTTAAATCACAGGAAAGGGGTGAGTACGCACGCCAAATCATTTGTTTCAGCCGACTTGAACCTGGCGTTCTCACCGCTGCGGTCAGCTCGTGGAAAAGTGAAACTCCCTTATACCATCCTATGGCAGCTACTTTTCCTCGACCGTGACCCCGGACCTCTGCGGTGTTCTGGTGTGTTAGAGTTTCAGCTGCGGTCTTTCCAAATGCAATCTGCACATTTTGCAATACGGCGTTGAGACCAGGACCACGGATACAGCGATTCACGGACCGCCAAACTCGTAATAAGTCCCTAAGTGTTTAATTATGTTGCCATGTAGTGTCTCATTGCTGCTGGACAAATTAGGGAATTGTGGAGAGTCCTTCCTGTCTTGTTACTGCTAGGATAGCAAGAGTAAATGCAGAGACTGATTTCGAGTTTGATGGATGGGTTACCCCACCACAACGTAATGAATAGTCAGTCCATTCACCTTTTACAAGTGCTATAGGATATAATGAACTTGTAAGCAGGTGAACGGGCTATCTGTCATGTTATGATGGAGTAAAAAGTCTGCCAAACTCAAACTCAGGCCCTTAAACATTCAGGTACAGGTAGGAAGGTAGGTGAAATATTTGTGAAATCACTGAGACTGTAACTGCTAGAGATGTCAAGGGGTTCTTGCAACTGTAAGCAGTGGAGTAATGAAACATGATGGGGCACCCTGCCAAGTACATGGTGGGTCTCCCCACACTCCAGACCCAGTCAGGAGCTCTAGGGCCAGGGGCCTGCCCCCTATGCACACTGCTGCAGGGTGCCCCCTAGATCTTAGGGGCTGAGGGGGCAAATGTTACATCACTGGCTGAAGGTAACATCATAAACCGACCAGCACCGACTCCCTAAATCAAAGTTCTCAGCTGCCCTAGTGCAATTTGCCCCAATAATAACAGTGTTAATCCAAGTACAGTGGGGGGAATCTGTAATTGGTAGCAAAACCCGCTTGAACCTAATCTCAGACTCTGTTTCAGGGGCAAATTGAACTTTGACTTTGAGTTATCCTCATGTGAATTCCTTTAGGCATTACCTAGAGTACTTTACACATGGAAAACAGGTAGGAACAAGGAAAAGCGCATGGTACAGCTTTAACATTCCTTGGCCTAGATGTATCATCGTTCCCATTTGCGATTTCTTAATAGCGATTTTTACCGAATCGCTATTAAGAAATCGCAAAATGGGATGTATGTTTAAAATCGCTTTTTTTTGCGATTCCTTATTATTCCTAATTTGCGAATTCGCAAGTTGCGAATTCGCAAATAAGGAATAATTTCCCATTCATTCCTATGGGACAGGAGGCCCATAGGAATGATTGTGAAATAATTCTCAAATTGCGAATTCGCAATTTGCTAATCGCAATTTGAGAATTATTGCAAGGTGCAGGGGTGTCTCATGGACACCCTGCTGCACCCCTGAAACTTACATGTGTGTGCATATGGCCCACATACATGCCCTATGGGCATGTATGTGTGCCACATGCCACCTTCAAAATTGCTTAATTGTGAATTTTGAATGGAATTCGCAAATTAACACCAACCTGAAATTGGTGTTAATTTGCGATTTCTTAACCTGAATTCGCAAATTGAAATTGCTTCATACATGGCATTTAAGGAATCGCAAAATTGCGATTCCTTAAATGCTTAAGCAAAATAAGGAATCGCAATTTTTTGCGATTCCTTATTTTGCTATTTCTCATACATCCCAAAAGATGCAAAATGTCCGTTTGCGATTCGTTAAGGCCGAAATTCTGCGAATTTCGGCCTTAACGAATTGCAAAAGGCTTGATACATCTAGGCCCTTATCTATTATTCCATTTTGCAAAACTCTGAATTGGGGGTAAAACTGCCCTATGGAAAACACACACTGTAGCAGAAAACATATTTACATGGCAGGTTTTAAGACCCATTAACTCCATTCTCCATGCTAAGAGGGCCTAAGTAAGATGCTCTTCCCACCACTACACCCAAATCATAATACACACCGCTGAGTGTGTGCGTAAAAAATTGCTTTCTGCATAAACAGCTGAGGCATTGGGCTAACATGCTTAATATGCATTATTCGAGCTATTAGCAAATATTATCCGTACTATCGGACAAGACAACATTAGTGGTCACTGTGTCCAAGAATATCAATAGCAAAGGCACGGTAATGTCAAAAAATGTATTTATTAATTTGGAATGCCACAATAAACATAGCTGCAATGCCCGTGGCATCACAGCCATAATATCAGTAATTGGTCTTCAAAGTTAATCATGTTTGAGCATTCAAATATCAACTTTCAATATATTTTGGAAATTCAACCACTTTTCCTCAAACATCAGCTTCTGAGTTCTGAAAATACACACATTTTAAAGATGTGGTATACATGCAGAGGCATAGCTTGTGGGGGGGGGGGATAATTGGAGTTTACACTCTCTCAAAAAAATATCTTTGTTGTAAATAGTTGAGTGCAGGTGCTTTCAGTCGGGTATGGGGAAGTGTGCATAAGATTTCACCTGGGATTTTTACATGCCAACACTGACAAACACATACACGCACGTGTTCTCCTTTCTGTTTTGAAGGCATTTAAAATGCTGATTAGTTGGAAAAATGTTGTTTTAAGTGCCCATTCCACCCTCACAATTATGTAACTCATTTCCTGCTTCTCATATAATGTGTTTTAAAAAGCTATCCTGGCGTGATTATTGGGAAATCGGAATCTCACACAGCCCCAATCTTATTGCTCAAGCCACGTCCCTGTATGCATGTATTAAATGTGCTATTTAGCAGCTGTTATAAGTAAGCAATTTAATTAACAGGTGATGCTGATTTTAGAAATTACGTTTTATTTATTATCTTAGTGCCTCTTCTGTGTTTCTGTGTTGATGAAAGCTGCCATTCTGGACAGCATCCTTGATGTCAAAATGTAGTCCTTCTTCTATTTTTGGAAAATGTCACGGTTTTTGGTTCTCAAGATATGGTCACCCTACATATACGGGAACTGCCAGTGGCTCACGCTTTGGTCTGAACTATCTTCCCCATACTTGTACACAGTATGAGGTTTGAGATACAAAAGAACATTTACAGCCTCTTTTCTTCATGACGTAACTTGAGCCACGTGGGACCAATAGAACCCTCAGGGGACCAATGAGAGCTCCGGAGTCTAGCGAAAACACCTACCCGCCTTCACCTGTTTTTGATTTGTAATCTGCGGGTCCCAAGGCTACATTTATTTACCTCTGCCACTGCACACCGGATGCGGCTATGTCAGAAATGTGTCAACTTCCTCTCCCGCACCACTTATACAGCTACTTGAACAATCAGGCGACAGCGGCCTAGAATAGGATTGAGCATAAGTATTACTTAAATCGTTCTATTATTCTCGCGCGATTCATAAGATTTTCTGGGATTACAGGCTAAATTTGTTTTCACAAAAGTAAAGCCACACACTTTCACAAAGATCACCTTTCTCGGTCGTGGTTTATATTTCGTGCACACTGAGGTCTACAATCAGGGCGGGAGAAAGAAGCCTCGTACAAAAAAAAAAACATTCTGTTGAACTCGTGGTCGAGCACTGGCAAACGTGTGTTTTTTGTTAGATTGAAACAATGTTTTTCAAGTGTGACACGTGAAAGCAAATCGCGTTGAGAAACATTTAGGCTGGGTGGCGGGATCACGGTACTACCGTTAAACTTTTTGGGCAGAATGTGCGAGATTAGCGATTGTTGACACGGAAGAGGACGCATATTACTCCATTTACAAGCTGCAATGACGTTTCTGCCACAAAGCATGCGTATTTACAATTACTGGCATTGCTGCACGGGATTAGGTTTCAAACACGACGCGTAACAGCTGTTAACAGCTTTTAAACTTTTTTTTTTTTAGTTTTAACTTATTTGCAAGAGCCAGCAAATAAAACAACCTGACACAACTTTTTTGCGTGGTCTTGTGACTACAGAAAACAGCCTGTGAAGTGTCACTGCTATGTTTTAGTCTAATGCTACTTCAATCTTTTATCCTTTTTAATTAGAAGGCAAATTCTCAGACCGCCAGGCCTAATCCCTACACAGTGGAACAAAGGGTGCCAAGGCTTTGAACACTGCTCAGCCGGGCAGCACAAACCCTAGAAACTGTTGGCAGTGGGGGCAGGACTCTGACCCTCATCAGAGCCATTCTGTCCCCCAGCTCCTGATGCTCCCTGCCTTCAGAACTAGGCCTCTTGTTCTCCTGCTTAGGCCGGGAGGAGACAAAAGACACCACAATGGGGGGAAACCTAGAGGATTGGCTAGGTGGGAAGTGGGGAGGCTAGTGACGGCAGAGAGAGTAAATGGGGTTTCACGGGAATGGACACAGTGGGGAGAATTGGATCACCAGATTATGCCTTTTAGGTTCAAGAAATTTCTCATCCCTCACTAAATCTTTTCATTGACAATGCCACTTTCTTGACAATTGTTGCATTTCCAATTACTTACGGGAGGGTGCAAACAAAGGACAAGCTCCTCGCCACATGAAGCGTTGGCCAATATTTTCAACTCACAAGATTAGGAGTGATAAAACAAACATCTAAAATGTGTTTGGGACAGGCTTGGCCCTAATCATATCATCGCTGACTCTACACCCGCTCTTTGGGTTTGTGCTAATTTGGCTGAATGGAATGCTCGGCGCAGAAATAGGCGGCATTTCTGAGAAGCTCTAAATACGTTGGATAGGACATTTCGATGTTAAAGATTTAATGCTAATCATGTCAGTGCTACAAAGGAATTCTCTCTCAGCTGGGTCTGAGTTCAAACAGATTTTAGTCATAGAGGCGTACAAAAGGAAAACTCCTTTTTTCTCCTCTCAAAGTAGGGCTATCGCTATTCATGAGTTAGCCGCAAATAATTAAATCGGAAAACATCAGATTATGCTTCTACCATTGCGCTACGCACCTTTCCAAACCACATGGAAACGAGTAATGGAAAGCTATGGTTTCATACCAGTACATCTGCAAGAACTATAAGTATACTATTAGTCTCAGATTTGCTGACAATCATAATGATCCATTGTTGAAACAGAAAAGCAAGGTAATGTGAAGCAAATGATAAACATATGTGTGGTTTTGTCTCACATTTTCAAATAGAATTTGGGCCAGAATAACACAGATTTTGCTGCGACTTACACTGTTAATACTTTTGACTTACTCCTTGACTTCCAGAATAAAACAGGAGTACACTTGCTCCTTGAATTAAAGAGTACGTTTGGAGCATAAGTGCAACTCACACCTAGTCACAGCAAAATCCTTGGAAATAAGCTCCAGAGGCTTCAGGCTAGGACATTTGAAGGAAAGGCCTGAGCCACTATTGCTCTTGCTAAAGCTGTGACCAAAAATGGAGTCAAGTCACAAAAGCATTTATAAGCATGGAAAGTATTACTACATAAGTTCACATTTACATACTTTTACATGCCTTTATGAATCAGTGTTAAAACGTCTAACTCCGCATTTGTCAAAATTCTTTCTACTTGTACTACCTTTATATGAATATTCCCTGAATATTCCCTTCTTATTGCCATTTGTGATGTTTTTTGGGGACATTCACTAAGGCATGCATGCGTATCTAAACGTGTGCTACATGAGTACTACTTCACGTTTTCGAAAATGCCTTCATGAACAGGCCCCTATGTATCTTATGGTTTGTAGGCACATTCTTTCTCAGCTACTATCAGTTTCAAAGAATGTAGTATATATTTCAGTAACAAAGTTTGGAAGTATTCTATTTGCTCATGTAAGTTTAGGCTTACAGTCAGCAGGTGCCTCCCTGTCAACAGGGACAATATGTGATTGTCCAGTATTTTCTTCCACAAACCACTACAATGTGGACATTTACTCAATTGGTTCAACTAAGAAGAACCAGGATCGAAATTCCCAGAATGCATTGGGCTCTCAAATGAAAGTTCACAACTATTAACATTGTGCCCCTGGAGACACAGAGTCAGTGGTTAACAGTAAGTAAGCAAGTTGTCAACTTGCAGCTTACAAGGAAGCGAGTTTGCCAAACATGTCCACTTTGACGATGCAATAGTCTGTGACACCCATTGAACTGCACTTCACAATGGGTCACAAGTTACTGAGTGCATTTCACTTCAAAAGATGAATGACCAACTGGGTTTTCTGTGATAGATTCTCCAACACACATTTCGAGTATTTTGTCACAGTATTTATTACACAGTTAATACATTACTTGTCCACAGTCAAGGCTGCAGACATAAGCACACAGTTTTGCACTCTTTTAGTTAACTCCCTGTGTACATACAAAGTTATGGGAGGAAAAGGAGAGGCTGACAAATTTAGCCCTCAGGTTCAACAAAAAAATGTTTATATTTTTCAGTTTCTAAATCAATTATTCACGGCCATATAACTATACTGTAAAATGATTAATCTCTAGCAGCTCAGAGTTTATTTGACAATGTCCTTTAAATCTGATAGCTGTGTATCTACTACTTTCTAATGTGAAGACATTTAGTACACAGTTGGAGATGATGTTGAAGTGCATTCCTTAGGATTTGGTCTGCAACAGAGTTTGTCTGATCAATGTTTCATGACAAGTGGATTTTAGGGGATCACATGCTAGCACTGAACAAATGAGTAAGATGACCACTCATGGCTATCTAACACCAACCTGCACCAAAAATCAGTGAAGGGACCATTATGACTTCAAATCATGTTCCCTAGGTTTTGGTTCTGCTGGCAAGCCACCACACACTTTCACTCTCCATGTAAAGGTTTTAAAATGTACATTTGCTCGTTGATATAGTACAGGCTTAATTCTCATCAATAGCAAAGTGCTTTATAGAAAACATCTTTTATTGCAATTCGAGCATCTTAAACATGACTACTTATATATTCTTATAAAAAGTTTCTTACAATAAGTTTCACTTATGTACATTACTGTGGGCAAGCTTAGTAATACTTTCAATTGTTTCTGTATAGATAAAGCTTTTTTTAATTCAGATTATTTGTCTGAACACATTTTGCTTTTAGTGGTTGTATTTACGTATAATAATACATCTTAAAAAAAATCATGGGGTGTTGTATAAAGTTCTTGTATTTTTTTACGAGGCTCTCTACACACATCTGTTGCGTCTCTCGCTTAGATCATACTTTTCCCATTGGGGAGACATATTCGGCCCTATATGATATTCCTTTTTATTTTGTGTTATCCGATATAACTGGCAAAGTGTGATTGAATTTTCTTTTTCTTCTTATGTTATGGCTTTAATGTCTGTTTTCCCTTGCAAATATTCGTTTTGTAACACAATCGCGTGTTACCATAGTGAGATTATAGTTTGAACCTGGCTTTGCACTCTACATTACCTAGTACCAATGCGACTTTCATTTTTTCTCCCTTAAGTTCTGACGTTTACATCTAGACAATTCTGATGTAGGTTTTCCCTTACATCTTACTCTGGCTTCCGCTTCCGCCCACACTTTCCGCTGTGTGCGGTCTAGTGTTTCTTCCACAAGTATATTTATACACTTCCGGTCTGTAGCCTCGACCTCAGCACTACTCGCTGAAGACGAGCCAACGAGGAACTGGCTAGAGAGTAATACGTAAGTGCTGCTGTATTTGGTTATTTTCCTTCTTTTCTGAGTCATACTTCCATGCCTTACACTAAGATAGTTACGGTATTGTGAGCCCCTCGTTTATATTGTCATTTCAGTTTACCTATACACGCCTTGGTTCCTTGCTGCTACTTTCTATCGCTTTTCGGACACGTGGATTGGACGTGCCTCGAGGGATTTCAGCTCGTTTGTTATTTTTTCTCTAGTAAGTCATGATTTTATTTTGTATAACGCTTCCCATCTCCCATGTACTCGTTGGCAATGGACTCTCTGTGGTATGCCTTCAAAATAAGACTCACAGGGTTTTATTCCTTTCTCCATTTCAGGCAACACCAATTTATCACTTTTCTATAGAAGTCCCCTTGGCTACTTTTCGCTAACCCTACTTTTTCAGGTATGTTAAGACCATTCCAGACCATTAGCACCTTCCGTCGATATACTATGTCACTACTCATTTAATACAAACTCCCCCCCCCCCCCTTTTGGACAGATGTCTCTACACTCTTAGAGATACCCTTTACCCACACTGAGATGTGCAAGGTCTGAATTATCACGGGCGCCTCGGTAAGCTGGCTCACTTCTATGAGTAGATTGTTTGACGTATATCCCCCTTTTTTATAACACATGGGCGTCATTTTGTAACGCCTCTTTTAATATACTTTACAGATTTTACCACCTGGTACTTCCCAATACAGGTATTTATGGCACCAGACCTCTTTAGTTACATCGGTGTCCATGCTCTATGATGTGATGGTGATGGTTTCTCCCTGCTCTCCCCTTTTCCTGCCACCACATGTCCATTAACCCTGATGATGCTCTATATTATATTTAACAAAGTACAGAATTCCTTCTCCTGGATTTAGTAAATCTTAAATGAGGTACACCCTTAAGAGGACGTTCTCATTGGGAAACAAGGGATTTGCAGTGTTATACGGGTTACCAAATTTACACCTGAAACAATATATCGGACCCACACGTACTATAAAAACCTCATGTACAAGGACAAAAGTTTATGTAAAAAATCATTCATTTATTTTGTAAAAGTTAAAAAATTCATAATAACATGAGATACGTTTTCTGAACCAACAAACAGTACATTTCAAATTTTTGCAAAAATATACACTCAAATGATTAAAAAGGTTGTCAGATTAAAAATGCTATAATAGCACTATCTACATCAACATATTAAAAACATCTCATTTCTTGGTCAAACAATGGTAAAAATTACCATTGTTTGACCAAGAAATGAGATGTTTTTAATATGTTGATGTAGATAGTGCGATTATAGCATTTTTAATCTGACAACCTTTTTAATCATTTGAGTGTATATTTTTGCAAAAATTTGAAATGTACTGTTTGTTGGTTCAGAAAACGTATCTCATGTTATTATGAATTTTTTAACTTTTACAAAATAAATGAATGATTTTTTACATAAACTTTTGTCCTTGTACATGAGGTTTTTATAGTACGTGTGGGTCCGATATATTGTTTCAGGTGTAAATTTGGTAACCCGTATAACACTGCAAATCCCTTGTTTCCCAATGAGAACGTCCTCTTAAGGGTGTACCTCATTTAAGATTTACTAAAACCAGGAGAAGGAATTCTGTACATTGTATAATTGGTGACCCAATCCTTTTCCTGTCTGAAAGGGTAGCTCCCTGCTCAAAACTTTTTAGATCTCTATATTATATTTAAGTAATTTCTGAACTGTTAGTTTCAATACATCTTTGAATCCAGCTTCAGGCTAGATAAACTTTGATAATCTCTTTTCTTATTGCAATCCCAGAGTACTTCTCTTACCTGACACTATTTATTTATTTATTCAAAGTTTTATATAGCGCGAACAAGATCTTTGCAGATATCAGAGCGCTTCACAGAAACAGGGGGCAACAGGAGGGTGACTAAACATAATATTGGGTACAGTCTAGTAATCAATAGCATAATCGGATAGCAGTCATGTGCTGATAAGATACCCGTAAACGATCAGATAAACAATAATATAAGACGGTGCAGGGTCTTTGATCCAGCTACAATAGAGATCCGGAGGTACCAATAAACACTCAAAATAGACACTCAAAATAGACAATAATATAAGACGGTGCAGAGTCTTTGATCCAGTTACAATAGAGATCAGGAGAGCTTAGGCTATAAGGATATCTTCTATCATTTACTAAGAGTTACAGAGAACGATGGGTAGGGCATCTAGGGGGTGATTCAATAGACTAATATGCACAGTGTAGTAATAGGTAGTAAGTGAGTAGCATAATAGGATCGCAATCATATAAGAATATGAGGTCATTAGACAATCAAGTAACCAATGTTAGCAAAGCGGAGCAAAGTCTCTGATCAAACAACAATAAAGTTCAGGTGAACTTGGCCATAAGGATGGCTTTCACCTCTCTCTTAAAGAATGCTGTGGATGAGATAAGCCTTGTTTCAGGAGGGAGAGCATTCCAGATCCTGGGTGCCATTCCTGAGAAGGAGCGTTTGTAAGTTTTTTCCTTCCGGAATCTGCAAGGTTTCAGGAGTAGACTTTTTGTACTTCTATTGGATCTCGAACCTCCTGATATAGTCAACTTTTGAGTGAGGTAGTTTGGTGCCTTGTGGTGTATGGCCGAGTGTGTCATAACGGCAATTTTCAGCTGTATTCTGGCTTCAAAGGGCAGCCATTTCAGAGATTTCAAGTCAGGGGATATATGAGAGTGTTTTCTTGCGCCAGTGATGAGTCTCGCGGCAGCATTCAAGGAGGCTCTTAGGGGTGCGGTTGTTGCTAGAGGGAGTCCGCTGAGGGCCACAATTCCATAGTCTATGCGGGGGATGACTAGGGCTGGTACAGTAGTTTGGAAATCTTTGACTGGGAGGAAGGGTTTAAGTTTCCTCAATGTGTTGATTTGGAAATTAGCTCCTTAAGTTGCTTTGCTAATGTGCTGTTGCATATTGAGCTTTGCGTCAAGTGTGATACCTAAGGATTTCGCAGAATCCACGATGGTGGGTTGGACATTGAGTGCTGTTAGGTGATTGAGCCAGATTTGAGTGGTGGTAATTTTCGCAGGGGGTGATATCAGAAGGAACTCAGTTTTCAGAGCATTTAGTTTGAGGTGATTGTCGGCCAACCAGGATTGGGTGTTTCTAAGTGTGTAGTTCAGAAGTTTGATATCTTCCGGGGATTGTACCTTTAGGTAAAGTTGAGTGTCATCGGCATACATATGGAAGTGTACATTGGATGCTTGGAGCAAGGTGGCGAGTGGTTCCATGACGAGGTTGAACAACGTGGGTGAGAGGGAAGATCCTTGTGGGACACCTAAATCTACTGGCACAGGTGAGGAGAGCACATTTTTGATCTTGATCTTCTGAGACCGGTTATGTAGGAAGGAAGTGAACCATTTGAGCACAGTCCCTGATAGACCCATTCTAGTGTTTAGCAGCTCCAATAGGTTCTCATGTTTGACCGTGTCAAATGCTGAGGAGAGGTCCAGGAGGATGAGGAGGCAGGAATCATTGCGATCAAGGATTTGGAGGGCGTCATCAATTATGTGTGTCATGGCCGTTTCCGTGCTATGTTTCGCTCGGAAGCCTGATTGATGAGGGTTGAGGAGGTCGAACTGGTTAATGTGTTTTGTTAGTTGGAGCTGCACACATTTTTCCAGCAGTTTGGCCAAAGTGGGGATATTGGTGATAGGCCGGTAATTGTTTAGGTCTGACGGGTCAACTGTAGGTTTCTTGAGTATGGGCGTGACTTGCCCCACCTTGAGGGAGTCTGGGATGAGACCTTGTTGTAGGGAGCTGTTAATTATTTTAGTCCAGAGTGGGAGGAGTACGGGGGTGAGGTCTTTTACAGCATTAGCAGGTAGGGGGTCCGTGATGTGATTAGAGGGCTTCAAGGTGCCAAGAAGTTTGTGTATTGCTTCTTCAGAGTAGGTGTTGAAGGACGTCCAAGATGCGTTATTTTTAGGTTGGGTGTTAGACATTTTGATGTGGCTAGGGTATCGGCTTACATCAATGAGGAGGTCACATCTTATGTTGTCGGTCTTTTGCTTAAAGAAAGCAGAAAAGTCTTCACAGTGTGGGATGTTGTTTGTTGTGTTGTTTGATAGTAAGGGTTGCATCTTGGTTTGAGTTTTGACTAGTTCGAACAGTTTTCTTGGTCGGTTTTTTGCTTGGTCCAACTGGAGGCTGAAGAAGTCAGATTTTGCACGCTTGATTTTCCTAAAGTAGGCATTTCTCTTGTTCTTAAGCGTTTTGCGATGCAGTGATGAGGGGTCAGATCTCCAAGTGCGCTCTGCCATTCGCATAGCACGCCTGTCTTCATTGAGTCTGCCGTCATACCAAGGGTTCGAGATCTTGGTGGAGACTCTCTTTAGTTGCAATGGGGCGGCTTCATTAATTATTGAGTTCATAGAGTCGAGGTAGTGGTCAGTCAGTGATTGAACATCAGAGGCACCAGAAGGGGGAAGGAGGCGACTGGATAGGTGGGGAGGCAGGGAGTTGGGGTTAAGATTCTTCATGTCCCTTTTCCAAATCTTGGATTTGGAGGGCTGAGCCGGGGTAGGTTTGACTTTTTCATTGATGAAGAATGTGATGATGTGGTGGTCAGACCAGTCACAAGGTTGGATTGCCCCCAGTTGGGTAGAGTTCTCATTGGCGATGATGAGATCAAGTATGGAGCCTTTGTCGTGTGTTGGGCTGTTACATATTTGGGTGAGGTTGAGCGCGTTAAGGAAGGTTTTGAGACTGTTCACCACTGCGTCTTTCTGATCGTTCCAGTGGAGATTAAAGTCACCCAAGTAGATTTGAGTGATCTGCCGACCAGCGTTGGATGTGATCGTGTCCATGAGTTGTTGGGTGAAGATGAGGTTGTCCCCAGGCGGGTGATAGATGAGATGTAAAGCACATACTGGCTTGCCCTCGCTGGAGATATCGAGACAGAAGAGTTCACAGGACGTGAGGGAGGGCGAAGTGCCTTTAGTAACGGAGAGGTTGCTCCTGAAAATGCATGCGATTCCCCCGCCCGTCTTGCCGGTCCTGTCGAGTCTAATGATGTGGTCATTGGGGGGAACTAGTATGTCCATAATAGGTGTAGAAGCTTCAGTTAGCCACGTTTCAGTCAAAATGGTTAGGTCAAGATCCATTGATGTGACGAGATCTGCAATGTCGGAGGAGTGCCTCTGGGCCGATCTGCAGTTGAGTAGGATGCATTTGAGTCGGGGGGTGAGAAGGGTGGACGAGTGTTCTAGAGAGAGGGGGATTTTACTGAGATTGTTGGGGACGGAGCTTCTGTTACTTAGAGTTGGGTGCCTAATGGGATTTGTGAGAATTGTGGGTATGGGGAGTTGTGTGGACGTTGTGTGTTTTACCGGACCTGGGCCAAAAGAGCGGAGGAGGGTGTCTAAGTCGTGGTCCGACAAGGAGTTGGGAGCGCAGCGGGGGCGGTGGGTGTTGTTGCAAGCGGGGATAGTGGGCCAACGCGGAGAGAGTTGAATGCGAGGGCCTGTGGGGAAGGTGTGGCGTTTGTTGGATACGGAAGTGGTGGTTGTAGGTCGGGGTTGTCTGGGGTGTGTGAGGAGAAGTTCTTTGATGGTGTGGAGCTCGTCTTTGAGCTGTAGGAGGGTGGTTATGATCAAGTCCAGCGGAGGAATGGGGCTAGCGTTGGAGATGAGGGCCGTGGGCGGGATGTTGAGTAGGGAACTGGAAGGCGAGCTGGGGACGGGGGGTGGGATATGCTAGCGTTAGTGGAGGGTTCTACGGTAATAGTGAGTGGGGTGGCATTCGATGGATGAGAGAATTTGTGGGCGAGGTGTGTGGTTGAGGTTGGGGTAGGGTGAGACATAGGGGGGAAGACGTCGATGGGAGGCGACGCCGGTGAGTTGAGGGATGAATGAAGACTGAAGACAATAGGGGTGGCAAGAGGGTAGTGGGGGCTGAGTATGGGGGGGAGAGAGGGGGGATGTTAAGGTACGGGAGGTGGCGTGCTCATAGGGTCTAGTTGGGAGGGTGGAGAAGTGGGGAGTGAGAGTGGGGTGGGAGATAGGGTGGGAGAAAGATCTGCCGCGGGGGGAGATATGCTCCGGGCGGTTGTGGGTACAGCGAGACTCGTAGGAGGTGTGAGGTGGGGGGAAGGGAGGGTGGGGGTATGTGGGATGTATGATGGGGAACTATCTTCGTCAGTGAGTGAGGGGTGTGGAGGGGTTACGTCGGGTGTGTGACTAACTATAGTACTGGGGGGATGGGAGAGGGGTGTGTCATTTCGCTGTTGAGATGGGCAGGGCGGGTTATATTGGGGAATGGGGTTGGGGGTGAAGTGCAGCTTGGTGTGTGCGGAGTGGGGGACCGTCGTTTGGCGATGTGTTCTAGGAAGGTAGGGAACAGGTTATCGAGTCGGTCGAGGTTCCTATCAGTGGCATGGAATAGAATGATCCCGTTGTTGTGGATGGTAATGGTGGCACTGCCAGGGAAAACTTGGGATGGCGAGATAGAGAGCGTTAGGCCATGAGCGGATTTACTGGTGGTGGATATAGAGAGAATGGAGAGGAGCGCTTTCCTCCATTGTGCTCTACGCATCGTGTGGAAGATGATATCGGTGCTCGTGGCACCATTGATCAGTGAAAAGTAGGTGTCCTCACAGGGTGTTTCAGGGTGTGCCTTCAGGAAGTTGTGTTTGTAGCGTTTGGCATTTTTTTTGGATAGCCCGGGTGGGTAGTTGATTTTGTATGTGTGCTCGCCCGTGCGTTCCATGGTGGATGAGGCGTAGGTAGAAGAGGGGGGGTGTACGTGGGTGAATTTGTGAGGTTGCAGGGCTAGAGCCCTAAGTGATCTTAAGTCTGGGCAGTGGGAGAGGATGACTAGTCTAAGATGGCCGCCCCAATGGAGGACTAGTCAAAGATGGCCCCCAGGATAGCATATAGGGAGGCTGGGGTAGTAGTCCTTTCTCTGTTGTCGATGTGCCTTAGAGAGACAGTTTCCCTTTCTGCTCTGGGGCCGCAGTTTGGGACGCACCGGGTTGGAATTATCACCGGCGTCTCAGTGAGTTGGGTTATATAAACATATGCAATCATTATTTTTAAATCACTATTTTGAATTTTAGTACGATTAAGTATGCTCTTGTTCTACGATTTTCTTTTAGATTACTCCATCTTGCCCACACCAACACAGGTACTTTAAGTATATTACTATTGTCTTCAATTACTGCAACTACATACCCTATCAGTCCCTACATTGGGATTTCTTATGCCCAGTATACCTCACTATCAGTTAGCTCCTAGTCCATTTTGATTACTTTCAGTGGTCCCAGATATAAGACGGACTCACATTATATGTCGTGAACACCCGTTTGTTTCTAGCTTGGCTACCATTTAAAATAGTGTTCTCAAGTTTGCTGTGTAACATTTTGTTCTTCATCATTACATGTCATCACAGCCGTTGTCGCGTTTGATATAGACATCTTCACTGTGACTGCTCCTATTTTGTACTTTACACACCAAATGTTTACATATAGGCATCTCTACAGGTCAACATTAAGTTCATGCACAGATGTCACTTCCGTGTGTTTTTTTGTGTTTTTTGTTTTATGTTAATTTGTTATGTTATGTTAATTTTGTCTTTTATAGCGCACGGCTACTCCAAAGAGTGTCCCGACGCTTTTATTGAGAAACCTGCAGCAGAATAACACAACACAGTAAAAAAAAAAAAAAAACAGCAGAAACAAAGAGACAGGAAAAGCAGCCTAAAGGGCAAAAAGCCAAGTTTTAAGGCCCTTCCTAAAGGTTAACAAATTGGCAGTGCTACGTAATGCCAAAGGCAGAGTATTCCATAGCTGAGGTGCTAACAGCCTAAAAGAGTGGCCACCAATGCGGGCCCTTTTTACTCGCGGGACCACCGCAAGGAACAGTGATTCAGATCTTAGAGATCGAGCCAGGTGGTAAAAGGCAAGTCTCCTTTGGAGATATTTTGCTCCCACGGCGTAAAGAGCCTTATGGGCCAAGGTCAAGGCCTTGAAAGCTATCCGCTTCCGGATAGGCAGCCAGTGGAGCGACTGCAGAAGGCCAGAAACTCTAGCTCGCTTATTCAGGCCATATATGGCCCGTGCTGCCGAGTTCTGGACCACCTGCAACCGCTGCAAAAGATATTCACCGACATCCTCTCACATATTGTGGTTTTGATAATATGTTTAGGGTTTCCACGTTCAATGGGTGATTTGCACATATGTCACCTTACGGGAGGAGTCCGATTCCTCTGTGAGTTGGTCCTCTTCTGGTTATGCTTACATTTATTTTTGTTTCTTTCCCAGCCCTGAAGAGTCAGTGGTTGATTATCACCCTGACAAACACGTGTCGGCTGGTTGTTCTATGCTGAGTAAATCATAACACTGAGAATATTAAAAGAAATTTGATCAACTCCTCTGCAAGTGCTATTTAATGGGCCCTTGTCTATGGACTTACACTTAAGGGTACAAGTTCCCATATTGACTATTGCTTTGAGTGCCCAGGACTTGGTTGTATTGCAGTGTTGCGCGATTTTCCCACACAGGTATAGGGGTTATAGGGGTCTCCCCTACCTGGTTAGCACCTCATTCTCCTTTTAGCATTTCTCAACCTACACATACGCAAATCCAGCTGAGCGCCAACTTCTCCTAGCACAAAATTCCTGTCTATCGTTTATAACTTTCTAATTGAGATGTCTGTTTCTACAGCTGTTATAACTGTAAAGCAGACCGATATCAATTAAGTTAAAGTGCGTTCTAAAAAATGTTAACTAAGTAAATAGAAACATTGTGAACCCCCTTCCAAAACATGGAATACATCCTCATTTTGCTGGTAACAGATGTTGCCTGCAGAATTGGGCTTCTATCTTTTGTGCTAACCCGCCCTCCCAGTGTTTCTCCCCCTCAACATTTAACATTCTAAAACCAGGCAAAATGTCAGGGCCAGAAATGACCTGAAAATTAGTATTTGCAGAAGGAATTGGGCGTGAAAACACCAGTTCCAACTTTCTTAGGACAAGCTAATTACATTAAATTCCCGCACCTGAGGTCAGCAGTATCCATAATTCAAAGTGTTGATATGGTTTTCTCTGGAATGAAGAGTATAATGTTGATCTAAAATCACTTTTTAGATCCTGTTGTTTAGGAAGGTTTTGAAACATCTCAATGTCTGGTCAGTTACTTTCTGGTGGGAGGCAATCCAGTACGATTAAGCTGTCCACTGAAAACCATCTCAATAGTGACATCACCAGTGCCTGAAAAATGGGTTGTATCACACCTTGCAGTGTGGGAGCATCTACACATCATTTTAAATATGTTTCATTATATATATATATATATAGAGATACGTAGGCTCCACCATCCACCCAGCACATGTCAGAATTCTACAGCACTTGAGGGCAATAGCGAACAAAGACCCTGCATACCCAGTATCAAGGCACATCAATCAGCTACATGAAGGTAATGCCCTATATCTCACATACTTTGTCATCGACAGCGTGCCTAAGAATGCGAGAGGAGGCAATCGCAAACTAGCCCTTCGCCGACTTGAGTCCAGATATATAATACTTCTGAACTCAAAAATCCCGTTCGGTTTGAACGCGGATGAAGCCCTGAATGTACACCTGTAACCAGTCTGTACTCGTATCTTCCCTTAAACCCATTTTTAAACATCTGCTGTTCATCTACTACTCAAATTGATTTTAAACCACAAGCACAGTATAACAACAAAATCACTATTCCTCAAATTTACCACAATTAAACACTAAGAATCACTTTTTAATTTTCACCTATCACTTTTCAATCACACTAAACAAGTTGCGAGCCATTACTCCACTTGGAGACGAGAAATGCCCATTGTGCTAAGCTTCGAAGTATAAGATTGCACTAAGGATGTGACCGTATGACATAAAAATTGATACATGTTAAACTGAGCGTACGTAGTAGAAGAAATGTTGTGAATTGATAGGCAACAATAGATATAACATACTACTAAGTATATATGTCATCAATCGTATGCGTATCAGAATCAATATATAGTCAGTAGGTAGGCCTAAAACCCACCGTGGTCCAAATCCTCTGACAAATCCTACGGCGATTTTCCCACTGAAAGCTAAAGGGATGTGGTACAGCGTTACCAGTGGTGACCACCAGTGCAACAAGCGCGTAGTAGCTAGCCAATGGTATAAATACACAAGTGATTTTTAACTTGTAAATAGTGTGGGCGCACGTTTTTTAAATAGTTTTATTTTGAATTAAGAGTGTTCTCATTTCATGAAATGTACGAGTGTGAATTTAAACACACGCAACAATGTATTTCTGAGACATCTTTTGCAATGTGGTCCAAGTGAGCGTTGCATAGTTGCATAAACATAGGTGAGAAACTGACATGATGTAACAATGTGCAAGTCATGAAACTTTTCTATGTCCACACATGAGGGTTAAACCTGTAACCATAACAACCCTAAGCCAATTGAAACTTGTAACACAAGAAGCACCTATAAAACCATGTAACACACATATGTATATATAGTGCAACAAAATGACAATGCAGATGTAGTGAACAAGGCGGGAGCAAGCCGCCGAAACGCGTCTATGCAGCAAATGAGCCATTAAATATCGTTTGGATTATGATTCACGGAGTCTGCGCCTTATTCTGATGGGAAGTTTGGTTTGGTGACAATACTAAGGGCTTATTGTCCTGGAAACCCTACGCTGACCCTCCTCGATCTGGATGCGCTGTGTTTACAAGGACAATCAAGTGGTTAAACTTTTGAAAAAAGACACGCAGCGCCCCCCGGAATCGTAACTAAAAAGGACCCGAGTAACCTGCGAAACCAGCACGAGACTGACTGCCTGAGGGTTCACGATCGCTGGAGAGTAATCGGAGACTGTCAGGTAAGACGGCGTGTGCTGGAAATAGCAGGGAGCGGGCTAGTTAAGTTGATTCATGGGAGAGAGAGCCCGACAGTGAGAAGCAAAAGTCACACGGGCAGTGAATCTTTGCAAATAATTATTAATTGAATAAAGCTCGACATGGCTGCAGAATGGGAAAGGGAAAGAGAAGAGGCAGCACTGGACGTGTTTACAGACACGGATACGGGCAAAGGCGGAGGTAACAGAGCAACAGCCCAACCACAACTAACTGAGAAAGATGAAACCAAGAAATTATTGGCAGAACTAGAAAAACTCTGGAAAAAGGAGGTGGCAAAATGGTGGGAAGTGAAATCGCTCACCAGATATCTCGATGTGGGACGAGTACCCAGGGGTCTGAGAATTCTGGTGGCCCCGACGTACGAAGACCCCGACCCTGACATGCTCCAGATGTGGGCAGATAACAGTGCGCAATCATCCAACAACATGCTGAAAATATTGGTAAAATTTACGGCAAGTGATAGAGCCAAAATGATAACGCGGATTGAAGAAATATTAAAAGAATTGGACCCAAAAGAGAACAAAGATGAGATCGCAAACGGTTTGAAAGAAATACAAACGAGAATCATAAAACACGAAAATGACATTAAGGCAGGAGAGGCTATAAAATTTCAGAGGGATCGTAACGATTACATGAATGGAAGAATATACACGTTTGCTAGGAAGTATGACGAAATAAGACGCCAAATACCAACAACAGCAACGAGTAACCAGGTGGCTGGAGCGGAACAGAGCGAAAATGAAATAAGCTCGGAGTACGAGACAGATGCGGAGAGCAACCATAGCGCAGGAGCCACTGGTCCTACACCAACACCGGCACAAGAACTAGCTTTTTTACGGATGCAGCACCTCAGAACACTACGACCACGACTACAGTCGAGACAAGAGGAAGGAGGTGGCCAATCAAACCAAAAGAAACAACAAAAAGCAGGCGGAGAAAAAACAGACGCTGGGGAAAAACAAACACAAAAACAAACAAACCAGCCATACAGACGCAACAGACGACGATAATGGCAGGAGACAACACTGTAATCAATTTAACGAACCTAGAGCTTTCACAGCAAGAACTTGACATTTTATCTTTGGGCCTATCTTACTGTAGTAACACAAACTTTGACTACTCCCAAACCCGCATAGATTTGTTCATGTATGTCCGAAAATTAAAACTTCAAAAATATTTCTATCAAAACCAATAAGTAAATGAAGCACCGGATCGGGAACAACAAGAGCACATCCTGAGTGTGGCAAATATGGAGGCACTGCAGGATTTGATGGATCTTGAACAAGAAAACGAAACTGTCCCAATCACCCCCAGTGGAGTAGCGGCAAACTCAGAGATAGACATCTACCAAACAATCAAAACTGGTTTCAAACCAAAATCAGTGTTCATGCCAATAATGCCTAAAGATGGACTGGACATGTTTTCGGAATGTGTAATAAAAGACCTAAAAGAACTGTCCATCAAAAGCACAAAAGAGGGCTTGGTAAATAACAATGACCAAATGAGAAAATACAACAACTTAATGGAAAAGATCAAAGCAAGATCTGATATTGTGGTAAGATGGTCAGACAAGGGGGGCAACATAGTCTTGTGGCCACTAGAGATGTATAACCAGGAAGCACTCACTCAACTTCAGGATCGTGAATGCTACATGAGAATAAGTCCGACACACATCGTGGGCATACAAGAAAAATACCACAATGAACTATACAGATGGAAAGGTATGGGTTTGTTGAGCAAACAAGAGTTTGAGTTCCTAAAGAATGACTATCCAGTTACTCCTCAATTGTACTTAATCCCTAAAATTCACAAAAACAACAGTGTGCCACCAGGCAGACCGATCATATCTGCAATAGGGAGTCTGTTCGAAAAGACAAGCATATTCATAGATCATTTCCTACAGCCAGAGGTGAGGGTACTACCTGCTTACATCAAGGACACTGGGGATTTCTTAGCCAAAATCTTTGATGTGGAATGGAAAGAAAACTACTTATTCATGACTCTAGATGTACAATCTCTGTACACAAGCATCCGGCACAAGGACGGCCTCAACGCCCTGAAACACTACCTTGGAAAGAGACCAATAAACTTATACAAGGATACCTGCATGCTACTTGAAATGACTGAATGGTGCTTGACCAACAACACCTTCATATTTGACAAACTTCATTACAAACAGATGCAGGGTTCTGCTATGGGTACTTGCTTCTCCCCCAGCTATGCGAATCTGCATATGGGCTGGTGGGAGGAGCAAGTGTTGCAAGTCACTCACGCAGAAACCATAACTAATAACATTGTGATGTACAAACGCTTCATCAATGACATTTTTATTTTGTGGCAGGGCAGCCCTGAAAGTGCAGAACAGTTTGCTAAAGAATTGAATGAAAATGCGTTAAATTTGAAATTTACTTGCAATGTTAGCCCTGTTACCATACAGTTCCTTGATGTAGACTTATTTGTCATGAACAATTGTATACAGACACGCACATTTAGGAAACCCACAGCAGGCAACGCGATCTTACATGCGCAAAGCTTTCACCCAACACCTCTGAAACAATCTATCCCCTATGCTGAATGCCTTAGGATGACAAGAAACTGTAGTACCCCAGATGAACTGACTAAAGCTAAAAAGAATCTTTTCACTAGGCTGAAAAGCAGGGGGTACACGAAGAAAACATGTACAAGGGCTGAAGCCAAATGTGAGATTAAAACAAGGCAGGAACTTATATTCCCTCCCAGAAACAAGGACAATCCTGCTAAAGGTGAACGTCAGCCACCTAGGCTCATTACAGGGTACAACAGGTACCACACCAATCTCCACAAAATCCTTAGGAGACACTGGCCATTAGTACACAACGATCCCACAATTGGCCAGTTGGTGGGCAAAGGGCCACTGGTAACCTACAGAAAAGCGAAATCCATGCACAGTGAGTTGGTGTGCAATGCCCCAGCAATTAGAAAACCAGTCAATTGGTTACAGAACCAGAAAGGCTTCAAAACATGCAGCAAATGCAAAGCCTGCAACCATGGCATAAACACCACTGAAGTCAGTATACCATTCAGACAAAAACCATACACCATAAGAGCACAATACTCGTTCAAAATCGAATTGCGGTGTATGTTTTGACATGTGTCTGTGGTAAGAGATACGTAGGCTCCACCATCCACCCAGCACATGTCAGAATTCTACAGCACTTGAGGGCAATAGCGAACAAAGACTCTGCATACCCAGTAGCAAGGCACATCAATCACCTACATGAAGGTAATGCCCTATATCTCACATACTTTGTCATCGACAGCGTGCCTAAGAATGCGAGAGGAGGCAATCGCAAACTAGCCCTTCGCCGACTTGAGTCCAGATATATAATACTTCTGAACTCAAAAATCCCGTTCGGTTTGAACGCGGATCAAGCCCTGAATGTACACCTGTAACCAGTCTGTACTCGTATCTTCCCTTAAACCCATTCTTAAACATCTGCTGTTCATCTACTACTCAAATTGATTTTAAACCACAAGCACAGTATAACAACAAAATCACTATTCCTCAAATTTACCACAATTAAACACTAAGAATCACTTTTTAATTTTCACCTATCACTTTTCAATCACACTAAACAAGTTGCGAGCCATTACTCCACTTGGAGACGAGAAATGCCCATTGTGCTAAGCTTCGAAGTATAAGATTGCACTAAGGATGTGACCGTATGACATCAAAATTGATACATGTTAAACTGAGCGTACGTAGTAGAAGAAATGTTGTGAATTGATAGGCAACAATAGATATAACATACTACTAAGTATATATGTCGTCAATCGTATGCGTATCAGAATCAATATATAGTCAGTAGGTAGGCCTAAAACCCACCGTGGTCCAAATCCTCTGACAAATCCTACGGCGATTTTCCCACTGAAAGCTAAAGGGATGTGGTACAGCGTTACCAGTGGTGACCACCAGTGCAACAAGCGCGTAGTAGCTAGCCAATGGTATAAATACACGAGTGATTTTGAACTTGTAAATAGTGTGGGTGCACGTTTTTTATATAATTTTATTTTGAATTAAGAGTGTTCTCATTTCATGAAATGTACGAGTGTGAATTTAAACACACGTAACAATGTATTTCTGAGACGTCTTTTGCAATGTGGTCCAAGTGAGCGTTACATAGTTGCATAAACATAGGTGAAAGACTGACATGATGTAACAATGTGCAAGTCATGAAACTTTTCTATGTCCACACATGAGGGTTAAACCTGTAACCATAACAACCCTAAGCCAATTGAAACTTGTAACACAAGAAGCACCTATGAAACCATGTAACACACATATGTATATATAGTGCAACAAAATGACAATGCAGATGTAGTGAAAAAGGCGGGAGCAAGCCGCCGAAACGCGTCTATGCAGCAAATGAGCCATTAAATATCGTTTGGATTATGATTCACGGAGTCTGCGCCTTATTCTGATGGGAAGTTTGGTTTGGTGACAATACTAAGGGTTTATTGTCCTGGAAACCCTACGCTGACCCTCCTCGATCTGGATGCGCTGTGTTTACAAGGACAATCAAATGGTTAAACTTTTGAAAAAAGACACGCAGGCCCCCCGGAATCGTAACTAAAAAGGACCTGAGTAACCTGCGAAACCAGCACGAGACTGACTGCCTGAGGGTTCACGATCGCTGGAGAGTAATCAGAGATGTCAGGTAAAACGGCGTGTGCTGGAAATAGCAGGGAGCGGGCTAGTTAAGTTGATTCATGGGAGAGAGAGCCCGACAGTGAGAAGCAAAAGTCACATGGGCAGTGAATCTTTGCAAATAATTATTAATTGAATAAAGCTCGACATGGCTGCAGAATGGGAAAGGGAAAGAGAAGAGGCAGCACTGGACGTGTTTACAGACATGAATACGGGCAATGGCGGAGGTAACAGAGCAACAGCCCAACCACAACCAACTGAGAAAGATGAAACCAAGAAATTATTGGCAGAACTAGAAAAACTCTGGAAAAAGGAGGTGGTAAAAAGGTGGGAAGTGAAATCGCTCACCAGATATCTCGATGTGGGACGAGTACCCAGGGGTCTGAGAATTCTGGTGGCCCCGACGTACGAAGACCCGGACCCTGACATGCTCCAGATGTGGGCAGATAACAGTGCGCAATCATCTAACAACATGCTGAAAATATTGGTAAAATTTGCGGCAAGTGATAGAGCCAAAATGATAACGCAGATTGAAGAAATATTAAAAGAATTGGACACAAAAGAGAACAAAGATGAGATCGCGAACAGTTTGAAAGAAATACAAACGAGAATCATAAAACACGAAAATGACATTAAAGAAAGAAAGGCTATAAAATTTCAGAGGGATCGTAACGATTACATGAATGGAAGAATATACACGTTTGCTAGGAAGTATGACCAAATAAGACGCCAAATACCAACAACAGCAACGAGTAACCAGGTGGCTGGAGCGGAACAGAGCGAAAATGAAATAGGCTCGGAGTACGAGACAGATGCGGAGAGCAACCATAGCGCAGGAGCCACTGGTCCTACACCGACACCGGCACAAGAACTAGCTTTTTTACGGATGCAGCGACTCAGAACACTACGACCACGACTACAGTAGAGACAAGAGGAAGGAGGTGGCCAATCAAACCAAAAGAAACAACAAAAAGCAGGCGGAGAAAAAACAGACGCTGGGGAAAAACAAACACAAAAACAAACAAAACAGCCATACAGACGCAACAGACGACGATAATGGCAGGAGACAACACTGTAATCAATTTAACGAACCTAGAGCTTTCACAGCAAGAACTTGACATTTTATCTTTGGGCCTGTCTTACTGTAGTAACACAAACTTTGACTACTCCCAAACCCGCATAGATTTGTTCATGTATGTCCGAAAATTAAAACTTCAAAAATATTTCTATCAAAACCAACAAGTAAATGAAGCACCGGATCGGGAACAACAAGAGCACATCCTGAGTGTGGCAAATATGGAGGCACTGCAGGATTTGATGGATCTTGAACAAGAAAACGAAACTGTCCCAATCACCCCCAGTGGAGTAGCGGCAAACTCAGAGATAGACATCTACCAAACAATCAAAACTGGTTTCAAACCAAAATCAGTGTTCATGCCAATAATGCCTAAAGATGGACTGGACATGTTTTCGGAATGTGTAATAAAAGACCTAAAAGAACTGTCCATCAAAAGCACAAAAGAGGGCTTGGTAAATAACAATGACCAAATGAGAAAATACAACAACTTAATGGAAAAGATCAAAGCAAGATCTGATATTGTGGTAAGATGGTCAGACAAGGGGGGCAACATAGTCTTGTGGCCACTAGAGATGTATAACCAGGAAGCACTCACTCAACTTCAAGATCGTGAATGCTACATGAGAATAAGTCCGACACACATCGTGGGCATACAAGAAAAATACCACAATGAACTATACAGATGGAAAGGTATGGGTTTGTTGAGAAAACAAGAGTTTGAGTTCCTAAAGAATGACTATCCAGTTACTCCTCAATTGTACTTAATCCCTAAAATTCACAAAAACAACAGTGTGCCACCAGGCAGACCGATCATATCTGCAATAGGGAGTCTGTTCGAAAAGACAAGCATATTCATAGATCATTTCCTACAGCCAGAGGTGAGGGTACTACCTGCTTACATCAAGGACACTGGGGATTTCTTAGCCAAAATCTTTGATGTGGAATGGAAAGAAAACTACTTATTCATGACTCTAGATGTACAATCTCTGTACACAAGCATCCGGCACAAGGACGGCCTCAACGCCTTGAAACACTACCTTGGAAAGAGACCAATAAACTTATACAAGCATACCTGCATGCTACTTGAAATGACTGAATGGTGCTTGACCAACAAAACCTTCATATTTGAAAAACTTCATTACAAACAGATGCAGGGTTCTGCTATGGGTACTTGCTTCTCCCCCAGCTATGCGAATCTGCATATGGGCTGGTGGGAGGAGCAAGTGTTGCAAGTCACTCACGCAGAAACCATAACTAATAACATTGTGATGTACAAACGCTTCATCAATGACATTTTTATTTTGTGGCAGGGCAGCCCTGAAAGTGCAGAACAGTTTGCTAAAGAATTGAATGAAAATGCGTTAAATTTGAAATTTACTTGCAATGTTAGCCCTGTTACCATACAGTTCCTTGATGTAGAGTTATTTTTCATGAACAATTGTATACAGACACGCACATTTAGGAAACCCACAGCAGGCAACGCGATCTTACATGCGCAAAGCTTTCACCCAACACCTCTAAAACAATCTATCCCCTATGCTGAATGCCTTAGGATGACAAGAAACTGTAGTACCCCAGATGAACTGACTAAAGCTAAAAAGAATCTTTTCACTAGGCGGAAAAGCAGGGGGTACACGAAGAAAACATGTACAAGGGCTGAAGCCAAATGTGAGATTAAAACAAGGCAGGAACTTATATTCCCTCCCAGAAACAAGAACAATCCTGCTAAAGGTGAACGTCAGCCACCTAGGCTCATTACAGGGTACAACAGGTACCACACCAATCTCCACAAAATCCTTAGGAGACACTGGCCATTAGTACACAACGATCCCACAATTGGCCAGTTGGTGGGCAAAGGGCCACTGGTAACCTACAGAAAAGCGAAATCCATGCGCAGTGAGTTGGTGTGCAATGCCCCAGCAATTAGAAAACCAGTCAATTGGTTACAGAACCAGAAAGGCTTCAAAAAATGCAGCAAATGCAAAGCCTGCAACCATGGCATAAACACCACTGAAGTCAGTATACCATTCAGACAAAAACCATACACCATAAGAGCACAATACTCATGCAAAACCGAATTTGCGGTGTATGTTTTGACATGTGTCTGTGGTAAGAGATACGTAGGCTCCACCATCCACCCAGCACATGTCAGAATTCTACAGCACTTATTAATATTATTATTTTAGAAGCTTGTAGAGCGCACGGCTACCTCCGGCGGGGGTGTCCCGGCGCTAAGATTACCTGAATATCACCAGAGAGGGTTGCCTAGTGCAAGTCCAACTGAGAGGAAATCAAGAGATGCAGAAGCATTTAATTAGCGTTTAGTAAACAACCAGGTTTTTAGTTTGCGTCGAAAGACTGGCTCAGATTCGATGAAACTAAGGTCAAGAGGTAGGCTGTTCCAGAGCTTGGCAGCTGTGACGGTGAAAGTTCTGCAGCCACTTCGGGTAAGCCTGAATCTTGGGACGTTCAGTAGACGAAGGCTGTTAGATCTCAGATGTCTTACAGAAGATGATATCTTGAGTCGTTTGCTCAGATAGGTCGGGCCAGTTCCATGAATTGCCCGGAATGCAAGAATCAGGATTTTGAAATCAATACGCCGGGCTATGGGAAGCCAGTGTAGCTCATCCCGATATGCTCTGACCGAATTACGGGCAGGGATATTTCCAATGAGCCTTGCTGCAGCGTTCTGAATGATTTGCAAACGGTCTATAAGATATTGGGGGGCACCTGCATATAAACTATTGGCATAATCAAGATGTGCCGTGATAAGTGCCTGGACAACCGTTTTGCGGGATGATTGGGGGAGGTAGGGAAAAATCTTCCTAATCATACGCAACTTTATTGACCTGGGTTTTACCAGACAAGGTGTTGTCAAATATGAAGCCAAGGTTGCGGGCAGACTGCACTGGTGTGGGTGGAGGGTTCAAGACGGTGGGCCACCATAGGGTTGCAGGGGGGGTGCTTTCTGGCTAAAAAAGAGAACCTCAGTTTTGTCGGTATTTAGGGCAAGGTGATTGGCAGACATCCATGTGTAGATATTGCCAAGGCAGTTTCTGAAGTTGGTAAAGAGGGAGTCAGAATGGTCTCTAAATGAAAAAACGAGCTGAGTATCATCAGCATATGAGACCACCCTGACCCCCCATGACTCTACTACCTTGGCAAGTGGGGCCAAGTAGGCGTTAAACAATAAAGGGCTCAAGGCGGAGCCCTGGGGCACTCCGCAATGGAGGGGTTTATCCTCTGATTCAAATGGGTGCATCAGTACCCTCTGAGACCGACTGGACAGAAAAGATTTAGTCCATACCAGGACTGTACCACCGACCCCCAGCTGTTGTAGACGGGATGTAAGTATGCTGTGGGATACAGTGTCAAATGCAGTGGATAGGTCGAGGAGGACCAACATGGCCTCCTCGCCCCTATCCACTGATTCCCTGATAATCTCGGAGACTTCCAACAGCGCCGTCTTGGTGCTGTAGCCGGTTCTAAAACCGGACTGAGAATCGTGCAGCAGCTGATTTGTTTCAAGATACTGAGCCAACTGTTTCTGGACCACTTTTTCCAGTACCTTGGCAGGTTTTGGCAGAAGCGATATGGGTCGGTAGTTGCAAAATTGTAAGGGGTCAGCGTCGGGTTTTTTCAAAATGGGAAGTAGCCTAGCCTGTTTCCACACTGAGGGAAATTGACCGCGAGTCAAGGAGGAGTTCCAGATGGAGAGGAGAGGTTTGATTAAAACAGGGGCGAGATTTCCCATTACTTTAGCAGGGACTGGGTCCAAAGGCGAACCGGACTTGACTTTATACAGCAGTGACAACGCTAATTCAAGGGTTAGCTCACTAAAAGAGTTGAAAGAACAGTGAGTGGAATATGGAACATCAGAATGATGGTTAGGTGGGGCGCTATCAAAGGAGGAAGAAAGTTTAATGATTTTATTCTGAAAAAAATCAGAAAGTCCGTTGCACAGGTCTTGAGTAGGAACGCATTGGGTTTTCATGGCAGGGGGATTCACAAAATCCTTCACGATGGTGAAGAGAGTTTTGGAAGAATTCTGCGCCTGTTGAATGAGATTTGAAAAATAAGCTCTCATCGTAGAACGTTTCAGTTTTTGGAATTTATTCAGGGCAGATTTATAGGCCAGTTTGGCAAGAGGGTCATAGTCCTGTCTCCATTTGCGTTCCATCTGTTTACACTTACTCTTTTCCTCACAAAGCAAAGGGGAAAACCAAGGGGCAGAGAGGCGTGATCTGGAGGAAGTCAGCGGGACAAGAGGGGCAACGGAGTCCAGAGCAGAGGTGAGGGTCGAGTTATATCTTGCTGTTTCTTTGTCAAGATCTTCCAAATGATTTAGTTGAAACTGAAGACAGGAATCCATGGATTCACAAGTGACTTTGGTCCATTTGCGACCACTGTCTCTATTGAGGGAAGAGGGGGAGGGAGGGGATGGAATAGTAATAGTAAAGGGAAGAAGGAAGTGATCTGTCCAGGTGAGGGGGAGGGGGGAAAGAGCAGAGATACCGGGGTGATTGGAAAAGATGAGATCAAGTGTGTGGCCTGCTATGTGAGTGGGGCCTTTGACTAATTGGGGCAAGGTAAGTCCTTGTAAAGTTTCCAGAAGGGAGGAGGCTTGTGCACAAGACGGATTATCAATATGGAGATTAAAATCTCCCAGCACTGTAAAGTGGGAGTGCTTAAGTGAGAAGTCCGCAATAGAATGTGTTAGGGCATTGAGAGAAGAGACGGTGGCTGCAGGGGGGTTGTAGACCAGGATACCGGCAAAAATGATACTTGCAGAGTCCATGATCGTAAAATACACGGCTTCAGTAAGGCCGGGATTGGACATTTTTGTGATATTCAGTTTAAGGTGGGATTTCGCGATAACCGCGAGACCCCCCCCCGGGTTTGGAATTTTCTCGACTAATGCCTAAAAAACGGTAGCCAGGGGGAGTGGCCAAGTTAATGTCCGGTTTGGAAGAACCTTTAATCCAAGTTTCAGTGAGAAATAATAGATCCCATTTGTGAGTGTCGAGCGATAGCCAGATGTCAGTGGCGTGAGCAGGAAGGGATCTGCAATTAATTAAGGCAGCTTTTAAAGTGACCGGGGGCTGGCAGTGAGCAATCAAGGGCTGATGAGACGGTTTGATAACATCAGGGATAGTGAAGTTACATTGTGAGCAGGAATATGCAGTAGATTCCAGGCTATATGGATTACAGCAAGTTGTAGGGTTGCAAGCGCCTTGACGAAGGTGTAGCAGTTGATCGGAGGTCCAGGAGATTTTAGGGGTGTGAGATGCAGGGGTTCTGGCGCTAGGTGCGGGCCCGGCACGGACGGGCGCAGACGGGCGGGATGAGCCCTTCCTTTTATCCGGGTCCATCTGGCGGTGGGAGGAGGGTGGGAGGCGTCCAGGAGCTGGAGCGCTACCCTGCCTCCCCCCAAGATGGCGGTTCCGCGTTATCCCGGCCGGCGAGAGCGCTGTGCTCGGCTGCGCCGGGGGAGAGAGAGCAAGGTCGGGACCCCTGGGACGAAGAAATCTCGTCCGGACAGGCAGAGAGGTCTGTTTCTGAATAAAAAAGCTCCAATTAAAATATCTACAGTTTTAAAAAGAGGCCGATCGTAGTAGCGTCTGTACCCTAGTTTGAAATCACCAAGCATATAGAAAGTAAATATCACATCACACTCACACTGTAATAGTTCTCCGCTTGAAATGCACAAAAAGAGAGGAGAGGGCAATAGCGAACAAAGACCCTGCATACCCAGTAGCAAGGCACATCAATCAGCTACATGAAGGTAATGCCCTATATCTCACATACTTTGTCATCGACAGCGTGCCTAAGAATACGAGAGGAGGCAATCGCAAACTAGCCCTTCGCCGACTTGAGTCCAGATATATAATACTTCTGAACTCAAAAATCCTGTTCGGTTTGAACGCGGATGAAGCCCTGAATGCACACCTGTAACCAGTCTGTACTCGTATCTTCCCTTAAACCCATTCTTAAACATCTGCTGTTCATCTGCTACTCAAATTGATTTTAAACCACAATCACAATATAACAACAAAATCACTATTCCTCAAATTTTCCACAATTAAACACTAAGAATCACTTTTTAATTTTCACCTATCACTTTTCAATCACACTAAACAAGTTACGAGCCATTACTCCACTTGGAGACGAGAAATGCCCATTGTGCTAAGCTTCGAAGTATAAGATTGCACTAAGGATGTGACCGTATGACATCAAAATTGATACATGTTAAACTGAGCGTACGTAGTAGAAGAAATGTTGTGAATTGATAGGCAACAATAGATATAACATACTACTAAGTATATATGTCGTCAATCGTATGCGTATCAGAATCAATATATAGTCAGTAGGTAGGCCTAAAACCCACCGTGGTCCAAATCCTCTGACAAATCCTATGGCGATTTTCCCACTGAAAGCTAAAGGGATGTGGTACAGCGTTACCAGTGGTGACCACCAGTGCAACAAGCGCGTAGTAGCTAGCCAATGGTATAAATACACGAGTGATTTTGAACTTGTAAATAGTGTGGGCGCACGTTTTTTATATAATTTTATTTTGAATTAAGAGTGTTCTCATTTCATGAAATGTACGAGTGTGAATTTAAACACACGTAACAATGTATTTCTGAGACGTCTTTTGCAATGTGGTCCAAGTGAGCGTTACATAGTTGCATAAACATAGGTGAAAGACTGACATGATGTAACAATGTGCAAGTCATGAAACTTTTCTATGTCCACACATGAGGGTTAAACCTGTAACCATAACAACCCTAAGCCAATTGAAACTTGTAACACAAGAAGCACCTATGAAACCATGTAACACACATATGTATATATAGTGCAACAAAATGACAATGCAGATATAGTGAACAAGGCGGGAGCAAGCCGCCGAAACGCGTCTATGCAGCAAATGAGCCATTAGATATCGTTTGGATTATGATTCACGGAGTCAGCGCCTTATTCTGATGGGAAGTTTGGTTTGGTGACAATATACATATATATATATATATATATATATATATATATATATATATATATATATATATATATATATATATATATAATTCACTGAAAAAAACATAGGTTATAGACCATATATAGTTAGGAATTAGCATTTACAAAACCTTAATTTACTCGCACAAAACCATAGAAATTCGCATATATAGTTAGTTGCAATAACTATATATCGCGCACCCGCAATCCACTGCTGATGATGTCTCATATTACATCATTCATGACATGGTCAGTGACATCACTGATGACATCACTGATGACATCTCAAATAACATCACTGATGACATCTCAAATGACATCTCATTTGACATCATTGATCACATCACTGATGACATCATTCTTGTGCTAATACGAAGAACCTCTTCAGACTCTAATATAACCTTAGATACACTCAGTGTATACAGACACTCACACACTGTCACTCATCCATGGAGTTACTCACACACCTAGTCAGTCATTCAAAGAATCAATCACACCTCCATTTCCTCAACTATACAGTTATACACACCTTACTTATTCAAACATATACTAACACATATTTACTCTCTTATACAATCCCTGATACAAGTTCACAATGATCCATACAGCCACTCACACATTCACTGGCTCTTATGCACAGTTATTTATATATGTCAACTCCCACATGTACTGTGTTTTACATATGTACTTACTTTGACATGTAGCACTGAGATATCCATTCACTCACCAATACACTCATGCAGACAGTCAACCGCCCATACAGCTGTTTCCACATGCACTTTTGAACCCATACATATAGTGTATCAACTACTCACACATCTATGCACAGAGTCACACACCTCCCAGCCACCCACACACACGCTCAGTCTCCCATACAAATACTTGGGCAACCAATGAATAACCCATATAGTTACTCATATAGCTACTGATCAACACATGCAGCAGTTAATAGAACAACAGATATAATGATGCACAAATTAAGACAGTTTAGTCACTGACCCATGCACTCAGTGAGACACATTTAATCACTCTCTCATACAGTCAGTCATGCACCTACTAAATCCTTCATCCAGACACTTATACACCCACTCATTCTTCAATATGTAAGACATATTTTAACTTTACAGAAACATACAGTCACTGGATGATGTCATCAGTGATGTCATCAGTGATGTCACTGACCATGTCATGAATGATGTAATATGTGACATCATCAGCAGTGGATTGTGGGTGCGCGATATATAGTTATTGCAACTAACTATATATGCGAATTTCTATGGTTTTGTGCGAGTAAATTAAGGTTTTGTAAATGCTAATTCCTAACTATATATGGTCTATAACCTATGGTTTTTTCAGTGAATTTTCAAGGTTTTGTAAATGCTAATTCCTAACTATATATGGTCTATAACCTATGGTTTTTTCAGTGAATTTCAATGTTTTTTTAATAGCAAATATCAAAAGCTGTCAAATGTCAAGTACGTGATAGGTAAAAACATTTTCGTGTTTATGCACGCTGATGTGCTTTGAACGCTGCCCCCCCTCCCCCCCCTCTTTTCTCTTAGGAGTACTCTCTCTTTGCAGATAGTGAAGAGTAGTTAACGCAGGCCTTTGCCCCCGTTGTAATCCGTCGTGCCTGCTTCTCTCTCTAGTTGATTGATTGTTATCCAAGCATTTACTGTTTTAGAATTGGTTCTCTTTGGTTCATTCTCTATTTACAAACAAGCACAGAGTCGCAATACTCTGTTTAGTCTTTGCAGATAGTGAAAAATCGTTTAAAAAAACAAAAGGAATCGAGCAAAATCAGTAGGCCACTAATGGGATCTCTTTCTGACCTCGCTAAAATAGAAACATTAAGAACAACCCCTCATGAGAAATACGAAACTAGTGAGATGAACTTAGCTCCACACCATGATGGCTGCAAGACAGCTCGGCTCCGCCACCTACCCCACCCAAAATAACGACAAACCCTATGCAAATATTATAAATATATACAACACACCAGCAAAGTAACAGGGTAAAACATTTTATTAAATAACTATTTACATAACTATTTTATACTTTTTGTTGCCCGATCCGGCTAGCTCAATCGATCGAGCATGAGACTCATGCACTCTGATCTCCTTGGCCTCAGTCAAGCATTAATAGTAAGATTTTCATACATGAGTGTACTTTTTGCCTTTTGGTGACTCTTCCATTCTGAACATTGTCCTACAATCCGTTTGACCTGAAACGATTACACAAATAAAACATTTGTGAGTTTTAAATTTCCGGAGAAGTATAATTCACCAATAGCTTTCTCTGTAGATCTTTTTCCATTAACAATCCCAGTTCCATCACCCGCCCAGGATATCACTACTGTTAGTTGTCATTGTTGCTTCTGTTTTAATAAAAAATGTTTTAAGGTGTTTACTGTTTTTGTTGCGATGTATATATTTATAAGTTATTAAAGTGTTATAATCTACTAATTTTTTATCGATTATTGCTCTTTGAGATATTCCCTGTCTAAAAACAGAGAAGAATAGGAATATTCTGTCTCCCTTTGCAGATAGTGAAGGATAGGTAATGCGGACTTTTGTCCCCCGTTGTAATCCATCATGCGTGTTTTTCTCCCCACTGATTGATTGATTGGCTGGACATTTATTGTTCAAGGAATAGTTCTCTCGAGGTATTCTCTGTTTGCAAATAACGTGGAATAGAAATATTCTGTCTAGTCTTTGCAAGTAGTGAAGGGTGGGTAATGCGGACCTTTGTCCCCCGTTGTAATCTGTCATGCCCATCTACTCCCCACTGATTGAGAAACTAGTTCCACCCGGACCATTTATTAGAGGTACATCATCTGGCTTAACCGGAGAGTACCCCTAATAAAGAAGACATATGTAAAATATGAAGTAATCACTGTATCCTGTTAAACAGAAACTTTAGCATGAAACACACTTGAAAAGGAAGGGAAAGAAATCGAACAAAATCAGTAGGCCACTGATGAGTTTTTGACTTCGCTAGAAATAAGAAACATGAAAGTGGTGAAAGAAGCCAAGCTTGACGTTACGGCAGCCACGAGGTAGCTAGGCTCCGCCACCCCCCCACTGCTCCAAGCATGTCTGTCCCACCGCCCGCCACGCCCAATAACGGTAACATGAAATAGATACAAATCAGCAGATACCTACCCCCATTCCGGAAACTCCCGAAGTGCAACAGGTTCGCGGCTACGCCCATTGGGAAGACGAGGCCTTCAGCACGTGTAGGGCGGGTCCTGCTGGCAGCCGTCGGCCGGGGAGGTCATCGCGTAAGGTGGGCCAGGAGAGGAGCCGAGGCCGATGGGATCCTTCTCAACGGGGGGGGGATGTCTTGCACATGCCACCGACCCCCCCCCCCTCCCCTCTTATCTCCTGGTCTGGCCCCGGCTTGGTATGAGCTCTCCGTTCGGACCTGAAGCGGCGCCCTGCAGGCCACGGGGGGGATGTCTTGCCTCTGCCTCCGACCCCCCCCCCTCTTATCGCCTGGTCCGGACATCACAGATATCAACGCCAGGTGTCGGCGTGGGGTGCGCTGGGAGGGAGAGGCGGCGCGAACGAGCCTCTCCCACCCCCACAGGTGGGGGCCCCTCAGCTGCACCCCCAACGCTCCACTCACCCAACAAAAGGGTCGTCGCGTAAGGTGGACCAGGAGAGGAGCCGAGGCCGACGGGATCCTTCTTCTTTCTTCAATAATGGCTGCGACAACGGGGGGGATGTCTTGCACATGCCACCGACCCCCCCCCCGTATCTCCTGGTCTGGCCCCGGCTTGATATGAGCTCCCCGTTCGGTCCTGAAGCGGCGCCCTGCAGGCCACGGGGGGGGATGTCTTGCCTCTGACTCCGACCCCCCCCTCTTATCGCCTGGTCCGGACGTCACGGATATCAACGCCAGGTGTCGGCGTGGGGTGCGCTGGGAGGGAGAGGCGGCGCGAACGAGCCTCTCCCACCCCCACAGGTGGGGGCCCCTCAGCTGCACCCCCAACGCTCCACTCACCCAACAAAAGGTCTCGTCCACTATTGCGAGGCAATGATGCTCCCCTCACCCAGCGGGGGTCTCGTCCACTGTTGCGGTGCAACGGCGCTTCTGAGTTCAACTAGAAAATGAGTCCTGTGTCCAGAAACGTTCTCCTCAACTTTGAAGATTCTATAAGAGCCTCGGGGGCCCCCGACCCCCGCAGACACCCCCGATGGGGAATGACTGCCTTGATCACCCACGGAACGACCACGACGTAGCCACGGGACGTCGGCGCGCTCATGCCGGCGCCGGCCTCAGTCTTGAAATGACCAAAATCCTGCAAGACTACCAACTTGATCAGTTCCGGTGGGACACCAATATGACCCGGTAGGAGAGATTGTTGCCTCCCACCCCACTTTGACTGATGGTTCATGTCGGCAGTCCCCTCTGCTACCCTTCAACGAAAACTTTTGGACTGCCGAAAGAGGTCCCGGTCCAACCACGAGTTGGTGGAGACATTTTGACTATACTTGGACCTTCCTGACCTCACCCAAAATGGCGCCGGTACAAATGAAACTCTCAACTCCTTGTTGTGCCCCGATTGCTCAGCCTTGATATCATGAGATATGTATGCAGTTTTTAGCACATGAATTGATATGAGATAAGACTGATTATATGTTCGGACAATGAATTGATCCGGGATGGGTATTGATTATACGTTCGAACAATGAATTGACATGGGACGGGTACTGATTACACGTTCGGACAATGAATTGATATTAAGTTCTAATGCATCATTGATTACTGTATTTATTGAAGGTTCGAATTGTCGACACTTTTGGTACTTGCTCACAATGAATTATCGATATGATTTTGTTGCACTTGTCGCACTTTTTACTGATTATATGTTCGGACAATGAATTGATCCGGGATGGGTATTGATTATACGTTCGAACAATGAATTGACATGGGACGGGTACTGATTACACGTTCGGACAATGAATTGATATTAAGTTCTAATGCATCATTGATTACTGTATTTATTGAAGGTTCGAATTGTCGACACTTTTGGTACTTGCTCACAATGAATTATCGATATGATTTTGTTGCACTTGTCGCACTTTTTACTGATTATATGTTCGGACAATGAATTGATCCGGGATGGGTATTGATTATACGTTCGAACAATGAATTGACATGGGACGGGTACTGATTACACGTTCGGACAATGAATTGATATTAAGTTCTAATGCATCATTGATTACTGTATTTATAGAAGGTTCGAATTGTCGACACTTTTGGTACTTGCTCACAATGAATTATCGATATGATTTTGTTGCACTTGTCGCACTTTTTACTATGAAATCATTGACCACTGACTCTGTTATGTTTTCCACAAATAAATACCCCCCCACCCATTTACAGTTCCAGCCTGCTCCGTGGCCGGCCCACAGGGTTGTAGGCCCGTATTTGTGCACCAACATTTTTATTAAAGGTTTTTGAAAAAGCAAACGTAGTTGTAACGCGTAGATTGGTAAGTTTCGAATAAATGGCCACTGTTTCCGATAAAAAAAAAAAAAAAAAAAAGCAGGTGAAATGAAGCAGCTCGATTAGTTAAGGGTTAAAAAGTATAGTACGCAGAAACATTGCAAATATGAATGGTCCAGGTTTGTTCTATGTGTTTTTCATTTTTGTACAGCATAAAGCAATCGATAAAGATCCTGGTATTTAGCCTCTACTTTATATGCTACCTGTATCAGGGAAGTTGTTTTAAATGCCCCTAAGCCACCCCGAAGGAATGTCACCTGGCCCCCCTAGTACGAACGAAAACGACCCCGTACCACTGTAGGTTATCTCTCTTCCTCAAAGGAGAGCACGAGCTCGCCCCCACTTTACACCGACTGCCCTTTGTTTTGACCCTCCCCTGCACACGATCCGTAATGCTACACTTGGGCGACCTATGCTATCCACAGGCCTCCGATAATTATCTCTCCCACATTACCGGTCCCCCCTGGGCTTAAACGCCGTGATGGTAGGGACTGCATCCCGTGGAGATAGGGCGAGTATGTAGTAAGTAAAAGCCTTTTCAGGTTTATGCGCGCTGATGTGTTTTAAACGCTGCCCCCGCCCCTTCTTTTTCCCTCTTTTCTGCAGGTCACTTCGGAACGTCGATAAAAGTACGGAAAAATGGTGACTTAACAGCCGATGGGATGAGAAAAAGGGTTTGAATATGGTGCCTATACACGATGAGCAAACAATGACTATGTTTCTCTCTGAACCCAGCGCTTGGGAGGGCAGCCTGAAGCAGAAACTTGACGGGTTATTACAGGATGACAAAATATGACTTCGCTTGGCACCCCGAATAATACAACCAAGAATGACGTGTACCAATGAATAAATTCCTACGTTTAACTAAATAGGGAAAGTTTAAGGAATATTCTGAGGTGAGGTTTACCCAAGTACCCTCCGTCTGGAGGACTAGGAATGTTGCCAATGTTTAAGATTTACCACCTCCTTCTCGCACCCTCATAGACATGAAACTCAAAGCTGCCCCATTGTTCTCCCGACTGACACCTACCGTTGCCTCAGCCTGGAAACCCATTCGCTAAAAATGATTCGAAGATCCCCCCTCAGTATTAGCCCGACCAGGTTAGTTCCCGACCAATTGGCAAAGGTGTAAGTATTTGCAACCAAAGCCACCAGCGAAGGCAGCCGACGATAAGAGAGAAGAAAAAGGTAAAAAGAGCTCAGCCCCCAGATGAATTAAGTAGGATGCTAAGGATGCGCAGCATACAGGAAGAGATCTTTTTGGCCAGCAACTGTTCTATGTTTTGTCTTGGATTTTTGTATATAATACATGTACTGTCTCCCCCCGCCCGAGTTTGTGTGTATGTATGTTTTGAAATGACAGGCTCTCCTCATGAGAAATAAAACTCTGTTCTTGTGTTCCTGCTTCCAGCGCCCGTCTCTTTATTTGGTAACCGTTCAAGATGGGAACTAAGTGGCGTCTTGTGCCAGCAGCCTGGGCATCGGTTGTAATCTAGGCTAAATTTTCCTCAGCACGGGGTGTGATTCTCAGGGAAGAGCAGCGCATATGGGAGGAGGTTTATGGCCCATGCATGAGAGAGAGAGCGTGGGTGATCAGTGCATGGGGGAGATGCTTGCGAAGGTGGGGAGCCATGCTGAGGATCGGCGGCGTGCAGAGAGTGGGTCTGGTCAAGGCATCTAAAATGGCTGCCGTGCACGACAACAGTGTGGCATTGGAAAAAAAGCAAGATGGCGCAGACAATGTTTATCAATAGGGATTAATTTATAACAATTATTTTTAACAATATATTTACTCGCAGTGTCAAAATGGCGGTCAACACTTCCTGATTTCCTTCGAATCGAACGTCAACAGACGTCACGCAGCAAAAAAAAAAAAAAACGCTCACGCGCAGCCGCTGGAAGACAAGTATCAACATATATGAGCCTCCTCAACCACCCTCAGAAAACATAGCGGGTCAGGATACGTCTCCCGTACCCCCTTATACCCATTTCTCACATTGTTTTTCCTCCATCTTGTAATTTAATTAAATCGAAACACAAAATGGCGAATTCCCGTTTCGCTACCAGTTTGCGACCCGGTTCGCGAACCGGGAAGCGCTTCTACCGCGAAAAATTAAATTTTTTTTATTTGCCCCACGGGGCCCTTTAATAACCCCAACATCATTCCTAGGGGGTCAAGAGGGGTCTACCTTGCCCCCTTTCATTAAATTCCCCCTTCGTTTTTCTCCTCCTCTTGTCTCTCGATCCTACCGAGAGACAAGATGGCAGCCGCACCGTACTGTTTAGAATGTTGACAGACACCGGAGAGCCAATCAGCTTCGATTCGCAAAGCCCCGTTACGCAAAAAGTACGCGATCTGGAGTGCTATCCGGGACGCTGTCACAGATATATCTGTTTTTTTAAACGTTAATTTCTCGAAATCCACTGGAGCACATATATTGAGACCCAGCAAAGGCACATCAGGCTAACAGTCCCTACAATTTTGCCAAGTTTCGTGTAAATCCATTCAGCCGTTCGAGCTAAAAGTGAGGCCAAACGCCCTATGGAAAAATGAATGGGAAAAACGCGTTTTGGGACCCCCCTTTTTTCTTGGCCCCCCCCTTGACGAAACCCCCCCAAATTTTCAGGGGCTGCTCAGAAACAAAATGTGCCATTTTCCTGAAAATTTCAGCCGATTCCGTCCACAAACGCCAAAGTTATTAGACATAGAATTTTCAAAAGTTCCATAGAGAAAAAATCCTAACTATATATACCTACTGGCGACCGCCAGTAGGTAATATATATATATATATATTTATTACCTACTGGCGGTCGCCAGTAGGTAGTTATAGTTAGGATTTTTTTCAATGTTAAATCTCAAAATTCTATTTGGAATAACTTTGGCACCGGTTGACGAATCTGCCTGAAAATTTCCTGAAAATGGCCTCGTCGAGCTCGGGTCCTTCCTTGAAAGTTTGGGGGGGATACGTCAAGCGGGGGCCGAGATAAAAGGGGGGTCCCAAAACGCGTTTTCCCCATGTAAATTTCCATAGGGCGGTCGATTTCACTTTTAGCCCGAACGGCTGAATGGATTTCCAGCAAACTTGGCAAAATTGAAGGGACTGGTAGCCCGATGTGCCTTTGCTATGTCTCAAGATATGTGCTGCAGTGGATTTTGAGTAATTTAGGTTCAAAAAAATATATATATCTATAGGCGCTCTCCGGTGCGCGCACCGGAGTGCGCTCCAGGCGCGACACGCGACTTGCGCGCAGGAAGCTGATTGGCTCTTGGGTGTCTGTAAACATTCTAAACAGTCTGGAGCGGCCGCCATCTTGTGTCTCGGTAAAATCGAGACACAAGGGGTTTGAAAAAAAAAGGGGCAAATGACCATAAGGGGGAAGAGTAGACCCCCTCTGACCCCCTAGGTTTGATGTAGGGGCTAAAATAGGGTCCTGCAGGGCATTACATTTTTATTTTTTTTCCGTTTTGCGCGGGGGAAGCGCATGGTACGCGCACCGGCGAAGCACGGGGAAAATCCAGGACCATATTTATGAAGGCCTTGCGCTGCTAGTTTTGCGCCTCCTGTGCGTCAATTTTTGTGACGCACCAGCGGTGTAAAAAAATGTGCATTGTTATGCAATATTTAAAAAGTGACGCATCTATCTAGATGCGTCACTTTTTAAATATAGTGCAACGAGGCACATTTTTTTACACTGCTGTTGTGATGTGTCACTTTTCTGTGCGCACTCCTTATGACATTCCAGATGTGTCATATTTAATGTATGACGAATCATGTTGCAGGGAGTTACAGATACATCAGTATTTCTGACATATCTGTAAACATAAAAGTGATGCGAGGCAGGTGCAAGATTTTGACGCAACAGCATCCTAAAAGTGACGCAGAGAAATCTTATAGATTTCAGTACGTCGTTATTACCAAGCTTTTTGCGGGGGAATGCCCCCTTTGCATACATTATACCTGACGCAGATATAATGTGGCGCAGAGTTTTAAAAAGTGACCCATGTACCTAGATGCGTCACTTTTTAAAAATAGCGTCAGGTATAATGCATGCAGAGGGGGTGTTCTCCCGCTAAAAGCTTTGTAATAGCGACGCAGTGAAATCTTTGAGATTTCACTGCGTCAATTTTAGGATGCTGTTGCGTCAAAATCTTGTGCCTGCTTTACAGCAGGTGTTAGACTGACGCAAGCCCTTTCACATGGTGCTTTTTCCATGTGAAAGGACACATTACTGGAGTTGCGTCACTTTTGTGACGCACTCCAGCAATGCGTTACTTGGAATGTCATAAGGAGTGCGCACAGAAAAGTGACGCATCGCACCAGTGGTGTAAAAAAATGTGCCTCGTTGCGTTATATTTAAAAAGTGACATATCTAGGTAGATGGGTCACTTTTTAAAATCAAGCGCCACATTATATCTGCGTGAGGTATAATGCATGCAGAGGGGGTGTTCCCCCGCAAAAAGCTTTGTAATAGCGACGCAGTGAAATGTTTGAGATTTCACTGCGTCACTTTTAGGATGCTGTTGCATCCTTTAAATATAGTGCAACGAGGCACATTTTATTACACTGCTGGTGTGATGCGTCACTTTTCTGTGCGCACTCCTTATGACATTCCAGATGTGTCATATTTAATGTATGACGAATCATGTTGCAAGGAGTTACAGATACGTCAGTATTTCTCACATATCTGTAAACATGAAAGTGACGCGAGGCAGGCGCAAGATTTTGACGCAACAGCATCCTAAAAGTGATGCAGAGAAATCTCATAGATTTCAGTACGTCGTTATTACCAAGCTTTTTGCGAGGGATTGCCCCCTCTGCATACATTATACCTGATGCAGATATAATGTGGCGCAGAGTTTTAAAAAGTGACCCATGTACCTAGATGCGTCACTTTTTAAAAATAGTGTCAGGTATAATGCATGCAGAGGGGGTGTTCCCCTGCAAAAAGCTTGGTAATAATGACGCAGTGCGTCTTTTTTAGGATACTGTTGCGCCAAAATCTTGCGCCTGCTTCACAGCAAACCTTTCACATGGTGCTTTTTCCATGTGAAAGGACACATTACTGGAGTTGCGTCACTTTTGTGACGCACTCCAGCAATGCGTTACTTTTGTGTTTACAGATACGTCAGAAATACTGACATATCTGTAACTCCTTGCGAATTGATTAGTCATATATTAAATATGACATATCTGGAATGTCATAAGGAGTGCGTCCAGAAAAGTGACGCATCGCTGTTTTCACGTAGCGATGCGTCACTTTTCAGAAATGAGGCCTCCAGTTTATTCACTGTGTCATAACTTTCTTTTCTAACACTCACCTTCTTTCATTCCTCCTACTTCACTTCCTTTCACCTCTCATACCTTTCTGTTCTTTCTTACTCATTCTCCTTTCAATTATCAATGCACTATATTTCACTTACTCTTCATTTTTTTTAAGAATATAGCTCTTTGATGAGAATTGGAGGTAGTTCTGAAAAGAACTTTTGGTTTTCTTCTTTTAACTGAACAGGAACAAAAACAGGGAATGGAAACTGCTCAACAGGAGCAAAAAGAAAAGAAAAAAATTAGGGGTGGGAAGGGCAGCGATGGTTCTCCAATGCTCGAACCATGAGCAGGACACTTTGCTCCCCATATGTGAGGAGTTGATTGCAGTATCTGCATTTGACGACCCCATGGTTAAATGCAGGTTGTATGTTTGCCACCTGCTCCTGCGATTGTTCTCTCCCAGAAGAAGTTGCTCCTCCTGTTGATGTAGAGGCCCCATCTCTGGGAACCTCTTGTGCCAGAGCCCTGACACTTTCCCGGGCAAAATTCTGGGGGTGCCTCCTCTCCACATGGCGAATCATGGTGAAGTTGCCAAAAGAGTATTTTTTTGGGGGGTTACCCCGTGACAGGACCTGTTTGCAGATCCTGCACTCTACTTTTGGTGCATTCACCTTTTTCTGGTCTTCTGGAAACTTAAAAAATTTCCAGATGAAATGTTCTTTGACCTTCGGCTGAGGAGGCTCTTCATCAATGAAATCATTGGAGTCATCTTCACTGCTGGATGGTCTGGCAGCCATGATTAATCAAGAAATATGGAACAGCAAAAAAGGCAGGTCTTTCAGTCACAAAAGTGAAAGAAGAAGTGAAGGAAATGGGTGGGGATTTCATTCATTGTAAAAAAAAACTGTTAGCAACCAATGAAAAGTGTTATTTTAGGGTCACATGACCCGACGCGTTTACGCTGCGCGCTCTGGAGCACTTCCGGTGCGTTTACGCAGCGCGATCGTAGGCGCTTCCGGGGCGCAAACGTGGCGCGATCGTAGGCGCTTATGCGTGCGTTTATGCGCCGCGAACGTAGGCGCTTCCGAGGGCACGCCGAAGTGACGTCATCAAACTTTTACAGAAATGCATAATCATTTTCCTTATTAAAAAAAACTAATTTTATTTGTATGGTACGAAATGTTTTGCATTATTATTAACTTTTCATTCATATTTTTTTTCACGAACGACAGTTGCGCTCTGGGTGCGCTTTCAGATGAGCTCACGGAAAAGCTTACCGGAGAGCTTAGCTGAAAGCTTCCCGGAGCGCGCACCCAGAGCGCAAAAGAAAAAAATTATATAAAAAAAACATGAATACTTTAAAAAAAACAGCAAATTGTAAAAAAAAAAAAAGGTTAGAAACTCGATATACAAAGGAATTAGCATTTAAAAAACCTATGAAATTCACTGAAAAAACCATAGGTTTCACACCAGTTATAGTTAGGAATTAGCATTTAAAAAACCTATTAAATTCACTGAAAAAACCATAGGTTTCACACCAGTTATAGTTAGCTGGAAATTTTACTGATAATTATGTCTTTCAACTGGAAAGAATCCAGGAAATCCCAAACATATATATATATAGATATATATATATATATATATATATATATATAGATATATATATATATATATATATATATATATATATATATATATATATATATATAAGGGGGGCAATACAGTTATCTGGCTAAGAACTTTGTATATGGAGGAAGCACAGCGGCATCTCAGTGATCTGACATGTTACAAAAAAGGTACTTTCAACGATATTAGGTGCTTGAAAGATATCATACACAAAGAACTGAACCAATGGAAGCGAGAAGGCCTTTTGAGCAAACAAGAACATGCATTCCTAAAAAAAAGACAATCTGATCACGCCCACTTTCTATCTCATCCCTAAGATCCATAAGCTAACTGTCCCTGAACCTCGGCGACCGATCATCTCAGCCCAGGGTAGCTTATTAGAATCAATTTCTAAATATGTGGACCTTTTTTTACATGAATTTGTGGATGCACTACCCTCGTTCATTAAAGACACTGGACACTTCCTTTCGAAACTCAAAGAGATTGAATGGGAGACTGATTTTATACTTATTGCTCTTGACATTAGTACTTTGTACACCAGCATCCAACATGCAGATGGACTTAATGCCATTAAGTACTTTTTGGATAAACGGAGTATTGTTTATAGACAGCACAATATCATGCTACTTAGGATGATACAATTGTGTTTAAATAACAATTACTTCTTGTTTAATAGGGAAGTGTACCAACAATTAAGAGGCGTGGCCATGAAGGCATGCTTCTCCGCCACCTACGCGTGTTTACACGTGGGGTGGTGGGAGCAGCATGTCCTCAGGGGGTCACTGAGTTCCCTATTTTCAGATAACATAGTCCATTTTTGGCGTTTTATTGACGACATATGCATGGTTTGGAAAGGGACAACAGAATCAGCCATCAATTTTGTGAACACTATTAATGACAAGGATCTGAATTTACAATTTACATCACAAATCAGTACTAGTCAGATCCAGTTTCTTGATGTAGAGATTTATATCAGGGACAACAAAATTCAGACACGGCTACATAGGAAATCAACAGCAGGTAATGCAATCCTGCATGCCAGCAGCTCTCATCCAGGCCACCTCATCAGGAGCATCCCCTACGTGGAGTTCCTTAGGATGCAAAGGATTTGCAGTTCAGACCTGGATTTGAAGATATGCCAAAACGAGGCGTTTAATAGATTTCTCGCCCGTGGCTATTGTCCCATTGATTTACAGAAGTCCAAAGATAGAGACAACTGTTTGAGTAGAGAGGAATGCCTCACTGTTGGGAAGAGTAAGAATAAACAGGAGCTTGACAAAATAGATGATAGAATCAGCCTCATTACTATATTCAACACTGAGGAAAGGAAAGTGTGGGGGATACTGAAAAAACACTGGCCACTGCTCAAAACTGATATCAGCTTAGCCCCATTGCTACCAGGTGAGCCAATGATTACTTTCAGGAGGGCACCCTAAATGAGGGATGCCCTGGTTAAATCTAGTCCTGAATAAGCATGGGCGAATTTTGCGAATCTCGCGTTCGCGAATTTTGCGGATTTGCGAACTCGCAATCCGCAAAATCCGCGAATTCTAGCGAATTTGTGGATTTTTTTTGTGTTCGCAAGGATTTCTGCCAATTCGCGAGGGTTTGTACCAGTTCGCAATTGCGAACTTACATTTGGGCACGCAACGGTCGCAATTATGTTGTTTCTACATCTGGTTCATCATCACAGGTTCCCAGCACCCTCTGTTTCACCACTGCAACCCTCTGTTACATCAATGCCACCCTCTGGTTCATCATCACTGTAGATTATGGGGGGGAAAAGCAAGCACACCAGCCCTGCTTCAACTGACATGAATTAATGTGGGGTTAGTTTATTAATGTGTCACTGTTTTAAAAATTCCAGTCTGGCACCTGCTTCCTTATCTGTAATTTGCTTTCTGTTGCAGTGCATTTTTTTTCCCAGGACCTTTGTGGCCTACTTGTAGCTATTCTATGAGCCTGCTGTGAGGGTCAGAGCAGGGTCATACACTTGTTGCAACTAGCAACTGAATTCTGGAGGGGCCCCAGTCAGGAAGCACTACAGGGAATTGTTACTAATGATGAGTTTGAACTCTTGCACCTGCCGAGTGCTTTCAGTTTTGCAAAACACGTTTTACTGCAATTTCGCGGGATTTGCGGGGAGCGAACACTCGCGAGATCGGATTCGGAAGCCGCAAATTTGTGCGAATATGCAATTTGTTTTTTGCGGCGTGTTAGTTGGCAAGGTTTTGCGCGTTTTTGTGAGCCGCTCGTAGCGCAAGGCGCAAAGTTACCCTCGCGGTCGTTCAAGGGCGCGGCCATCTTGTTTGCCTGACGTATTTCCGTTTCCGGGCGCGAAGTGTAATCTCGCAAAGTCTGCGGCTTGCCAGTACAGTTTCGCGCGTGTTCGCAAGGAAAATCTCGCGCGAACTTACCCGCGCGGTCGTGAACGGGCGCGGCCATCTTGTTTCTCATTCATTGCTATGGTTCTGGGCATGGTCTTTGTATCCTCTCTAAATCTCTGCCATCCTTTGCTTGTTTGTAGTTTTTTTAAATCTATTTTACTTATTATCTATCCCTCTATTTTTCTAGCCCTATATTTTTGTGTTTACTGCTACTTTTGGTTAATTTTAAACTACTTTTTTAAACTCTTTTCTTTTCTTCTCTTCCCTATTCTATTTTCTTTATTCCTTTCCGCCCAGACCATGGTGAAGGGAGCCGGGAAGCATCCCGAGAAGGGGAAGGGTCCCGCACCCCGTGTCCGGCTCCCGTGCGGGCGTTTGAGGGGGGAGGAGGTCGTACCCAGGGAGATCTTTACCCCGGAGGAGGTGGGCCAACTCATTTTTTATGTTCAGCGCCGCCTCCCCACGACCATCACGGGAGGCGGCAAGATCAGTGCCGGGTATGGGGTCCGGGAGCGCCGGAAGCGGTGGGAGAAGGTGTGCCAGGCCATTTACCACCACTCTCGGGTCTGGCGCACCTACAACCAGGCCACCCACCGCTGGACGGATGTCCTGACCCGTGAGCGAGATCTGCTCGACCTCCTTGGCCTTGAGATCCCCGGGCTTGGTGAGTAGTAGTAGCTATTTCTTTACTACTATGTTTTCTCCTGCTGTGTTATTATATTGCAAATTTTTGTTTTTTACCAAGAGCAATAATGCTGCTCATTAAATTGTAGGTAAATTATATTTCAAAATCTTCTGTGCATTTCAGGTACACTGCTCTCCTTAGTGTTGCTACTATGCTTATTTGTTTTAGATTTTGTGTTCATTTCATTGGCCTGTGAAATTATGTATGAGTGTAGTTTAAAGAACTGCGTAATGCTACACACTAAGGTTCAGATTTTTAATTACCGGCGCATCCCTGCAAAGTAGCAGGGATGAGCCAGTAATTGTGCGTCACGCCACCATCACCCATGGTGCGCGGTATTTACAATGCAGCGCACCATGGGCCCAAAACGTCACCAAAACGTTACGCATCTGTGCCGTAAAGGCGGCGCATTGCTGGAGTTGTGTCGCAACGATGGTGCAGCTCCATCAATGCTCTGGGGTGCCCTATCTCCCAAATGCTGTGTCAAGCCGTACGTCTGCTTCAAGCAGGCGCAGGGTTTGAGTCACGCATCATTGTCCTCAAAGTGACTGATTGAAATCTTGTAGATTTCCCTCAGCCACTTTTAGGATGCGTTCCTGCGCAGGAACACCCTCCCTTGCGCCGGAACGCCCCCTTATTGGCGCAGGGCTTTACAACGTGATGCATCTCCCATATGTGTCACGTTGTTAATATACGCCGCACCATTGCGCCTCTTTTGTGCTGTCGCTGCGTCACAAAAGTCACGCAACAATGGAGCAAAAGAGCCGCAAGGGGCTTCTAAATCAGCCCCTACAGACTCAAGTCCAGTCCTTCCTTTGTACACATGGCGATAAGAAGAAATAGTGGTGGTGGATTGATAGTTTGAGTATTTTAATGACTGGTTAATGTAGTAGGAAACTTTAGTGTTGTCGCTGATCTTCAATTACGATGGACTTTGGCTATCACTTCGCGTGCTGCGGACTGCTGCCTGCCAATCCTAGGCAAACCTTTTTAGTACTTTGTTTAGTGAGTTACATAAGGTAATTTCCAATTCGACGGTCCGCGAATCAAGCAATACTAAAGTAATAACGTAGTCGACCACATGAGATTGGTCAATAATATATCCCGTGGAGTAGTTGTCTATTTGCTATTTGGCAAAAATATTTTGTTAGTTCTTTTGAAATGTTTGATTTGGTTGACAAATATCATCCATGTTTTCTGTTTTTCTTTCTTTCATGTTGTACATCAGCTTCCCCCAGGGGCAAGAGGAGGACACAGGAGGAGGAGGAGGGTGCTGTTGACGATGCAGGCCAGGACCGGGCAGGCGAGGGCTCCTTTGCTGGCCCCAGTAAGTTTTAATTTTAATATAGAGTACTTATTTTTTCCTAGTGTTCCTCATTCGATTTTTTCGAAATCGTCTTTGATCTTCTTGTAGACAGGATCTAAATTCTTATCCTGCCTCGACTATGACTCCGTGTAGTATTACTAGATTATTCTTATTAGTCTGTCTGTGTAGCTAACTAAGATTGCACATTTGGCATTTCCATTGGACTCCCATTCTAGTCAGCAATAGCTCTATGCACTGAGTGCAGTCCTCTGGGATTGTCCATAATGTCTTTTCAAGTATTCTAAATGTTTATGCTTTGACAATTGCCAACAATAAAAAGGTGAATGACCACCAAGAAAGAATAAGATACTACTTTACTTTTGGTTTGGATAGGAGGACAATCCATTCTACTACTGTTGCAGGGACAAATCTGCACAAACAGAACTATGGACACTAAATAATGCATTGCTTAGCTTATCAATTATAATAGGTGCTGTTAGACTTTCCACATACCTCAGTGATAACAGACTTTGTAGTTGAACCCCCAATCTCCTTACTGACTAGATAGTGTGGCAGAGTCATTTAGCTCCCAAAGTCACCGATGGCAGAGGCACGGACTTATGCTTGCAAAAATTCCAAAACCTTTAGCTCATCCACTCTAGTCTGGAGGACCAAAAACCACAGAGTCTATTTGAGTTTAAAAGCTTTATTAAAAGTAAACACATTTATTGAAATCAAGTTTGTCATAAAAGTAAACGTTTAACTGGAAATGGAAAAGTGCTTAGTGCTAACGATTAATTGGACACATTTCTTGTGGTCGAGCCGAGCTCTCACCTGGTTTGAACTTGATCCTGCTCGTGTTCTTAGAAGTCAAGCTTCTGTCTGTTATGAGAAAAAGTGGTGCGTGTTAAAAATAAAAAGCAAGCATTCATCAGTTGTGCCAAAAAGTGCAGCAAGACAACAGCCTTCCATGGAAAAAGGGACATTTTTACTTTACAGTAGACAGTCACAAATTATTAAATTGTATACAGTTTTTTTCACATTTCTTTCTTCCTCCTAGACCAAATATTATATAATAGTGAGTGGTGTATTCTAACATTATTAAATTTACTTTGTAGGTGGAACATCTGGAGGCGGGGCCAGCATCGAGGTGGTGGTGGCATTGGACGAGGAGGACAACTCTGGGGAGGAGGCGGTGCAAGTGCCGAGCAAATCTGTGGGGGATGACACGGTGGTGGCGGGCAGAGGTAAGCTATACATTCCTTACTCATTTGAGATTGAAGACTGCAGAGTGTGCTTTCTGCACGGGTGTATTATAAATAAACCAGGTAGTAGGCTCCTCTAAATGTACTTCGACTTAGCTGTGAAGTTTTTGGCGAGAAGAATCCCAATCAGATCTGAGGTGAACTTGATGGAAGGGCTGAACGAAAAGCGAAAGAAGGGTGTAAGTAAGTGTGGAAGGACGAGAAATGTAATGATGACTGGCAAAGAAGAATGATATGTGTTTGCTTGGTCCCCGAGGTGGCTGGGAAGGAAAGAATATGGTATGGTGCATGGCTGGGTGAATGATGAAGCAAGGATGGGTGTAAGGAGAACAGCCTGGGTGGGTGAAACAGAAACTGTATGTGTGCATATACTTTGAATGGATGGATGCCTGGATCATTCATGGTACTATCTGACTCTTAGATAGCATATGTGTATCTAGAGAGAGTAGACGGTCACTGGATGAACTAAGTGTTACTTTGAAGAGCATGTAACACTGCACCTGCACGTCCGTTCCAGTGTAGGAAAGGCAAGGAAAAGAAGTTGTAATTTTGTCCAAATACTACCATGAATAGTAGCAGTAGTTTGTATTGCAACTGCAAGCACAGCATATATCCGGTTATTACGGTGGACACTCCCTACCTCTCTTAATAACTTTAGTTTAGTAGTAGTACGTCATTCATGTGTGGGGGTATCACTGTTCACTCCATAATAAGCAAAGCACCTAAAGTCATCCCATATGTCATCAAATACATCCCATGTGAAGTGATAGATAATCAGATTATTTAGCTTCTTTATTTTCCTTTTCTAATACTCATTTGCACTGTAGGGTGAAAGCTAAATAATTAAGCAGTAGCCCTTTTAACAGAGTATTCTCAGTGCCACCCGTAATAGAAAAGTAAGAGCTTCACCACCTGCATGTACTGGACCGGTACAGTAACGCAAATCTGTCTCACTCACCATGGTGTGCGTCTGTTTTTCTCGGGTGCAAGTTCACTGCGCTGGCATTATGCCGGCTTGCATAAGATAACGTACCAATTTTCCTATACAAGAGAGAAGAAGAAGAATAAGACTGGGGTACTGTCATAGTCGACTGTAATGGAAGTCCATAGTGCTTGTAGAATTTGTCCCTTAAACTCCCACTAATGTTAGAGCAAGGATGAAGAAGTCGGAGGTTACATAGATACTGTCCTCAATAGTTATGTACTGTGCTTTCAATTTGCTACTTGTACTGTGACAACTTTCTGCTCAATCATTTTGTGTTAATCTTAAGGAGCATTGGTTACAGACTATGTCTTTCTTTCTTCATGTAGTTGCTCCTTCCAAATCCAAGACACCATCAAGGAGGAAGGAGCTGGCTCGAATGGCCCGGCAACGGAGGCTGGATGCCACTGTCGCTGAATATCGGCGGCTGGTGGCCCTGGAGGAGGAGGAGATGCAGTCTGGTACAACAACAACGTCCACGGGGACAGCTGCATCCTCCTCCGTGCGGGCTGCCAGCCAGCGCAGTGCTCCAGCGGTACGGAGCCGGGCTACCAAAGCCCAACGCCAAGCAGCAAAGACAGTATTTTTGTCAGGGGAAAACCCAATCAACCCTTGTAGGCTTGGGCAGCATATAGTTCAAGACACAGGGTGCTACAAGGGACTTATTTTGAAGGTATTTTCTATGAATTATTGAGTGGTATCATAATATCACACTCCGTAGTATCCAAGGGATATCAATCTTATTTGACACAATATGAATTCATGGAAGGTTAGCAGAAAAACAGAGCAAAAAAGGTTATATTTCAAATTAATTCTTTACTTGAAAAAAGTTTTGGGGGATGTATGTACACAAATCAATTAAAGCAAGAATGGTCATGAACAAAGATAGACAATGTTTTTTGCTATAGTTCATAACATTATACATCAACTCCGGCTCAATCAAACAGACAACCCAAATTATACAATAAAAAGTGGTTGTAGGCTGGTGTCTAAAGACAACATTAAAGGAGATGATGACAAGATGTCGACGTTTCGGTCTTTGCTGTATTCATCAATAATACCATCATCAGGACGATGTTTATTCGAATGCTGTAAAGGACACGCTACATAAAAATAAATTTTCATTATCAACAAAATATTATTAAAACCATTAGAAGCTCTGAAAACATATTATGTTTTCAGAGCTTCTAATGGTTTTAATAATATTTTGTTGATAATGAAAATTTATTTTTATGTAGCGTGTCCTTTACAGCATTCGAATAAACATCGTCCTGATGATGGTATTATTGATGAATACAGCAAAGACCGAAACGTCGACATCTTGTCATCATCTCCTTTAATGTTGTCTTTAGACACCAGCCTACAACCACTTTTTATTGTATAATTTGGGTTGTCTGTTTGATTGAGCCGGAGTTGATGTATAATGTTATGAACTATAGCAAAAAACATTGTCTATCTTTGTTCATGACCATTCTTGCTTTAATTGATTTGTGTACATACATCCCCCAAAACTTTTTTCAAGTAAAGAATTAATTTGAAATATAACCTTTTTTGCTCTGTTTTTCTGCTAACCTTCCATGAATTCATATTGTGTCAAATAAGATTGATATCCCTTGGATACTACGGAGTGTGATATTATGATACCACTCAATAATTCATAGAAAATACCTTCAAAATAAGTCCCTTGTAGCACCCTGTGTCTTGAACTATGAGCAGCAAAGACAGCAGCTGCCCCCCACAGGATTTGCAAGGCACACCGGCGCCGCTTATCCCTCAGACTGTCCTACCTGGAGCAGGAGGTCCTGAACTATAAGAACTTGGTGGAGGGCCTCCGCTTCGAACTTGCCACCCTCCGCAAGGAGCATGATGCCCTGGCTGCTAAAGGCAACAGCACCCTGCCATAGTGTCCCTTGCCCCTTTTTTAGAGACTTTTGGGGGGGTGGGAATTGGGACTTGGGTTTTTTGGGGACTTTTGAAGGACAATCGTTGGGGTTAGGGAGGGTCTTGCGGGAGATTATTTTGTTAGGGCTATAAAAATATAATTTTTGAAACTTTATCTGACCAAACCTGTTTTTTACAGCTTTTGAGTCTGGTGGGTGGGGGTTTAACAGTAAGTTTGTTTTCCTGAATAGTCCTGTCACTTTAGTAGTACTACCGTCAATCTCTCGTCTCTCCTAATACTCCATTATACTACCTCTGACCAAACGCCTATCTTACCTGTAATTTCTGTTTGCAAGTAGGGCTAGGCCCAGGGCTGGCTCCACGGGAAACAGCGAATAAGGTTGGCAATCCTGGGCGGATAAAATTTCCTCATAGCGGTGGTACTAGTGGTGTGACACAGTGGCAGTTGCATGCCTATGAAAAAAAAAGAAAATGAAATCTGGTTTGTCCTCCTGAGCATTACAACGGTACAATAGAGAATATAGCAGGTGACAGTACACTAGAACAGTGCCACATTGTAGCCTAACAAATGGTAAAGTATAACTACTAATTCGGTTGAAGTTCTTTGACATTAGCCATGGGTCTTTGTCAAGCAGAGTAAGAATATATCCTCGGATTTCTTCACCAGCCTGTTGGTATCACCTTATCCTCCCCAGAAAGTGTGTGGATTTATTGCTGTAATTTAGTTACACATCAATCAAAACCACACAGCCCGGGGGAAGAGGGTTAGGGTTTGAAAAATGGATGGGTACGGGGGTTTTTGGGAAAGGTTTTGTGAGACAAGAAAAAAAAGCACAGCATGGACAAACAATTGTGAACATAAACAAATCTTTGGGTACAAACCTATCCATCAATCTTTGAAAGTGCATGCACTACTGCATGCATGTCAGTGAAAAGTCAGTAGTACTTTCGACAACTGTGGAAGAAAGAATGCGACAGTACAGGGCGTGTGTGGAAATATTGATAACTATATTCAAGATAAGGTCTCTGTTGCCAGATACCTGAGAGCCTTGCTGGTCACTATAAATCCATTCACAACACTCAATGGGGTTGGTCTGGAAGGTGTAGTAGATAGAAAAGGAGAAATTGTTCTTTTTCTAGGTGTCCCCTCACTCACCAGGGTTGCCCCTTGGTGACATGCTTCATCATTGGGGCCATCCCAGTCCTCTACGGGCTGGGGCGTGCTGCGACTTGCGAATTACGTAGGAGCACTTACAAATGACTATGTGTGGTGCAGATGTGATAGTGGAGTGGACTAAGTGATGTGTTAAAGGATTAATTTAGAAGCAGAGAGAGATCCAAGAAATGCAGTCACAGTCCTAGAAAAATACAATGGATACTGTATCTGTATGTTGTTGTAGTTGTCCTGTTGAATTTTGTAAGTAAGTTGCATGCAGAAAGAAAATCCTCTTATTAGCGGAAATCCTCCTTTGCAGCTGACGCTTCGACCATCGATGTTGGTCACCACCAGAAGACACCCTGTAAAAAAAGCACAGCATGGACAAACAATTGAACATAAACAAATCTTTGGGTACAAACCTATCCATCAATCTTTGAAAGTGCATGCACTAGTGCATGCATGTCAGTGAAAAGTAAGTAGTACTTTCGACAACTGTGGAAGAAAGAATGCAACAGTACAGGGCGTGTGTGTAATTATTGATAACTATATTCAAGATAAGGTCTCTGTTGCAGATACCTGAGAGCCTTGCTGGTCACTATAAATCCATTCACAGCACTCAATGGGGTTGGTCTGGAAGGTGTAGTAGATAGAAAAGGAGAAATTGCTCTTTTTCTAGGTGTCCCCTCACTCACCAGGGTTGCCCCTTGGTGACATGCTTCATCATTGGGGCCATCCCAGTCCTCTACGGGCTGGGGCGTGCTGCGACTTGCGAATTACGTAGGAGCACTTACAAATGACTATGTGTGGTGCAGATGTGATAGTGGAGTGGACTAAGTGATGTGTTAAAGGATCAATTTAGAAGCAGAGAGAGATCCAAGAAATGCAGTCACAGTCCTAGAAAAACACAATGGATACTGTATCTGTATGTTGTTGTAGTTGTCCTGTTGAATTTTGTAAGTAAGTTGCATGCAGAAAAAAAATCCTCTTATTAGCGGCACTCCTCCATTGCAGCTGACGCTTCGACCATCGATGTTGGTCACCACCAGAAGACACCCTGTAAAAAAAGCACAGCATGGACAAACAATTGAACATAAACAAATCTTTGGGTACAAACCTATCCATCAATCTTTGAAAGTGCATGCACTAGTGCATGCATGTCAGTGAAAAGTAAGTAGTACTTTCGACAACTGTGGAAGAAAGAATGCGACAGTACAGGGCGTGTGTGGAATTATTGATAACTATATTCAAGATAAGGTCTCTGTTGCAGATACCTGAGAGCCTTGCTGGTCACTATAAATCCATTCACAACACTCAATGGGGTTGGTCTGGAAGGTGTAGTAGATAGAAAAGGAGAAATTGCTCTTTTTCTAGGTGTCCCCTCACTCACCAGGGTTGCCCCTTGGTGACATGCTTCATCATTGGGGCCATCCCAGTCCTCTACGGGCTGGGGCGTGCTGCGACTTGCGAATTACGTAGGAGCACTTACAAAAGACTATGTGTGGTGCAGATGTGATAGTGGAGTGGACTAAGTGATGTGTTAAGGGATCAATTTAGAAGCAGAGAGAGATCCAAGAAATGCAGTCACAGTCATAGAAAAACACAGTGGATACTGTATCTGTATGTTGTTGTAGTTGTCCTGTTGAATTTGGTAAGTAAGTTGCATGCAGAAAAAAAAATCCTCTTATTAGCGGCACTCCTCCATTGCAGCTGACGCTTCGTCCATCAATGTTGGTGACCAGAAGACACCCTGTCCACTGCCTGCCTGGCGGATGCTGAATTGCGGCTCGCTAATGTGAAGCCTAACTCCATCCTTTTTTTCCCCATTGCACAGACTGAAACCCGGCCTGTAATTATTCAACGAAAAACAGGAAGTGATATAATATTACAACACCACTGATAAATAAATATAAGGTATGTAGGCTGTGGAGTGCAAAAACTCACACTTTGATTTTCCTAGTAGACAGTACAATATTTTTGACAGTGCGTACTCTGTCTGAGTCACCTTTTGAAGGATAAATAAGTATGGGCAAATTATTGTAGCGGATCTTTCCCCTCAAGCTAGGTGTACTGTAAACTGTGTTTTAGAACAAAATTAGATCTTCCCAGCAGTGCTCCCACCCAGTCCCTTACTAAAGCCAGTCGCAAAAATGTAGAAGACCCCCAATCAAATCGGAAAAAACGAGGCCTAGCAGAAAACTGGTGACAAAACGTACTTTGAAAGTAAAAGTAGGCCCAAATACCCCCTTACCCACCGTGGATTGCATTCAAACCACTTGCAAGCAACCAAGCAAAAGTATCCATAGCCAGCATCGCTCCAAGACTCGAACCCCCCCCCACCCAAACACATGCAATAGAAATACTGCTAACCCTAACGAACCCTAAGTTAAGAATAGTGGCAAAGGCTTTCTTTAACTATGCCAAATCCCCCCTTTCCCACCCAGGATTTTCTTCAAATGACTTGCAACCAAAATTACACATTCTCACGAGTGCTCTAAGACCCCAGAACTCAGTTGCAAAAATGTAGAACACCCCGAAACAAATGCAATCCTGCTGCTAGGGCTAACGAACCCTAAGTTACAAAAAGTGCCAAAAGGCTTTTCGGCGTGGATTTTGTCCCAACCACTTACCCCGGTATTAGACCTTCCCAGGAATGGCCCAAGACCCGCCAACCCACCCGCCAAAAAGCATAACACCCCCAAACAGGCCAAAAGCAACATCTCCTACTTACAATATTTCTCGGCCTTCGGTCCAAACGCGCTGCGTAGCTAGGCCATAAGTCAGTTTTGCCACCACGAATTTCCTGAAAAGCAAATGCAATCAAGATTAGAGTGTCCCAGCAGTGCTGACAGACCCCGAAACTCACCCACAAACAGACTGAACCCCCCCTAAGAGCACCTCAAAGGCAAGCAAGTCAGCAAAAACACTAAAAAATGTGCGCCTCGGATTTGGTCCAAACCACTTTTATCCGGTATTAGAGCTTCCCAACAATGGCCCCAGAGCCGTCAACCCAAGAGAAAACGAGTAGAAGACCCCCAAACAGCCAAAGAGCAAAAGTACAAAAATGGGGACTTAGTCATTTTTTCCCAAATTTCCCAAATCACTCCATGCGCGCTCTGCAGCTAGGCCCTAACTCCCCTCTGCCACCATGGATTTGCTTCAAATCTCTTGCAAAGTAAAGTATCCATAGCCAGCAGTGCTCCCAGACCCCGAAACCCACCCACAAACACCAGGAAGCCCCCCAAACCGGCCCCGAAAACGCTACATTGAGCAAAATGTCAGAAATAGCAACAACAAAAAAATCGGCCTGGATTTTGTCCCAACCACTTCTACCCGGTATTAGACCTTCCCAGGAATGGCCCAAGACCCGCCAACCCACCCGCCAAAAAGCATAACACCCCCGAACAGGCCAAAAGCAACATCTCCTACTTACAATATTTCTCGGCCTTCGGTCCAAACGCGCTGCGTAGCTAGGCCATAAGTCCGTTTTGCCACCACGGATTTCCTGAAAAGCAAATGCAATCAAGATTAGAGTGTCCCAGCAGTGCTGACAGACCCCGAAACTCACCCACAAACAGACGGAACCCCCCCTAAGAGCACCTCAAAGGCAAGCAAGTCAGCAAAAACACTAAAAAATGTGCGCCTCGGATTTGGTCCAAACCACTTTTATCCGGTATTAGAGCTTCCCAACAATGGCCCCAGAGCCGTCAACCCAAGAGAAAACGAGTAGAAGACCCCCAAACAGCCAAAGAGCAAAAGTACAAAAATGGGGACTTAGTCATTTTTTCCCAAATTTCCCAAATCACTCTGCGCGCGCTCTGCAGCTAGGCCCTAACTCCCCTCTGCCACCATGGATTTGCTTCAAACCTCTTGCAAAGTAAAGTATCCATAGCCAGCAGTGCTCCCAGACCCCGAAACCCACCCACAAACACCAGGAAGCCCCCCAAACCGGCCCCCGAAAACGCTACATTGAGCAAAATGTCAGAAATAGGAAAAAAAAAATCGGCCTGGATTTTGTCCCAACCATTTCTACCCGGTATTAGACCTTCCCAGGAATGGCCCAAGACCCGCCAACCCACCCGCCAAAAAGCATAACACCCCCGAACAGGCCAAAAGCAACATCTCCTACTTACAATATTTCTCGGCCTTCGGTCCAAACGCGCTGCGTAGCTAGGCCATAAGTCCGTTTTGCCACCACGGATTTCCTGAAAAGCAAATGCAATCAAGATTAGAGTGTCCCAGCATGCTGACAGACCCCGAAACTCACCCACAAACAGACGGAACCCCCCCTAAGAGCACCTCAAAGGCAAGCAAGTCAGCAAAAACACTAAAAAATTTGCGCCTCGGATTTGGTCCAAACCACTTTTATCCGGTATTAGAGCTTCCCAACAATGGCCCCAGAGCCGTCAACCCAAGAGAAAACGAGCAGAAGACCCCCAAACAGCCAAAGAGCAAAAGTACAAAAATGGGGACTCAGGCATTTTTTCCCAAATTTCCCAAATCACTCCGCGCGCGCTCTGCAGCTAGGCCCTAACTCCCCTCTGCCACCATGGATTTGCTTCAAACCTCTTGCAAAGTAAAGTATCCATAGCCAGCAGTGCTCCCAGACCCCGAAACCCACCCACAAACACCAGGAAGCCCCCCAAACCGGCCCCCGAAAACGCTACATTGAGCAAAATGTCAGAAATAGCAACAAAAAAAATCGGCCTGGATTTTGTCCCAACCACTTCTACCCGGTATTAGACCTTCCCAGGAATGGCCCAAGACCCGCCAACCCACCCGCCAAAAAGCATAACACCCCCAAACAGGCCAAAAGCAACATCTCCTACTTACAATATTTCTCGGCCTTCGGTCCAAACGCGCTGCGTAGCTTGGCCATAAGTCCGTTTTGCCACTACGGATTTCCTGAAAAGCAAATGCAATCAAGATTAGAGTGTCCCAGCAGTGCTGACAGAACCCGAAACTCACCCACAAACAGACGGAACCCCCCCTAAGAGCACCTCAAAGGCAAGCAAGTCAGCAAAAACACTAAAAAATTTGCGCCTTGGATTTGGTCCAAATCACTTTTATCCGGTATTAGAGCTTCCCAACAATGGCCCCAGAGCCGTCAACCCAAGAGAAAATGAGTAGAAGACCCCCAAACAGCCAAAGAGCAAAAGTACAAAAATGGTGACTTCGTCATTTTTTCCCAAATTTCCCAAATCACTCCGCGCGCGCTCTGCAGCTAGGCCCTAACTCCCCTCTGCCACCATGGATTTGCTTCAAACCTCTTGCAAAGTAAAGTATCCATAGCCAGCAGTGCTCCCAGACCCCGAAACCCACCCACAAACACCAGGAAGCCCCCCAAACCGGCCCCCGAAAACGCTACATTCAGCAAAATGTCAGAAATAGCAAAAAAAAATCGGCCTGGATTTTGTCCCAACCACTTCTACCCGGTATTAGACCTTCCCAGGAATGACCCAAGACCCGCCAACCCACCCGCCAAAAAGCATAACACCCCCAAACAGGCCAAAAGCAACATCCCCTACTTACAATATTTCTCGGCCTTCGGTCCAAACGCGCTGCATAGCTAGGCCATAAGTCCGTTTTGTCACCACGGATTTCCTGAAAAGCAAATGCAATCAAGATTAGAGTGTCCCAGCAGTGCTGACAGACCCCGAAACTCACCCACAAACAGACGGAACCCCCCCCTAAGAGCACCTCAAAGGCAAGCAAGTCAGCAAAAACACTAAAAAATTTGCGCCTCGGATTTGGTCCAAACCACTTTTATCCGGTATTTGAGCTTCCCAACAATGGCCCCAGAGCCGTCAACCCAAGAGAAAACGAGTAGAAGACCCCCAAACAGCCAAAGAGCAAAAGTACAAAAATGGGGACTTAGTCATTTTTTCCCAAATTTCCCAAATCACTCCGCGCGCGCTCTGCAGCTAGGCCCTAACTCCCCTCTGCCGCCATGGATTTGCTTCAAACCTCTTGCAAAGTAAAGTATCCATAGCCTGCAGTGCTCCCAGACCCCAAAACCCACCCACAAACACCAGGAAGCCCCCCAAACCGGCCCCCGAAAACGCTACATTGAGCAAAATGTCAGAAATAGCAAAAAAAAATCGGCCTGGATTTTGTCCCAACCACTTCTACCCGGTATTAGACCTTCCCAGGAATGGCCCAAGACCCGCCAACCCACCCGCCAAAAAGCATAACACCCCCAAACAGGCCAAAAGCAACATCTCCTACTTACAATATTTCTCGGCCTTCAGTCCAAACGCGCTGCGTAGCTTGGCCATAAGTCCGTTTTGCCACCACGGATTTCCTGAAAAGCAAATGCAATCAAGATTAGAGTGTCCCAGCAGTGCTGACAGACCCCGAAACTCACCCACAAACAGACGGAACCCCGCCTAAGAGCACCTCAAAGGCAAGCAAGTCAGCAAAAACACTAAAAAATTTGCGCCTCGGATTTGGTCCAAACCACTTTTAGAGCTTCCCAGCAATGGCCCCAGAGCCGTCAACTCACCTGAAAAGAGGTAGAACAACACCCCCACAAGTGCTGAGTCTTTTTTCATTGGGCGTAAACCAGCCCTCTGCTTTGATGGAAATAGGAGTCTGGAGGAGGAGGATAGAGGAGCATGTTCTTCTGAACTTGTGAACCTGAGGAATGCAGACTGCGGCACCTTCAAATCAATTAGCAAACAAGTGAAGACAGTTCTGCTGATGGGCTTGTTTTTGTGATTATCTGATTAAAGTTTGAATTATATTAACTGTGCACAACAAAGAAAGACAGACACACAGGAATAAAAGTGAATAAGGACGAAAAAGAAAGTTATTGATTCGTTGTCTCATTTTCAGGGCTCGGTATCACGGTCCAGGAATGAGAATAAGGCTTCGTCATCATACTCTGCGAATTCAGGCAGGGTGAGCTCAGTGTCACCTGACAGAGTAGAAATTCCCTCATCTATGTTGCTGGCCACCTCGTCTTCATCCGGCGCGCTTTCTCGTACTCTGGAATATGGTGGTATGAGGTGCTGATTCATCTTGATCATTGTTAACCTCTCCACATTTTTGGGCGAGAGGCGGCTCCGTTTGGAAGTTACAATGCCACCAGCAGCACTGAAAACACGTTCAGAAGACACGCTTGCGAGTGGGCAAGACAAGTAGTTTAAAGCCAGGTTGGTGAGCTGTGGCCACACTTCTTTTTTCCCATGCCAATACGCCAATGGGTCAGCATTAACATAGACCTCTGTTGAGTCATTCAGGTAGTCCTTGACCATCGAATCAAGGTTCTCCTCCAAGGTTCCTCCTCTTTGCTTAGCTGTTGCTGTGACCTTTTGAGAACCAAACCCAAGCCGAGCTAGCCAATCCTCTTCAGCCTCCAATGTTACTGTTGCGTCTGGTGGTGCAGATGATCCGGTTGCCGGTCTCTTTAACGGCTGAGAGGCCACTTGTGCCGCAGCCACAGGTGCAGAAGAGGATTGTTGTGACTGGGGATGGCCTGCTGATGCTGATGTACTGCCTTCTCCTTCAATTTGCTGCCGTTCTCTTTCAAACCTCTTGGCTGAGGAGGCTATCCACCGTTTGCAACTTGTAACATCTTCATCAGCAAAAGGAAAGAATGCTTGGCTTGCCAGCGCCTTTTTGTAGCGTGGATCCAGAATAGTAGCACAAATGTAATGCTGGTCTGAGTGGATCATTTTAAGACGTTCATCACCTTGTAGGTGCTCTAATAATTTCTCAGCCAGAACAAAAGAGTCTTGGTTTTTTTCATCTTTTTCAAACACAGAACACACCTCCTTCAGTTGGTGCTCCAGCATGTACAACAATGGGATAGCTTTTCCCAAATTACAGTCCTCCTTGCTGACTGCACGCGTGAAGAACTCAAAAGGACGAAGCATGCGTGTCAGGCTTTTAACTATGTTCCATTGCGCTGTACCCATCCTCAGGTCCTCCTTCTGAGCTGTACCCTGTGTTAAGAAATAGTGATCGAGTACCGTATACTGCTCATACAGACGCTCAAGCTTGTAGAAGGTTGAGTTCCAACGTGTTACCACCTCCTGGATGAGTGCTTTCACTGGCATTTGACGTTGATATAGCAGGCTCCTCAGCTGCTTCCGGGCCTTAAAAGAATGACTGAAATGGTTGCACATTTTTCGGCAGGTGTCCAATAATCTGTACGCTGCACTGTCTTTATTACCCAAGAATTTTTGGACAACCAGGTTTATACAGTGTGCCAAACACGGCACTCTGAAATAGTCACCCAGCTTCATGGCCTTAACTATATTGGCGCCATTGTCCGTGGAAACATAACCAACCTGGCGTTTTTTTGGGGACAGCCAGTTAAGGACCTTTGTGTTAAAGACATCCAAAATGTTTTCTGCTGTGTGACGTTTCTCCAAACCAAACATGGCTAGTGTTGCATGTTTCCGAGCAGCTTTAAAAACAATGTCAGGGTCAACACCTGCGTTTAGCTTTGCTTTAGCCCCTGAAAAAGAGACCCAGTGTGCAGTGATGCACATGTAATCAGCGCCTGCGCCACTGGTCCACATGTCTGTTGTCAGATGTATAGTGTGAACAGCACTCTTCTGCAAAGCTGCCCCAATCACCTTCAGAACATCTTCATGTAGTGCTGGAACCGCAACTCGGGCAAAATAGAACCGGCTAGGAACCTTCCATTTAGGGCAGAGCGCTGCCACTAATTCTAGAAAACCAACCCCTTCTACAAAAGAAAAAGGGAGAAGGTCCAGAGCTAGCATTTTAGCCAGCTTAGTGTTATACAGACGCGTCAGTGGGTGGTTGCGTTCATATTGCGCTTCTGTAAACAACATCTTTTTAATGTTGCCCTGGACCAAGGATTTACGGGATGATGATGATATCTTCGACCCAGTTACGCTCGCTGATGAACTTTTTGGCATTGATGTCTCACTCTCTCCCACACTCTTAGTGTGGCTCACATGGGGTGTGCTGCTGACAGGGGTTCTGGGTGTAAGTGAAGTGTTTGAATCGTCTTCTTCCTCCTCAGCATCATCAGATGAAAAATCAACGTTTTCATTACGTACAATTCGGGCTTCCTTGACCGCCTCTAGTTGCGCAAACCATTGGACAGGGTGCGCTCTCCTAAGATGACCTCTCTGGCCTCCGGTACCATAGTTTGTACCAAACTTACCACGACTAACTCGAAGCTTACAAATGCTACAAATGGCTACGTTTTCCTTTTTTGGGCAAACACTAAAGAAGTCCCAAACTGGAGACTTGAAATGTCTTTGGGGGCCGGAGGAGGCGGCGATACTGGTGGTGGTGGTCCTGCTGCTAATGCCAGATGAAGTGGAGGATGTGGATTGCCGAACTTCAGTACGTTTTGCACTTTCACCACCACTAATTGAGGTCGAGGTGGATGGAGGTCCCTTCTTGCGAGAAAGAAATATGGAAGCGGTAGGTGTTGGTGTACTAGTTAACTCCAAATCTAATGATTGTTGTGTTTCCATTTCCATTGCCTCCTCGTCGACATCATCATCACGCTCAGCAGCTTCTCGGGATAGGGTCAAAATGTCTCTTTGCTGCATGCCCGCTGGGGCTGCAGTGACCTTTATGATGACTGCCTCATCGTCGTCATCATGAGAGGCTTCACCAGCAGCAGTATCTGTCACTTCTTGTTGAGCCTCATCACACTCCATAGCTATGAGTTTTTCGACGACCTTCCTTTTACGCTTAGGTACCTTTGTCAGATCATGGTGTGCCTCACTCTCAGACGGCAGTGGTGCTGGTTCCCAATTGGGATCCGTTTCATCAGAAGGAGGTGGGCTTGAAGAAGATGTAGACACCAACCTTGATCTTTTCCTTGCTAGGGATGTGGAAGACAATGAATGATCATCAGGAGGAGTGGCTTCCAATGATACCTCGGCTTGATTGTCGATTTCCTGATGTGCCCCTACTTTGGGAGGAACAACTATTGTGGGCACTTGTGACCCTCCATGCACCTCTGCTTGCGCATCTCCTTGCGCTGCCTCTCCTTCCACATGTACTTGGGCTTGTACTTGCACATGGTGTTGTTGTCAGATGAGTTACAACAACCTGTGTTGATTCAGGGACATTGCTGCTACTTTCTTGCGATGAGCCAACATCACTGGTCGATGGTGATTGGAGAAGTACACTGACTGCCTCTGAAGCACTCAAGGGCTTTGACTTAAGTTGGCGTGGTGGTGGAGGCACTGAACCCAATGGAGCGGGGGTGCTGCTCCCAGCTTGGTCCCCAGCAGATCCTGCTGCTGCTGCAGGCTTACTTTTTTTTTTGCTCCCAAAAAACGCGGCGGCCGGCACACCAGCCTCCTTGGTAACTTGCTTCTTCTGCTCCTTACTAGCAACTTTCTTGCTAGAGGAGCTACGGAGACCTTTTTTTTGGGCCATCTTCTTCAGAGCAGGTCAGACAGCAGGCCGCAGTTGCACGAATTGTAGAGTTGTCTGAGGCCAGACGTGACGTCGCGTGACGTTATGCTGCACACACACACCTCTGCAGGACTTCTTCCTGGCACTGGTGGTTCTCTTGAGTCTTGTGCACCTAAAAACAATGGAAGACAGAGGAACATCAGTTCAGTTATACACCCCAAAATAATCGAAAAAAACCAGAAAAATCAGCACAATCCCATTCCATCCATGCCCTCCATGATGTTTAAGTTCGAGACACCCCACAGAAAGACTAGGCCCATGCAAGACTCAATACCCCTGGTGAAAAGGCCACAAGTACAGCCCCAAAAATCGAAAATCACTAAAAAATCAGCACAATCCCATTCCATCCATGCCCTCCATGATGTTTAAGTTCAAGACACCCCACAGAAAGACTAGGCCCATGCAAGACTCACTACCCGTGGGCTTAAAGGTTGAAAAGTAGGCAAAATGGTTGCAGGCCTCACAACAATGCCTGCATTCAAAATGGCCACTTGCCTCCCAGCACATGGCCAGGGCCTGTAGCAGCACTCAAAATGGCCCCCAGCCACATGGCCTGTCCCTCCCCATGAACACCCCCAAAAATCGAAAAACACTGAAAAATCAGCACAATCCCATTCGATCCATGCCCTCCATGATGTTTAAGTTCAAGACACCCCACAGAAAGACTAGGCCCATGCAAGACTCAATACCCCTGGTGAAAAGGCCACAAGTACAGCCCCAAAAAACGAAAATCACTGAAAAATCAGCACAATCCCATTCCATCCATGCCCTCCATGATGTTTAAGTTCAAGACACCCCACAGAAAGACTAGGCCCATGCTAGACTCAATACCCCTGGTGAAAAGGCCACAAGTACAGCCCCAAAAAACGAAAATCACTGAAAAATCAGCACAATCCCAATCCATCCATGCCCTCCATGATGTTTAAGTTCAAGACACCCCACAGAAAGACTCAGTCCACCCACCACTGAGTACCCCTGGGCAAAAGGCCCCAAAACAGCCCAAAAATCGAAAATTCCAAAATTGTAGTTGCAGCAACTGTAATGCCCCAAACAAACTTACTTGTGAAATTTCTAATCCAAAAGTGATCCAAAGAAAGTCAAAAAGGCCTCAAATCCAAATATCCAGCAGCATCCACAAAAAGTAATCTTTCCAGCTCCAGATCCAAATGAAAAGTAACCAGGAGATGGACAAAGCACTGGGAGGAGCCTGCTGGACAGGAACAGGAAGTTGAAGACTGTGGGGCACTTCCTTCCTCCCAGCCCCCCCTCCCCAAAATGGACTCCTCGCAAAAAAAGTGCAGGCAAATGTCAACCTAAGGAGTTATTCAGATAAAAATCATCATTTCAAGAAAGTTTATGCTGCTTGCTGGTGGATTTCTTGTGCAGAATTGCAAATTTTATATTTTCGCGTGTGCGAGATTGTTGCTGCTCGCCGCATCTCAAAGCTCGCAATTGCGAAGTACCGCAATACGTGATCACGGCGTACTCGCGTTGACAAACGCTCGCTGTAAAAGTTGGCAAGCCGCGATTACGTAATCGCGCTTGCCAAATTCCCGCGGGATCCCGCAGCAAGATCCACAATGGCGCAGCACTCGCAAAATATCGAGAAAAACAACTCGGCAAACGATGATAAACGCCGCGCGCCGCAAAATTGTATCACCAAAAAAAATCCGCTGCGTGCGAATTTGCGGATTTTGCGTGAAATTCGCAAATCTCGCGAATTGCGAATTTACCGAAAATCCGCAAAATCCGCGAGCGTAACGGATTTTCCGCCCATACTTAGTCCTGAAGTAACAGTGAGTAAAAATTGGCTATCTAACAAATCTGGTTTTCATAAATGTATATCATGCAGAGCATGCAAATTTGCGGTAAGATGCGGTATCCAAGAACATCAGGGGAGGCAACAGGGAAAGACAACTTAGACAGTTGGAAAGTAAATACATTTTATTACTCGATACCAGGATCCCAAGAGGGACGAACAGAGGGGAAGGTTTGCACTGTTTTTTATAATAAGATTGGATTATACCTTTCTAAGTTCTTTGGTATGATACATATTTTTCATTCAACCCTTACTGAATCCAATCCCCTCTAATATCTTTTTAAGCTCTATGGGATCATTTATATTTATATTTATATTTATAGTTATATTTATATCCATATTTATATTTGCTTTCAATGGTTGTCTCTCACTCCGTTTCTCCCATCAATAGTCCCTTCTCTTGGGTAAGGTCCAAAATAGGTATTATACCAATCTCCAATAACCCTGCGTACAATAGGAAACCTTCTTCTGTAATATCATTTGGGAGAATGTGGTATTTTTCATAACCAGTAGTCCTAGTTTGGCTTTCAATGCCAGGACAATTAGATTTAATCTTTTGTCTGTATCGAAATATATATATATATGCTTTCTGCATACAAATGCAGGGGGGTACCATAGGTACCCCCCATGTGCACCCCCCACCCCCCTTCACCTAGGGGGCCCGCAACGGGCCCCCGCAGTGAAGATCCGTATGCTTTTCCACGGCGGAAAACCCGCCACAGAAAAGCATGTGATTCCCTCCATCCTAATATGGCTGGCGGTGTCTGATAGACACCGCCAGCCATGTTAGTGCTTTTCCGCCGCCGTAGGAAGGCGACCGCGGCGGAAAAGCTGCAGACGGAATTCAAGACCCACCAGCCATCCTAATTTGGCGGTGGGTCTTTGGAGGCTCCGCAGCGGTTATAATCGGCCCCTTAATTTGTTTTTCGTTTTTTAACTGAGTATTTGCATGGGTAAATGAATGTCTATGTGGTTTGGTGGGGGGTGTGTGATTGCCAAAAAATGTGTGAATAGTTCATTCAGTAGGTATATGAGGTTAAGACTACATGTTATAACAGTAGTTTCAGTGAGTGTATATGTTTATGGGTGTGGTGGTGATGAAATATTTCTCTCAATGGTACACCTCCATTAAACTTGAAAAAAAAGGCAGTGTATGTGACAGTTATATCTAATTAAGTGTGCCTAAGACTTAGTGATTGTATGAGTCACTATATTGATAACTGTGTACTTGCAATAGTGATTTTATAACACACTAAGTGTGAGTTACTATGTATATAAATAGATGAAGTGGTGTTTGTATAAGTGTGTAGGTGAGTAAATGTAAGTATAATCAATTGCTTGCATAAGTCAGAAGGATGTCTTTATAAATGAATAAAATGTGTGCTGGTGTGTAATGTTGAAATAGGCGTATAAGTATATTTGATAGTGTTCTGTTGATTATTCACTGCATATAACACTGAATCTATAGGTAAGTGATTAGATGTGTGTATAGTTCTATGAATAACTGAGTGGGTGTTTAGAAATTTCTATTTGTGTGTCAATGGTTTCAAATATGGCACTACTAGTGTGTGATGAGGTGTATTTGATTGTCACATGGATGATGTCATCAATGATGTCATTTGAGATGTCATCAGTGATGTCACTGACCATGTCATGAATGATGTAATATGTGACATCATCAGCAGTGGTTTGCGGGCGCGCGAGTTATAGTGAGTACAACTAACTATAACAGGGGAATTTCAATGGTTTTGTATGAGTAAAATGACCAGCTAACTATAACTGGTGTGAAACCTATGTTTTTTTCAGTGAATTTCAAAGGTTTTTTAAATGCTAATTCCTAACTATAATGAGTGTGAAACCTATGGGGCCTTATTTACGAGCCCCTTGCGCCTCCGGAACGTCACTTTTTGTGATGTTCCGGTGGCGCAGAAGACTGAGTGATATTTATCAGGCAGGACTAAGCCACTTTTTGTGGCGTAATCCTGCCTGATAAATATCAGTCCTTTTAACGCAGTGTCCTGCGTTAAAGGGGCGTGCAATGGGTGTTGCTGGGGGCGTTCCCAGCAGCATCCATGGACTTGAGTAATTTATAGCATCCTCAAAGTCAGTCTTTTAAAAATTCCAAAGTATAGGACATGATAATCCAAATCCAAATGTGTCTCAAGAAAAGTCATAAACCGTGTCCGTGGGTCATATCTGCCCAAACGCCGATATTCGGAACGATTGAAAATGAAATGAAGTATATAGATTATTTTGAATAGGGAAATCGCAACATTCTATTGTGAATAACTTTGGCGCCGGTTAAGGAATCTACCTGAAAACTTCCTCAAATTTGCCTTGCGGCTCTCCGGTCCTTCCCTGAAAGTTTGGGGGGGATTCGTCAAGCGGGGGCCTAGAAAAAAGGGGGGTCCCAAAACGTGTTTTCCCCATGTTAATTTCCATAGGCCGGTCCACCTCACATTTAGCCCGAACGGCTGAATGGATTTCCACCAAATTTGGCAAAATTGTAGGGACTGGTAGCCCGATGTGCCTTTGCTATGTCTCAAGATATGTGCTCCAGTGGATTTTAAGTAATTTAGGTTAAAAATATATATATATCTATAAGCGCGCCCCGGTACGCGCACCGGGGCGCTAACCAGCGCACTACGCGAGTTCGTGCGCGGAAACCTGATTGGCTCTCGGGTGTCTGTCAACATTCCAAACAGTCCGGAGTGGCCGCCATCTTGTGTCTCGGTAGGATCGAGACACAAGAGGTGGCAAAAACAAAGGGGGAAATGACCAAAAGGAGGCAGAGTAGACCCCCCTGACCCCCTAGGTTTGATGTGGCGGCCATAAAAGGGCCCCGCGGGGCAAAAAAAATATTTTTTTTTTCGATTTGCGCGGGGGGAGCGCCTGGTACGTGCACCGGGGAGCGTACCATGGGGGAGAAAAAATGACAGAGTTTTTAAAAAATGTAGCCTTTTTTTATAAATTGGAGGTAGTTCTAAAAAGAACTGTTTTTTTTCTTCTTTTTGTTGTTTTATATTTTTTTTAATGTTTTTTTGAACATTTTGTACTTTTTTTGGCTTTTATGAACAATTTTATATTTTTTTGTTATTTTTATGGGGAGAAACAAAAAACAGGGATTTGTAAACGGCTCAACTGGAGCAAAAAAAAAATCAGGAAAAAATTATTGTTTTTTGGGGCAATTGTGGTTGTCACCAGCATGGTTGATGAGCTTTATGCTTTGCTCACCATAGGTGATGGTCTTACCACAAAATATATAAGTGATCTTGTATTGCCCAAACTGGGGTTGTAGGTTTGGGACCATCTCCCTTGTCTCTGGTCCCGATGGAGTGGGTTGCTTTCTTTTGGAGGTGCTGGGTGAAGATTCGGGAAGGTTTGTGGCCAGTTCTCGGACCTCTGCCGCAGCATAGTTGTTGGGATGCCTGCGCTGCATGTGGCGAATCATGGTGTTATTGCCAAATGAGTATTTCTTGTTAGGTTTCCCCCTTGAAAGTTCCATGTTACAGATTAGGCAAGTCACCTTTGGCGCATTCACCTTTTTGAGGCCACGTGGGATGGAAAAAAACTCCCATACAATGTGCTGCTTTGGCCTATATGGGGTATTGTCTTCTGGCAGGAATGTCCTCCTCCCCTCCTCCTCCTCCTCTTCTTCATCTCCACCACTGTGGTGTTGTGGTGGTCCTCTTGGTGGTGGTGGTGGTGGCGGCTGAGATGCTCCTGCTGCTGCTGCTACTGAAGCCATTTTTCAGTCCAAAAAAGTACAGAGAGGTCTTTCAACAGGTCTTCTTCACTCAAAGTACAAAGTGAGAATGAGGAAAAAAGGTGGGGGCTTTCATCATTAGGAAAAAAAACTGTCCTGAACCAATGAAAAGTATTAATTTCAGGTCACATGACCAGGGCTTTCATCATTTGGAAACCAAAACTGTCCTGCACCAATAAAAAAGTGTTATTTTTGGGTCACATGACCCGACGCGCTTACGCTACGCACCCCCGGGCACGCCGCGTAAACGCGTCGGATGCTTACGTTGCGCGATCGTATGCGCTTGAGTGCTTCCGGGTGCGTTTACGCCGTGCGTATCACGCGGACGCAGCTCCGAGATACGTCACGATGATGTTTTCGTTCGCGGCAAAAGCGCTAATGGGACACTCACCGGTACACGCCCTAGGGCCCGCCGCAAGACTGCGCTTTCCGGTGCGCTCACCGGGACGCGCACCGGGAGCGCTCCAGGGCAAAAAAAACCATGAACAATATACATAAAAAAATAGTATTACATAAATATACATTATAGGATTCATTATAAAAAATATTACATTTCATAGCTATAGAAATTTGCTATTAAAAAACCTTTTAAATTCACTGAAAAAACCAAAGGTTTCACACCAGTTATAGTTAGGAATTAGCATTTAAAAAACCTATGAAATTCACTGAAAAAACCATAGGTTTCACACCAGTTATAGTTAGGAATTAGCATTTAAAAAACCTTTGAAATTCACTGAAAAAAACAGGTTTCACACCAGTTATAGTTAGGAATAAGCATTTAAAAAACCTATTAAATTGACTGAAAAAACCATAGGTTTCACACCAGTTATAGTTAGCTGGAAATTTTACTGACATAAAACCATTGAAATTCCCACGTTATAATTAGTTGGACTCACTATAACTTGCGCGCCTGCAATGCACTGCTGATGACGTCACATATTACATCACTCATGACATGGTCAGTGACATCACTCATGACATCACTGATAACACCATCCTTGTGACAGACTGACAGACCTCCTTTCAGTGTAATGTAACCCTTGAAACTCATATTCAAAAATAGAAACTAACATTTTCAAAAAAATGGAGATACCCATACCAGTTACAACAACCAATTCAGTAATTCCACCATCTATATACACATCCACTCATTCAGCAACAGTTCTATATAGTCACTCATACATATACTCACTCATCATATGAAGTGATACACATATACATCCTGTTACACACCGACAGTCTTCCAAAAGTTACTCACACACATACTCACACATGCAAATAAACTATTGAACATTCATTTATTTGCATATACAGCTATACACACACTAGCACTTTACTTCTAAGGAAACTTACACATACTTACTCTCTTAAACAATCACTTATAGAAACACATACTTATTTAAACAGGAACTCTTTCAATCTCTCACTCTCACATATACTTACTTATATACATCAATACTCACATATACTAGATTAAAACATATGTAGTTACTCATAAAGACACTAGCGAGGCAGGCATTCACTCACTAACACACATATATACACACTCATCCACCCATACAGTCCTGCACATATGCTGTCTTCAAAACACATACAAACAGTGAGTCAGTCACCAACCTATGCAGCCACTTATACACAAAGTGAAACACTGATACATGAGGCAAATGTGACCCTCTGGTGCTATCACCTGCTGGAGGGGCTCTGCGTGTTTGCATTCCAATGCAAGCGTCCATGGTTACTGGTCTCCCGCGGTGCTCCTGATCGAGAGGGTGTGCCAAAACGTCACCGACCTGCTTGCTGACCAAACACAACGACCAACGCCTTCTTCCAGGTAAAGTTAAAAGGCTCGACACACTCCAAGGTCTTTAGAGGGCTTTATTTAAAATTTCAATTGCGCGCTGCTGGCAGTCCTGAGGTTCCGTGACGGTTCCGTGACGATTTGAACCCGTGTTTTCAAGTTTGTCGGAAATACATAATATTGGTATCAGCGAACCGCAAATGATCCATTTAGTATATCCTGGTGTTTTCGCTATGCTACGAGCAAGAGCTCTCCTTTTATAAACACATTTCTGATCTACCCACGGCATCCATCTTAGATCATGGCCGCCATCTTGTGTTTCTTGCCCTCACATATGCAATAGCCTCTGATCACTTCATTTCGATTAAGGACACGTAACCTTAGCCGGAGATTCACCTCTTTCATGACACGTGCACCTTAAACCAGATCACGCTGTAGCTGCATGACTCGACAAAGGCTACCTCCTCTGCCCGAGGCCAGTCCTGCCAAACTGGTCTTCGTGTCCATTGTCCTGATCATGATTAGGCGGCCGAAGCCGGTAGCCTTGCCCATTTACAACCCACAAACATCCCTTATCCCACTTTTCTATCTTCCACACCTGGCTCTGTTTCTTTCTTTCTGAATCTTTATTAGGGGGAGGTAACGAACTTTACGATGAGGCGGTTCGGGTCCTGAATGCAATATTGACAGGGAATTGTGACAAACTAGTGGGAACCCCTCTCTTCGCAATGTTTGGCCTCAGATATTATCGACGGTTCCTGTGTAACGCCAAATATTTATTGTTTTAGACACAAAGGTTTTGGGAATGTATTACATGTAAAGAATTCGCCCCCAGCTTAAAATTTAGTATATAAGGAGCAACCCGCTTTGTACAAATTGAACAGGCTCCTAGTTACTGCCCGTGTGTAGTATCTGTGACTTCTGTGTCCCTGCAGTAATAAACCTTTGGTCTTTGACGCCACCATCGAGAAGCCCGTGTTTCTGTTCATTTGTGCACCAAGGCAGGTGGAACTCCGGGGTCTTTGGGTGTTGTTCCCTGACACCTCTGGACGGAACCAAAAAGTCCAGAACTCCAATTGGCGCCCAACGTGGGGCGACGTCATTCGGTACCGGTCCAAAAGCCTGAAGAGTTCGAGAAGCTTCGTGTGAAGATTCCTGAGGGAGGCGCCCCACTTCATCGATCCCGGCATATCGCAAAAGTGGCCCGAAGTTCTCTTCCACGAGGGTTTCCCGTTCAGGACGGCTGCAGTGGGCCGTTGCCTTGACCGTCGCCCTGTCTTGGACCCGAGGTGCAGTCCTTAGTACAGCGAAACGTGACGGGTTTCTCCTTGGTGACGTCTTCAGTGACTCAGTTAAGTATTTAGTGATAGCTAGCTGGTTACTTTTGTGAGGGTTGTTGAAATCCTTGATCGGTTCTTGGTTTGGTTTGGTTTTGTAAGATTATCACTGGTTGTTCTAGTTACGATAATCTATTTGGTTTAGTTTGGGTATCGATACATCAGTTCGTTTTGGTAGGCCTAAGTTCTTGGTTCGAGTGCACATATTTGTTCCGTGTTTTGTTTGTTTTGTGTTCCGGACTAAAAATGGTAAGTCGGAAAATGTTGTCTTGTTTTGGTTGCAACCGTGACTCACGATTGGAGGACTCATGTCTGGTTCCTCCGATTGGGACTCCCCTATATGACTTGTATTGTAAGCATGGCGTGGGTCCTATATCTTATAATGAGGTATGGGTCCGTTATTGTAAGAAGGATGGTGTCCTTAGTTGGCCACTGCATGGTAGTTTTGAACCAGAGATTCTCGACAACTTAGAAGCGAAATTGTTCAAGAAGAAAGCCCGGCCGGCAATGTTTGATTCTTTCCGTTACTGGCGAAAAGAATCCAAACAGAGAGAAATGAAGAGGTTGAAGAAAGAACAGAAAGAACAAGAAGAGTTAACTCTAGAGCAAGCGGCTAAACAGTTGCAGGCTAACGAGTGTGAGAAAGCCATAGATGTAGCAATTAGAGAGCATAACCTAGCGATTGACAAGTGCTATCCTGCCTTGCCATCGAAAATGGTTAAGATACTGGAAGATTCCGAAAACGATCCTCTGCTATCTTATCTGTTAAGGTCACCTCCACCGTATGCACAAGGTGCTACGGCTCCACTTGTCCCGAATGTTCAATTGCCGGTTGCTGGTCAACCTGGTGTTCCTGCTCCTGTCCCTCAGAATCAAGTTCCTGTACCTCCTGTGATGAATGTGAATGTTCCTACAGCTCCTCCTCTTCCTGCACTGCCAGTCTCTATACCTACTTCTGTACCTACTGCTCCACAAACTATTTTCCTCGATACTCCTACTGTTCCGTTATCTATTCCTACCTCTACTGCGTTCTCTACGTCTGCGAGTGTGCTAACTCCACTTTCTGTTCGTCGAAGAATCACTGATTCTGTTACTAATATGCTGTCTCCTTTATATAAAACTTTAATTAAGACTCCTACTCCTGACTCTGTTCAGAGACGGAGTCAGCTTCCAAGTACTGAGGAACGGGGAATTTTGGATTCCACGGCTCTCAGATGGATTTCGAAGAGTAGAAGATATAGTACGAGAGATGTTTTAGACACATTTATGCAATGGAAGGAACCAACGCAACGGTACGTCTTTGATGAGATGTGCTCGTTGTTACGTGAGGAAATAGAAGAAGATGATGTCGAATCAGATTTGGAAGATTTAATTAGAGTTCAAAAAGAGTTCGCTGCTGGAATGATAGTGGGTGAGAATATAAAGGAAGCGATGGAACTTATTTTAAGTTTTAGGAATGATCCATCACTTCGTTCACCGAGAGATTTAGAGAAAAGCAAGACGAAGCTAAGTCGCCAATATCCAATGAGGGAGGTTCCTCCAATTTGGCGCGAAGCTGTGCAAGCTGACGCACCAAATGGTGTTGTAGCCGCTCCGGCCCAGTTCCAACGAGTGTGGATACACATTCCATGGAAGCGAGCTGAAGTGTTAGCGGTGAAACAGGCCTTGCCAGATCCACGTAAAAATCCAGCCGGATATTACAAGGAATTAACACAGACAGTTGAGGCTTGTATAATGAACTTAGCTGACATCGATATGTTGTTTGGTAACGTAGTTCCGCAACCAGTGTGGGCTAAAATTCGTAGAGAGGATCATCAAGCTGCCTTAGGTGGTGATTGGGCAGCTATCACTGCAGCAGATGGTCAGCAAATAGGTGGTGCGAAACCCGAACCTCTAATCGCTAATCTTCCAGGTAGAATAATTGATCTAATGAAGACTCTGATGCCAGCATTGCGTGTAAATTGGGACAAGCTGTCAGCATGCAGGCAGAAGAAAGACGAAAGTGTCTCCGACTTCTTCACGAGGTTTGAAGAGACTTTTGTAGATCATAGTGGTCAGGACATGAGTACAGAAGGAGGGCAAAGACTGTTTGTCGATAAATTTGTGCATAATTTGTTACCCGAATTATGCAATAAATTAAAAGACTCAGAAAGTGCTTGGGCTGTATCTACGACAGCGCAAATACTTGCGACTGCACAGTACTATGAAAATAGGGATAAAGAGGAAAAGGAAAAATCAGAGAAGAAAACGAAAGATTTAAAAACTAAAGCCTCGTACGAATCAATCTAATACGCAGCAAGGTTCGTACCAAAGGACAGATTATAGCTCATCAAGACCTCAGTATCAGTGGAACCAGTGTGCGTACTGTAAAAAAGAGGGTCACTATAAAAATGAATGTCCGATCTTAGCGCAAAATAATGCAGCAGCAGCTCAGAGAGGTCGTGGTGGTTTTGTGCAGAATTCTAGAGGTCGAGGGCGAGGTGCTATGCCTCCACAAACGAATGATCGTCCCTCCAATCACTTTGATCAACGAAATGGACAATCTGCTCAGCAAAATAGATCTCAACAGTACCTTGTTGAGGACTATAATGAAGTAGATGAGGGTTTTCAGCAAAATGGGTACTAGGACAGCCATGGACAGAGAGAGGGAGTAGTATCAGTTCCAGTGGATCAGAGTGGGCCTTATGTCGCAGTAGCAACATCAGGTGTAGTCGAACCGTTTCTGTTGGATACTGGTGCCGCAAAAAGTTCTATCATTCATGCGAAACTCCCTGGCGCACCTTTGTCCGGCTCAACAAATGTTTCCGTAGGTTTTTCAGGCGCCCCTGTTTACAACCCGATATCTGGTCCTTTGTCTATTTCTGTTGGACCATGCCAATTGAAAGCACCCCTGATTTTAACGACAGGTTGTAATGAAAATCTGCTTGGTTTAGATTTGTTAAAACGACTATATGCAACATTGTACTGTTCTCCGGAAGGAGTACAGCTTACATTGGGTAAAAATATCACCTCTCCGATGTACTTGTCAATGGACGCACTCCCGCCAGAGCTACATTCACTCCCGGATTCTCTTTGGGCGACTGGTCCTAATGATGTAGGTCTCCTAGAAATTCCACCGTATGTGGTAACTTTGAAAACAAATGTAAAATTTCCAAGAATCCCCCAATATAAAATATCTAGTGAAGAAGAGCGTGCACTTTTATTGATTGTGCAAGATTTGATTAAGAAAGGTGTGGTTGAAGAAACTAGAGGAAATGTCTGTAACAGCCCTGTATTGCCTATTCTGAAGCGAACTGATCCTACAAAACCCCCAGTGTACAGGTTTGTCATAGACCTTAGAGAAGTTAATAAGATTGTAGTCCCGCAGTTTCCTGTGGTGCCAGACATTACTGCCTTGTTAACATTGATTCCTGCCACAGCCACATGGTTCTCAGTTATTGACCTAAAGAATGCCTTTTTCAGCATTCCGATAGCCGAAGAAAGTAGGGATATTTTCGGCTTCTGTCTAGGAGGTCGCAGTTTCAGATTTAAACGCGCTCCACAAGGCTATTGTGAGAGCCCATCCATTTACAGTCAAGCATTAAAAAGCCAGTTAGATTCCTTTGTCCTTCCTCCAGGTTCTGCCCTAGTACAGTATGTAGACGATCTTCTAGTGGCTGCCGATGACAAGGAAACTTGCAAAGCAGCTACGATTTCGTTATTGCATCATTTGTCTAATTTGAATCACAAGGTATCTCCTTCCAAAATGCAATACTGCTGCCAAGAAGTGACCTACCTAGGTCATCTCTTGTCAAAGGAGGGAAGGAAGTTGACCCCAGAAAGAATAAAAGCAATTACGCAGATGAGTGTTCCACGCACACAGAGAGAAGTACGTGCCTTTCTAGGTATTACCTCTTACTGTAGGCAGTGGATCCCAAATTTTTCTCTTTTAGCGAAACCATTGGTAGCTTTGACTGGGAAAAATGTTCCGAGTCCGGTGCCATGGTCTGATGAATGCCAAGAGAGTTTTACTGAATTACGAAAAGCATTGTGTTCAGCTCCTGTATTGGGTACACCCGATTACAGTAAGCCATTCACGCTCTACGTTCACGAAAGAGAAGGTTGCGCGTTGAGTGTTCTGACACAGAAGTTTGGTGATAAACAACGCCCTTGTGCGTATTTTTCATCAACATTAGATCCGGTAGCTAGAGCGTTGCCTAGTTGTTTGAGAGCTACAGCGGCAGCTGCAGCTTCCATTCGACAATCTGCTGGTTTGGTGATGAATAACATGCTAGTGGTCATGGTTCCTCATGCAGTGGATACACTCATGAACCGAACAAAGACACAACATCTTACTAGTGCGAGATTATCTGGTTACGAGCTGACATTACTAGCGAGTCATATTCAGATCAAAAGATGCAATGTATTGAATCCAGCAACATTGTTGCCGACTGATCAAGAGTCGAGTGATTCCGAGCCACATGATTGCTGTTTCAAAACGGAGGAAGAGACAAAAGGACGCATTGATTTAAAAGATACTCCGCTATCAGATCCGGATGGTACGCTGTATGTGGACGGGTCATGTTTTAAATTGGAGAATGGTGATGTGACTGCTGCTTACGCAGTAACGACTTTGAAGACGATTGTGGAGACTGCAAGAGTGAGTCAGAATTCTGCCCAAGCTGCAGAATTGATAGCTCTAACGAGAGCGTGTGTTTTAGCTGAGGGAAAGAGAGTGAATGTGTTTACAGATAGTCAGTACGCATTTGGCGTGGCCCATAGTTTTGGCCGGTTGTGGAGAGAAAGAGGTTTCATTACGTCCCATGGGACTAAGATCCAACATGGTCAGCTAGTTAACGACTTGTTGGAATCTCTAACCTTACCGACTGAAGTTGCGATTGTAAAGTGCAGTGCTCATAAAGCAATCACGGATGATGTTGGTCGAGGGAATGCTTTTGCTGACGAAATTGCTAAACAGACAGCTAGAGACACGATGAGCAGAATGTATGTTGCTACGTCTGCAAAATGGATTGCTGAGTCCGGAATGTGTGAGGATACTATGGAAAGTGTGAAAGAAATTCAGAAAGAAGCAACTGAGGAAGAGAAACGTGTATGGAAAGAAAGTACGGGCAAGTTGGACTCGAATGGATGTTGGATTGATTTGACAGAACAGCAGCGTTGGATGTTGCCCGATGCGTATGTGCTTGCAGTAGTGACGATGGCGCATGGAGTAGCGCATATAAGTTCTAAAGGGATATGTAAGATGTTAGCTCCGGTCTGGAAGAATGAGGGAATCAGTAAGTGTGCAGAGAGAGTGGTGAAAAATTGTATGGTATGTTTGATGCATAATCCTGGCAAGGGAACTCCAACTCCAGCTGGTCATTTCGCTCCTCCTTCCTGCCCCTTTGAAGTGATTCAGTTAGACTTCATTCACATGGAGCGCTGCAATAATTTGAAGTATGTCCTGGTGGTAGTCTGTGCTTTTTCCAGGTGGATAGAAGCATATCCATTGAAGGACAATACTGCCCTATCAACTGCCAAAATTCTTCTCAAAGAATTTTTTCCTAGATATGGAATGCCACGGATTGTATGGTCAGATAACGGAAGTGAGTTTATAGGGAAAGTTATGCAGAGTGTGTGTGCCGGCCTAGGATTGAAACAGAAATTTCACAGTGCAAACCATCCCCAGTCTGCTGGTTTAGTCGAGGGTTACAATGGCACCCTCAAGCTGAAAATAGCCAAAATACAAGCATCCACAGGTTTAGCCTGGCCAGACGCACTTCCTTTGGCCTTGTTATCAACGAGAGCGACGGTACATTCTAGAATAGGGCTTAGTCCGTACGAGATAGTCTTTGGTCGCCCGGCAAATATCTGGGGTGTACCAAGGCCTAAAGAATTTTGCTCCATAGAATATCCTATGTTGATAGACTACCTTTACGACTTGACTGCTAAATTGAGTCTTATTCATCAACAGGTTTTCGATGCTTTGCCAAAACCTCCGGAGAGTCCAGGGTATCAGCTGAAACCAGGAGATCTGGTTGTCATCAAGAACTTCGCGAGGACGAAGAACCTTCAGCCGAGATTTGTGGGGCCTTTTCAGATCTTACTGGCAACGAGGACAGCAGTTCGTGTAGCTGGCCGCAAGCACTGGGTACACGCATCACATGTTAAGCGTGTCCCTTTGCCGCTCCCTTACGACGACTGGGTGAAGAAGGGAATTGGTGCCTCCGAATCTGAAGGCACACCAAAGTTCATCTCTTTCAGCGATGCCGAATTGATTACTGACACTTCAAAATCCGACTCTCCTCCTGAAAAGACTCCTTTGAACGCTGAACATTTGTCTCCAGCATCAGAAGAAACTTTGCTATCTGCGAACTTAAACTCTGCAACAACTGCTAGTAATACCCTATTTTCCGATCAGACAGTACCAGCGAAGCAGAGATATAACCTAAGAAGCCATAAAATGGACAAATAAAGCAGGCAACTGCATATTGTGATTTTGATATATATTGAACCTTTGCCTTCAGCCAGGAAGTTTGCTATTGTTTATTGTTTTTAAAATTGCCTTGCCGTCTGGGTAGCCGTAGGGTCGTGGCTGTGTGCCTAGTTTGAATTTGCAGGGGTCTGACACAAGGTCGATCTTTCTGTTGGTTCTGGGAACTCCCAGGGCTGATAGAGGCATTTTCATCTACGTACACATCATCAGTGGTCGCGAGCGGATTGTAGAAGATGGAGCTTCCTGCGCTGCAACGAGAGAATGTGATTTATGTTCGCAGAAACAGACTTAATAGAATTCTTCATAGCAGATGCTTTTTGATGCAATGTGCCATTACATTTTTGATTGTTTTAGCAACATTGGTGGGTGGAATCGTCTTTAGTATAAATTTAATTTTTGTGCCAGTTTCTACAGTACCTCCCCTTGATCCTGCTATTTCTACTGTTTCTTCTATACACTCTTTTCACTCGTTTCCGGAACATGAGCAAGCCAGACGCTCAGAGTTCACCAACAACACTTTTGTACAGCTCTTGCACCAACACCAACTGGTAGTTAACACTACAGACTGCTGGGTGTGTGGCTTGATACCCCACACTATGGATAAAGGTATTCCCTATCTGGTTTTGCCTTACAGCTATAATGGATCATTTCAGGCCTTCCAAACCATCTTTGCTTATGCCCTTGAAACCTATCCTCCGCGTCCACCGCGTTCCACTAAATATAACTCTGCCAACAAAGCCTTAGTCCAGGGAATTATTGACATGGTCAAGGACGTCAATAATACTCCATCTTACCCTAGAGACGAATTGCGAGTATATTTAGTTGGAATACTTCAGAGTATCGCCTTAGTTTAGGAGAAAGCAAGCGTAAAAGCTCAACTCCAATCTGGGTCGTACCTCACCGAGGTCAGGTCTGTTTGCAAGGTAATGGGAGAAATCCGAGAGCTCAGCTAGGGAGGAGTGAGTGCGTAGAGACTTACGTGTTTCCGGCTAACTCTTCCCCTGCCTTTCTTACTGCTAGGGGTACCTACTTCATTTGTCGAGACAGAGCTTATACATGGTTGCCTGCCGACTTTTCAGGATCATGTTATATTGCTCGATTGTTGCCTCCGACATACACTGCTTCATCTGATTACCACAGAACCAGAGTAGCGAGAGGTGTCTTCAGCAAGGAAGATACCGCTGGTCAGGAAGCTGGAGACTTCTTCAAAGGCTTCCTTCCATTCTGGGGGCCTATGGCTAATAGTAGAAACATACGTCAGCTAACACGGGTAGTTGAATCTACTATTACCGAAACTGCTGGTGCCCTTAGCAATCTGACAGCTGAGCTTCAGGCGGATAGGCTCATGACGTTGCAGAACCGTATGGTTCTAGACGTTATACTTGCAGATCGAGGTGGGGTATGCAGAATGATCCAATCGAGCTGCTGTGTCTTTATTCCTAATAATGCTCCAACAGTCTATGAGGCGATCTCTAAGTTGCACAAGATTTCAGACTCCATACATGTAGACAAGGGAAACTGGTCCTTCATGGAGTGGTTTTGGACTCTGATATCAGCGTGGGGATGGAAGGTTCTAATGGTCATTGGTGTCATCTTAGTGTTCCTATTCTCATGTTGTCTGATTATCCAATGTGGTCCTGCTCTGTGTAGTCTTTGTGCTGCAACTTGTCTCAGAAAGCCACCTAAGTTTGGAGAAAAGACACGAGAAAGGATGATGATACAACAGCATGTCACTGACCTGATGAGCATAGAACTAGATTCTGACATAGACTGAGTAATTGCCTATGTAAGGGCAAAAGGAGGGTCTGAGGTTCCGTGACGGTTCCGTGACGATTTGAACCCGTGTTTTCAAGTTTGTCGGAAATACATAATATTGGTATCAGCGAACCGCAAATGATCCATTTAGTATATCCTGGTGTTTTCGCTATGCTACGAGCAAGAGCTCTCCTTTTATAAACACATTTCTGATCTACCCACGGCATCCATCTTAGATCATGGCCGCCATCTTGTGTTTCTTGCCCTCACATATGCAATAGCCTCTGATCACTTCATTTCGATTAAGGACACGTAACCTTAGCCGGAGATTCACCTCTTTCATGACACGTGCACCTTAAACCAGATCACGCTGTAGCTGCATGACTCGACAAAGGCTACCTCCTCTGCCCGAGGCCAGTCCTGCCAAACTGGTCTTCGTGTCCATTGTCCTGATCATGATTAGGCGGCCGAAGCCGGTAGCCTTGCCCATTTACAACCCACAAACATCCCTTATCCCACTTTTCTATCTTCCACACCTGGCTCTGTTTCTTTCTTTCTGAATCTTTATTAGGGGGAGGTAACGAACTTTACGATGAGGCGGTTCGGGTCCTGAATGCAATATTGACAGGGAATTGTGACAAACTAGTGGGAACCCCTCTCTTCGCAATGTTTGGCCTCAGATATTATCGACGGTTCCTGTGTAACGCCAAATATTTATTGTTTTAGACACAAAGGTTTTGGGAATGTATTACATGTAAAGAATTCGCCCCCAGCTTAAAATTTAGTATATAAGGAGCAACCCGCTTTGTACAAATTGAACAGGCTCCTAGTTACTGCCCGTGTGTAGTATCTGTGACTTCTGTGTCCCTGCAGTAATAAACCTTTGGTCTTTGACGCCACCATCGAGAAGCCCGTGTTTCTGTTCATTTGTGCACCAAGGCAGGTGGAACTCCGGGGTCTTTGGGTGTTGTTCCCTGACACCTCTGGACGGAACCAAAAAGTCCAGAACTCCAGTCCCTGAAACGCTAAGGCAGACGTGTTTCTGACGCTTTTGGCTTTCGTCAGTGCCGGTCTCATGGACTCCATAGTAGCTCCGGGGGTCATGTAGAATGCTAGTAATGAGTTGACCACTCCCAGTCAGGTGGTATTCGACCCCTTCTCCAATTAAAGGTGTACCTGCTTTGCGCGATCATCCTTCCAGGCATATGCATGCTGGGTCATGTAGTTCAGTCGGAAGTCTGCACAGTGGCAGGGTCACTCCAAACTCCATGTGATGCCCCAAACTTGTTGGCCCTGAGCTACAGTCCAGCTTGAGTGCCCAGTTAGATGGATAAAGCCTCCTGCCGTCCCCTTGCTTAGGCATTGAATACTGGCTCCTCTCTCCCCATTGTGGCAAATGCGACCGTTTGGTGTTATCAGCAACTGGGGGGGACTCCGCGTTTTTGCATTCCAATGCAAGTGTCCAGGGTTGCTGGTCCCCCGCTGTGCTCCTGATCGAGAGGGTGTGCCAAAATGTCAGCGACTTGCTTGCTGACCAAACACGACCAACGCCTTCTTCCAGGTAAAGTAAAGAGGCTCGACACACATTCCAGGGTCTTTAGAGGGCTTTATTTAAAATTTTAATTACACGCTGCTGGCATTCCCTGAAACGCTTAGGCAGACGCGTTTCAGCCGCTTTTGACTTTCATCAGCGCCGGTCTCCCGGACTCCATAGTCTCACTGGGGGTCATGTAGAATGCTAGTAATGAGTTGACCGCTCCAAGTCAGGTAGTATTCAACCCCTCCTCCAATTAAAGGTGTACCTGCTTTGCATGATCATCCTTTCAGGCAGATGCATGCTGGGTCATGTAGTTCAGTCAGAAGTCTGCACAGTGGCAGGGTCATTCCAAACACCATGTGATGCCCCAAACTTGTTGGCCCTGAGCTACAGTCCAGCTTGAGCGCCCAGTTAGATGGAATAAAGCCTCCTGCAGTCCCCTTGCTCAGGCATTGAATACTGGCTCCTCTCTCCCCATTGCGGCAAATGCGACAGTTTGGTGTTATCAGCTGCTGGAGGGGTTCCGCGTGTTTGCATTCTAATGCAAGCGTCCAGGGTTGCTGGTCTCCCACCGTGCTCCTGATCGAGAGGGTGTGCTAAAACGTCAGCGACCTGCTTGCTGACCAAACATAACAACCAACGCCTTCTTACAGGTAAAGTAAAAACGCTCGACACACCCCGGGTTCTTTAGAGGACTTTTTTTCAAATTTCAATTTTGCGCTGCTGGCATTCCCTGAAACGCTTAGGCAGACACGTTTCAAACGCTTTTGGCTTGCATCAGTGCCGTCCTCATGGACTCCATAGTCTCTCTGGGGGTCATGTAGAATGCTAGTAATAAGTTGACTGCTCCCAGTCAGGTGGTATTCGACCCCTCCTCCAATTAAAGGTGTACCTGCTTTGAGCGATCCTCCTTCCAGGCAGATGCATGCTGGGTCATGTAGTTCAGTCTGAAGTCTGCACAGTGGCATGGTCACTCCAAACTCCATGTGATGCCCCAAACATGTTGGCCCTGAGCTACAGTCCAGCTTGAGTGCCCAGTTAGATGGAATAAAGCCTCCTGCCGTCCCCTTGCTCAGGCATTGAATACTGCCTCCTCTCTCCCCATTGAGGCAAATGCGACTGTTTGGTGTTATCAGCTGCTGTGGGGGGGGGGGCCTCCGCGTTTTTGCATTACAATGCAAACGTCCAGGGTTGCTGGTCTCCCGCTGTGCTCCTGTGCTGTGCTCCTGATCAAGAGGGTGACCTGCTTGCTGACCAAACACAACGACCAACACCATCTTCCAGGTAAAGTAAAAAGGCTCGACACACTCCGGGTTCTTTAGAGGGCTTAATTTAAAATTTCAATTTCGCGCTGCTGGTATTCCCTGAAACGCTTAGGCAGACACGTTTCAAACGCTTTTGGCTTGCATCAGTGCCGGTCTCACGGACTCCATAGTCTCTGGGGGTCATGTAGAATGCTAGTAATGAGTTGACTGCTCCCAGTCAGGTGGTATTCGACCCCTCCCCAAATTAAAGGTGTACCTGCTTTGAGCGATCATCCTTCCAGGCAGATGCATGCTGGGTCATGTAGTTCAGTCGGAAGTCTGCACAGTGGCAGAGTCACTCCATACACCATTGATTCTCCAAACTTGTTGGCCCTGAGCTACAGTCCAGCTTGAGTGCCCAGATTGATAGAATAAAGCCTCCTGCCGTCCCCTCGCTCAGGCATTGAATACTGCCTCCTCTCTCCCCATTGCGGCAAATGCGACCATTTGCTGTTATCAGCTGCTGGAGGGGGCTCCGTGTTTTTGCATTCCAATGCAAGCGTCCAGGGTTGCTGGTCTCCTGCGGTACTCCTGATCAAGAGGGTGTGCCAAAACGTCAGCGACCAGCTTTCTGACCAAAAACAACGACCAACGCCATCCTCCTGGTAAAATAAAAAGGCTCGACAGACTCTGGGGTCTTTAGAGGGCTTTATTTAAAATTTCAATTTTGCGTTGCTGGCAGTCCCTGAAACGCTTAGGCAGACTCGTTTCAGACGCTTTTGACTTTCATCAGTGCCGGTCTCTCGGACTCCATAGTCTCTCTGGGGGTCATGTAGAATGCCAGTAATGAGTTGACTGCTCCCAGTCAGGTGGTATTCTACCCCTTCTCCAATTAAAGGTGTACCTGCTTTGCGCGATCATCCTGTCAGGCAGATGCATGCTGGGTCATGTAGTTCAGTTGGAAGTCTGCACAGTGGCAGGGTCACTCCAAACTCCCTGTGATGCCCCAAACTTGTTGGCCCTGAGCTACAGTCCAGCTTGAGTGCCCAGTTAGATGGAATGAAGCCTCCTGTTGTTCCCTTGCTCAGGCATTGAATACTGCCTCCTCTCTCCCCATTACAGGAAATGCAACCGTTTGTTGTTATCAGCTGCAGGGGGGGGCTCCGCGTTTTTGCATTCCAACGCAAGCGTCCAGGGTTGCTAGTCTCCCGCTGTGCTCCTGATCGAGAGGGTGTGCCAATATGTCAGCGACCTGCTTGCTGACCAAACACAACGGCCAACGCCTTTCTTCCAGGTGAAGTAAAAAGGCTTGACACACTCCGGGGTCTTTAGTAGGCTTTATTTAAAATGTCAATTGCGCGCTGTTGGCACTCCCTGAAACGCTTAGGCAGAAGCGTTTCAGCCGCTTTTAGCTTTCATCAGTGCCGGTCTCACGGACTCCATAGTCTCTCTAGGGGTCATGTAGAATGCTAGTAATGAGATGACCGCTCCCAGTCAGGTGGTATTTGACCCCTCCTCCAATTAAAGGTGTACTTGCTTTGTGCGATCATCCTTCCAGGCAGATGCATGCTGGGTCATGTAGTTCAGTCTGAAGTCTGTACGGTGGCAGGGTCACTCCAAACACCATGTGATGCCCCAAACCTGTTGGCCCTGAGCTACAGTCCAGCTTGAGTGCCCAGTTAGATGGAATAAAGCCTCCTGCCGTCCCCTTGCTCAGGCATTGAATACTGGCTCCTCTCTCCTGATTGCAGCAAATGCGACCGTTTGGTGTTATCAGCTGCTGGGGGGACTCAGCGTTTTTGCATTCCAATGCAAGCTTCCATGTTTGCTGGTCTCCCGTGGTGCTCCTGATGAAGAGGGTGTGCCAAAACGTCAGCGACCTGCTTGCTGACCAAACACGACCAACGCCTTCTTCAAGGTAAAGTCAAAAGGCTCGACACATTCCGAGGTCTTTAGAGGGCTTTATTTAAAATTTGAATTGCGCCCTGCTGGCAGTCCCTGAAACGCTAAGGCAGACGCATTTCTGCCGCTTTTGGCTTCCATCAGTGCCGGTCTCATGGACTCCATAGTATCTCTGGGGGTCATGTAAAATGCTAGTAATGAGTTGACCGCTCCCAGTCAGGTGGTATTTGACCCCTCCCCCAATTAAAGGTGTACCTGCTTTGAGCGATCATCCTTCCAGGCAGATGCATGCTGGGTCATGTAGTTCAGTCGGAAGTCTGCACAGTGGCAGGGTCACTCCATACACCATTGATGCCCCAAACTTGTTGGCCCTGAGCTACAGTCCAGCTTGAGCGCCCAGTTAAATGGAATAAAGCCTCCTGCCGTTCCCTTGCTCAGGCATTGAATACTGCCTCCTCTCTCCCCATTGAGGCAAATGCGACTGTTTGGTGTTATCAGCTGCTGTGGGGGGGGCCTCAGCGTTTTTGCATTCCAATGCAAACATCCAGGGTTGCTGGTCTCCCGCTGTGCTCCTGATCAAGAGGGTGTGCCGAAAACGTCAGCGACCTGCTTGCTGACCAAACACAACGACCAACACCATCTTCCAGGTAAAGTAAAAAGGCTCGACACACTCTGGGTTCTTTAGAGGGCTTAATTTAAAATTTCAATTTCGCGCTGCTGATATTCCCTGAAACGCTTAGGCAGACACGTTTCAAACACTTTTGGCTTGCATCAGTGCCGGTCTCATGGACTCCAAAGTCTCTCTGGGGGTCATGTAGAATGCTAGTAATGAGTTGACTGCTCCCAGTCAGGTGGTATTCGACCCCTCCCCCAATTAAAGGTGTACCTGCTTTGAGCGATCATCCTTCCAGGCAGATGCATGCTGGGTCATGTAGTTTAGTCGGAATTCTGCACAGTGGCAGGGTCACTCCAAACACCATGTGATGTCCCAAACTTGTTGGCCCTGAGCTACAGTCCAGCTTGAGTGACCAGTTAGATAGAATAAAGCCTCCTGCTGTCCCCTTGCTCAGGCATTGAATACTGCCTCCCCTCTCCCCATTGCAGCAAATGCGACCATTTGGTGTTATCAGCTGCTCGGGTAGCTCCGCATTTTTGCATTCCAATTCATGCGTCCAGAGTTGCTGGTCTCCTGCGGTGCTCCTGATTGAGAGGGTGTGCCAAAACATCAGTGACCTGCTTGCTGACGAAACACAACAACCAACGCCTTCTTACAGGTAAAGTAAAAACGCTCGACACACTCCGGGTTCTTAATGGGACTTTATTTCAAACTTCACTTTTGCGCTGCTGGCATTCCCTGAAACGCTTAGGCAGACACGTTTCAAACGCTTTTGGCTTGCATCAGTGCCCGTCTCATGGACTCCATAGTCTCTCTGGGGGTCATGTAGAATGCTAGTAATGAGTTGACTGCTCCCAGTCAGGTGGTATTCGACCCCTCCTCCAATTAAAGGTGTACCTGCTTTGCGCGATCCTCCTTCCAGGCAGATGCATGCTGGGTCATGTAGTTCAGTCGGAAGTCTGCACAGTGGCATGGTCACTCAAAACTCCATGTGAAGCCCCAAACATGTTGGCCCTGAGCTACAGTCCAGCTTGAGTGCCCAGTTAGATGGAATAAAGCCTCCTGTCGTTCCCTTGCTCAGGCATTGAATACTGCCTCCTCTCTCCCCATTGAGGCAAATGCGACTGTTTGGTGTTATCAGCTGCTGTGAGGGGGGGGGCGCCTCCGCGTTTTCGCATTACAATGCAAACGTCCAGGGTTGCTGGTCTCCCGCTGTGCTCCTGATCAAGAGGGTGTGCCAAAAACGTCAGCGACCTGCTTGCTGACCAAACACAACGACCAACACCATCTTCCAGGTAAAGTAAAAAGGCTCGACACACTCCGGGTTCTTTAGAGGGCTTAATTTAAAATTTCAATTTCGCGCTGCTGGTATTCCCTGAAACGCTTAGGCAGACACGTTTCAAACGCTTTTGGCTTGCATCAGTGCCGGTCTCACGGACTCCATAGTCTCTGGGGGTCATGTAGAATGCTAGTAATGAGTTGACTGCTCCCAGTCAGGTGGTATTCGACCCCTCCCCCAATTAAAGGTGTACCTGCTTTGAGCGATCATCCTTCCAGGCAGATGCATGCTGGGTCATGTAGTTCAGTCGGACGTCTGCACAGTGGCAGAGTCACTCCATACACCATTGATTCTCCAAACTTGTTGGCCTTGAGCTACAGTCCAGCTTGAGTGCCCAGATTGATAGAATAAAGCCTCCTGCCGTCCCCTCGCTCAGGCATTGAATACTGCCTCCTCTCTCCCCATTGCGGCAAATGCAACCATTTGCTGTTATCAGTTGCTGGAGGGGGCTCCGTGTTTTTGCATTCCAATGCAAGCGTCCAGGGTTGCTGGTCTCCTGCGGTACTCCTGATCGAGAGGGTGTGCCAAAACGTCAGCGACCAGCTTTCAGACCAAAAACAACGACCAACGCCATCCTCCAGGTAAAGTAAAAAGGCTCGACAGACTCCGGGGTCTTTAGAGGGCTTTATTTAAAATTTCAATTTTGCGTTGCTGGCAGTCCCTGAAACGCTTAGGCAGACTCGTTTCAGACGCTTTTGACTTTCATCAGTGCCGGTCTCACGGACTCCATAGTCTCTCTGGGGGTCATGTAGAATGCCAGTAATGAGTTGACTGCTCCCAGTCAGGTGGTATTCGACCCCTCCTCCAATTAAAGGTGTACCTGCTTTGCGCGATCATCCTTCCAGGCCGATGCATGCTGGGTCATGTAGTTCAGTCGGAAGTCTGCACAGTGGCATGGTCACTCAAAACTCCATGTGAAGCCCCAAACATGTTGGCCCTGAGCTACAGTCCAGCTTGAGTGCCCAGTTAGATGGAATAAAGCCTCCTGCCGTTCCCTTGCTCAGGCATTGAATACTGCCTCCTCTCTCCCCATTGAGGCAAATGCGACTGTTTGGTGTTATCAGCTGCTGTGGGGGGGGGGGGGGCTCCTCGTTTTTGCATTCCAAACGTCTAGGGTTGCTGGTCTCCCGCTGTGCTCCTGATCAAGAGGGTGTGCCAAAAACGTCCGCGACCTGCTTGCTGACCAAACACAACAAACAACACCATCTTTCAGGTAAAGTAAAAAGGCTCGACACACTCCGGGTTCTTTAGAGGGCTCAATTTAAAATTTCAATTTCGTGCTGCTGGCATTTCCTGAAACGCTTAGGCAGACACGTTTCAAACGCTTTTGGCTTGCATCATTGCCGGTCTCACGGACTCCATAGTCTCTCTGGTGGCCATGTAGAATGCTAGTAATAAGTTGACTGCTCCCAGTCAGGTGGTATTCGACCCCTCCTCCAATTAAAGGTGTACCTGCTTTGAGCGATCATCCTTCCAGGCAGATGCATGCTGGGTCATGTAGTTCAGTCGGACGTCTGCACAGTGGCAGGGTCACTCCATACACCATTGATTCCCCAAACTTGTTGGCCCTGAGCTACAGTCCAGCTTGAGTGCCCAGTTTGATAGAATAAAGCCTCCTGCCGTCCCCTTGCTCAGGCATTGAATACTGCCTCCTCTCTCCCCATTGCGGCAAATGCGACCATTTGCTGTTATCAGCTGCTGGAGGGGGCTCCGCGTTTTTGCATTCCAATGCAAGCGTCCAGGGTTGCTGGTCTCCTGCGGAGCTCCTGATCGAGAGGGTGTGCCAAAACGTCAGCGACCTGCTTTCTGACCAAAAACAACGACCAACGCCATCCTCCAGGTAAAGTAAAAAGGCTCGACACACTCCGGGGTCTTTAGAGGGCTTTATTTAAAATTTCAATTTTGCGTTGCTGGCAGTCCCCGACACGCTTAGGCAGACTCGTTTCAGCCGCTTTTGTCTTTCATCAGTGCCCGTCTCACGGACTCCATAGTCTCTCTGTGGTCATGTTGATGCTAGTAATGAGTTGACCGCTCCCAGTCAGGTGGTATTCGGCGCCTACTCCAATTAAAGGTGTACCTGCTTTGCGCGATCTTCCTTCCAGGCTGGGTCATGTAGTTCAGTCCGAAGTCTGCACAGTGGCAGGGTCACTCCAAATACCATGTGATGCCCCAAACTTGTTGGCCCTGAGCTACAGTCCAGCTTGAGTGCCCAGTTAGATGGGATAAAACCTCCTGCCGTCCCCTTGCTCATGCATAGAATACTGCCTCCTTTCTCCCCATTGCGGCAAATGCGACCGTTTGGAGTTATCAGCTGCTCGGGGAGCTCCGCGTTTTTGCATTCCAATGCAAGCGTCCAGGGTTGCTGGTCTCCCGCGGTGCTCCTGATCGAGAGGGTGTGCCAAAATGTCAGCGACCTGCTTGCTGACTAAACACAATGACCAACGCCTTCTTCCAGGGAAAGTAAAAACGCTCAACACACTCCGGGTTCTTTAGAGGACTTAATTTAAAGTTTTAATTGCGTGCTGCTGGCAGTCCGTGAAACGCTTAGGCAGACACGTTTCAGCCGCTTTTGGATTGCATCAGTGCCGGTCTCACGGACTCCATAGTCTCTCTGGGGGTCATGTAGAATGCTAGTAATGAGTTGACTGCTCCCTGTCAGGTGGTATTCGACCCCTTCTCCAATTAAAGGTGTACCTTCTTTGCGCGATCATCCTGTCAGGCAGATGCATGCTGGGTCATGTAGTTCAGTTGGAAGTCTGCACAGTGGCAGGGTCACTCCAAACTCCCTGTGATGCCCCAAACTTGTTGGCCCTGAGCTACAGTCCAGCTTGAATGCCCAGTTAGATGGAATAAAGCCTCCTGCCGTTTCCTTGCTCAGGCATTGAATACTGCCTCCTCTCTCCCCATTACGGCAAATGCAACCGCTTGTTGTTATCAGCTGCAGGGGGGGGGCTCCGCATTTTTGCATTCCAACGCAAGCGTCCAGGGTTGCTAGTCTCCCGCTGTGCTCCTGATCGAGAGGGTGTGCCAATATGTCAGCGACTTGCTTGCTGACCAAACACGACCAACGCCTTCTTCCAGGTAAAGTAAAGAGGCTCGACACAATCCGGGGTCTTTAGAGGGATTTATGTAAAATTTCAATTACGGGCTGTTGGCACTCCCTGAAACGCTTAGGCAGACGCGTTTCAGCCGCTTTTGACTTTCATCAGCGCCGGTCTCACGGACACCATAGTCTCAATGGGGGTCATGCAGAATGCTAGTAATGAGTTGACCGCTTCAAGTCAGGTGGTATTCAACCCCTCCTCCAATTAAAGGTGTACCTGCTTTGCACGATCATCCTTTCAGGCAGATGCATGCTGGGTCATGTAGTTTAGTCGGAATTCTTCACAGTGGCAGGGTCACTCCAAACTCCCTGTGATGCCCCAAACTTGTTGGCCCTGAGCTACAGTCCAGCTTGAATGCCCAGTTAGATGGAATAAAGCCTCCTGCTGTTCCCTTGCTCAGGCATTGAATACTGCCTCCTCTCTCCCCATTGAGGCAAATGCGACTGTTTGGTGTTATCAGCTGCTGTGGGGGGGGGCCTCCGCGTTTTTGCTTTCCAATGCAAACGTCCAGGGTTGCTGGTCTCCCACTGTGCTCCTGATCAAGAGGGTGTGCCGAAAACGTCAGCGACCTGCTTGCTGACCAAACACAACGACCAACACCATCTTCCAGGTAAAGTAAAAAGGCTCGACACACTCCGGATTCTTTAGAGGGCTTAATTTAAAATTTCAATTTCGCGCTGCTGGTATTCCCTGAAACGCTTAGGCAGACACGTTTCAAACGCTTTTGGCTTGCATCAGTGCCGGTCTCATGGACTCCAAAGTCTCTCTGGGGGTCATGTAGAATGCTAGTAATGAGTTGACTGCTCCCAGTCAGGTGGTATTCGACCCCTCCCCCAATTAAAGGTGTACCTGCTTTGAGCGATCATCCTTCCAGGCAGATGCATGCTGGGTCATGTAGTTTAGTCGGAATTCTTCACAGTGGCAGGGTCACTCCAAACACCATGTGATGTCCCAAACTTGTTGGCCCTTAGCTACAGTCCAGCTTGAGTGCCCAGTTAGATAGAATAAAGCCTCCTGCTGTCCCCTTGCTCAGGCATTAAATACTGCCTCCCCTCTCCCCATTGCAGCAAATGCGACCATTTGGTGTTATCAGCTGCTCGGGTAGCTCCGCATTTTTGCATTCCAATTCATGCGTCCAGAGTTGCTGGTCTCCTGCGGTGCTCCTGATTGAGAGGGTGTGCCAAAACATCAGTGACCTGCTTGCTGACCAAACACAACAACCAACGCCTTCTTACAGGTAAAGTAAAAACGCTCGACACACTCCGGGTATTTTAGAGGACTTTATTTCAAATTTCAATTTTGCGCTGCTGGCATTCCCTGAAACGCTTAGGCAGACACGTTTCAAACGCTTTTGGCTTGCATCAGTGCCGGTCTCATGGACTCCATAGTCTCTCTGGGGGTCATGTAGAATGCTAGTAATGAGTTGACTGCTCCCAGTCAGGTGGTATTCGACCCCTCCTCCAATTAAAGGTGTACCTGCTTTGCGCGATCCTCCTTCTAGGCAGATGCATGCTGGGTCATGTAGTTCAGTCGGAAGTCTGCACAGTGGCATGGTCACTCAAAACTCCATGTGATGCCCCAAACATGTTGGCCCTGAGCTACAGTCCAGCTTGAGCGCCCAGTTCGATGGAATAAAGCCTCCTGCAGTCCCGTTACTCAGGCATTGAATACTGCCTCCTCTCTCCCCATTGCGGCAAATGCGGCTGTTGGGTGTTATCAGCTGCTGGGGTTGCTCCGCCTTTTTGCATTCCAATGCAAGTGTCCAGGGTTGCTGGTCTCCCGCGGTGCTCCTGATCGAGAGGGTGTGCCAAAACGTCAGCGACCTGCTTGCTGACCAAACACAACGACCAACGCCTTTCTTCCAGGTGAAGTAAAAAGGCTTGACACACTCCGGGGTCTTTAGTGGGCTTTATTTAAAATGTCAATTCAATTGCGCGCTGTTGGCACTCCCTGAAACGCTTAGGCAGAAGCGTTTCAGCCGCTTTTAGCTTTCATCAGTGCCGGTCTCACGGACTCCATAGTCTCTCTGGGGGTCATGTAGAATGCTAGTAATGAGATGACCGCTCCCAGTCAGGTGGTATTTGACCCCTCCTCCAATTAAAGGTGTACTTGCTTTGCGCGATCATCCTTCCAGGCAGATGCATGCTGGGTCATGTAGTTCAGTCTGAAGTCTGTACGGTGGCAGGGTCACTCCAAACACCATGTGATGCCCCAAAACTGTTGGCCCTGAGCTACAGTCCAGCTTGAGTGCCCAGTTAGATGGAATAAAGCCTCCTGCCGTCCCCTTGCTCAGGCATTGAATACTGGCTCCTCTCTCCCGATTGTGGCAAATGCGACCGTTTGGTGTTATCAGCTGCTGGGGGGACTCAGCGTTTTTGCATTCCAATGCAAGCTTCCATGTTCGCTGGTCTCCCGTGGTGCTCCTGATGAAGAGGGTGTGCCAAAACGTCAGCGACCTGCTTGCTGACCAAACACGACCAACGCCTTCTTCCAGGTAAAGTTAAAAGGCTCGACACACTCCGAGGTCTTTAGAGGGCTTTATTTAAAATTTCAATTGCGCCCTGCTGGCAGTCCCTGAAACGCTAAGGCAGACGCATTTCTGCCGCTTTTGGCTTCCATCAGTGTCGGTCTCATGAACTCCATAGTATCTCTGGGGGTCATGTAAAATGCTAGTAATGAGTTGACCGCTCCCAGTCAGGTGGTATTCGACCCCTCCTCCAATTAAAGGTGTACCTGCTTTGCGCGATCCTCCCTCCAGTCAGATGCATGCTGGGTCATGTAGTTCAGTCGGAAGTCTGCACAGTGGCAGGGTCACTCCATACACTATTGATGCCCCAAACTTGTTGGCCCTGAGCTACAGTCCAGCTTGAGCGCCCAGTTAGATGGAATAAAGCCCCCTGCTGTTCCCTTGCTCAGGCATTGAATACTGCCTCCTCTCTCCCCATTGAGGCAAATGCGACTGTTTGGTGTTATCAGCTGCTGTGGGGGGGGCCTCCGCGTTTTTGCTTTCCAATGCAAACGTCCAGGGTTGCTGGTCTCCCACTGTGCTCCTGATCAAGAGGGTGTGCCGAAAACGTCAGCGACCTGCTTGCTGACCAAACACAACGACCAACACCATCTTCCAGGTAAAGTAAAAAGGCTCGACACACTCCGGGTTCTTTAGAGGGCTTAATTTAAAATTTCAATTTCGCGCTGCTGGTATTCCCTGAAACGCTTAGGCAGTCACGTTTCAAACGCTTTTGGCTTGCATCAGTGCCTGTCTCATGGACTCCAAAGTCTCTCTGGGGGTCATGTAGAATGCTAGTAATGAGTTGACTGCTCCCAGTCAGGTGGTATTCGACCCCTCCCCCAATTAAAGGTGTACCTGCTTTGAGCGATCATCCTTCCAGGCAGATGCATGCTGGGTCATGTAGTTTAGTCGGAATTCTTCACAGTGGCAGGGTCACTCCAAACACCATGTGATGTCCCAAACTTGTTGGCCCTGAGCTACAGTCCAGCTTGAGTGCCCAGTTAGATAGAATAAAGCCTCCTGCTGTCCCCTTGCTCAGGCATTGAATACTGCCTCCCCTCTCCCCATTGCAGCAAATGCGACCATTTGGTGTTATCAGCTGCTCGGGTAGCTCCGCATTTTTGCATTCCAATTCATGCGTCCAGAGTTGCTGGTCTCCTGCGGGGCTCCTGATTGAGAGGGTGTGCCAAAACATCAGTGACCTGCTTGCTGACCAAACACAACAACCAATGCCTTCTTACAGGTAAAGTAAAAAGGCTCGACACACTCCGGGTATTTTAGAGGACTTTATTTCAAATTTCAATTTTGCGCTGCTGGCATTCCCTGAAACGCTTAGGCAGACACGTTTCAAACGCTTTTGGCTTGCATCAGTGCCGGTCTCATGGACTCCATAGTCTCTCTGGGGGTCATGTAGAATGCTAGTAATGAGTTGACTGCTCCCAGTCAGGTGGTATTCAACCCCTCCTCCAATTAAAGGTGTACCTGCTTTGCGCGATCCTCCTTCTAGGCAGATGCATGCTGGGTCATGTAGTTCAGTCGGAAGTCTGCACAGTGGCATGGTCACTCAAAACTCCATGTGATGCCCCAAACATGTTGGCCCTGAGCTACAGTCCAGCTTGAGTGCCCAGTTAGATGGAATAAAGCCTCCTGCCGTTCCCTTGCTCAGGCATTGAATACTGCCTCCTCTCTCCCCATTGAGGCAAATGCGACTGTTTGGTGTTATCAGCTGCTGTGGGGGTGGGCCTCCGCGTTTTTGCATTACAATGCAAACGTTCAGGGTTGCTGGTCTCCCGCTGTGCTCCTGATCAAGAGGGTGTGCCAAAAACGTCAGCGACCTGCTTGCTGACCAAACACAACAACCAACACCATCTTCCAGGTAAAGTAAAAAGGCTCGACACACTCCGGGTTCTTTAGAGGGCTTAATTTAAAATTTCTATTTCGCGCTGCTGGTATTCCCTGAAACGCTTAGGCAGACACGTTTCAAACGCTTTTGGATTGCATCAGTTCCGGTCTCATGGACTCCATAGTCTCTGGGGGTCATGTAGAATGCTAGTAATGAGTTGACTGCTCCCAGTCAGGCGGTATTCGACCCCTCCCCCAATTAAAGGTGTACCTGCTTTGCACGATCATCCTTTCAGGCAGATGCATGCTGGGTCATGTAGTTTAGTCGGAATTCTTCACAGTGGCAGGGTCACTCCAAACTCCCTGTGATGCCCCAAACTTGTTGGCCCTGAGCTACAGTCCAGCTTGAATGCCCAGTTAGATGGAATAAAGCCTCCTGCTGTTCCCTTGCTCAGGCATTGAATACTGCCTCCTCTCTCCCCATTGAGGCAAATGCGACTGTTTAGTGTTATCAGCTGCTGTGGGGGGGGGCCTCCGCGTTTTTGCTTTCCAATGCAAACGTCCAGGGTTGCTGGTCTCCCACTGTGCTCCTGATCAAGAGGGTGTGCCGAAAACGTCAGCGACCTGCTTGCTGACCAAACACAACGACCAACACCATCTTCCAGGTAAAGTAAAAAGGCTCGACACACTCCGGATTCTTTAGAGGGCTTAATTTAAAATTTCAATTTCGCGCTGCTGGTATTCCCTGAAACGCTTAGGCAGACACGTTTCAAACGCTTTTGGCTTGCATCAGTGCCGGTCTCATGGACTCCAAAGTCTCTCTGGGGGTCATGTAGAATGCTAGTAATGAGTTGACTGCTCCCAGTCAGGTGGTATTCGACCCCTCCCCCAATTAAAGGTGTACCTGCTTTGAGCGATCATCCTTCCAGGCAGATGCATGCTGGGTCATGTAGTTTAGTCGGAATTCTTCACAGTGGCAGGGTCACTCCAAACACCATGTGATGTCCCAAACTTGTTGGCCCTGAGCTACAGTCCAGCTTGAGTGCCCAGTTAGATAGAATAAAGCCTCCTGCTGTCCCCTTGCTCAGGCATTAAATACTGCCTCCCCTCTCCCCATTGCAGCAAATGCGACCATTTGGTGTTATCAGCTGCTCGGGTAGCTCCGCATTTTTGCATTCCAATTCATGCGTCCAGAGTTGCTGGTCTCCTGCGGTGCTCCTGATTGAGAGGGTGTGCCAAAACATCAGTGACCTGCTTGCTGACCAAACACAACAACCAACGCCTTCTTACAGGTAAAGTAAAAACGCTCGACACACTCCGGGTATTTTAGAGGACTTTATTTCAAATTTCAATTTTGCGCTGCTGGCATTCCCTGAAACGCTTAGGCAGACACGTTTCAAACGCTTTTGGCTTGCATCAGTGCCGGTCTCATGGACTCCATAGTCTCTCTGGGGGTCATGTAGAATGCTAGTAATGAGTTGACTGCTCCCAGTCAGGTGGTATTCGACCCCTCCTCCAATTAAAGGTGTACCTGCTTTGGGCGATCCTCCTTCTAGGCAGATGCATGCTGGGTCATGTAGTTCAGTCGGAAGTCTGCACAGTGACATGGTCACTCAAAACTCCATGTGATGCCCCAAACATGTTGGCCCTGAGCTACAGTCCAGCTTGAGCGCCCAGTTCGATGGAATAAAGCCTCCTGCAGTCCCGTTGCTCAGGCATTGAATACTGCCTCCTCTCTCCCCATTGCGGCAAATGCGGCTGTTGGGTGTTATCAGCTGCTGGGGTTGCTCCGCCTTTTTGCATTCCAATGCAAGTGTCCAGGGTTGCTGGTCTCCCGCGGTGCTCCTGATCGAGAGGGCGTGCCAAAACTTCAGCGACCTGCTTGCTGACCAAACACAACGACCAACGCCTTTCTTCCAGGTGAAGTAAAAAGGCTTGACACACTCCGGGGTCTTTAGTGGGCTTTATTTAAAATGTCAATTCAATTGCGCGCTGTTGGCACTCCCTGAAACGCTTAGGCAGAAGCGTTTCAGCCGCTTTTAGCTTTCATCAGTGCCGGTCTCACGGACTCCATAGTCTCTCTGGGGGTCATGTAGAATGCTAGTAATGAGATGACCGCTCCCAGTCAGGTGGTATTTGACCCCTCCTCCAATTAAAGGTGTACTTGCTTTGCGCGATCATCCTTCCAGGCAGATGCATGCTGGGTCATGTAGTTCAGTCTGAAGTCTGTACGGTGGCAGGGTCACTCCAAACACCATGTGATGCCCCAAAACTGTTGGCCCTGAGCTACAGTCCAGCTTGAGTGCCCAGTTAGATGGAATAAAGCCTCCTGCCGTCCCCTTGCTCAGGCATTGAATACTGGCTCCTCTCTCCCGATTGTGGCAAATGCGACCGTTTGGTGTTATCAGCTGCTGGGGGGACTCAGCGTTTTTGCATTCCAATGCAAGCTTCCATGTTCGCTGGTCTCCCGTGGTGCTCCTGATGAAGAGGGTGTGCCAAAACGTCAGCGACCTGCTTGCTGACCAAACACGACCAACGCCTTCTTCCAGGTAAAGTTAAAAGGCTCGACACACTCCGAGGTCTTTAGAGGGCTTTATTTAAAATTTCAATTGCGCCCTGCTGGCAGTCCCTGAAACGCTAAGGCAGACGCATTTCTGCCGCTTTTGGCTTCCATCAGTGTCGGTCTCATGAACTCCATAGTATCTCTGGGGGTCATGTAAAATGCTAGTAATGAGTTGACCGCTCCCAGTCAGGTGGTATTCGACCCCTCCTCCAATTAAAGGTGTACCTGCTTTGCGCGATCCTCCCTCCAGTCAGATGCATGCTGGGTCATGTAGTTCAGTCGGAAGTCTGCACAGTGGCAGGGTCACTCCATACACTATTGATGCCCCAAACTTGTTGGCCCTGAGCTACAGTCCAGCTTGAGCGCCCAGTTAGATGGAATAAAGCCCCCTGCTGTTCCCTTGCTCAGGCATTAAATACTGCCTCCTCTCTCCCTATTGAGGCAAATGCGACTGTTTGGTGTTATCAGCTGCTGTGGGGGGGGCCTCCGCGTTTTTGCTTTCCAATGCAAACGTCCAGGGTTGCTGGTCTCCCACTGTGCTCCTGATCAAGAGGGTGTGCCGAAAACGTCAGCGACCTGCTTGCTGACCAAACACAACGACCAACACCATCTTCCAGGTAAAGTAAAAAGGCTCGACACACTCCGGGTTCTTTAGAGGGCTTAATTTAAAATTTCAATTTCGCGCTGCTGGTATTCCCTGAAACGCTTAGGCAGACACGTTTCAAACGCTTTTGGCTTGCATCAGTGCCTGTCTCATGGACTCCAAAGTCTCTCTGGGGGTCATGTAGAATGCTAGTAATGAGTTGACTGCTCCCAGTCAGGTGGTATTCGACCCCTCCCCCCTATTAAAGGTGTACCTGCTTTGAGCGATCATCCTTCCAGGCAGATGCCTGCTGGGTCATGTAGTTTAGTCGGAATTCTTCACAGTGGCAGGGTCACTCCAAACACCATGTGATGTCCCAAACTTGTTGGCCCTGAGCTACAGTCCAGCTTGAGTGCCCAGTTAGATAGAATAAAGCCTCCTGCTGTCCCCTTGCTCAGGCATTGAATACTGCCTCCCCTCTCCCCATTGCAGCAAATGCGACCATTTGGTGTTATCAGCTGCTCAGGTAGCTCCGCATTTTTGCATTCCAATTCATGCGTCCAGAGTTGCTGGTCTCCTGCGGGGCTCCTGATTGAGAGGGTGTGCCAAAACATCAGTGACCTGCTTGCTGACCAAACACAACAACCAATGCCTTCTTACAGGTAAAGTAAAAAGGCTCGACACACTCCGGGTATTTTAGAGGACTTTATTTCAAATTTCAATTTTGCGCTGCTGGCATTCCCTGAAACGCTTAGGCAGACACGTTTCAAACGCTTTTGGCTTGCATCAGTGCCGGTCTCATGGACTCCATAGTCTCTCTGGGGGTCATGTAGAATGCTAGTAATGAGTTGACTGCTCCCAGTCAGGTGGTATTTAACCCCTCCTCCAATTAAAGGTGTACCTGCTTTGCGCGATCCTCCTTCTAGGCAGATGCATGCTGGGTCATGTAGTTCAGTCGGAAGTCTGCACAGTGGCATGGTCACTCAAAACTCCATGTGATGCCCCAAACATGTTGGCCCTGAGCTACAGTCCAGCTTGAGTGCCCAGTTAGATGGAATAAAGCCTCCTGCCGTTCCCTTGCTCAGGCATTGAATACTGCCTCCTCTCTCCCCATTGAGGCAAATGCGACTGTTTGGTGTTATCAGCTGCTGTGGGGGTGGGCCTCCGCGTTTTTGCATTACAATGCAAACGTTCAGGGTTGCTGGTCTCCCGCTGTGCTCCTGATCAAGAGGGTGTGCCAAAAACGTCAGCGACCTGCTTGCTGACCAAACACAACAACCAACACCATCTTCCAGGTAAAGTAAAAAGGCTCGACACACTCCGGGTTCTTTAGAGGGCTTAATTTAAAATTTCAATTTCGCGCTGCTGGTATTCCCTGAAACGCTTAGGCAGACACGTTTCAAACGCTTTTGGATTGCATCAGTTCCGGTCTCATGGACTCCATAGTCTCTGGGGGTCATGTAGAATGCTAGTAATGAGTTGACTGCTCCCAGTCAGGCGGTATTCGACCCCTCCCCCAATTAAAGGTGTACCTGCTTTGCACGATCATCCTTTCAGGCAGAAGCATGCTGGGTCATGTAGTTTAGTCGGAATTCTTCACAGTGGCAGGGTCACTCCAAACTCCCTGTGATGCCCCAAACTTGTTGGCCCTGAGCTACAGTCCAGCTTGAATGCCCAGTTAGATGGAATAAAGCCTCCTGCTGTTCCCTTGCTCAGGCATTGAATACTGCCTCCTCTCTCCCCATTGAGGCAAATGCGACTGTTTGGTGTTATCAGCTGCTGTGGGGGGGGGCCTCCGCGTTTTTGCTTTCCAATGCAAACGTCCAGGGTTGCTGGTCTCCCACTGTGCTCCTGATCAAGAGGGTGTGCCGAAAACGTCAGCGACCTGCTTGCTGACCAAACACAACGACCAACACCATCTTCCAGGTAAAGTAAAAAGGCTCGACACACTCCGGATTCTTTAGAGGGCTTAATTTAAAATTTCAATTTTGCGCTGCTGGTATTCCCTGAAACGCTTAGGCAGACACGTTTCAAACGCTTTTGGCTTGCATCAGTGCCGGTCTCATGGACTCCAAAGTCTCTCTGGGGGTCATGTAGAATGCTAGTAATGAGTTGACTGCTCCCAGTCAGGTGGTATTCGACCCCTCCCCCAATTAAAGGTGTACCTGCTTTGAGCGATCATCCTTCCAGGCAGATGCATGCTGGGTCATGTAGTTTAGTCGGAATTCTTCACAGTGGCAGGGTCACTCCAAACACCATGTGATGTCCCAAACTTGTTGGCCCTGAGCTACAGTCCAGCTTGAGTGCCCAGTTAGATAGAATAAAGCCTCCTGCTGTCCCCTTGCTCAGGCATTAAATACTGCCTCCCCTCTCCCCATTGCAGCAAATGCGACCATTTGGTGTTATCAGCTGCTCGGGTAGCTCCGCATTTTTGCATTCCAATTCATGCGTCCAGAGTTGCTGGTCTCCTGCGGTGCTCCTGATTGAGAGGGTGTGCCAAAACATCAGTGACCTGCTTGCTGACCAAACACAACAACCAACGCCTTCTTACAGGTAAAGTAAAAACGCTCGACACACTCCGGGTATTTTAGAGGACTTTATTTCAAATTTCAATTTTGCGCTGCTGGCATTCCCTGAAACGCTTAGGCAGACACGTTTCAAACGCTTTTGGCTTGCATCAGTGCCGGTCTCATGGACTCCATAGTCTCTCTGGGGGTCATGTAGAATGCTAGTAATGAGTTGACTGCTCCCAGTCAGGTGGTATTCGACCCCTCCTCCAATTAAAGGTGTACCTGCTTTGCGCGATCCTCCTTCTAGGCAGATGCATGCTGGGTCATGTAGTTCAGTCGGAAGTCTGCACAGTGGCATGGTCACTCAAAACTCCATGTGATGCCCCAAACATGTTGGCCCTGAGCTACAGTCCAGCTTGAGCGCCCAGTTCGATGGAATAAAGCCTCCTGCAGTCCCGTTGCTCAGGCATTGAATACTGCCTCCTCTCTCCCCATTGCGGCAAATGCGGCTGTTGGGTGTTATCAGCTGCTGGGGTTGCTCCGCCTTTTTGCATTCCAATGCAAGTGTCCAGGGTTGCTGGTCTCCCGCGGTGCTCCTGATCGAGAGGGTGTGCCAAAACGTCAGCGACCTGCTTGCTGACCAAACACAACGACCAACGCCTTTCTTCCAGGTGAAGTAAAAAGGCTTGACACACTCCGGGGTCTTTAGTGGGCTTTATTTAAAATGTCAATTCAATTGCGCGCTGTTGGCACTCCCTGAAACGCTTAGGCAGAAGCGTTTCAGCCGCTTTTAGCTTTCATCAGTGCCGGTCTCACGGACTCCATAGTCTCTCTGGGGGTCATGTAGAATGCTAGTAATGAGATGACCGCTCCCAGTCAGGTGGTATTTGACCCCTCCTCCAATTAAAGGTGTACTTGCTTTGCGCGATCATCCTTCCAGGCAGATGCATGCTGGGTCATGTAGTTCAGTCTGAAGTCTGTACGGTGGCAGGGTCACTCCAAACACCATGTGATGCCCCAAAACTGTTGGCCCTGAGCTACAGTCCAGCTTGAGTGCCCAGTTAGATGGAATAAAGCCTCCTGCCGTCCCCTTGCTCAGGCATTGAATACTGGCTCTTCTCTCCCGATTGTGGCAAATGCGACCGTTTGGTGTTATCAGCTGCTGGGGGGACTCAGCGTTTTTGCATTCCAATGCAAGCTTCCATGTTCGCTGGTCTCCCGTGGTGCTCCTGATGAAGAGGGTGTGCCAAAACGTCAGCGACCTGCTTGCTGACCAAACACGACCAACGCCTTCTTCCAGGTAAAGTTAAAAGGCTCGACACACTCCGAGGTCTTTAGAGGGCTTTATTTAAAATTTCAATTGCGCCCTGCTGGCAGTCCCTGAAACGCTAAGGCAGACGCATTTCTGCCGCTTTTGGCTTCCATCAGTGTCGGTCTCATGAACTCCATAGTATCTCTGGGGGTCATGTAAAATGCTAGTAATGAGTTGACCGCTCCCAGTCAGGTGGTATTCGACCCCTCCTCCAATTAAAGGTGTACCTGCTTTGCGCGATCCTCCCTCCAGTCAGATGCATGCTGGGTCATGTAGTTCAGTCGGAAGTCTGCACAGTGGCAGGGTCACTCCATACACTATTGATGCCCCAAACTTGTTGGCCCTGAGCTACAGTCCAGCTTGAGCGCCCAGTTAGATGGAATAAAGCCCCCTGCTGTTCCCTTGCTCAGGCATTGAATACTGCCTCCTCTCTCCCCATTGAGGCAAATGCGACTGTTTGGTGTTATCAGCTGCTGTGGGGGGGGCCTCCGCGTTTTTGCTTTCCAATGCAAACGTCCAGGGTTGCTGGTCTCCCACTGTGCTCCTGATCAAGAGGGTGTGCCGAAAACGTCAGCGACCTGCTTGCTGACCAAACACAACGACCAACACCATCTTCCAGGTAAAGTAAAAAGGCTCGACACACTCCGGGTTCTTTAGAGGGCTTAATTTAAAATTTCAATTTCGCGCTGCTGGTATTCCCTGAAACGCTTAGGCAGACACGTTTCAAACGCTTTTGGCTTGCATCAGTGCCTGTCTCATGGACTCCAAAGTCTCTCTGGGGGTCATGTAGAATGCTAGTAATGAGTTGACTGCTCCCAGTCAGGTGGTATTCGACCCCTCCCCCAATTAAAGGTGTACCTGCTTTGAGCGATCATCCTTCCAGGCAGATGCATGCTGGGTCATGTAGTTTAGTCGGAATTCTTCACAGTGGCAGGGTCACTCCAAACACCATGTGATGTCCCAAACTTGTTGACCCTGAGCTACAGTCCAGCTTGAGTGCCCAGTTAGATAGAATAAAGCCTCCTGCTCTCCCCTTGCTCAGGCATTGAATACTGCCTCCCCTCTCCCCATTGCAGCAAATGCGACCATTTGGTGTTATCAGCTGCTCGGGTAGCTCCGCATTTTTGCATTCCAATTCATGCGTCCAGAGTTGCTGGTCTCCTGCGGGGCTCCTGATTGAGAGGGTGTGCCAAAACATCAGTGACCTGCTTGCTGACCAAACACAACAACCAATGCCTTCTTACAGGTAAAGTAAAAAGGCTCGACACACTCCGGGTATTTTAGAGGACTTTATTTCAAATTTCAATTTTGCGCTGCTGGCATTCCCTGAAACGCTTAGGCAGACACGTTTCAAACGCTTTTGGCTTGCATCAGTGCCGGTCTCATGGACTCCATAGTCTCTCTGGGGGTCATGTAGAATGCTAGTAATGAGTTGACTGCTCCCAGTCAGGTGGTATTCAACCCCTCCTCCAATTAAAGGTGTACCTGCTTTGCGCGATCCTCCTTCTAGGCAGATGCATGCTGGGTCATGTAGTTCAGTCGGAAGTCTGCACAGTGGCATGGTCACTCAAAACTCCATGTGATGCCCCAAACATGTTGGCCCTGAGCTACAGTCCAGCTTGAGTGCCCAGTTAGATGGAATAAAGCCTCCTGCCGTTCCCTTGCTCAGGCATTGAATACTGCCTCCTCTCTCCCCATTGAGGCAAATGCGACTGTTTGGTGTTATCAGCTGCTGTGGGGGTGGGCCTCCGCGTTTTTGCATTACAATGCAAACGTTCAGGGTTGCTGGTCTCCCGCTGTGCTCCTGATCAAGAGGGTGTGCCAAAAACGTCAGCGACCTGCTTGCTGACCAAACACAACAACCAACACCATCTTCCAGGTAAAGTAAAAAGGCTCGACACACTCCGGGTTCTTTAGAGGGCTTAATTTAAAATTTCAATTTCGCGCTGCTGGTATTCCCTGAAACGCTTAGGCAGACACGTTTCAAACGCTTTTGGATTGCATCAGTTCCGGTCTCATGGACTCCATAGTCTCTGGGGGTCATGTAGAATGCTAGTAATGAGTTGACTGCTCCCAGTCAGGCGGTATTCGACCCCTCCCCCAATTAAAGGTGTACCTGCTTTGAGCGATCATCCTTCCAGGCAGATGCATGCTGGGTCATGTAGTTCAGTCGGAAGTCTGCACAGTGGCAGAGTCACTCCATACACCATTGATTCTCCAAACTTGTTGGCCTTGAGCTACAGTCCAGCTTGAGTGCCCAGATTGATAGAATAAAGCCTCCTGCCGTCCCCTCGCTCAGGCATTGAATACTGCCTCCTCTTTCCCCATTGCGGCAAATGCAACCATTTGCTGTTATCAGCTGCTGGAGCGGCCTCCGTGTTTTTGCATTCCAATTCAAGCGTCCAGGGTTGCTGGTCTCCTGCGGTACTCCTGATCGAGAGGGTGTGCCAAAACAGAAGCGACCAGCTTTCTGACCAAAAACAACGACCAACGCCATCCTCCAGGTAAAGTAAAAAGGCTCGACTGACTCCGGGGTCTTTAGAGGGCTTTATTTAAAATTTCAATTTTGCGTTGCTGGCAGTCCCTGAAACGCTTAGGCAGACTCGTTTCAGACGCTTTTGACTTTCATCAGTGCCGGTCTCACGGACTCCATAGTCTCTCTGGGGGTCATGTAGAATGCCAGTAATGAGTTGACTGCTCCCAGTCAGGTGGTATTCGACCCCTCCTCCAATTAAAGGTGTACCTGCTTTGCGCGATCCTCCTTCCAGGCAGATGCATGCTGGGTCATGTAGTTCACTCGGAAGTCTGCACAGTGGCAGGGTCACTCCAAACTCCATGTGATGCCCCAAACATGTTGGCCCTGAGCTACAGTCCAGCTTGAGTGCCCAGTTAGATGGAATAAAGCCTCCTGTTGTTCCCTTGCTCAGGCATTGAATACTGCCTCCTCTCTCCCCATTGAGGCAAATGCGACTGTTTGGTGTTATCAGCTGCTGTGGGGGGGGGGCTCCTCGTTTTTGCATTCCGAACGTCCAGGGTTGCTGGTCTCCCGCTGTGCTCCTGATAAAGAGGTTGTGCCAAAAACGTCAGCGACCTGCTTGCTGACCAAACACACCAAACAACACCATCTTCCAGGTAAAGTAAAAAGGCTCGACACACTCCGGGTTCTTTAGAGGGCTTAATTTAAAATTTCAATTTCGTGCTGCTGGCATTTCCTGAAACGCTTAGGCAGACACGTTTCAAACGCTTTTGGCTTGCATCAGTGCCGGTCTCACGGACTCCATAGTCTCTCTGGTGGTCATGTAGAATGTTAGTAATAAGTTGACTGCTCCCAGTCAGGTGGTATTCGACCCCTCCTCCAATTAAAGGTGTGCCTGCTTTGAGCGATCATCCTTCCAGGCAGATGCATGCTGGGTCATGTAGTTCAGTCGGAAGTCTGCACAGTGGCAGGGTCACTCCATACACCATTGATTCCCCAAACTTGTTGGCCCTGAGCTACAGTCCAGCTTGAGTGCCCAGTTTGATAGAATAAAGCCTCCTGCCGTCCCCTTGCTCAGGCATTGAATACTGCCTCCTCTCTCCCCATTGCGGCAAATGCGACCATTTGCTGTTATCAGCTGCTGGAGGGGGCTCCGCGTTTTTGCATTCCAATGCAAGCGTCCAGGGTTGCTGGTCTCCTGCGGTGCTCCTGATTGAGAGGGTGTGCCAAAACGTCAGCGACCTGCTTTCTGACCAAAAACAACGACCAATGCCATCCTCCAGGTAAAGTAAAAAGGCTCGACACACTCCGGGGTCTTTAGAGGGCTTTATTTAAAATTTCAATTTTGCGTTGCTGGCAGTCCCTGAAACGCTTAAGCAGACTAGTTTCAGACGCTTTTGACTTTCATCAGTGCCGGTCTCACGGACTCCATAGTCTCTCTGGGGGTCATGTAGAATGCCAGTAATGAGTTGACCGCTTCCAGTCAGGTGGCATTCGACCCCTACTCCAATTAAAGGTGTACCTGCTGTGCACGATCATCCTTCCAGGCAGATGCATGCTGGGTCATAAAGTTCAGTCGTAAGTCTGCACCGTGGCAGGGTCACTCCAAACTCCATGTGATGCCCCAAACGTGTTGGCCCTGATCTACAGTCCAGCTTGAGTGCCCAGTTAGATGGAATAAAGCCTCCTGCCGTTCCCTTGCTCAGGCATTGAATACTGCCTCCTCTCTCCCCATTGAGGCAAATGCGACTGTTTGGTGTTATCAGCTGCTGTGGGGGGGGGGGGCTCCGCGTTTTTGCATTCCAATGCAAACTTCCAGGGTTGCTGGTCTCCCGCTGTGCTCCTGATCAAGAGGGTGTGCCAAAAACGTCAGCGACCTGCTTGCTGACCAAACACAACGACCAACACCATCTTCCAGGTAAAGTAAAAAGGCTCGACACACTCCGGGTTCTTTAGAGGGCTTAATTTAAAATTTCAATTTCGCGCTGCTGGCATTTCCTGAAACGCTTAGGCAGACACGTTTCAAACGCTTTTGGCTTGCATCAGTGCCGGTCTCACGGACTCCATAGTCTCTCTGGGGGTCATGTAGAATGCTAGCAATGAGTTGACTGCTCCCAGTCAGGTGGTATTCGACCCCTCCTCCAATTAAAGGAGTACCTGCTTTGAGCGATCATCCTTCCAGGCAGATGCATGCTGGGTCATGTAGTTCAGTTGGAAGTCTGCACAGTGGCAGGGTCACTCCATACACCATGTGATGCCTCAAACCTGTTGGCCGTAAGCTACAGTCCAGCTTGAGTGCCCAGTTAGATGGAATAAAGCCTCCTGTCTCCCCTTGCACAGGCATTGAATACTGCCTTATCTCTCCCCATTGTGGCAAATGCGACCGTTTGGTGTTATCAGCTGCTGGGGTGACTCCGCGTTTTTGCATTCCAATGCAAGCATCCAGGGTTGCTGGTCTACCGCTGTGCTCCTGATCGAGAGGGTGTGCCAAAACGTCAGCGACCTCCTTGCTGACCAAACACAATGACCAACGTCTTCTTCCAGGTAAAGTAAAAAGGCTCGACACACTCCGGGGTCTTTAGAGGGCTTTATTTAAAATTTCAATTGCGCGCTGCTGGCAGTCCCTGAAACACTTAGGCAGACACGTTTCAGCCGCTTTTGTCTTTCATCAGCGCCCGTCTCACGGACTCCATAGTCTCTCTGTGGTCATGTTGATGCTAGTAATGAGTTTACCGCTCCCAGTCAGGTGGTATTCGGCGCCTACTCCAATTAAAGGTGTACCTGCTTTGCGCGATCATCCTTCCAGGCTGGGTCATGTAGTTCAGTCCGAAGTCTTCACAGTGGCAGGGTCACTCCAAACACCATGTGATGCCCCAAACTTGTTGGCCCTGAGCTACAGTCCAGCTTGAGTGCCCAGTTAGATGGAATAAAACCTCCTGCCGTCCCCCTTGCTCATGCATTGAATACTGCCTCCTTTCTCCCCATTGCGGCAAATGCGACCGTTTGGTGTTATCAGCTGCTCGGGGAGATCCGCGTTTTTGCATTCCAATGCAAGCGTCCAGGGTTGCTGGTCTCCCGCGGTGCTCCTGATCGAGAGGGTGTGCCAAAATGTCAGCGACTAGCTTGCTGACTAAACACAATGACCAACGCCTTCTTCCAGGGAAAGTAAAAACGCTCGACACACTCCGGGTTCTTTAGAGGACTTAATTTAAAGTTTCAATTGCGTGCTGCTGGCAGTCCTTGAAACGCTTAGGCAGACACGTTTCAGCCGCTTTTGGATTGCATCAGTGCCGGTCTCACGGACTCCATAGTCTCTCTGGGGGTCATGTAGAATGCTAGTAATGAGTTGACTGCTCCCTGTCAGGTGGTATTCGACCCCTTCTCCAATTAAAGGTGTACCTGCTTTGCTCGATCATCCTGTCAGGCAGATGCATGCTGGGTCATGTAGTTCAGTTGGAAGTCTGCACAGTGGCAGGGTCACTCCAAACTCCCTGTGATGCCCCAAACTTGTTGGCCCTGAGCTACAGTCCAGCTTGAATGCCCAGTTAGATGGAATAAAGCCTCCTGCCGTTTCCTTGCTCAGGCATTGAATACTGCCTCCTCTCTCCCCATTACGGCAAATGCAACCGTTTGTTGTTATCAGCTGCAGGGGGGGGCTCCGCGTTTTTGCATTCCAACGCAAGCGTCCAGGGTTGCTAGTCTCCCGCTGTGCTCCTGATCGAGAGGGTGTGCCAATATGTCAGCGACTTGCTTGCTGACCAAACACGACCAACACCTTCTTCCAGGTAAAGTAAAGAGGCTCGACACACTCCGGGGTCTTTAGAGGGATTTATGTAAAATTTCAATTACGGGCTGTTGGCACTCCCTGAAACGCTTAGGCAGACGCGTTTCAGCCGCTTTTGACTTTCATCAGCGCCGGTCTCACGGACACCATAGTCTCAATGGGTGATGCAGAATGCTAGTAATGAGTTGACCGCTTCAAGTCAGGTGGTATTCAACCCCTCCTCCAATTAAAGGTGTACCTGCTTTGCACGATCATCCTTTCAGGCAGATGCATGCTGGGTCATGTAGTTCAGTCAGAAGTCTGCACAGTGGCAGGGTCATTTCAAACACCATGTGATGCCCCAAACTTGTTGGCCCTGAGCTACAGTCCAGCTTGAGCGCCCAGTTAGATGGAATAAAGCCTCCTGCAGTCCCCTTGCTCAGGCATTGAATACTGCCTCCTCTCTCCCCATTGCGGCAAATGCGGCTGTTTGGTGTTATCAGCTGCTGGGGTTGCTCTGCGTTTTTGCATTCCATTGCAAGTGTCCAGGGTTGCTGGTCTCCCGCGGTGCTCCTGATCGAGAGGGTGTGCCAAAACGTCAGCGACCTGCTTGCTGACCAAACACAACGACCAACGCCTTTCTTCCAGGTGAAGTAAAAAGGCTTGACACACTCCGGGTTCTTTAGAGGACTTTATTTCAAATTTCAATTTTGCGCTGCTGGCATTCCCTGAAACGCTTAGGCAGACACGTTTCAAACGCTTTTGGCTTGCATCAGTGCCGGTCTCACGGACTCCATAGTCTCTCTGGGGGTCATGTAGAATGCTAGTAATGAGTTGACTGCTCCCAGTCAGGTGTATTCGACCCCTCCTCCAATTAAAGGTGTACCTGCTTTGCGCGATCCTCCCTCCAGTCAGATGCATGCTGGGTCATGATGTTCAGTCGGAAGTCTGCACAGTGGCAGGGTCACTCCATATACCATTGATGCCCCAAACTTGTTGGCCCTGAGCTACAGTCCAGCTTGAGTGCCCAGTTAGATGGAATAAAGCCTCCTGCTGTCCCCTTGCTCCGGAATTGAATACTGCCTTCTCTCTCCCCATGATGTCAAATGCGACCGTTTGTTGTTATCAGATGCTGGGGGGGGCTCCGCAGGTTTGCATTTCAATGCAAGGGTCCAGGGTTGCTGGTCTCCCGAGGTGCTACTGATCGAGAGGGTGTGCCAAAACGTCAGCGACCTGCTTGCTGACCAAACACAACGACCCACGCCTTCTTCCAGGTAACGTAAAGCAGGTAAAGTAAAAAGCCTCGACTCACTCTGGGGTCTTTAGAGGGCTTTATTTAAAATTTCAATTGCACGCTGCTGGCAGTCCCTGAAACGCTTAGGCAGACGCGTTTCAGCCGCTTTTGACTTTCCTCAGTGCCGGTCTCACGACTCCATTGTCTCTCTGGGGGTCATGTAGAATGCTAGTAATGAGTTGACCAATCCAAGTCAGGTGGTATACAACCCCTCCTCCAATTAAAGGTGTACCTGCTTTGCACGATCATCCTTTCAGGCAGATGCATGCTGGGTAATGTAGTTCAGTCGAAAGTCTGCACAGTGGCAGGGTCACTCCAAACGCCATGTGATGCCCCTAACTTGTTGGCCCTGAGCTACAGTCCAGCTTGAGTGCCCAATTAGATGGAATAAAGCCTCCTGCGTCCCCTTGCTCAGGCATTGAATACTGCCTCCTCTCTCCCCATTGCAGCAATCGCGACCGTTTGGTAATATCAGCTGCTGGGGGGGCTCTGCGTTTTTGCATTCCAATGCAAGCGTCCAGGGTTGCTGGTCTCCCGCGGTGCTCCTGATCGATAGGGTGTGCCAAAACGTCAGCGACCTGCCTTCTGACCAAACACAACGACCAACGCCTTCTTCCAAGTAAAGTGAAAAGGTTCGACACACTCCGGGGTCTTTAGAGGGCTTTATGTAAAATTTCATTTGCGCGCTGCTGGCAGTCCCTGCAACGCTTAGGCAGACGTGTTTCAGCCGCTTTTGGCTTTCATCAGTGCCGGTCTCATGGACTCCATAATCTCTCTGGGGGTCATGTAGAATGCTGGTAATGAGTTGACCGCTCCCAGTCAGGTGGTATTTGACCCCTCCTCCAATTAAAGGTTGAGGTTCTGTGACAATTGTAAGTGGTGTTTTCGACTCGCACGAATATGGTCGAGTCTGGTATCTACGAACCGCAAATGACGAGTTTAGTAAGTGTGCGCAGTTTCGCTGTGCTAACTTAAACCGTTCGTTTGTTACGTGGGTTATTCATCTGTACCCACGGGTTCCATCTTAGATACGGCATCCATTTTGTCTCTTGCCCTCAAGTAGCCAGCGAACGGACGTTGTCTGTTTCGCGACCCTGGGATTCCCAAGACATCCGCGGAAGACACATGTTCTTTGAAAGTGTCTTTATGACGAGGGGGATGATGCTGTAAGGCAGATGGCCCCGCTTGAGGCTCATCTTGCCGTGCTGGTCTATTGTCTCAGCCGTGCATCTCATTAGGCACGTCTCTTTGATGCCTGTAGCTCGTGTTTCCTGATACCTCCCCTTTTACACCCTTTTCGATCTCCCCACTGTTTCCATCTTCCTCTGCACCTGTTCTTGTTCCTTTTTTTGATCTGTTTTACTGCCGATTTGAATGTACTAATGGTGGGAAGATGGGTTTTTACAGTTGGGAACCGCCAAATGTTTCCGCACTTATCCCCCGGACCTTGGATGTATCAAAGTATCCAAAGTGACCCCTCTCTGGGATAATTATGGGAACCGAGTTGTAAACCTTTGTGTACCATGCAACCTTATGGGAGAAAATTGTATAAAAGGAGCGATCCACAGTAGCAATTTGAAGCAGTCTCCTCGAACCTACATTCGTTGTACTTCCTGTGACTTCTGTGTTCCCTGCAGTAAATAAACCTTGAATCTTTGACGCCGAAGGAAGTGTCCCGTGTCTCTGTCATTCGTACGCCGGAGCAGGTTACCCACGAAGGTTTCAGGTGTTGTCCCCTGGCACCGCTGGGTCTTAAATAACCCAGTCCTTCAGTTGGCGCCCAACGTGGGGCTGCATCAGTGGTACCGGTCCAAGCCCGACGATCGTGAGGAACTTCGTGTGAAATCTCCGAGGGAAGGTGCACTCCGCTTCATCGATCCTGTTGTCGAAACAAGTGGGCCGAAGACTTTTCCGGCGAAGATTCCCGCCTCCTGACGGCTGCGACGGACTGCTGCCCTGACTGTAGACCTGTTTTGGCGCCTGGCGTAGACCTTGGTATAGCGAGACGATTGACGGGCCTTCCTGGTGACGCCATTGATCTTTGAGTTAAGTATTTGTGGGTCGCTCCCAGAGTTCTTGGTTGTGGTTGCTTAGTTGTTGCATGGTTCCATTGCATTTGTGGTTCTTGGTACTTTGTTGTGATATTTGACGACTGCAGCCGCCAAAGACCGAGGGTGTTGCTTTTCGCAGGGACTTGGTAAATCCCGTAACCCTTGACGTTTGTGAAACTCGGCTAGTGTGCAAGATGCCTGGTCGCAGTACTTTGTTTAGTTGTTTTAGACGTTGTGGTACGGATTCCCGACTGGAGGACTCGTGTCCGATACCTCCTGTTGGAACTCCCACTTATGAGCTCTACAGTAAACACGGGCTAGGCCCGATTACTTTTAATGATTACTGGATTCGTTATACCAAAAAAGATGGTGCCCTTAGTTGGCCACCTCATGGTAGTTTTGAGACAACGATCTTAGATAATCTTGAGACTAAATTGTTTGAGAAAAAGTCAAGGCCGGCCATGTTTGATGCCTTTCGGTTGTGGCGTAAAGAAGCCCGACAGAAAGAGATCAGACAGACTAAACGTAATCAGAGAGATGGTGTTGCTACCATTGTAAAGAAAGCAGAGCAGTTTCAGCGTGATAAGGAGGATAAGGAAAAGGAAGTGTTTGATAGGTTACAACGTATGTCCATAGACAAATGCTATCCTGCTTTGCCGACGGAGTCGGCTAAGAAGGAAGAATCAGTTGAGGATCCTTTAATGTCTTATCTTATGAAGTCACCACCTCCGTATGTACAGGGTACCGCAGCTCCTGTGGTTCCCCCCGTACCTGTTCCTCAACCTGTTCCTCAACCTGCACCCGTTCTTCCGACTGTTCCCGCTCCTTTGCCTACTGCTATTCCTACTGCTCCTCCGCTTCCACATACTCCTGCTCCCGCTACTGCTCCTGCTCTACTTACTCCTGTTGCTTCTTCTGTTTCTACCCCTTCTCTTGTTAGTCCCTTGTGCTATACTTCTCCGTCTACTCGAAGTCGTACTCCTTCGGTTGCGGCTAGTTTTTTTCATTCTCTTGGTCCTGTTCTTGGGTCCGCTGGTTCGGACGGTCCTCAAAGACGTAGTCAGCTTCCCGGTAACAGGGAACGTGTTGCGCTATATAATATGGCGATGGGTTGGATGACGCACCCTCTTAGAAATCCCCCACGTGCTGTACTTGATACGTTCTGTCAATTCAATGTACCAACACAAAGATATGTGTTCGAAGAAATGTGTAAGGCTCTCCGTGATCAGATATCGGCCGATGCACCTGATGATGTGTTGACCGCTTTGTCTGACCTACAGCTTCAGTTCTCGAACGGACTGATAGTGGATACTAACGTTCGACGTGCTGTTGAGCGGTTGCTATCTTTCCGTCCCACTCCTATACCTCAAGCCCTGTTCGTTGAGGATGTTGAGAGTCAGTTAGATGCGTCCGGTCAGTTTCCCATGCTGGAAGTTCCACCAGTGTGGATGCCAGCTAATCCACAGGCTCAACCTCCGGTATTGGCACACTTCCAGAGAGTATGGATTCATCTCCCATGGAAACGCTCTGAAGTGTTACAGGTGAAGCAATCTTTGCCTGACCCTCGCAAAAATCCTGCAGGGTACTATAAAGAATTATCGCAGCTTGTAGATGCTACGATAATGAATCTTGCCGATATCGACATGCTGTTCGGCAATGTCGTACCTCAACCGGTATGGGCTAAGATTCGTCAGGAGAATCATCCAAACGAATTAGGTGGTGATTGGGCTGCCATTATAGCGGCGGATGGGTTGCAAACTGGTGGTGCTAAACCCGAGCAGTTGATTGCTGCTCTCCCTCAGAGAATAATTACGCTAATGAAAACTCTTATGCCAGCTATGAGGGTGAACTGGGACAAATTGTCAGCTTGTAAACAGAAAAAGGACGAGAGTGTCTCTGATTTCTTTACGAGATTTGAGGAGGCATTCATCGATCATAGTGGTCAGGATATGGGTACTGAGGGTGGTCAGCGGTTGTTCGTGGACAAATTTGTCTCTAACTTATTGCCCGATTTGAGCAATAAATTAAAAAACACTGAGAGTGCGTGGGCCGTTTCTACCTCGGCTCAAATATTGGCTACGGCACAGTATTATGAGAACAGAGAAAAAGAGGAGAACGACCGCGCTGATAAAAAGACGAAAGAACTCAAAACAAAAGTGTTGTTGCAGCAGGCCTATCCTCCGCGTTCAAATCAGAATGCCCCTCAGCAAAATAGATCGCTGTCGCAATCGAATAGGTCACAACCTCGAAATGACTCCTCTTCCCAAAGATCTTCGTTAGGGTACAATCAGTGTGCCTATTGTAGACAGGAGGGTCATTTGAAATTCAACTGTCCCGTTCTAAACGATCGTAACAGTGGTAACTCATCTAGAGGAGGTCGTGGTGGTTCTCAGCAGACATCACGTGGTAGAGGTCGTGGTGCTCAGAATGATCGTTCAGATAACTCATCAAATTCTAATAACTGTTTTGATCAACGCGGATCATCGCAAGGACGATCTGCGCAGTACAATGTGGACGATTATTACGTCGATCAGGAAAATGACGACAGCAATTACTAGGACAGCCATAGACAAGGAGAGGGAGTGGTATCAGTTCCGGTTGATCAGAGAGGGCCTTACGTCGCAGTTGCTACATCGGGCGTCGTTGAGCCTTTTCTGTTGGACACTGGTGCAGCGAAAAGTTCCATAATGCATTCGAAACTCCCTGGCGCACCTTTGTCTGGCTTAACAAATGTTTCCGTTGGATTCTCTGGCGCCCCTGTTAGAAATCCAGTTTCACGCCCTTTGCCCCTTACAATTGGGCCTCGTGAGCTTCAAGCTCCGTTGATTTTAACTACTGGTTGTGGTGAAAATCTTTTGGGCCTGGATTTGCTAAAACGTTTGTATGCGACTTTGTATTGTTCTCCTGCGGGTGTACAGCTTACGTTAGGAGAGAGGGTTGTCTCTCCTATGTACTTGTCTCTCGATAAGCTTCCACCGGAATTGAGTTCTCTTCCTGCATCTTTGTGGGCGACAGGTCCCAATGACGTGGGCCTGCTTGACATCTCCCCTTATGTTGTTCAGTTGAAATCTAATGTACGGTTGCCACGTATTCCCCAGTATCGAATCTCTCTTGATGGTGAACGAGCACTGTTAGCGATCATTTATGATCTAATAGAGAAAGATGTTATTGAAGAGACGCGGGGAAACGTGTGCAACAGCCCTGTACTGCCCATTCTAAAACGTACTGATCCTTCAAAACCACCTGTTTATTGTTTTGTTATCGATTTACGGGAGGTAAATAAAATTGTGATTCCTCAGTTCCCTGTTGTGCCTGACATCACGGCGCTACTGACTCTAATTCCAGCTTCTGCATCATGGTTCTCGGTGATCGATTTGAAGAATGCTTTCTTTAGCATTCCGATTGCCGAAGAAAGCAGAGACCTTTTCGGTTTCTCTCTTGGTGGTCGCAGCTTCCGGTTTAAACGCGCTCCTCAGGGCTACTGTGAGAGTCCATCGATTTACAGTCAAGCCTTGAAGGGTCAACTAGATGCTTTTTCGTTGCCGGCTGGTGCGGCCTTAATCCAATATGTCGATGACTTATTGGTGGCTGCAGATACTCAGGACATTTGCAAAATTGCTACGGTATCATTGCTGCAACATCTCTGTGACTTACATCACAAGGTGTCACCTTCTAAACTCCAATATTGTTGTCAAGAAGTAACCTATCTAGGTCACTTATTGTCAAAGGAGGGAAGACGGCTGACCCCAGAGAGAATTGCAGCAATTGCACGAATGACTGTGCCAACAACCCAAAGAGATGTGCGTGCCTTTCTAGGTATCACGTCGTATTGCAGGCAATGGATTCCAAATTTTTCATTGCTAGCGAAACCATTGGTGGCTCTTACGTGTAAGGATGTTTCACCTCCTTTACCATGGACGGAAGAATGTCAGAAAAGTTTTTCTGAATTACGTGACTCATTGTGTTCGGCTCCTGTGTTAGGTACCCCTGACTACAGCAAGCCGTTTACATTATATGTTCACGAGAGGGAAGGTTGTGCTTTGAGTGTCTTAACGCAACCTTTTGGTGGTAAGCAACGTCCATGTGCATATTTTTCCTCGACCTTGGACCCGGTAGCTAGAGCATTGCCGAGTTGCTTGAGAGCAACAGCGGCAGCTGCGGTGTCCATCAGACAATCAGCAGGACTGGTCATGGATAATATGCTTACGGTGATGGTTCCGCATGCGGTTGACACTCTTTTGAATCGTACGAAAACTCAGCACTTGACGAGTGCGAGGTTGTCTGGGTACGAGTTGACGCTGTTGGCAAGTCACATTCAGATAAAACGTTGTAATGTTCTGAACCCGGCGACTTTGTTACCAATTAGCACAGAGTCAGATGAAATAGCAGCCCATGACTGCTATCTGAGGACTGAAGAGGAAACAAAAGGTCGAGTGGACCTTAAAAACACTCCTTTGGAAAATGCAGACGGAACTTTGTATGTGGATGGTTCATGTTTTAAATTGCCGAATGGTGATGTGACTACTGCGTATGCTGTTGTGACTTTGAATACTGTTGTGGAAACTGCAAGATTGAATCAGAACTCTGCTCAGGCTGCAGAGCTGATCGCTCTAACTAGAGCGTGTGTGTTAGCGAAAGGGAAACGTGTGAATGTGTTTACCGACAGCCAATATGCGTTTGGCGTCGCTCATAACTTTGGACGGTTGTGGAGAGAGAGAGGTTTTATGACGTCGCATGGTACGAAGATTCAGCATGGACAACTTGTGAATGATCTTTTGGATGCACTTACATTGCCTAAGCAGGTAGCGATTGTTAAATGTAGTGCACATCGTAAGGTGACGGATGATGTTGGTCGTGGTAATGCATTTGCGGATGAGATTGCTAAGGAGACTGCCCGGAACCTTAGCACTAGAATGTATGTGACGAGTTCGGTTAGGTGGCCTACAGAAACTAGTATGTGTGAGGACACTATCGAGAGTGTGAAAGCGATTCAAGATGAGGCCACCGAGACTGAAAAGACGAAGTGGAAAGAAAGTACGGGAAAGTTGGATGCGAATGGTTGTTGGGTTGATTTGTCGGAACATAAGAGATGGATGTTACCGGATGCGTATGTGCTAGCTGTTGTGACAATGGCGCATGGGTTAGCACATATTAGTGTGAAAGGTATCTGTAAGCTGTTGTCCCATGTGTGGAAGAATGATGGTATCACGAAATGTGCTGAACGATTGGTTAAGAATTGTATGGTATGTATGTTGTACAATCCTGGTAAGGGTACCCCAACTCCTCCTGGCCACTTTGCTCCCCCTTCATGTCCTTTTGAGGTGATCCAATTAGACTTAATCCATATGGAGAGATGCAACAACCTGAAATACGTTTTAGTTGTGGTTTGCGCGTTCTCCCGATGGATCGAAGCCTACCCTCTTAAAGACAATACTGCCCTGTCGACTGCGAAAATCCTACTGAAGGAATATTTTCCTCGGTATGGAATGCCTCGGATTGTATGGTCGGATAACGGAAGTGAGTTTGTGGGGAGTGTGATGAAGAGTGTGTGTAAGGGCCTTGGAATTAATCAAAAATTCCATAGCGCCAATCATCCCCAGTCAGCTGGTTTGGTTGAAGGGTATAATGGCACCCTTAAACTAAAGCTAGCGAAGATTCAGGCTACGACTGGTCTTTCGTGGCCTGATGCTTTACCCTTAGCTTTATTGTCAACTAGGGCAACCGTACACTCCCGAGTAGGGCTTAGTCCCTATGAAATAGTGTTCGGTCGTCCTGCGAATGTGTGGGGGGTCCCTAGACCGGGTGTGTTCTCCAGTCTTGAATACCCAATGTTGATTGACTATCTTCATGATCTGACTGCTAAACTGAGGTTAATTCACCAACAGGTTTACGAAGCATTGCCGACGCAGACGGAGGGTCCAGGCCACCAGCTCCAGCCCGGAGACTGGGTGGTAACCAGAAATTTTGCCCGCAAGAAGAACTTGGAACCCCGGTTTACTGGACCCTACCAGGTCCTCCTTGCCACGAGAACTGCCGTCCGTTTAGAGGGTCGAAAAAATTGGGTGCATGCCACCCATACGAAGAAAGTTCCTATTCCTTTACCGGCAGACTCGTGGGTGAGGAGGGGCATTGCTTCAGCTGAATCCGAAGGATTGCCGGCGTTTGTACCTTTTAGCGACGCACAACCTGTCGGAGAATCCTCAGTGCAGCAGAAAGACACTGTTGAACATTTGTCATCAAAAGACTCGAGACCAGAACATTCGACTGATCAACAGGACTCCGTTCCCTCATCGGATCCTTTGTTTGATGAACATACACGTCCTGGGAAAACTCGATACTTTTTGCGTTCTAGCTCTAAGGACAAATAAAAGATTCTGTTCTGTCCCTTGACAATTGCATTATCCCGTTTTCCACGATCAGTCTGAACACCCGTATCATTGTAATTATTTTTGTATATATTGAGTTTCGTTCCATATGTATTTTTGCTTCCACAGCTGAGAGACATTTTACGTATACATTGTAAATAAAGGCCGTAGGGCCGTGCGTGTACTTCCTTCTGGTTAGCAGGTCTTGACGCTAGGTTAAAGACCGTCTGTTCCTGGGAACTCCTAGGGATTGACTACTGCTACACAGAACGAAGTGCGTCAAGAAACGTTGCGGACGGTCATAGGGGATGGCGTTTTCGAAGCTGATGGACTTGGAAGAAGCTCAGGCGCAAAGGTTCAAGCTACAACAACTTACTCGTACCAAATGTTTTATGTTTCAAATGTTTGTATTGCTTTTGATTGTTTCTGCACTATTGGCGGGTGGGGTGTATTATATGATGTCGTACTTCTTACCTTCTGCCATACCTACTCCTACTTCTGACCCTAAACTTACCTCTACTGCATCCCCTCATTCTTTCCATATCCTACCTGAACACGAGCAGGCTAGACGTGCAGAATTTCGAAATAATTCCTTTATTCAGCTCCTTCATCAGCACCAGTTAGTGGTTAATACTACTAATTGTTGGGTGTGTGGATTGATGCCACATACCACGGATAAGGGAATTCCATATCTGGTCTTACCGTATAGTTCCCAGGGTTCAGCTCGGGCATTCCAAACAATGTTTCGAAGCGCACTAGATTCTTATCCCAGTCGAGAGCCACGTTCTCCCTACTTTGGCTCTGGCTCGTATCATAAGCCTTTGTCCATAGCGATAGAAGATTTAGATAGAGATATCTATGAGCCGTCGCTCATCCCAGAGGAAGAGGTACAAGCCTATAGGGTCCTGAGTAAGGTCGAGTACAGTGCGCTCACGAGTGAAAAACAGCTTAAAAGCTCGCCTCCGATATGGGTCGTACCCCACATTGGTAATTTTTGTCTAATGGGTTGTTAGACCTGACATCATTGGCTTGAGTCTCTCCTCCATTTTTTCTGTTTGCCTCTACTGTGTTACGATGTTTTGCTGGTATATGCTTAGGGCGCCGTGTCACTGCTGATCAGTGCCATAGCGCAAGTGCTCCCTCTGTTAAAATGATGTATCTATTGTATCCATGTTTGGCTTATTTGGTTTACTGTCAGTCCCTAGTCTAGTGCACCAGGAGTGCCAGGGCTTGAAAATACAAATGCCGCTCTTGGGCTTGCAGCACGTGTTGTGCCACCCACAGGAGCGGCCTTGTAAACGAATGTCTACGGGTCGGTCATTGCGAGACCCACGTGCAGTCCTGCACTGTCACGTCGGCTGCGCAGGTATACCTACTTGCCAGCCCCTCCAACCTTCCCTTGGCTTCATGTTAGTCACCCCTATGGTAGGCCCATGGGCAGGGTGCATTGTAAGTGTAAGGTAGGACAAGCCTGACCAAGTTGGCATGTCCTGATAGTGAAGTGCCGCCATCTTAGGGCTTCACTATTGCGAGGTAGCCTGCTCTCCGTTGGATAGAATGGGCCGCCGGGATTATTAACGCAATAATCCTAGCTGGCCCGGGGAGCATGGTGCAATGTCGAGTTTGGTATCCCTGAACTCGGGGTTTAATTACGCATCCGTTGGTGTGGATGGTCTTTGGACTCTGGGTTCGAAAATAGCACTTTTAGAAAGTGTCTATTTTCTTGTCTAACCATATCTGGTCTCTGCTGGTCTTGCGTGTGTGTGACAGGAGCTGGGTGGCTCCAAGAGGTCTGGATGAGTCAGCGTGGGATGAGTGGGACATTACGTTGAGAGTAGGGGGAGAGTAGTTGTTGATAGCCTGCCTTGCCTGATACAATGCTGGCTCCACCTCCTGCCAAGCGACTGATGGCTCTGTACCTGCCATGGACGATCCTAGCCCCACCTCCTGCCAGGAGGGCGATAGCTCTGCTCCTGCCAGTGTCAATGCTGGCTCCACCTCCTGCGGGGTGTCTGAGGACCCGGCCCGGCTCAATGAATAGACCAGGTGCTACTGCCTAGCTCCACCCACCACAGACCCAGGATGTTGGGAAACCCCCGGCATAGACAAAGGGATCAAAGACGAAAAGGGGTATAAGAGAAGGACCCCTGAACTAGGAAATCAGATCACTTCTGACAAGGAACCCTGTAACCAAGGACAAGAAGCCTGTTGATCTAAAGGACTGCCTACCCCTTCTGCCGGTGTGCTGTTGTTGGGGGAATCCTGCAGTGCTTCTTTATTTTTGCCAAGGAACCAGGAGAGAGGAACTGTGTGTGTACTCTCACGCTTGCTAAGAAAATCTCCAAGGACTGGAAGAGTGCCAGTCTCCTGCCGAAGTCACAGGGCTAAAGGACTTCACCTGCTACAAAGTGCTATCTGCTGGAAGTGTGAATCCAGCATTTCCGAAAGAACCAGCAACCACGATGATCGGACGCTGGGCCCGACCGACGCCAGCAGCAACGCCAGTGAGTAGGAGTACGGCTCTAACTCCAGAGGACCTCGTGTCTGCCCCGCTGCTGATCGCATCAACCGTGTGCCCTTCGACGCCGTGAGCGCTGCTCACTCTGTGCAACTGCATCATCGACAACGCCTGCTGAGGCCTGATCGACACCGGAGACGCGACGCCGGATTGCTCGACGCCGCTGATCATCGTGTGCTTCATTTTCCTAAGGTACTGTGTTGTTGGGGGTCCGTGTGACTCCAGGCCCGACGCAGCGCTCCTCGCGGTCGACGCCGAACCTGTGGATTATCTCTGCCCAGCGTTGTGTAGCTCCCGTGTGAGCTACCCTGATGCTAAAGAACTGTGTTTCCAAGAAGAAGATTTGCTTGATATAAAAGACTCTTGTGCTAAAGAAGAAACTACCTTTGAACTACCCTTTTTCCTTCCCGAACGTATTTATTCCGATTGTGTACAGTTTTGCCGTTATTTTGGTCTTGTGCTAAGCCTTATATAAAAATACTTATTTTTATAATACTACGGTGTCGTGTCCATTTGTAGTGTATTCACTGTATTACTGTATGTGGTCATAATTGCTTAACACACAGCCTCTGAGATAAGCCTGTTCTGCTCTGCCAAGCTACCAAGGGGGTGAGCAGGGGTTATCGAAGGGTGTGATCCCCTTGCCCGGACTAGAAAAGGAGTGTCCCTATTTGTCAGAAGTGTATACCTCTGCCAACTAGAGACAGCCGGTTCTAACATTGGTGGCAGCGGTGGGATCTGGACCTTGCATTTATGACCCATGTACAGTGATTAGTGTGCGCTACATAGTGAAAGCAGACCATAACGCAGTCACAATCTGATTCGAAAGGATCCTATTTTTGTTCTCCGCTTTCCGGAAACTTGATTTTCTGAACACTGCCAGTTTAACCATGAGTGACAACGGAGTCACTGCCCCTGCTATCGTTGTTGTGGAGGAGTTCGAGAGGAGTAAGCTAAAGAAATACAAGAAAGATGAGCTGAAACACTTTTGCAACCAGTTTGAAGTTCCTACCACCGGCCTCTCGAGAAAAGATGATTTTTATAAAGCATTGCAGGCCTGGTGGGAGTCCAGAAATCCCTCTGATGTGGTGGTGGTACCCACAGAGGAAGGGGATGAGGAGGTGCCAGTGAATGGACCTGTGGCCTCTCCCGGAAGCAGTGTTTCCTCCAAAGGTCTTTCCCCTGAAGAAAGAGAAGAAAGGGCGAAAGAGCGAGCTTACAACATGGAGATGGCAAGGCTAAAGATAAATGGGCAGTTGGAGTTAGAAAATGCGAGAGGTAGAAGGGAAGCTGATTTAGAGATCAAAAAGTTGGAGTTTGAACGAGAGAAGTTAGCTTTGGAGCGTGAAGCCAGGTTGAGGGAACTGGATATCCAAGCTAAAAAGTTAGAATTGAATCCCTCTGGTGGCAGCATTCCATCCGAGCCTGCAGAAAGTAAGTTTTACTTCCCGAAAGATGTGATCAAAGATTACAATAAGAATGAAGATATTGGTCAATGGTTTAAAGCATATGAGTTAGCATTGTTGGCCCACCAGGTCCCTGAGAAGAATTGGGGAGCGGGATTGTGGGGTCGCTTTGTGAATGAGGGAAGAGATACCTTGTTAGACATGCCTGTTGCGGATAGGATGTCATATGCTCATATGAAAGATGCTTTAATGTTGCGATATGGTTTAACCCCCGAGCAGTACAGACAAGCTTTTAGAGAATGTAAGAAGTTGCCTGGTACGACGTGGGTTGAATATGTGTCTTATTTTTGCAGAGCCATGGATGGTTGGGTAAAGGGCAGCAAAGTGGAAAGTTATGAAGCTCTCTATGATTTGTTTGCGTGGGAGCACTTGTCTAATAACTGTTTTCCAGAGCTGCGCCAGCACCTGATTGATAGCAAGATATCTAACCCTAGAAAACTTGCTGAGGAGGCGGACCGCTGGGTCAGTACCAGGGTCCACAAGGGTCCAGTGGGAGACTCAGCCAAAGGTGGGCAGGGTCCCCAGCAGAAGAGTGGGGGGGACAAGGGTAAACAGAAGGAGTCTCAGAAAGGGCCCCAAAGTAATCCCCAAGGGAACCAAGGGAAGGGTTCCCAGCCTCCCCCTGAGAAGAAGTCAGGGGCCCGACGGGTAAACCTGTTCATAGGGGCCCCCTAACCTGCTACGGTTGTGGGCAGGTGGGACAACGGTTTTATGACCCCCAGTGTCCCAAGAAGGATTCGAATGCACCGCCGCGTGCACCCCCTCGTCAGTTGGCAAGTGTAGCCTTGGGAGGGGAGGAGATGGTTGTCCATGGTGGGAGGGGTCCCGCAGAAATGTCCCTGGTCTCGCTAGGAGACATGCAAATGGTCCCTCCACCCCCTCTGCCTAGTAACACTAGTAAATATAGGCAGTGGGTGACCATTAATGGCCAGAGAGTGGAAGCTCTCAGAGACACCGGAGCGAGTGTGACAGCTGTCAAGTGTCACTTGCTGTCCAGAGAGCAGGTGGTTCCCCACGCATTCTACCCCGTGATAGCTGCCGATAACTCCCAGAAAGAGTGTGAGGTGGCTCAGGTTTCCTTTGAATGGGGGGGAGTTTCAGGTACTCTTCAAGTTGCTGTGAGGCCCGCCATGCCTGTCGACTGTCTCCTGGGCAATGATTTGGAAGACTCCCCTTGGGCTAAGGTGGAGAGAGCGGCGCACTTGAAAATGTTGGGTGTGCCAGAGTGGGTGTGTGCAACCACTCGATCCATGACAGCGAGTAAGGGTGTTGATGGGGTCCCGGAGCCTGAAAGTACGGCCCAGGACCCAGCTGTGAAGAGAAGAGGCAGGAGGCGCGGGAAACCGGCCCCCGTTGTTCCCGTGGTCCAGAAGGAGGTAGACCCTGAGGGGGATGCCCTGGAGCCCACCGGGGAACAAATTGCCGAACTGGGAGATCTGCCCGAGCTGACCCACTGGCAGCAGGATGGTGGTCCCTCCAGGGAGGAATTCTGTGCGGAACAGAAAGAGTGCCCTTCTCTTGTGGGCATGAGGCAGCAGGCCTCAGCCCAATCCTCAGGTGATCAGTCAGGGTCACATTTTGTGTACTGGGAGAACGACCTCCTGTATAGCGAGCCTAAGGCTGCTGAGCCTGGGTCAGCCCGTGTGCTGGTGGTACCCCAGCGCTTCAGAGCCTTCCTACTGGGTTTGGCTCATGACGTACCGTTAGCTGGACATCTGGGGCAGGACAAGACCTATGACAGGCTTGTCACCCATTTTTATTGGCCTCAGATGCGTAGGGATGTAGACATCCATTGCAAGACTTGTCGCACTTGCCAGGCAAGTGGGAAAAGCGGAAGGAAGCAGAAGGCTCCCCTCCAACCTTTTCCGGTGGTCAGCACCCCCTTTGACCGGGTGGGTATTGACATTGTTGGGCCCCTGGACCCCAAGACAGCCCTGGGCAACAGGTTCATCCTGGTCTTGGTGGACCATGCCACAAGGTACCCGGAAGCCATCCCTCTCAGGACAGTGACGGCCCCCGTGGTGGGACGGGCACTGATGGGTGTTTTCTCCCGGATGGGGTTCCCCAGAGAGGTGGTGTCCGACCGAGGAACCAACTTCATTTCGAACTATATGAAGCCTCTGTGGAAGGAGTGTGGGGTAACCTACAAGTTCACCACTCCTTACCACCCTCAAGGAAACGGGCTGGTTGAGAGATTCAACCGGACCCTGAAAGGCATGATTATGGGTCTTGAAGAACCAATGAGGCGGAAATGGGACGTCCTCTTGCCATGCCTGTTGTTTGCTTACCGTGAGGTGCCGCAGAAGGCTCTAGGGTTCAGCCCCTTTGAGCTCTTATACGGTCACCCGGTAAGAGGACCTTTGAGTCTGGTCAAGGAAGGCTGGGAGCAATCTCCCAGGAAACCTCCCCAGGATGTATACAGCTACATGCTGGCCTTTCGGAACCAGACTCGGCGCTTCAGAGAACTTGCTCAGGCAAATCTGGAGGCCAGCCAGGAGGAGATGAAGCGATGGTACGACCGGAATGCCACTCTGGTAGAGCTTCAGCCTGGTCAGGAAGTGTGGGTCATGTCCCCTGTGGAACCTTGTGCGCTCAAGGACAGGTGGACTGGACCGTTTAAGGTTGTGGAGAAGAAGAGCGATGTCACCTACCTGGTGGACTTGAAATCTCCCAGGAACCCCTTGCGGGTCCTGCATGTCAACCGTTTGAAGCCCCACTTAGAAAGGCCCGAAGTGGGCATGCTCCTAGCTACAGATGATGGAACGGAGGAGGAGAGTGAACCTCTTTCTGACCTCCTGTATGCTAAAGAGCAAGACGGGTCAGTGGATGGTGTGGTCCTCTCTGACACACTGACCCTTGAGCAGAAACAGGATTGTCGCCACCTGTTGGGACAATTCCCGGATCTGTTTTCCTTGGTTCCGGGTGTCACGCATTGGTGTGTCCATGACGTTGACACCGGAGACATCCCTCCTGTGAAGCACAAGGCTTACAGGGTGACTGACAAGGTCCGAGCGTACATTAAGGAGGAAGTCTCCAAAATGTTAGCATTGGGGGTGATTGAGTCCTCTAGCAGTCCTTGGGCCAGCCCAGTGGTCTTGGTCCCGAAGGCTGCAGCGCCTGGTGCTTCACCAGAACTCCGGTTCTGCGTGGATTACCGAGGACTCAATTCGGTCACGAAGACTGACGCGCACCCCATCCCCAGAGCTGATGAGCTCATCGATCGGTTGGGGGCTGCCCGGTACCTTAGTACGTTTGACTTGACGTCTGGGTACTGGCAGATCGCCTTGACTGATGGGGCGAAAGAGAGGTCAGCATTCTCCACACCAGATGGGCTATACCAGTTCCGGGTGATGCCCTTTGGGATGAAGAATGCCCCCGCCACCTTCCAGAGGTTGGTCAACCAGGTCTTGGCTGGGCTGGAGGATTTCAGTGCCGCCTACCTGGACGACATCGCAGTGTTCAGCGCCAGCTGGGAGGAACACTTGCGTCACCTCCAGGAAGTGTTGTTGGCCCTGCGCGGAGCAGGCCTCACAATCAAGGCCAGTAAGTGCCAGATTGGGCAGGGTTCTGTGGTGTACTTGGGGCACCAAGTAGGGAGTGGTAAGGTGGCCCCCCTGCAACCCAAGATTGATACCATCCTGGCTTGGGCACCGCCCAAAACCCAAACACAGGTGAGAGCCTTCTTAGGACTCACGGGTTATTACAGGAGGTTTGTCAAGGATTACGGTAACATTGTGCACCCCTTGACTTCGCTGACTTCCAGGAAGCAGCCACGAAACGTGATCTGGACTGATGCCTGTCAAACGGCCTTTGACACCCTGAAAACTGCAATGTGCACAGCACCTATACTCCAAGCACCCGACTTTTCGAAAGAATTCATTGTTCAGACGGACGCTTCAGAGCATGGCGTGGGGGCTGTTCTAGCTCAGGTGAATGAAGAGGGCCGAGACTTGCCTGTAGCCTTCATCAGTCGGAGGTTACTTCCCAGGGAAATGAGGTGGAGTGCGATAGAGAGAGAAGCATTTGCTGTGGTCTGGGCGCTGAAGAAGTTAAGACCCTACCTGTTTGGGACTCACTTCCGGGTTCAGACAGACCACAGGCCCCTCAGATGGTTAATGCAAATGAGGGGTGAGAATCCAAAACTGTTGAGGTGGTCCATTGCTCTACAGGGGATGGACTTTACGGTGGAACACCGCCCTGGTACAGATCACGCCAATGCTGATGGTCTGTCCAGATTTTTCCGCCTTAGTGATGAGGACTCCCTAGGTTAAGGGTAGTTCTCCCCACATTTCAGCTGGAGGGGACACGTGTTAGACCTGACATCATTGGCTTGAGTCTCTCCTCCATTTTTTCTGTTTGCCTCTACTGTGTTACGATGTTTTGCTGGTATATGCTTTGGGCGCCGTGTCACTGCTGATCAGTGCCATAGCGCAAGTGCTCCCTCTGTTAAAATGATGTATCTATTGTATCCATGTTTGGCTTATTTGGTTTACTGTCAGTCCCTAGTCTAGTGCACCAGGAGTGCCAGGGCTTGTAAATACAAATGCCGCTCGTGGGCTTGCAGCACGTGTTGTGCCACCCACAGGAGCGGCCTTGTAAACGAATGTCTACGGGTCGGTCATTGCGAGACCCACGTGCAGTCCTGCACTGTCACGTCGGCTGCGCAGGTATACCTACTTGCCAGCCCCTCCAACCTTCCCTTGGCTTCATGTTAGTCACCCCTATGGTAGGCCCATGGGCAGGGTGCATTGTAAGTGTAAGGTAGGACAAGCCTGACCAAGTTGGCATGTCCTGATAGTGAAGTGCCGCCATCTTAGGGCTTCACTATTGCGAGGTAGCCTGCTCTCCGTTGGATAGAATGGGCCGCCGGGATTATTAACGCTATAATCCTAGCTGGCCCGGGGAGCATGGTGCAATGTCGAGTTTGGTATCCCTGAACTCGGGGTTTAATTACGCATCCGTTGGTGTGGATGGTCTTTGGACTCTGGGTTCGAAAATAGCACTTTTAGAAAGTGTCTATTTTCTTGTCTAACCATATCTGGTCTCTGCTGGTCTTGCGTGTGTGTGACAGGAGCTGGCTGGCTCCAAGAGGTCTGGATGAGTCAGCGTGGGATGAGTGGGACATTACGTTGAGAGTAGGGGGAGAGTAGTTGTTGATAGCCTGCCTTGCCTGATACAATGCTGGCTCCACCTCCTGCCGAGCGACTGATGGCTCTGTACCTGCCATGGACGATCCTAGCCCCACCTCCTGCCAGGAGGGCGATAGCTCTGCTCCTGCCAGTGTCAATGCTGGCTCCACCTCCTGCGGGGCGTCTGAGGACCCGGCCCGGCTCAATGAATAGACCAGGTGCTACTGCCTAGCTCCACCCACCACAGACCCAGGATGTTGGGAAACCCCCGGCATAGACAAAGGGATCAAAGACGAAAAGGGGTATAAGAGAAGGACCCCTGAACTAGGAAATCAGATCACTTCTGACAAGGAACCCTGTAACCAAGGACAAGAAGCCTGTTGATCTAAAGGACTGCCTACCCCTTCTGCCGGTGTGCTGTTGTTGGGGGAATCCTGCAGTGCTTCTTTATTTTTGCCAAGGAACCAGGAGAGAGGAACTGTGTGTGTACTCTCACGCTTGCTAAGAAAATCTCCAAGGACTGGAAGAGTGCCAGTCTCCTGCCGAAGTCACAGGGCTAAAGGACTTCACCTGCTACAAAGTGCTATCTGCTGGAAGTGTGAATCCAGCATCTCCGAAAGAACCAGCAACCACGACGATCGGACGCTGGGCCCGACCGACGCCAGCAGCAACGCCAGTGAGTAGGAGTACGGCTCTAACTCCAGAGGACCTCGTGTCTGCCCCGCTGCTGATCGCATCAACCGTGTGCCCTTCGACGCCGTGAGCGCTGCTCACTCTGTGCAACTGCATCATCGACAACGCCTGCTGAGGCCTGATCGACACCGGAGACGCGACGCCGGATTGCTCGACGCCGCTGATCATCGTGTGCTTCATTTTCCTAAGGTACTGTGTTGTTGGGGGTCCGTGTGACTCCAGGCCCGACGCAGCGCTCCTCGCGGTCGACGCCGAACCTGTGGATTATCTCTGCCCAGCGTTGTGTAGCTCCCGTGTGAGCTACCCTGTTGCTAAAGAACTGTGTTTCCAAGAAGAAGATTTGCTTGATATAAAAGACTCTTGTGCTAAAGAAGAAACTACCTTTGAACTACCCTTTTTCCTTCCCGAACGTATTTATTCCGATTGTGTACAGTTTTGCCGTTATTTTGGTCTTGTGCTAAGCCTTATATAAAAATACTTATTTTTATAATACTACGGTGTCGTGTCCATTTGTAGTGTATTCACTGTATTACTGTATGTGGTCATAATTGCTTAACACACAGCCTCTGAGATAAGCCTGTTCTGCTCTGCCAAGCTACCAAGGGGGTGAGCAGGGGTTATCGAAGGGTGTGATCCCCTTGCCCGGACTAGAAAAGGAGTGTCCCTATTTGTCAGAAGTGTATACCTCTGCCAACTAGAGACAGCCGGTTCTAACATGGGTCGTGGCCGAAGATCGAAAGCCCGACTTGGAGAGAGTGCTTGCACCGAGAATTACATTCTGCCGATGGTCTCGTCCCCTGTGTTTCTGGCTGCCAAGGGTACATACTTTGTTTGCCATGATCGTGCGTATGCATGGTTGCCCTCTGACTTTATGGGTTCATGTTTTATCGCAAATCTGTTGCCTCCGACGTTCACTGTAGACGCAGACTATCACAAAACTAGAGTTGTGAGAGGCGTAATTAGCGAAGAGGATACTGCCGGTCAAGAGGCAGGAGACTTTTTCAAGGGTTTCCTCCCGTTTTGGGGACCTATGGTTAATAGTAGGAACCTGAGACAGTTGACTCGAGTGGTGGGATCGACAGCTAATATTACTGCCAGTGCCCTTGGTAATATCACCACAGAACTTCAGGCGGATAGACTTATGACGTTACAAAACCGTATGGTTTTAGACGTGATCTTAGCAGATCGAGGTGGGGTATGTAAGGTGATCCATTCGAGCTGCTGTATTTTTATTCCAGATAATGCTCCGACCGTCTATCAAGCCATCTCAAGGTTGCATAAGATCTCCGAATCCATACACGTGGACGTAGGGGATTGGACGCTACTTGGGTGGCTTTGGGGCCTGATGTCGACTTGGGGTTGGAAGATTCTGATGATCATCGGAGCTGTTGTGGCGTTCCTGTTCACGTGTTGCCTTTGTGTGCAGTGTGGTCCTGCCTTATGTGGCCTTTGCGCTACAACGTGTATAAGACAGCCACCTGTTACCAAGAGGACTCGGTTGGACAGAGCTATGTTACAGCAACATCTAGATGGTTTGATGAATATCGAGTATGATTCCGACTAGTGCTTGCCTACATGAGAGCAAAAGGAGCGTCTGAGGTTCCGTGACAATTGTAAGTGGTGTTTTCGACTCGCACGAATATAGTCGAGTCTGGTATCTACGAACCGCAAATGACGAGTTTAGTAAGTGTGCGCAGTTTCGCTGTGCTAACTTAAACCGTTCGTTTGTTACGTGGGTTATTCATCTGTACCCACGGGTTCCATCTTAGATACGGCATCCATTTTGTCTCTTGCCCTCAAGTAGCCAGCGAACGGACGTTGTCTGTTTCGCGACCCTGGGATTCCCAAGACATCCGCGGAAGACACATGTTCTTTGAAAGTGTCTTTATGACGAGGGGGATGATGCTGTAAGGCAGATGGCCCCGCTTGAGGCTCATCTTGCCGTGCTGGTCTATTGTCTCAGCCGTGCATCTCATTAGGCACGTCTCTTTGATGCCTGTAGCTCGTGTTTCCTGATACCTCCCCTTTTACACCCTTTTCGATCTCCCCACTGTTTCCATCTTCCTCTGCACCTGTTCTTGTTCCTTTTTTTGATCTGTTTTACTGCCGATTTGAATGTACTAATGGTGGGAAGATGGGTTTTTACAGTTGGGAACCGCCAAATGTTTCCGCACTTATCCCCCGGACCTTGGATGTATCAAAGTAACCAAAGTGACCCCTCTCGGGGATAATTATGGGAACCGAGTTGTAAACCTTTGTGTACCATGCAACCTTATGGGAGAAAATTGTATAAAAGGAGCGATCCACAGTAGCAATTTGAAGCAGTCTCCTCGAACCTACATTCGTTGTACTTCCTGTGACTTCTGTGTTCCCTGCAGTAAATAAACCTTGAATCTTTGACGCCGAAGGAAGTGTCCCGTGTCTCTGTCATTCGTACGCCGGAGCAGGTTACCCACGAAGGTTTCAGGTGTTGTCCCCTGGCACCGCAGGGTCTTAAATAACCCAGTCCTTCAAGGTGTACCTGCTTTGTGCGATCATCCTTCCAGGCAGATGCATGGTGGGTCATGTAGTTCAGTCGGAAGTCTGCACAGTGGCAGGGTAACTTCAAACGCCATGTGATGCCCCAAACTTGTAGGCTCTGGGCTACAATTCAGCTTGAGTGTCCAGTTAGATGGAATAAAGCCTCCTGCCTTCCCCTTGCTCAGGCATTGAATACTGCCTCCTCTTTCCCCATTGGGGCAATCGCGACCGTTTGGTAATATCAGCTGCTGGGGGGGCTCCGCGTTTTTGCATTCCAATGCAAGCGTCCAGGGTTGCTGGTCTCCCGCGGGGCTCCTGATCGATAGGGCGTGCCAAAACATCAGCGACCTGCTTTCGACCAAACACAACGACCAATGCCTTCTTTCAGGTAAAGTAAAAAGGTTCGACACACTCCGGGGTCTTTAGAGGGCTTTATTTAAAATTTCAATTGCGCGCTGTTGGCAGGCCCTGAAACGCTTAGGCAGACGCCTTTCAGTCACTTTTGGCTTTCATCAGTGCCGGTCTCACGGACTCCATAGTCTCTCTGGGGGTCATGTAGAATTCTAGTAATGAGTTGACCACTCCCAGTCAGGTGGTATTTGACCACTTCTCCAATTAAACGTGTACCTGCTTTGCGCGATCATCCTCCCAGGAAGATGCATGCTGGGTCATGTACTTCAGTGGGAAGTCTGCACAGTGGCAGGGTCACTCCAAACACCATGAGATACCCCAAATTTGTAGGCCCTGAGCTACAATCCAGCTTGAGTTCCCAGTTAGATGGAATAAAGCCTCCTGCCGTCTCCTTGCTCAGATATTGAATACTGCCTCCTCTCTCCCTATTGTGGCAAATGCGACCATTTGGTGTTATCAGCTGCTGGGGGGGCTCCGCATTTTTGCATTCCAATGCAAGTGTCCAGGGTTGCTGGTCTCCCGCGGTGCTCCTGATCGAGAGGGTGTGCCAAAACGTCAGCGACCTGCTTGCTGACCAAACACAACGACCAACGCCTTCTTCCAAGTAAAGTGAAAAGGTTCAACATACTCCGGGGTCTTTAGAGGGCTTTATGTAAAATGTCACTTGCGCGCTGCTGGCAGTCCCTGCAACGCTTAGGCAGACGTTTTTCAGCCGCTTTTGGCTTTCATCAGTGCCGGTCTCACGGATTCCATAGTCTCTCTGGGGGTCATGTAGAATGCTAGTAATGAGTTGACCGCTCCCAGTCAGGTGGTATTTGACCCCTCCTCCACTTAAAGGTGTACCTGCTTTGCACAATCATCCTTCCAGGCAGATGCATGTTGGGTCATGTAGTTCAGTCGGAAGTCTGCACAGTGGCAGGGTAACTTCAAACGCCATGTGATGCCCCAAACTTGTAGGCTCTGGGCTACAATCCAGCTTGAGTGCCCAGTTAGATGGAATAAAGCCTCCTGCTGTCTCCTTGCTCAGATATTGAATACTTCCTCCTCTTTCCCCATTGTGGCAAATGCGACCGTTTGGTATTATCAGCTGCTGGTGGAGGTCCGCGTTTTTGTATTCCAATGCAAACGTCCAGGGTTGCTGGTCTCCCGCTGTGCTCCAGATCGAGAGGGTGTGTCGAAACATCAGCGACCTGCTTGCTGACCAAACGCAACGACAAATGCCTTCTTCTAGGTAAAGTAAAAAGGTTCGACACACTCCGGGGTCTTTAAAGGGCTTTATTTAAAATTTCAATCGCGCGCAGTTGGCAGTCCATGAAACGCTTAGGCAGACGCGTTTCAGCCGCTTTTGGCTTTCATCAGTGCCGGTCTCACGGACTCCATAGTCTCTCTGGGGGTCATGTAGATTGCTAGTAATGAGTTGATCACTCCCAGTCAGGTGGTATTCGATCACTTCTCCAATTAAAGGTGTATTTGCTTTGCACGATCATCCTTCCAGGCAGATGTCACGATTCGCTCCCTATGTTCTTGTGTCCACCACCAGGGGGCTGAACTGTGGGACTCTCCAGTATTCTAATATGCTTCCTGACACTCCCCTGCATGCATTTCTTGACTTCCAGCCATTTGGACACTATTTGGGAATTGACATCCATTGTCAATCCATGCCGGGTTTTGTGAAAGCCAGCCTGCTTAGACTTAAAGCCAGCCTACTCATGCCTGAAACTCCATTACCCAGAATTCCCTGCTCACTGCTTTGTCTCCAACCCTGCAGGTCAAGGATGGGTGGAGGAATTCAGCTCACCTGTGGCTGGCTGCTGCTAGCCTGCTCACACCAGCTGCATGTGATTTCTGTGAGCTCTTTTAAGCCCCAGCTCCCTTCAGGCAAAGGTTGGTCATTGTAGCTGTTTACCGGTGAGACCAATCCTTAGTTACAGAGTTCCCTGAGCTTTTGCTATTCTTGTTTCCAGTGTTTCCTGAGCTTTAATTATGCCTTGTTCCTGACCTGCTGCTGTTTTCCCTGTTCCTTATTTGCACTGCTTGCAGTGCTCTCTTGACTCCTTGTTTCCTAAGCTGTAGCCATGTCCTGTTTCCTTGAACAAGTATTGCCTGCAGTGCTACCTTGACTCCTAAGCTCTAGTAATTTCCCTGTTCCTGAACTAGCACTGCCAGCAGTGCAACCTTGACTCCTGAAGCTTTGTAGTTCCCTGTTCCTGAACCAGCACTGTCTGTAGTGCTGCCTTGACCCCCGAGCCTTAGCTCATTTCTTGTTCCTGCCCCAGCACTGCCTTCTCTGCTACTTTGTTTTCTTGATTCCTTAACCTGCACTATTCTAGTATACCCTTGTAGCTTCCCCTTCTGTATATCAGTTTCTAGTCCCTGCCTTGCTTCCCATTTCCTTGGTTCCAGTTCTAGTCTGCTGCCTTTCTATTCTGCTGTCTTACTTTTGTTACCTTGTAAGTTTGTTACCTGCTTTCTGCCAAGTGTGCCCTGTCATTTCCTTCCTTTCCTGTAAAGCACTCGTCCTTGCTAGCTCCTTGTCTATTGTGCTTGTGTTTAGTTCTACCCCTTTGCTGTTACTGCCTTGCGCGTTCCTGTTTGGTCGCCAGGATCCGTGGGCTCAGTTGACTACCTAGGTGGTGTTTCTTGTTCACTGTGAGATTTGTCTTTGAGTTACAATTATAACATCACTATAGGTAAAAGCTCCACAGACCCTGCCTTTGCATGCATATCCGACATGTGGGTATTTGCAGTCAGTATCTGTAACAGCAACTGCGGGTAAGAAACTTACTGAGCTTCAGTCTTACCATGTGGAGCTCCTGAGTGCTTTACCCCACACCCCCCTTTATTGTTAATGTTGTATTATATATATGTCTTGCACGTCTGTCCTGGGTGTAGTTAGTCTGAATGCTAAATTGCCTTGTGAGTGCCATTCCTTTCTGAGTCTTACCCATCTTGTTCACTGGTACAGGCTTCCCCTTTGGATCCCTCTTTCTCCTATGACTCCCTGTATGATCCTGGGCAGCACTGTACTCCTCCTTTCTGTGTACGTCTTCTACCCAGTTCCCAGTCCTTGTCCAAGTCCCTGACTGTGTTCCCCACATAGTCCCGGACAGTCCCTGACAGCAGATGCATGCTGGGTCATGTACTTCAGTCGGAAGTCTGCACAGTGGCAGGGTCACTCCAAACACCATGTGATGCCCCAAACTTGTTGGCCCTGAGCTACAATCCAGCTTGAATGCCCAGTTAGATGGAATAAAGCCTCCTGCTGTTCCCTTGCTCAGATATTGAATACTGCCTCCTCTCTCCCCATTGTGTCAAATGCGACCGTTTGTTGTTACCAGCTGCTGGGGGGGGGCTCTGCGTTTTTGCATTCCAATGCAAGCGCTCAGGGTTGCTGGTCTCCCGCGGTGCTCCTGATCGAGAGGGTGTGCCAAAATGTCAGCGACCTGCTTGCTGACCAAACACAACGACCAACGCCTTCCTCCAAGTAAAGTAAAAAGGTTCGACACACTCCGGGGTCTTTAGAGGGCTTTATTTAAAATGTTAATTTTGCTCTGCTGGCAGTCCCTGAAACGCTTAGGCAGACGCATTTCAGCCGCTTTTGGCTTTCATTAGTGCCGATCTCACGGACTCCATAGTCTCTCTGGCGGTCATGTAGAATGCTAGTAATGACTTGACTGCTCCCAGTCAGGTGGTAGTTGACCCCTCCTCCAATTAAAGGTGTACCTGCTTTGCGCGATCATCCTTCCAGGCAGATGCATGCTGGGTCATGTAGTTCAGTCGGAAGTCTGCACAGTGGCAAGGTCACTCCAAACGCCATGTGATGACCCAAACTTGTTGGCCCTGAGCTACAGTCCAGCTTGAGTGCCCAGTTAGTGGAATAAAGCCTCCTGCCGTCCCCTTGCTCAGGCTTTGAATACTGCCTCCTCTTTCCCCATTGCTGCAAATGCGAACTTTTGGTGTTATCAGATGCTGGGGGGGCTCCGCGTTTTTGCATTCCAATGCAAGCGTCCAGGGTTGCTGGTCTCCCGCGGTGCTCAGGGTCGAGAAGGTGTGCCAAAATGTCAGCGACCTGCTTGCTGACCAAACACAACGACCAACACCTTCTGCCAGGTAAATTAGAAAAAGGCACATCACACTCCGGGGTCTTTAGAGGGCTTTATTTAAAATTTCAATTGCGAGCTGCTGGAAGTCCCTGAAACACTTAGGCAGACGCATTTCAGCCGCTTTTGACTTTCATCAGTGCCGGTCTCGCGTTCTCCATAGTCTCTCTGGGGGTCATGTACAATGCTAGTAATGACTTGACCGCTCCCAGTCAGGTGGTATTCGACCACTTCTCCAATTAAAGGTGTACCTTCTTTGCGCGATCATCCTTCCAGGCAGATGCATGCTGGGTCATGTACTTCAGTCGAAAGTCTGCACAGTGGCAGGGTCACTCCAAACACCATGTGATGCCCCAAACTTGTTGGCCCTGAGCTACAGTCCAGCTTTAGTGCCCAGTTAGATGGAATAAAGCCTCCTGCCGTCCCATTGCTAAGGCATTGAATATTGCCTCCTCTCTCCCCATTGTGGCAAATGAACCGTTTGGTGTTATCAGCTGCTGGGGGGGGCTCTGCGTTTTTGCATTTCAATGCAAGCGTCCTGGGTTGCTGGTCTCCCGCTGTGCTCCTGATCGAGAGGGTGTGCCAAAACGTCAGCAACCTTCTTGCTGACCAAACACAACAACCAACGCCTTCTTCCAAGTAAAGTAAAAAGGTTCGACACACTCCGGGCTTTATTTAAAATGTTAATTTTGCACTGCTGGCAGTCCCTGAAACGCTTAGGCAGACGCATTTCAGCCGCTTTTGGCTTGCATTAGTGCCGATCTCACGGACTCCATAGTCTCTCTGGGGGTTATGTAGAATGCTAGTAATGAGTTGACCGCTCCCAGTCAGGTGGTACTATTCAACCCCTCCTCCAATTAAAGGTGTACCTGCTTTGCGCGATCATCCTTCCAGGCAGATGCATGCTGGGTCATGTAGTTCAGTCGGAAGTCTGCACACTGGCAGGGTCACTCCAAACACCATGTGATGCCCCAAACTGAGCTACAGTCCAGCTTGAGTGCCCAAAAAATATTGTTGAGCAGAGCCGCTCTCCCTCCTGTTGACGCCGGTGCTTGTGGCGGTCACAACCCCGCTAATTATGTCTTTCAACTGGAAAGAATCCAGGAACTCCCAAATATATATATATATATATATATATATATATATATATATATATATACACATATCCAGATACAAGGGAGCACCCAGTATAAGTCAAAACAATACCCTTATGTTTTGACTTATATTGGGTGCTCCCTTGCGCCTAGGCAAAGCTAAACCTCTCTGAGGAGCTATAATGACAGGGGTTACTTTAATTCATTCCAGGTTGGCTTGGATGGCATTTTACCAATCCAATATTATTACTAGATATTAAAACAATATCCCAGTACCAATCTCTATTATTTACTTTTTCAGGCTGTATCGTCATTTTTTCCAATGAAGAGGAGCGGTGTCTGTCTCCTATTTAAGTAATAAAGTGATTGTGATTGTGTAAGCAGTTAGGTGGAACCTTTTTGCAAATGAAAGAAGATGCAATTTAAATGTGAAAGTTTGAGGAGAGGCATGCCATAGTCAGCAATATTTGACTTGCCTATATCTTTGGCGCCAATTGACGAATCTTCACAAAATGTTCCAAAAACCGCGCCCTGTGATTCTTGTTGCATAAGAAAACCTTTGGGGCGATCCATCAAGTGGGAATCGAGAAAAGAGAGATCAGAAAAATGGTTTTCCAATGTTAATTCCCATTGTGATTTTAGTCACGATTACAGCCCGAAATGCTGGATGGAATTACAGCAAATTTGGCAGAAAGATACCTCTAGGTCCAGAAAGAACCCTTTTTGTTATTTTGTGTAAATCCTTTCAGTAGTTTGGGTAATATATATATATTTTAACTTATTTGTATATATAGGGATGTGGATCCTCCGAGGATTCAACAAACCTTGTGCTGAAATCTTCAACCAGGAAGTGTTGGCAGCCATTTTGGGACTCATCTTTAGCTGAGTCCCACAAAAAACATTTAAAAAAATCAAAGGGGGCAGGGTAGGAATACCCTGAGCCCCTACCTGTGGTCCTGGGGTCCTCCTGGGATCCCGCAGGGCAAAAAAGCATTCTTTACACATTTTTCAGCAGGAGTCACACTGGATCTGCGACTCCTGCCGAAAAATAATGAATAACACAAGTGTGGACTCCTGCACTTCTCTACTGTTTATCCCCCAGGTGGGCCAGGTCCCGGGGGAATGAGGGATTACAAATGGAGCGTTGCTCATCGGTACCCCTCCTGCGGCTATTTTAAGCCCTGGGGACCACCACCTTCCCAAGACTTTTATAATATATTTGAGGGGGCCATGCAGGCCCCCATCATGGGCTCACTTGAGCCCCAGGGACCACCACCTTCCTGGAGCTTTAGTTTAAATTTGGAGAAGGGCCGTATGGACCCCCTCTCCTGGGGTGGGTTAAACCTCGGGGACCACCACCTCCCTGGGTGAAATTAAAAGTGATGGGGTGGGTGGTTGCGCAGACCCCTCCAGCCCTGGGGACCACCACCTCGCCAGGGGCCAGTAATATAATTAAAACTGGGAGGGGGGACTGTGCAGAACTCCTTCCTGGGCCACTGTACGGGCATCGGTACCACCACCTCCCCACGGTAGGCCCAGGCAGATCAAAGGAGGGGGGGGCCATGTGGCCTCCTCCTGGAGCCATATATGGCCCTGGGGACAGCCAAACCCAAGTGCCGACTCTTGGTGTGCCCCAGGGTGTCCACCCCAGGACATAGCTTTTGCTTTAGCTTTTTTAGCTTGTAAAGCAAACACGCCGGTTACAACGGGCAGGAGCTGTCAAAGTGCTCCCTCTGTGCAGGCACAATCTGTTTAATCTTTTTCCCTGACACGCAGGCAGGGAAAGAGATGAAATAGATTGTGCCTGCATGGAAGGAGCTGACCTTCCAGCAGATCTCTTAGTGCAGCATCAATGCTGGCTCCGACTGAAGGCGTGGAGCTGGCTAGGACCACAGGGGCTTTGAGGCCCTCCCCACGGTCCAAAGGTCAGAAGGGTGCAGAAAGAGGCAGAATTAAGGTCAGAATCAAGCAGAGGCAAGATAAAGGTGAGAAACGAGTAGGAAGAGGCAGAATAAAGGTCAGAAACGAGCAGAAAGAGGCAGAATAAAATTCAATAGCAAGCGTAAGGAAGCCAAATAAAGGTGAGCAACGAGCAGAAAGAACAAGCAAAATACAGGTGAAAAGGTGAAAAATGAGCAAAATGAGGCAGAATAAAGGTCAGCAATGAGCAGAACGAGGCAAAATAAAGGTGAGAAATGAGCAGAAAGAGGCAAAATAAAGATCAGCAATGAGCAGAGAGGCAAAATAACTGTGAGACACAAGCAAAAAAAGGCAGAATAAAGGTATATTACGATTGTCTAGTCACGCCTCATATGTCCTGTTACATTATTTGTCCTACAGGTTTGCCACAAAGTGAGTATAATGTTTAAGTCCAGTTCAGATTAGTTTCATCTGGCATACTGTACATTCGATAAGAGAAGGAGGGAAAAAACAAGGAGACCGGGTACAAAACTTGTAGGTGAGCTGAAACAACCCCATGTGTCTGCCATTGTTTGCGCATGTGTGTGTCGCTTGCTGCTCCCCTGCCCATTGCCTTGATGGTTGGTGTTTGGTGCATGTCCGTGTCGGATTGCCATTGCACCGCTTAAGGACGAGTCCAATGCCTATGAGTGGCCTAAGGGTGGTGGACGCATGCGCGGAATCACTCTATCGGGTCAGGTATTTGCAAGGGCAGATATGCGCTTTGCTGTAGCGCCGTCAGAGTCGCTCCCCAGCTTGTGTATATGGGTATTTTCCTGAGGCCCATGCTTTCCTCACATCGAATCGCTATGCCTTCAGCTCTGGCCCATGCAACAGTAGAGTGCCTCCATGCTTGTATATGTGGGGGATCTGGTGCTTCCACCTTTTTGTGATAACCCTCTTGGCCGTCTCCATGCCCAGGTCCAGGAACCTGGAGGTCCTGCTTGGCTTAACAGCAGCCTTTGATACCGTGAGTCATCTGGTGCTAACTCAAAGGCTCCAGTACATAGGTATCTCTGGTACAGCTCTTGCCCTACTGTCCTCTTCTCTTTCATCTAGAGAATAAATCATCCATGGGATGGACTTCAGTCGGAGGAATTTTTTCTTCTGGGAGGAGTCCCTCAGGGCTCTGCATTATCCCCACTCCTTTCCACATCTACGTTGCCCCATTGGCAAAACTAATAAAGAGTTTTGGCTTTACGCTGATGACACTCAGCTGATAGTGTCTGTAACCCAGGTGGCGGATGTCATGGCAGTGGAATTTTCTAACTGTATTTCGGCTTTGATGACCTGGATAAACTCTAACTTTTTAAAATTGAATACCGAGAAAACTGAAGTATTAGAGTTTGGTCATAAAACCTTGACCTGGAATCAGCACTGGTGGCCATCTTGAGCCGGGGTCTGCCCAGTACCAGTAAATAAAGCCAGAAATCTCAGCTTTATGTTTGACAAAGAACTGGACTGGGCTGCTCAGATTAATCAAGTATCATCTGCCTGTATTTTTATGCTGAAACGCCTGAGAAAGATCCTCCCGTTTATTCCTCTCATTTTGAGGAAAACAGTGATAATTGCCACAATTTTTTTGAGAATTGATTATGGCAATGCTCTATATATAGGAACTGGCGCAGCTCATCTGGCTAAACTGCAAACAATTCATAATGCGCAGCCAGTGTGTTGCTCAACCTACCTAAACACCATCCTACATCACACGTGTTAAAACAACTCCATTGGCTCCCGGTACGGCGGCGCATTGAGTTTAAATCACTCTGCTTGGTTCATAAAGCCCTGTTTGTTGGAGGGGCAGTGGATGTACGTCCTTGTTTTCCTGCAATACAGCAATGCGCGATCTAAGGTCGGCCACCATCGGGTTGGTCAAACTTCCCAAGATAAAGCAAGATAGAGAGGAAAATGTTTCTCCTTCCTCGCAGCTAAGTTATGGAACTCAATTCCCGGTCATTTGAGAAAGGTAACTAATCGCATGCTGTTCCGGAAAGAAATTAAAACCTAGCTTTTTACTCAACGTTAAATCTGGTATGCATTGTGTTCTGTTCATTTTTCTCTAGCGCCAAGATGCCTCGGCAGTAGTGCGCTCTACAAATATTTTCATTCATTCATTCAACCCTGATACAGTTGCAAATTCCCTGAGGATTTGGGCTAGTCGTTCTGGCACTTGAGTGATGTCCCTTAGGTAGATTAACAGATCATCGGCATACAGCGACACCACGTGTGTGCCATCGCCCAGTTGTATGCCATCATGCAATTGTGTTCCTAGTGACTCCGCCAGTGGCTCCATCCCAAGCGCAAAAAGGAGACGGGACAGCGGGCAGCCTTGTCTCGTCCCTCGTCGCACTGGGATCCTGGTCGATACGTGTGGTCCCACCTTCGTTCTCACCACAGTGTTTGTGTAAAGTAGGGAGGTCAAATATAAGAGCTCGGGCCTAATTTGTATTTTCGAGAGTTGCAAACATATAATTCTATTCTAGAGAATCCAATGCAGTTAGAACTGGGGGTCTCTAGTTGGCAGAGGTAGGTACCACTATCCAAATAGGGACCCTTGCTTCTAGTCAGGGTAAGGAGGAAACTCTCTGAGATAACCCCTGCTCACCCTCTAGGTAGCTTGGCATGAGCAGTCAAGGCTAATCAAAAGGCAATGTGTAAAGTATTTGTACCAACACTCACAGTAACACAGTGAAAACACCACAAACTGACTCCACAACAGTTTAGAAAAATAAAGGTATTTAATCTAAACTACAAAAGACCAGAACGACAAAAATCCAACATACACAGTTCAAGAATATGGTTGCGAAAGAGTTCCTTAGGTTGCGATAAAAATAATCCACAGTTGCGTGAAAAGTTCACAGTTGTGTCACGCTTAGTCGACAGTACCTTTAGTTGCGACAAAGTTCCAAAAAGCAGAAGCTGGTGCGGTGGAAAACAAGCAATGCATTGCTACTGAGACCTTGGGGAGGCGATGCGACAACCCCGCTGCAGCAGCATGCGTGTTGCGACGAATCCGGTCTGTATGAGGAGGAAGGCCACTTGTATGGATTCCGGTGCGTAGGTTCCGTAGGAAGTTTGTTCTCGCAAAGGCACGATGCGACGATCTCGTAGGGGCTGCGACGATCTCCGGGGTGACTATGCGTGATCCAGCGGCGATCTCTCTCTCGCAGCTCCTCAATGCGATGATCTGCGATGATGTTCGCAGCGACGTGATGCGGTCCGCAAGCAAGCGGTGCGGCGTTCTCACCCAGTGACGACAGGCTCTGCGACGACATTCGCAGCAATGGTGATCTTCCCGCAATCTAAGGATGCGTTATCTTAGGCAGCAGCAACAGGCGCTGCGACAATCTCAACCTCCGTAGCGGCGGGAATTTCCTCGCACTGTCGGGGATGTGCTCCGCAGCGAACAATGCGATAACTTTTCAGTTGCAAAAGTCTCTCAATCTTGGTTTCCAGCTTCCCAGCACAGGTACAACTTCCAGAGGCACCACACTGGCCCAAGCACTCTAGGAAGGACAGAACTCTCTCAGCAGAGTTCAGGGAAGCTGGGGGTGAAGTCCTTTTGTTCCTGGGACTTCAAAAACAGGGAGCCAGCTCTTCTCAGGCCCTTGGAGATTCCTTCAAGACAGGGGACACAGCACAACAGCAAAGTCCTTCCCCTCTCATTGGCAGCAAAGCAACAGCAGGTCAGTCCAGCAGAGCAACCGCAGGACAGTCTTCCTTCTTCAGATTCAGCTTTCTCCTTGGCAGAGGTTCCTTCTTGATTCCAGGATGATCTAATTTTCTGTTGTCAGGGGTCCTGTACTTATACCCCTAAAACTCTTTGTTCTCTTTGTGCAAGTGGGCCCTGAGTCTGAACCAGTTCTGGGTGTTCCTTGAGCACTTTGTTTTTCTGGCTTCTCCTTTCCTTTCAGAGTGAGGGGCAGGGTCGTCAGCCGCCCAGCAGGAGGTGGAGCCAGCATTGTGGAAGGCAGCCACAGCCCTATTTAGGCCCAGGTGCTATCTCCTCCCACCTTCCAAGTTCAACCTAGGGCTGACTCAGCCAGCCTCCTGGCGAATCCCCAGCCCCTGTCACTCTCAAACCAGACAGTCAATACACAAACAGGCCAAGGCACACAGAAAGGTCAGACAAGAGAACAGCAACTTTCTAAAAGTGCTGTCCTGAAACACATGATTTAAAAACAACCTTTCCTAAAAGATGTGTTATTAAATCCTGAGTTCAGGGATACCAGACGTTTATGTCCTATCTTGTTCCTATGGGAAGATCTGCTGGTAGCCACTGTAGCCAGCATCCCCCATGATAGCCTATGGATCAAGATAGCCTTGCAGCAGTGTAAAACGAAAATGGCTGTAATTCACTGCCAGAGCATGCCACCTGCACAAGTACATGCTCTACCTTTCACATACACTGCACCCTGCCCAAGGGGGTAATTTGGGCCTTCCATAGGGGTGACCAATGTGCAGAAAAAGGGAAGGGTTAGGCCTGATCAGTGGGGACACTGACCAGGAGGACATGGCAGTTCACAGACTGCACACAGGCACTGCGGTGGCAGGCCTGAGACACCATTTTAGGGCTACTCATGTGGGTGGCACAATCAGTGCTGAAGGCCCACTAGTAGCATTTGGTATCACCAGCCCTGGCACACCCAGTGCACTTTACTAGGGACTTCATGGTGATACAAATATGCCAATCATGAATATCCAATCATAATAATAATTTACAGAGGGAGCACTTACACTCTGACACTGATCAGCAGTGGCAGAGTGTCCAAAGCATCTAAACCAGCAAAAACGAAGTCCAGCACAGCATCAAAAATACAGGAGCTAGAGGCAAAAAGATAACGGTAACCACGCCAAAGATGCCAGGTCTAACAAATGCTTTCTCGAGATCAAGGATGAGGCAGCCCCCTTTTGGCCATTCGCATATGGAGAAGGTTTCGATTCGAAAGAAGCGATGCAGGTTGAGTGAGGTGTTTCGAGACGGCACAAAGCTGTTTTAGTCTGCGTTTACCAGGGCGGGGACTGCCTGTGCCAATCTATATGCTAGTATTTTCATTAAGATTTTGTAGTCGGTGTTAAATAGGGCCAGGGGTCTGTATGAACCGATGTCTGTTGGGTCACTGTCGGGTTTGGGCAGTGATACAAAGTGTGCTTTGCATAGTGAGGGAGGGAACCGTCCCTCATCCACAACGGCTACGTAGAGGGTATGTAGTCGCAGCACCAGTGATGCTTGATACACTTTGTGATATTCTGCTGGGTGTCTTTCTGGCCCCGAAGTCTTCCCCGTGGCCAGGGACATAATTGCTTCCCTAATCTCCTCTGGTGAAATCTGCGCGTCCAGTATCTCATTGTGTGCCTGTGTCACCTCAAGCAGTTGCACCTGATCTAGGAAAGCTTGGAGGGCGTGCGGTTCATAGTGGCTTTGGGATTGGTACAACGTTTGATAGTGCTGTTCAGGGCTGCATGGATGTCCCATTGTGTGTGCACTCGAAGCCCTGCACTGTTGCATGGTGTGGCTATCGGTGTGCAGGCGTGTTCTTGATGGATCAGCCAGGCTAGGAGTCGGACTGCATGATAAGTGTTAGCATGCATGTGTTCCATGTGTGCGGTGTAGTTGTGACAGCAAAAGTGTTCCATCAACTCCGCATGCTGTGTGTACAGTGCCTGTAGACAGTGCCGGTCCCTCCCCCTCCCCCTCTATCTCATATCGCAGTAGCTTTAGTTCTATTTTGCTCAGGCTGGAGGTGAGAGCCTTACGTAGGCTGCTAGTCGCTCCCATACAGTGTCCCCTTGTCCTAGCTTTCAAAGCTTCCCATTCCACTAGTGCGTCCCCTGCGGTGTCTTCTTTAAGTTCAAAGTATTCAAGGATTGCTGTTCCCAGGGAGGAGCAAAATGGTGGATCTACGAGTGCAGCTGTTTGAAGTCTTCACGTGGGGGCGTTTAGGTTTCCAGGTAAGTTTCATTATTTGGGGATTGTGGTCAGAGTGTGTCCGGCCTAGCTTAAGAAATGTCTCGTAGTGAAAGAGATCATAGCACAAAATTGTGCCAGTGCAGAGCTGTTAGGGATAAAAGTCTCATTGAAATCCTCATGTATCACAATAATAGTGGTCTACCGCCCGCCACAAAGCTCCCCGGATTTCAATGACATCTTTTTTGAGCTTCTAACGGACTTGGCCACCAGATATAAGTCCCTTTTGGTGGTTGGCGATTTCAATTACCACTGGGACAAGGTACCCAGAGGCCCCACGGAGACTGAGTTTGAGGCTAACCTTTCGCTGCTTAATCTGCGACAGCTAGTGGTGGGTCCTACTCACGTGAAAGGCCATACACTGGACCTTGTTTGGTCTTCCTTACCTAACACTGAAGTCACGGAGACAAGCCCATGCATCTGGTCAGATCATTTTATGATAAAGTGCTGGGTTCCAGGCAACCTTGTGAGGGCTGCCCCTAACAAGTCACGGAGGAAAATCAGATCTTGGAGTAAGATGGAAGCAAACCTCCTAATTTCAACCCTGCTCTCCCTCACCCCCCCCCCCCTCCAATATGAATGGCATAGATCTGGACCATGATGTTAGGATCTTAAATACCTGGATACTCGCCGCCCTGGACAAACTTGTCCCTGAGCAGTTGGAGAGCACTAGAACCAAAGGGAGAGGAGCGCCTTGGTTTGACGCCTCCCTGAAACAAAAGAAGCAAGCCCTTCGTAAGGCAGAGAGAAAGTGGAGACTCCACTATAGCCACTCAGACGCCGAAAATTTCAAAACCCTGCTCTCAAAATACAAGGCAGACATCTTGGAAAGAAAGGCTGCTTTCTATGACGGAAGAATTAGGGAAGCTACTAACATACAGCGAGAGACATTTACCATTCTAAGGGAACTTACACAACGTGAAGGGAAAATTTCAGTGGGTGACCAACCTGACGGTGACTCCTTTCAATCCTTCTTCCTCCAGAAGGTACAGGACATCATCACTGACATCAATGCACGGCCAGTCACAACCATGCTGCCTAGCCAGAATGTTCAGGTGCCATCCATGACTTTGGATAGCTTCCCTCCCATTAACGACAAGTGTTTAGCGCAACTGGTCGGTCAAACCAAATCAGGCGCTAGCATAGATCCATCTCCCCACTTCTAAAGAAAGCAGGAACAGACACGACAGCCTTAAAAAATTACAGGCCCATTTCGCAGCTGCCTTTTCTAAGCAAGATCCTAGAAAAGCACGTTCTCAGCACTCTAGCCGGCCATCTGGAAGAACACCATCTCCTTCACACCAGGCAGGCTGGGTTCCGGCCCCAACATAGCACAGAATTAGTCATGGCCTCGGTCGCCGATGAGTTGAGAGTCAGGGCAGATAACAAACAGCCCTGTGCCCTGATTCTATTAGACTTATCAGCGGCTTTCGACACGGTCAGCCACACCATCTTGCTGGACCGTGTCGCAAAACTGGGGATCACAGGCCAGGTGCTAAAGTGGCTAGAATCCTTCCTGTCTGGTCGAACCCAGAGAGTGCAGCTAGGAGACCAACTGTCTGAGATCCATGACATGACCTGGGGAGTGCCCCAGGGGTTGGCGTTATCCCCCCTGCTTTTTAATATCTATCTACAACCACTGGTGGAGGAGCTTATGCGTATGAACTGTGAAATCTTTAATTACGCAGATGATACTCAGCCCTTAGTCCGGCTGGACAACACCAAAGAGGCCCAGGAATCAGTGAGGAATCTGCTCTCATTCACAGTCAACTGGATGACTAACAATCTGCTGAAAGTGAATGCTGACAAGACGGAAGTGCTGGTGATCAGCAACAAAGAGTTTCCCTGGAGTGACTTGTACTGGCCCCCCGAGCTAGGAACCACTCCGTCTCCTGGCTCTGTGGTAAAAAGCTTGGGGTTAAGGATCGATGCAGACCTCTCAATGGCCCCTCAAGTTTCTGCTGTGGTAGGATCCTGCATAGGTGTGTTGAGGCAACTGCGGAAGCTAGTCCCCATCTTATCTGCCTCCACCCTGCAATCGATCGTATCCGCCACAGTCATTTCGAGACTTGATTATGGTAATGCCTTATACCTAGGCCTACCACAGAAGCTGCCGAGGAAGCTGCAGGTAATACAAAACGATGCGGTCAGGCTGATCCATTCTTTGCCTAGAAACTCGCATGTAACCCCACTGCTTCAGAAGCTGCACTGGCTCCCAGTGAAATTCCGAGTGCAGTTTAAATGTCTCTGTGTGGCCCATAAGGCACTCTTTGGGAAAGCCCCTGAGTACATTAAGCAACGTCTAAAGAGGTACATTCCCGGGAGGCTATTGCGCTCAGGAACAACCTCCAACCTGTCTCAACCTAGGTTCAAATTAAAGACCAAAGGAGGCAGGGCTTTGTCTGTGCTCCTTCCACAACTGTGGAACGAGCTTCCACCTACCTTGAAAGAGGAATCGCAGCTTCTACCTTTCAGAAAGAAACTAAAAACTTATCTTTTCAGAAAGGCCTTCATGACATCATAGGAGGTGAAACAACTGAGGTTTTAGGGTCATTAGTGTGTTATGTTCTTTCTGGTAAGCGCTTAGAGACCGGCGGTGATAGGCGCTATACAAGTAATCCCTAACATAACATAACATACTCTATTCGGTGGACCAGAGGGAGCAGCATGGGGGATACCACTATTCCCTATTCACTAAGACTGATTTGCATATGGCTGGGTCTGAACTGAGGTGGCGAAGTGAGCTAAAGAATGATGATGGATTCAACCCAGATCTGTGACTGGGGGTGAGTGTCTGAAATGTTTCAGCGCTCCGTCCACCATCTCCTTGTGTTTGCTCTGTTACAATTAGGGCGGTCAGACTGTCATTACCCTGCCACAACTACCAGGAAACCACCATTCCCTGGCGGTGGTGCAGTGGTGTATAGGCTGTAATATGCGTGGTGGGACCACTGCGGTCCCGCCAAGCATATTACAAGTTTCCTCTCTGCCACGGTTTTCAAGCGGTTCCACTGCCATGAAAACTGTCGCAGAGACGAAACAAAGTGGGCCCTATGTGGCCCCCTGGTGTCTTCTGTCACGTGGATGTTCAACATGCATCTCCCTATGTGCATGCACACCAGTTCCTGCATGGCATAGACTTTATAGTCCATGCCATGCAGGAACTGGTTTAGGCATTCCCATTGTTGTGCCCATTTTCTGAGGCACTGCCATGGGAATGTAAAAAAAAAAAAAACACTAGTAATGAGAAGCACGTGTAACTGGCATGCGGCCTGACCACGGGTTTGACGATGTGGCAGCGGGTCGGACCCGGAGTCACAACGCCATCTTATAATCAGGCCCTAAGTGTACATTATGATGATGATGATGATGATGAGTGCTTGCACCAAAATTAAAAAGTCCATTACATTTTTTTTCCTAATGTTTGGACTTTACTACAAATATGTTATTTAAAAATCTTTGTATTTTCTAGTATAAATGTAAGTAAGAATATGTATTTCACATTTTCATCATTAACATTTTTAATAATCAATACATTGTAAATGAATGATAATGTCAGGACAAACTTTGGAAAAGTTATTTTTGTATTTATAATTTTCTAATGAATTTTTTTCTAATAAAACAAAATAAGAAAAAAGGGTTTTCTACAACAACAAATTGTGGCTTCTTTGACCATAACTTGCCTCCTAAACATAGTCCAAAGGGTAACCTCCTCAAGAAGGGGCATTTATTGGGCACAGAGCAGGCAATTCAAGATTTTTTTGGGGAATGGTGGGTTTAGGTTTGGTAGAGATCAAGGATGGAAAAAATGTGACTTCAGAAGGAGGAATAAGGGTAGGAGGGGTGGTGGAGTATTGGCTTTTGGAGATATAGAGAGCTGGAGTGGGTCATGTGTATGTGTCTGTATGTTTGGCAGTTGCATGTGGGTCTGGTGTTTGTTGTGTATGTTTGGATGTGTGTTTTTTGGCTGGTGTTTGATATTCTGGTGAGTGTGCGCGTTTTCCTTTGGTGTGTTGTTTTGAGTGTAGGTGTGCTTTTGTGTCAGTGTGTTGGTTTTGATGAGTGTGTAGTTGTGGTGGTTGGTGTGTTTGTGGTGCTTGTTGGCTTGGTGATGGTTGTGCTGGCTGTGAGTGGGGTGGTGGTGCTTGTGGATGTAGTGGTGGTTGTTGTGTGTGTGTGTGTGTGTGGTGGTTGTGGGTGTGGTAGTGGTTGTGGTGGGTGTTGAGGGTGTGGTGGTGGTTGTGGGTGTGGGTATTTTCCTTGGGGTACTTTTTGATAGTTTCAATAGTGTGTGTATGTTGTTTGTGTGTTTCTTTGTGTATGTATGTGTGTGTGTGTGATTGTGCTGCTTGTGTCTGTTGGAGTGGGTGCCTGCAAAGAAGTGAGTGTGCTTGGGAAAAATACACATATTGCCAAAATATATTAACAATTAGTAAAATGAGATAAACAACAACAATGCTACAAACTTCCCCCCCAAAAACGAATATGTGTATATATGTGCATATATATATATATATATATATATATATATATATATGAGTGATGTCACTGGCCATGTCATGAGTGATGTAATATGTGACGTCATCAGCAGTGCATTGCAGGCGCGCAAGTTATAGTGAGTCCAACTAACTATAATGTGGAATTTCAATGCTTTTATGTCAGTAAAATTTCCAGCTAACTATAACTGGTGTGAAACGTATGGTTTTTTCAGTGAATTTACTAGGTTTTTTAAATGCTAATTCCTAACTATAACTGGTGTGAAACCTATGTTTTTTTCAGTGAATTTCTTAGGTTTTTTAAATGCTAATTCCTAACTATAACTGGTGTGAAACCTATGGTTTTTTCAGTGAATATATATATATATATATAATTTCTATGGCAAAATGAAACCCCTCATTTTGTTCCTTTTAAAATTAAATGTATTAAGTGTTACCACTTTATTTCAATCAAGATGACTTTAGGTGTGCCATACTTTTGGCGGGTGCGCGAAAAATAGTTAGTCCAACTAACTATATATGCGAATTTCAATGGTTTTGTATGAGTAAAATAAGATTTTGTAAATGCTAATTCTTAACTATATATGGTCTCAAACCTATGGTTTTTTCAGTGAATTTTCAAGGTTTTGTAAATGCTAATTTCTAACTATATATGGTCTCAAACCTATGTTTTTTCAGTGAATTTCAATGGTTTTTTAATAGCAAATATCTATAGCTGTAATATATATTCTTCTTTATAATGTATACTATATTTTCTATGTATGTATGTAATACATTTTTTTTTTGTTTAATATTCTTTTTTTTTTTTTTTGTTTTTGCCCCGGTGCGCTCCCGGAGCGTGCACTGGGGAGTGCACCGGTAAGCGCAACTGCGTGGAGCGTCCCGGTGCGCGCTCCGGTGAGCGCCCCGTTAGCGCTATTGCCGCGATCGAAAACAACATCGTGACGCGTCGCATAAGCGTGACGTATCGCGTAGCCGCGTGATGCGTCTTATGGCGCGTCGCGTAAGCGCGACGTATCGCGTTGCCGCGCGATGTGTTTTATGACGCGCTGCGTAAACGCACCCGGAAGCGCTCTGCGGCGCGGCGCGGTGCGCGTAACGTAAGCGCGCCGGAGCGCGTAACGTAAGCGCATCGGGTCATGTGACCTGAAAATAACACTTTTCATTGGTTCTCATCATTTTTTTTCTCTAAATGATGAAAGCCCCCAACCTTTTTTCCTCATTCTAACTTTCTTCATTGAGAGAGCAAGAGCTATTTTTGATCTGTGCAATGGCATCACTTGTAGCTGCAGCTGGTGCACCCCCACCACCACCACCACCAAGAAAAGAAGGTCCACCACCACAGTTCCTTGGAGGAGTAGAAGAAGAGGAGGAAGAAGAGGAGGAGGAGGAACAACCAAGGCGCTTCCTGCCTGAAGAACCAAGGCAAAGGCACGGTAAAGTGCACTTTATTTGGCAATTCTTTTCATTCCCTGCAGACCAGAAAAAGGTGAACGCCCCCAAAGTCACCTGTCTAATTTGTGGCAAAGTCCTCTCCAGGGGCAATCCCAAAATGAAATATTCTTTTGGTAATTTTACCATGATCCGTCACATGGAGAGGTGGCATCCCAATAACTTAGCCCAGGCTGAAGTACAGGAACTTCAGAACAACCCACCCCCTGTGGCCAGCACCTCCTCTACTGAACACTCACTTTCTGGTCCTGAAGGACGCCAAATGGTGCCAAATATTCAACAAAAATTTGGCAAAATAAAAATAGTTTGCATTTTCTGTCGCAAAACATTATGTTATGGTGAACTTAGAGTCACCTTAATAAATAATGCTGTGGACAACCACCAATGCAGCAAGAAAAGGAAGCAGTAATAAAAAAAATATAAAACAACAAAAAGAATAAAAAAAAGTTATTTTCAGAACTACCTCCCATTTATAAAATATTGCTAAAAATTTTAAACTCTGGCATTCTTTTTTCTCTTTTGTGCGCTCCCCAGGTGCACTCCCGCGTACCGGGCGCTCCCTCCGCGTTTTCAAAAAACTTCAAAGGTTTTGTAAATGCAAATTCTATTAGCGAATAACGTTTTTATATGTTAATATCCTTCTGGTACCACCTGAGCAGCCATCTCATTTCTCAGTAGAACTGAGGCACAAGAGAGCACAAAACAAGAGTGGAAAACACGAAAAGGGGGCAGGGTAGAGACCCCCCAACCCCCTAGCCCTTCTCAGGGGGTCTCAGAAGGACCCCCAAGGGCAAAAAAAAAAAAGAAAAATCGCGGGGTACGCACACGGTACGCGTATAGACGCGCATACGTACGCGTACCGTGCGCGTACCACGCGATTTTATAAAAAATATAATAATAATTTTGCCCTTGGGGGTCCTTCTGGGACAACCTGAGAAGGGCTAGGGGGTCAGGGAGTCTCTACCCTGCCCCCTTTTTGCATTTTCCACTCTTGTTTTGTGCTCTCTTGTGCCTCAGTTCTACTGAGAAATGAGATGGCTGCTCAGGTGGTACCAGAAGGATATTAACATATAAAAACGTTATTTGCTAATAGAATTTGCATTTACAAAACCTTTGAAGTTTTTTAAAAAAAAATAGGTTTCACGTCAGATATAGTTAGGAATTAGCATTTAAAAAACCTTGCAAATTCACTGAAAAAACCATAGGTTTCAGGCCATATATAGTTAGGAATTAGCATTTAAAAAACCTTGCAAATTCACTTAAAAAACCAGAGGTTTCAGGCCTTATATAGTTAGGAATTAGCATTTAAAAAACATTGCAAATTCACTTAAAAAACCATAGGTTTCAGGCCTTATAAAGTTAGGAATTAGCATTTAAAAAACCTTGCAAATTCACTTAAAAAACCATAGGTTTCAGGCCTTATATGGTTAGGAATTAGCATTTAAAAAACCTTGCAAATTCACTTAAAAAACCATTGGTTTCAGGCCTTCTATAGTTAGGAATTAGCTTTTTAAAAACCTTGCAAAGAGCAACATACATTGTAAAAAGACCACGATGAAGATGGCATCCCACTTCTTGGACAACAAACACTGTGTCAACGACATAAAGTGGACAGTAGTAGAACAGCTACCATCAGAACAAGGACTCTTTGAGAAAGAGCAGAGGTGGGTATTCCGCTTGGGGAACAGTACCCAAGGCCTGAACGACAACATTCCCTAGGGACAACTAGTATAGAATTTATCTTTCTGGTCACCCCCCTTTTTTATAAACTATCTAAGTCTCCTTCGTTGCCATGAGCAACTAACTGTATGTCTGCACAAACTCTGCGAAGTTCACTACTCTACCACACCCTAGTGTAGGGGGACACTAACCGCCACACCACCCTTTTTGTGCAATAGGATAATTATCCAAGCAAGTACTGTACTCCTTAAATCGTCACCTGTCTACAAGGTCACTAACAAGACCCATGAGCACCAATCGTCAGCTGATTGCAGGGCCACACACAGGACCTATGAGCAGCCATTGCGGTTCGTTTCAAAGTAATCAAAACAATGGTTTCCTAGAATAATCCCAGTTCAGCTTAAGTGAAAGCGTTACTAATGTGACAGGTTTTGTGCGCCAGTGAGGCAACATTGAACAGCATTAAGCACGAGTGAAATGTTGCCTGATTAGAACTGTACGCATGCGTTCGATCACGCGCATGCGCACTAAAAAAAGGACAGCGGGATCAGTGCCACAGAGCGCGAGAGGGACGCGTGAGGACTACATGCATGCGCGGCATAGCAACACACATGCCCGTAGCCACGAGAAGAACTGACATAAAGCCCTTACAAGGGCAGGCAGGAAATACCAATTATTCTATCAAACAATCATTTTAGCTCCGGGAAAAGGTACAAATACCCGGATCTAAGACTCTCTCTGGCACAATCATCGGAGCCACGGAGGGGTCGGTCGGTAGGAATTTCCTTGCTGAAATCGTGAGTAAACAAGGTAGAGAGCAGCACTGTCTCCACTACGCTCAATGTAAGTAAATTTGGGATTCTGAAAACCGCTTTTTCCACAGGTGCTAAATAGCATAAAGGACCCTGACGTCAGATTGGCTCATGAGGCATTTCTACCCCTACTAAACAGTATGTAATTAGTACTTAGGGACATGCAGTGTCTCTTTTTTCTTTCAGAGGCACTAAACAGTTCGTTTTACCACTAAGAGTGAGATGTTCTGAATCATGTCATATTCTGAATAACGCTATCTACAAAGAAATGTGTGTTTTATGTTATATGTCAGTGAGTCTAGTTTGTCACCTTGTTTTAATTCCACTATAGGCACCATTGACACTTATAGTCTGATATTTTACCGCAATTTCTGTCACCTGTAACCACTGGTCATGTTACCTTTATTTGTTGAAAAGTAGACCATCACAAAAAAATGTTGTCTTCTTCTCTTTAACAGGTCGACTATTAAGCAGTGCTTTGTTAGGTACATTGCTTTACCTGAACTATATTCCTCACTTTTATTAAAAAACATTTTTTTGATAAGAGCTAGAGAAACGTGAGTAAGGTGGGGATTTGTGTACCCTATCCTGAAGAAGGAGTTTTACACCGAAACATGTCGACACACACAGAGAGGAGGTAATGCACATTGTTTACATTTTTAGCCTCCCACACTCTCTTTTTTTAACAGCACCAGCCCGGGGGCCCATTAAACATTTTGTTGTCACCCCACGAGCCAGGTACTTTTTAACTTCACTCACTTAGATCTAAACCTCACCATACACTCACACTTAAACACCCCACCCACACCACACATAGTCATTCTAAGTGCTCCCACGTATTCGTAGGTCGCAGCACGCCGTACCCCGTAGAGGGGTACGAGGACCCCAATGATGAAACATGACACCAAGGGGCCTGTTGGTGTGTGAGGGGACCCATAACAACAAGGGTGTTCCCCAACCTTGGAGGATACACCCTGTACTGAAGGAGTGGATTCCTTTTGTTTATTTACAGTTTGGAATGTTGACAGTCGACTGCCAGCCCATCAGAAACTCGCTCGCGCACGTAATGGTACGCGCACGTACGCGTACGGTACGCGTACTGTGCGCGTACGGTGAGCGCATATAGATATATAATTTGATCAAATTTAATTTTCTCAACAACTACTGGAGGGATTTTCACCAAATATAGACAAGTCACTACTGCATACCTGTCCCTACCATTTTGCCAAGTTTGGTGTAATTCCGTTCAGCCGTTCGGGCTGTAGCCGTGTCTAAAGGTCCCATAGAAAATGCCATTTAAAAAAGTTTAAATTCAATTTTCTCAAGAACTACTGGAGGGATTTTCACCAAACATAGCAAAGGCACATCTGCATACCAGGCCCTACCATTTTGCCAAGTTTGGTGTAATTCCATTCAGCCGTTCGGGCTGTAGCCGTGTCTAAAGGTCCCTATGGAAATTAACATGGGGAAAACATGTTTTGAGACCCCCCTTTCGGCCCCCGCTTGACGAATCCCCCCGAAACTTTCAGGGAACGAGCGGAGCGGAGCTGGCCAAACTTCGGGAAAATTACACACAGATTCCTCAATCGGCGCCAAAGTTATTCCCAATAAAATGTTGAGCGCATATAGATATATAATTTTGCTCAAATTCATTTTCTTAACAACTACTGGAAGGATTTTCACCAAATATTGAAAAGGCACTACAGCATACCTGTCCCTACCATTTTGCCAAGTTTTGTGTAATTCCGTTCAGCCGTTTGGGCTGTAGCCGTGTCTAAAGGTCCCATAGAAAATGCCATTTGAAAAATTTCAAATTCAATTTTCACAAGAACTACTGGAGGGATTTACATCAAACATACAAAAGGCACTGCTGCATACCAGTCCCTACCATTTTGCCAAATCTGGTATAAATCCGTTCAGCCGTTCGAGCTGTAGCCTTGTCAGAATGTCCCTATGGAAATTAACATGGGGAAAACACGTTTTGGGACCCCCCTTTTTTATCTGCCCCCGCTTGCCGAATCCCCCCGAAACTTTCAGGGAAGGAGCGAGGCAAATTTAAGGAAAATTACAGGCATATCCCTCAATCGGCGCCAAAGTTATTCCCAATAGAATGTTCAGAATTTCCTATGGTAACTAGGTCCTAACTATATACTATAGGTAATATATATATACATATATATAACTAGGGAAAGAGTCCTGCTGCTGGGAAAGGTGACTGGGGAAAGGAAGGGGGGAAGGGAGGAACAAGGGGGAAAAATTCCAGAGTATGGGAACCATAAGAATTTACATACTGTAATCGTGGATTTCGGGTGAGATTTCTAGTTTACCCAACATGCACCCACATTTCCTCTTCATTGTTAAGCCCTGCAGGATTCTTTGTTTGGAGCATTATGATATATTTTGATTCCAGGGTTCTGAGTTTCCTAACCCAGTCACCCCCCCTTTCTGTTCTTACAAGCTAATCCAAGATAAAAAAAGCTCATTAGGTTACTATTGCTTTTATGCACTTTTTCATAATGCCGAGCCACCGGATAGCTTTGATCTTTCGTATTAATGCCTCTCATATGTTCCAGAATCCTTAGTTTTGTTTGTTTGGTGATGCTGCCCAAGTACTTTTTTCCACATGGGCACACTAAGCAATACACAGTGAATTCGGAATTACAATTGAGTAATTTCGAGATTGTTGTCTTTTCTGACCCAAGAACACAAGCAAAGTTTATTAGGGATGAGAAAGACTATGCAAATGGACGCATACTAACATTTGCAAAAAATATTTGATGCCCAACGGAAAAACCAACAATTATTGAAGATGCAGGCCCAGCCAGTCTCCCAGCCCAGCACAGAGGAATCTGAAGTGTCAGAAGACGAATCTGTGCATCGAGACAAACAAGCCAGTGCGGCAGCAACAGGCGAAGCTAACAACGGTGGTGATGAAGAACAGCCATCCATGTCCTCTAATTTTTTTCAGGAGTACGAGCTGATACGAGGTCTGAGACAAAGACCAGCCGCACGAACCCACCCTCCAGAGGCCACAAGAGGAAAACAAGGAGGGGTAAGAAAAGCCGAAACAGGTCGTTCCACCCCAATAATGACCCGCAGCAAGCGCGGGGGAGATGGAACTAGCTGAGATGGGAATGACAAGCGATACCACGGAAAATACTATAATCAACTTATCAGATAGGATGTTGTCGGAAAAAGTACATAGTGTATTACAGTTGGGTTTGACATTTTGCCCTACACCGGCATTTAACTACACACAAACGCGGATTGATATTTACAAATTCATGAGAAAGGTGAAATTAATGAAGATGGTGAGGGGGCAAGATGGCCACTGAGCTGTTGTGCTGAGAGGTCGCACTCTCCTTCTCTCTCAGAATGAACTGACATACTAAGAAGAATTTCGTGCCACCCATGAAGAAAGGTACTAATGGAGACCGGGCGTTGCTGGTTTGAAAGGATATCCCTTAAGAAGCAATTACTACGGATTGGGCAGGTTTGGAGTCGGTTGAAAGAAGGACTCTCGTACCTGGTAAAAAAGCACCAGTATATGGCTCCTAAACCGCCCACACGAATGGTTAACCAAGAAAAAGTGAACGACAGAACTAGAAAACCCCCCGACACTCCAATGGCAACGAAGACAGGGGGAGCCGGCAGCGCGAAAGGGGATTCCCTGATAGGAAAGAATACCGGCGCAAACAGGAAAATAATCCCCCCCCCCCGGCAGAAAAAAACAAAAAGAGCGAAACGCGGAAACAAAGCACTATTCCTAAAATAAACAGTACGGCGAGTAAGAGCACGCTACTGACGAAGGGAGACGAGCAAAAGGCTCGAGATTCAAGTATGCGCCAACCTACCATGTCAGAGATGCTAGCAGGGAAGCCCATGGAAACAGCAATTGCAATTGCAGGAAACCCGAGCTCTCTCCGCGAGTCAGACGCTGTCATCCCAGCAGCTGGAAACGTCCTCGAGGACGTAATCGACAAGGACAAGGAAGACGCGAAGGTGGTTGCCAGGCAACGGGCTGAGCCGGCGCGGAGAGAGGCGCAGAAGGCTGCAGCACCACAGACAGACGGTGCACACGCAGGAGCTCGCGCTGAAGAGGAATTACCAGCGGGAGATGGAGGTAAAGGGTTGATTGACAGTGGAGGAGTGGAAAAAGGGAATATAAGTGCCAAGGGAGGCACCACAGCAGATATGCTTGGCGCATTAATGCAAGTCGAGAAAGAGATTAATGAGTCCCGGAAAGCGACTGGCTCATGGGGGAGCAGAGAAAGCATAGCGAGCTCAGAAAAACAAAGTCTTGAAGGGGGGATTAATATAATTAAACATCCCCACGGAGGGGGAGACTGTACATCCCTAGAAGGGGAGGGTGAGTTCTACTCTGTAAATGAAGATTCTGAGTCATTGTCATCAGCAGAATCAAATACAGAGGAAGATGAAGGTACAGAATCAGGCATAAGCACTTCTGGCAAAGAGTCCACAATGAAAAAGAGGAAGCATACCAAAGTGGAGAAACGTCTCCTGTGGGACTACTCAGCGACTTCTCAAGTATATCAGGAGGAGGATACGCATGCAAGCATGGCAGAGAGAGCATCAAGTGGCAATATCCCTTCCCAACAAGACCCTTTCCAGACTTTATTCTCGACACTGAGGCAGATGCAAAATGAAGCAAGAACAGAAAGCCGTAGAGCAAGGCAGGCGTCAAAGAAAATACAGAACAGCCTAAGGAAGGTTAATAAATTGTATGATGAGCTGGTGGACAGAGTTACAGAGGTTGAGGAACGGACAGGGAAGCTCGAAGATGACGTTGGGAGATGGCAATCATTTAAGACAGAACATGAGAAAATGGCAGAGGACATGCGCTGGAAGATGGAGGATTTTGAGAACAGGCAGAGGAGGAATAATGTCCCCCTTTTGGGTGTGGAGGAAGGGGAAGAGGGGCAGGATGTCAGGCAGTTTGTGATAAATCTCTTGAGTGGCGCATTCCCGGAGTCCCAGTGGCAGTGGGAAACAGAAATACAGAGGGCGCACAGGTTCCCTTTTACACTAAAGAGGGTGGGAGAAGCAGGAGGAGCAGGCAGAGGTGGGCAGAAAAATCATCCAAGGGCTATACTAGTCTATGTTGGAAACTTTTTGCTCAGGGAAGAGATTTTAGCTAAAGCAAGGCCAGAGAGTAGGAGAACTTTTGAGAACAATACCTTTTTTGCCAGGCCTGACTTCTGTCATTTTACTGTAGAGAGGAGGTGGAAGATGAGGCAGTTGATTGCACCATTTCAGGCTCTAGGTATGGAGGCGTATCTACTTTATCCTGCCAGATTGAAGGTAATTGTTAGAGGGAAAACTTGGATGTTCAACTCGGAAATTAAAGCGGGGCTCTTTCTAGAAGAGATGAAGAAACAGAAAGGAGCGTGAGAGCCCGGGTAGTACATAGGACATAGTGAGATCAGTGGGTGGCACGAAAAGGTAAATGGTTGGGAGAAGGAAGCGATTTGCACAACATAAGGCGGGCACACATAGGTCGGCTGACCTATTTGCCTGTGAAGGGGGGGGAGGGGAGGGGTGAGCAGAGCAGGGGCGGAGAGGGAGGGGGGTGAGGGGGGGGGAATAACAACTGGTTGATTATGATTTTGCACATTGTTATGTTTTTGGGATACAGAGGAGATATACAGACTGGTTTGTGGTTGACAAAGAATGTTTTTTGTTGATGGTATCTACGCATGTTAACACAATGGCATGTAGGATAGCGTCAATTAATGTGTGTGGCTTAAATGATTTAAATAAGAGGATGAGGGTGGCTGCATATTTAAAAACCCTGCGGTTGGATTTGGTATGTTTGCAAGAAACCCACATTGAGTTAAGTAAGATAAATCTTTTGGAGCAACTTGGGTTCAGGGTATTGGCTAGCTCTAAACAAGAAACTAGGACCAGAGGAGTGGCAATTTTGGGTAGGCATAGGGATATGGTAGTAGGGAAAAAGAAGGAAGATAAATGGGGAAGATGGGCTATAGCGGAAATATGCTTCAGGGGTCAGAAAATATCATTAGCCACAATTTATGGATCTACTGAAGACGATCCTGAGGTATTTCAGTTTCTTGATGCAGAGTTGGCTCAGTGGCCTGAACCCATAATTTGTTGCGGTGATTTTAACATACATGATTCGGAGAGCTCATTTACGCGGATAGATGCAGTTTATAGAGGGAGGAAAAGGAAAGTGTTCAGGGCTCTGGCTGATATGGCTTTGAATAACTCATTGATTGATCCTTGGATAAAATTACATCCTCATCTTGATGGAAGCACTTTTTTTTGGGCCCCACATGAAGTACTGGTTAGGCTAGATTACTTTCTTATAACTAGCTGTATGTTAGCTGGGACACAGATTGAGAAACTTCCAAGGGTGATTTCAGACCACAGTCCAGTAATACTTACCATTAAAAATAATTACTTACAAAGAGCACCCGCACAGTGGACTTTTGAGAGAGGACTTTTAAAAGATCCAACATATAAGGAGCACATGTCAAAGTGGATTAAAGGGTTTTGGGATATCAATAGGGGGACAGCAGCTATAGGAGTAGTTTGGGATGCATTTAAGGCAGGAATAAGGGGAGAAACATTGAGATTTGTCCTGGGAAGACAAAAAAGAGAAAGGGAAAGGAGAGAGTTGATAGAACATAATTTACTAAGGGAGGAGGAGAATTTAAGCAGGGTAATAAGAAATAATCTACCTTTAGAGGAATGCCTGCTTAGAATAATAGCATTAAAAGCAGAGGCAGAGGAAGGCCTGGCCAGGCAGGCGGTAGACAAATTCTTGTCTAATAAGGAAAAGACATACGAGCTTAGCGAGAAGGTAGGGCGGGTGCTGGCAGCTAGAACTAGGCAGAGAGCAGCTGAAGCAGGAGTAAAAGAAATACGGGATACACAGGGAAATCTGGTTATGGAGACTGTTGCAGTAAGAGAGGTATTTAGGAAATTCTACGCAGATTTATATACTCCAGAAGATTTACCAAACCTGGGGGAGATTGAGGAGTATTTGGGCAATATACCCCCTCCGACGATTTCAGAAGAGGATAAAGAAATACTAGATAGTCCAATATTGTTAGGAGAGGTGGAGGAAGCTCTTGACAGTTTGCCGAAAGGCAAAGCGACAGGACCAGACCAAATTCCGCTAGAATTTTATCAAATTTTTAAAAATGAACTCTTGGCAGATATGTGTATAATTATGCAACAAGCACAAGTAGGAGACCTTAGCCCAGAGTCTTGGGGGGGGGGCTGATATAATAGTTATTCTAAAAAAAGGAAAGCCATCAGAAATGCCAGGGTCGTATAGGCCAATTACATTAATGAACTCGGATATCAAAATATATTCCAAGATTTTAGCAAAAAGATTGGCTGGGATTATTGAGCAGTTAGTGACCCCTATCCAGCACGGCTTTATACCTGGGAAAGGGACTACGCAGCATGTAAGGACTGTGATTACAGTATTCGACCACGCAGAAATACTAGGAGATCCTGTAGCAGCACTTTTCCTCGACGCTGAGAAAGCATTTGATAGGGTGGATTGGGAATATCTGTGGTATGTAATGAGATGGTGTGGGATGGGTGAATCCTTTATAAAAGCTATTCAGGTATTGTACAGGAACCCAGCAGCAAGAATAAGGGTGAAGTACGAAGTAAAAATCGCTAGGGGGACTAGACAGGGATGCCCTTCCTCTCCCCTATTGTTTGCATTATACCTGGAACCATTATTGCGTAGGTTGGAGGAGAATGAAAGGATACCTCCAATGAGAATAAATGAAAATATGGTGAAGTCCTTAGCCTACGCAGATGATGTGGCAATTTTAACTCCAAACCCTGTCCTAGCTATAAAGGAGGTAGAGTTAGAGGCTCAGGAATTTGGGAAATTATCAGGGTACAGTCTAAATAGAACAAAGACTCAGATTATTAAGAACAGATATACTCCTTGTGCTGATAATAGGGTGGTTAACTCAGCAGTATATCTAGGAGTAGTATTAACTGCAAGTCTGGAGAGAGTAGTAGAGATGAATTTGGATCCTCTAATAGGTAAAGTTAAAAAAGATTTAGAAAGGATGAATAACCTACACTTTTCCCTTATGGGATGCACAAATGTTGTCAAAATGTTAATCCTACCTAAATTCTTATATTTTTTTCGTACTATCCCTTTAGTTTTTGAAGCTAGATGGTTTAATTTGATAGAAAGGGTACTGAACAGATTTATTTGGGCACATGGAAAGACCCGAAGAGCGTACAGGTATATGACCCTACCAAGAGAGAGAGGGGGCTGGGGAGCCCCTGATTTTAGGTTGTATCAGATGGCTGCTGCATTACAGTACATGCAGGGCATAATTGGGGGTGGAGGAAGCGATGTGAGGGTTGCGACTATGTCCACAGAAGTGTATGCTATCATACTGGGGGCTGAGGCGGAAAATAATTTGGTAAATAGAGTGGAATTTGGATATTATAAAAGAACAAGGTTTAAGACCCTGATGGCAGCATCTAGGATATGGAACACATTCCTTAAAAGAATGGGAATGGGTAGATATAATAGGTATGTTAGGCTCTATAAAAATAGATCTTTCCCGGCAGAAATATTTGCTGATTCAACAATGATGGGATGGACACAGAAAGGGATAGACCAGATTGGGGATATAATGGATGGGGATGGGGTAATCCAGTTTTCAGATCATAGTGCTAAATATGGGGTTGAGAGGAAGGATTTCTTTAAATACTTGCAGGTAAGGAGCTTCTTATCGCACAAGCAAGGTGGTAGGGAGGGGTTTAATAAACATGAGCTTCTGGAAAAGATAAAAGTAGGAGGGGATTGCACAATTAGATCTTTTTATGCAATATTAACCAAAGGGAAGGTGGACGATTTGGAGAAAGTTAGCACTAAGTGGGTTGGAAAGTTGGGAGTGGACCCAGGAAGTTTGCAAGAGTCTTTGAATTTGGGATGTAATATTTTGTGCTCTGGACCCCTGCAATCACAACACTACAAGACGTTATTTTCATTGTATTATACCCCAGCTAGAATAGCCAAGTGGAGAGGGACCACTGGTATTACTTGTCCACGGTGTAATGCAGTAGCTGCAGATATTATTCATATGTTTGCCACTTGCCCCCAGCTATACACCTTGATTCGAAGTATAGAAGATTTTATTAATAATACTCTTGATATAAGAATTAAACTAACATCTAGGATGATATTGTTTGGAATAGATAATCAAGTTGGATTGGACCATAAAGAATTTATGTTTATAGCAACTGCAGTATTGAGATTATCAATTGCAAGAGTATGGCTGGATAAGGTACCCCCTGATTTACAAGTTTGGCTGTCAAATTTGTTAGCTAGCTATAACCTTGAGAGAGCTATATATGCACGGAAGGGGAAAAGGGGAAGGAGACTTGGGTTGAAAATTTGGGAACCAATAATTAAATGGAAGGAGAGGATGGCAGCGTAAGATACCGTAATGTAATGAATAGCAAAGGTTAGAATCTTGATTTATGATATGGTGGTATAATTATACTGTTTATATTGTTTATATTGTTTTGGGAAACTTCAAACCAGCGATATATATTGGATGTAATCTGTAAAATGTATAAAAGTATGATTTGTAATTCAATGTGCAAGTTAACAAGAAAAAGGGAAAAATAAAAATATTTAAAAAAAAAAAAAAAAGAAAGGTGAAATTAATGAAGATACACAGACTTCACCCCAAAGAAAATACTCTTGCAATAATAGAGGAAGATACGAACTTTAACACATTAACAGGAAGGGATTTGGAAGCTGTAATCACAGCACAAGGATTATTGGAAGAGATGGACTCCCAGATGGATCCTACCATCTCACCAACACAAATCTTGGAAGAAGGGGGAATCGCCCAACAGGGCTGCAAGAGTAAGATGACTATCAAATCTAAGTTCATCCCCAAAAGTACCCACGATGCAATAGATACCTTCCAAGAAGTAGTGATTGGAGAAATCAAAAACCTACAGAAAAAGAAATTCAATGATGCAAGGAGAAATTTCAATAAATTGGAATGGGACATAATTAAAGCTTGAGAGAGGAAGATGATATGGTGATCAAACCAAGCGATAAAGGGGGGAACGTTGTGATCTTAAAGAAACAACAATACGAGGATGAGGCACTCTCGCAGTTGAAAAAACTTGATCACTACCCCCCCATAAAAAGAGAGAAATACCTTGAGAGTATAATGAGGTTCCACACCCTAATCACTGAATGGAAAGATAAGGGCATGATGAGATGTGTGCATCCACAGATAGAAACATTTTATCACTTGCCTAAAGTGCATAAAAGCAAAATCTGGCCACCGGGACGTCCCATTGTTTCGGCAAAGGACAGTCTATTGGAAAAAACCTCTATTTATATCGACAATTTCATTGCACCATTGGTAAAGGATCTGAGTTCTTACCTAAGGGACACCAAAGACTTCCTAAGGATTATACAAGGGGTGACATGGGAGGAGGATTTAATGTTGATAACATTGGATATTACGAGCCTCTACACCTCTATAAGACATGAGGACGGCCTAAAGGCTATGAACTTCTTTCTGGACAGACGAGCCTTAAAGTACAGAGCACATAATCACATGCTCATTGACCTCACCGACTTATGTTTGAAAAATAACATCTTCTTATTTTCAGGCCAACTTTACTTACAGCTATAGGGGACCGCGATGGGCACGTGCTTCGCCCCCAGCTATGCGAATTTATTTGTGGGCTGGTGGGAGGAGCACGTGGCCTGGGCGGGGTCCAATGAAAAATGGGTGGAGAAAATATCTCTGTGGACCAGCTACATAGATGATCTTTCCATCATGTGGCGTGGAACACAGAGCGAGGCTGAGGAATACATTGGGATCCTTAATGACAATCAACAGAACCTTAGGTTCACTAGTCAAATTAGTAAAAAAGAGGTCTTCTATCTTGATCTCAGAGTATATATACAGGATAATAAGATTCAGACAGCCTTGTATAGAAAACCAACGGCAGGGAATACCATCCTGCATGCTGACAGTTGTCATCCACGAAGTGTGGTCAATAATATCCCATTGGGAGAGTTTCTGCGGTTTAAGCGGAACTGTTCCACTGAAGGGGAATACATCAGAGCCAGAACAGAGTCCAGAAGGAGGTTCGAACAGAGGGGCTATTGTAAAGGCATCCTAAATGAAGCTGAACAGAGAAGTGATGCTAGGTCCAGAAATGAATTGCTTGTTGATAGGATTAAAAATAAAGACACAAAAGTGAGATTGATTATCAATTTCACTGAAAAATCACCCGAAATGTTTCAAATGCTGAGAAGAAATTGGAACATATTAAAATCAGATGGTGTAGTGGACAGTCTGCTATCCGATTACCCACTGGTAACCTATCGGAAAAGCAATTCCTTGAGGGATCACCTAGTGAACAGCCATTATGAACCAAAGAAGAGGAAAAAGGCCATTGCTTTGGGATTTTACCCATGCATGAAATGCAAGGCCTGTAAGAACTCAGGTAAAGCAAAAGAATATGAGGTACCGGGGAGGTCCAAAAAAACGACAATCTCAAAATTACTCAATTGTAATTCCGAATTCACTGTGTATTGCTTAGTGTGCCCATGTGGAAAAAATTATGTGTGCAGCACCACCAAACAAACAAAACTAAGGATTCTGGAACATATGAGAGCCATTAATATGAAAGATCAAATTGAGCTTTTTTATCTTGGATCAGCTTGTAAGACCAGAAAGGGGGGGTGACTGGGTTAGGAAACTCAGAACCCTGGAATCCAAATATATCATAATGCTCCAAACAAAGAATCCTGCAGGGCTTAACAATGAAGAGGAAATGTGGGTGCATGTTGGGTAAACTAGAAATCTCACCTGAAATCCACACTTACAGTATGTAAATTCTTATGGTTCCCGTACCCCGGAATTCTTCCCCCTTTTTCCTCCCTTCCCCCCTTCCTTTCCCCATTCACCTTTCCCAGCAGCAGGACTCTATCCCTAGTCTTTACAGGTCCCGTAATACATGTATTATGAGATAGCCCATTCAGGGCAGAATCATTCAATTATACGTAACATAACGGGCACAACCACCTAGGCCGAATACTGTTACTTATGTAACGTTATTATTGAAAAGCAGTAACTTGTGACAATAACAAGGATGCCCATTCAGGGCATTATAAAATGAAAGGTATCGTTCTTTTGAGTATGATGCAATAATATCAATGAACAATAAGATACTGAGCAAAAAGCAATGCATGCATGAAATGTAATGTTGAAAAAATGCTTTTCTTATACATGATTCAGACACTGTAAGATGGCCGCTACATAACAATGAATGAAATTGAAGTGCCGTTTTTTATGTTTGTTTTTAATCACATGACATGTGTCACCGAGTAACTTTATTTAAATACACAAAATGTCTCAGTCAGTCAACACTGACGAAGGCGGCAACGCCAAAACGCGTTTGTTGACTTGGCATATGTGAACGCTATGATTAAATATGGCAATGGGACTACGAAGAATGACTTGAGTGTCCTTAATTGAGGAGCGGTTCTCGAGGATTCGAACTGTTGGTTTGGCATAGTATACGCACTCCACCGTGCGGTAAGGAGGCACCCGAGGATAAGAGGAGCGACAGTTGGTGGAAAGACGTTCTGGATATATATTGCTACGGTTAAAACGTATATGTAGCATGCAGGAAGAATATAACAAAAGCAAGGATGAAACATTAAATCATTTCAGAAGAAGGGGTTACACTGAGAACGTACTGAATAAAGCAGTGCAGAGAGCAAATGATAGATCCAGAGAATCCCTGCTCCCTACTAATCTATCAGTCACAACTGGGGATGATAGTGACATGGATACACCTAGGCTCATAACCATCTATAGCATGCAGGAGCGCAAGATTAAGGCTATTTTAACTAAAAATTGGCCCATAGTACTTACAGATAATGTCCTGAAATACAGGTTACCTGAAAGACCAACATTAACATTTCGAAGAAGTAAAACCATGGAAGGTCATTTATCAAAATCCATGAGGGAAGGGACCTCAATCAAAACATGGTTACCGGCAAAACAACAAACAAGGGTTTTTTAAATGTGCAACCTGCCGGGCCTGCAATGTTGGGGTCAACACTTCGAAATACAGCACTCCGTTCAGGGAAAATGAACTAACTATCAGGGGTAATTTCAATTGCCGCACGGAGTACTCTGTATATGTTCTCACGTGCACTTGTGGGCTCAGATATGTGGGCAGCACTAAGAAACAAGTGCATGTGAGAATATTGCAGCATATAAGAGCCATCATTAACTGTGATCCAAATTACCCGGTAGCACGGCATTTCAAGTCCGTGCACATTAAGGATATTAACTGTTTAAAGTACTTCATCAATGATCATGTTCCTATGCCTAAGAAGGGAGGTAACAGGGAAACTCTCTTAAGACAGTTAGAGACCAAATACATCCTGAATCTCAACTGCAAGTTTCCCCAAAGTCTTAATAACACGGAGGATTTACACACATTTCTTTAAATTGTTTATTAATCAACCGTTGAACCTCATGTGTACACAATTTACACCAACGTGTTTATAACTTTCCTCATATATTTTACATCTATATTTCTTTTAGAAATTTCTGAAAATATGAAAAAATAGTAAATAAGATCCAGAAGGAAAACATCTACATAGTGCCCTGCCAACGGATGGATATACATGTCAATATTATTTACCTGATGGATTTGCATAGACTGATGACATTGTCCATATGAAAGTGAATTGAACAGAAAGAATACACTCCCTGTAAATAATGTATTTGATCCACATGTAATACTTTCTTATGCCATTTTTCTGATAAATTATTGTTACCTATATATAAATTGACAACTCTGCATATAGCTTCACTGTAAATATAGTTACATTATTGAATGCATTTTTTTAGCATTCGCTCATTTTTTTACAGCACTTAGCACTTTGTTTGTATATAGAATTTTGAGTGAGCTCTTTTTGACAACTGGGCTCAGTTGTCATTAGTTAATATGAATTACATTTATCAAATTTTTGCACATGGACTTACGATAAGAGATTATTTTTGTACAAAAAGCGTATTTGCACATATGCGTCTGCATTTAGGCAGATAATTTGCACAAAGGCTTTAACTAAGTACTTAGCAACATGGTGGCTGGTGAAGAGAGGGTATTCAAGTTTACATAATGGCATATCTTTGCACACATATTGTTAGCATTTAAGCTGCAAGAAAACGTGTTTTTATTAATTTGTATTATATGTAGATTCATTGTACAAAAAATGTGTGATAGATTTGTATAAACATATATATATGTACATAGATGTTTTTTGTACAATGGTTTTATATGTAGATAGTAGATAAATGCATAATTTATTTAAATTATTCAAATTATTCAAATTGTTTACGATGAAAGGATATATGCCATAATAATTTATATATGTGAATTTGCACAAATCCAGTCCATGTTTACCGCATATGCATTCATGCAGCAATAACTTTATGGGAATAGCCAGTATGTATTTATCAAAAAATCGAATTGTCTATAAGTGCTGTTTTCACAGAATGAAAGAGCCACTCTACCCATTTTTTGAAAGTATGTCTTCACGTTTTATGAATCACGTGGTGTGCTCAGTAAAGAGGGAGAAAAATTAGTATTTAAAGGTCTGCTAAACCAGTGTACCGTTATGTGATCAAGGGTATTTTATACCCGAAACGTGTCATGCCAGAGAGAGAATCAAGGCGATAATAAACTGACCTGTTGTACTGGACTAGCTGTGTGGTGGTCTTTGTGTCCTGCGTGCCATGCCTGGAGAAGCAGGAAGGAGTGGAATATATATATATATATATATATATATATATATATATATATATATATATCAGCAACAATCTTCACTACCTCCAGGACGGCGAAATGAAGAGGCGGACCCCACGGCTTCAGGCAAGGCAATGATTTTATTATTGCAACCTTTCAAAGATGACGCGTTTCAAGCATCAAGTGCTCTTGATCACACAATGAGCACTGCGTCAGCTCTACTTTTTAAAGTTTCCATATGCCACCTTCTTCTGTGAGTCACATGACCACCACCATAGACATTAAGAAAATACTATGAAGAGCATTCTTAAAAACGTTTAAGCAATATAGAAATATTATTACTTAAAACAAGTTCTTATGTCTTTGTCAATACATTGTTTACATAATGTCTAATTCATGATAGAAAACATTATGAAAATGAAAAACTTGTATATATATATATTACCTACTGGTGGTCACCATTAGGTAGTTATAGTTAGGACCTATATTCCATAGGAAATCCGCAACATTCTATTTGGAATAACTTTGCGCCGGTTGACGAATCTTTGCGAAATTTTCAAAACTATTGGGGCGCTCCGGTCCGCTCCTATCCTGAAAGTCTTGGTGTGGTTCGTGAAGCGGGGGCCGAGAAAAAAGGGGATCCCAAAACATGTTTTTCCCATGCAATTTTCCATAGGAACCGTTCATCGCGGCTACAGCCCGAACTGCTGAACGGAATTACACCAAATATGGCAAAGAGGTAGTCCTTGGTTCAGACTTGTGTCTTTTGCTTAAATGGTGTAAATTTGTTCAATAGTTCCTGAGAAAATCACAATTAAAAGTACATATATATCTATGGCCTCGGTGGATCCGCGCATCCTGAGCGCACCCTAAGCGCACCGTCCCGATCACGCGCTGAATGCTGATTGGCTGTCGAGTGGTTATCATTATTCAAAACCAGAAAGTGTTGGCAGCCATTTTGTGCCTCGGTTGTAGCGGGGCCTAGGAAGTCAGTGGAACAAGTATACAAAACGTATATAGGGGACAGGGTAGAAATATCTTGACCCTCTATACCTGCTTAAAGGGTCCCACAACGACTCCCCGGGCCCCACAATTTTTTTTTCTTCTAAAAACCGCAAAGTGCGCTTAGAGTGCACGGATCATGCCATAAACAAAAAAATAAAACAAAGTGCAGGCTTTAATAATTAGCTACCGGGGGGGCCAAATCCCGGGGACAAAAGTTTAAAATTTTATGGGGTCCCAGAGGGGCTTCCTAGCTCCGGGGTTCGCACCCTCCGGGGCTAAAACATGAATGGGTCACGAGGGAGCTCAACCACCACCCCACCAGCAAAATAAATGGGTGGGGGGCGGCTCAAAGGCCCGCTACCCCCTGGGGCCTTTTAAAAAATGGTTGAGGGGGGCTCAACGTCCCCTCCAGTCCCGGGGACCGCCACTGCTGTTTGCTATGATAGGGCGGGAGCCGAGGCTCTCCTCTGTCATAGCAAACTTGGTTTGGATTTTGAAAGAGAGAGCAGGGAAACCTGTTGTCTGTTTCAAAATGCAAACCAGATTGCTTTTCCACACGGGGAGCTGCAAGTTAGCGGCTCCGCTTGTGGAAAAGCAATGCTGTCTCCCGAAGGATGCAGGGAGCCGGCTGGGACCGTGGGGGTATTGGGTCTCCCTCCACGGTCCCCAACATTATATATGAGCCCCGGGGTGTGGGCTTTTGGAGAGAGTACAAATTAGTGATAGATGCTATTTTTTTTTACTGTAAAATTAGGTGCGCCCGCCGGTGTGTACGCGTTGGGTTCACGACTCTAACGCGTCGGGTTCGCGACTCCAACGTAAAAAAAAAGTCATATTTTTTTGATATACATGAAGTTTATGAGTTTAGATCTTGGGTGGCCCTAAAAAGAGCCCTTGTGTTTATTGAGAGATTTTGGTACTTACAAGAAAGTACCTATGCAGAGTCTAAAGTTGATGAGGAAGACATCTGTAAAATGTACACCATCTGTCCTATAGATGTCATCCATATTGAAACGCAGATTGTTGTGGTAAATGGATCCCATCATATAATCTCGGAGAAAAGCAGAAACAGATTTATTGACATGTTTCCTAGCTTTCTCAATCTGTGGACAAAATGTATTGGACCAGTTCCATTTTTGCCTTTGGCATATGTTAGAATACACAAAGTCAGTTTGGGGGAAAAGTGACATCAATTCTCCAAAGTTGTCCTTCATAAGCATTTGCAGACCTACCCCAGTCAAAGTGCCTAGGTCATTGCCACCACAGTGCACAATTATGAGGTCAGGGTGTTAGAGATGTGAAAATAATTTAACCAATGGAATCAATTGCTGCCACTTTAACCCTCTCTGTCCAATCCATTTAATGTCTACATTTGGCAAACCTAGGTCTTTGTCAAAGGTTCTATTTTCTGCGTACCTTCAGCTCCAGAAAATATAGCTGTGTCCCACAATCCACACTCTAAGCATATTGAAAGCAGGTCTGGATGCACTCAGATGGTCTCTGTAAATGAAATGGCAGTTTGAAAAGTAAGATGTTTCTAAAATGGTAGATAAGGAGCAGTTTTGAAAAAAGAATAGAAATGATTGGCTGTTTAACACCTTGGCTGCTAGGCGTTTCCCCCCTCCTGTGCTGGGAATTACCATTTTGCTGGTTCCATGACAAGCTCAGCTCGTCATCAGCACACGACACCCGTGGGTGATGACGAGCTGAGCTCGTCATCAGCATCGAAAGGGTTAAAAAAATTTTAGTCTGAAAACTAGGGTGCATGTTTCTGTTTTTTTTAAAAACATGTTTCTTATTTGTGAAGAAAAACTGTTTGAATGGAACAATACATTAGATAAGGTGATATTTTTGTAAAAGTCTCAGCACACTTGCTGTTTGGATTAGCAACATTGTGTACTGAACTTGAGACCTGTGTGGTCAGTTGAGTGTTCCATGTAATGTTACCATGGTAACAGGCGGTAAGCAGATGGGGGGTAGGGTTCAAACCTATGTCTATTAGAAAGGGTTGAAATGTGTAACCAATAGGAATGTGTGTTAGCTTTTGAAGTAATATGGGAAGCAATATGATTTGAAATTTACATGAATATGTGTGCAGAGTGAGATGGAAACTTTACAATTTGTTTGGGTTTGCTGAGTAGTGCAGTACAGATATTCTACATAGGAAAATCTGGTGTGTTACTGACATTCTTCTTAATCTACAAATCAATTTGAAAGGTAAGTTAGTAATTTGTGGGGAGTTTTATGTGGGGTTTTTGTTTTTAATACAATTAATGGAAAGGGGCAACAACTCGGTCCCCCCGAACGTATGGTAGGGTGCCCTGACCCCCCCCGGGGAACCATTTTGGGCGGGGGGCGTGCCCCGGCTGGTATGCCCGAAGCGGCGTAGCCGGGGCGCGCCTTTTTCCCGCCCAAGAGGGGTTGTCCTAGACACCTACACCGCTGGCCACGCCCCGTAGGCGGATCGGAGGAGGGTACACGCCCTCCCGAGGAAGAATAAAAGAGCAACAATCTAAGGAAGCATCCTCTTGTTCCTGTGCTTGGAAGCTGCACCTCCTCGTTGAACATGAGCCCGAGACGGAACAAGGAGCCGATTTTGAGAACTTGTAATTTTTGTGTTTCTCCTTTCAGTGATTCCGAAGCTTTGGATCCAGGACCTCGAGTCGGATAGCCGTGAACGATGCCTGGCAAGAAGGTCGGAAAGAAGGTGGGGACCGAACAAATGCTTCGCATGCTGGTGAAAGACATGGCGAACATGAAGAAGCAGATGGCGGCAATGAATGGTGCAGGTAGACCGAAGAAAGTCATCGGGCCAGCATTGCCGGGAGTAGTCCCTACCGGGAGAGGTAAAAGGGCCAGGAATAGGGCGGCAGGGGGGGAGGCCCCAGTTCCCGAGTCACCTCCAGCGAGCCCGGTCAGTCCAGTGGAGGCCCCAGTTCCGAGCCCGAACGAGGGACAGCCGATCCCTGTGGTAGTTACACCCGTTAACGAGGGGGATATGCCTCCCGGCTGGCCGCCCAGTTGGCGGCGTGGTTAGGCAAGAGCAACGAGGGTGCAGTGGCACCGGGAGACACGGCCGAGGAGGCCAGGTTAATAATGAAGCAGTTGCGGCAATCGAGAGATGCTGCGAAGGCACCTTGTCCTCTTGTTTCCCCGCAGAATCCCTCGGAACAACCGGCGTCGAGCGTGGGAAAGACAGCAATAACAGATCCAGCTACTGGTTCGGGTAAGCAGCCGTTGCCAATGGCGGGGGAGGGATCGTTACCCTCAAGGAGGGAAAAGGTGGTTCAACATATCCCGATGGATGTGAAAGAAAGGATTTGGGCGGATAAATATGTGAACATGTTTTCGCTGTTGACCGATCACTATGAGATAGAGCACGTTAAAAATCAGAAGGAGTTGTTGCATCCGAGTGTATGGCGTGCAAAAATGGCAGGTTTCAGGGTAGATGAAACGATCGCTAATTGGGCCAGAGCGTTTGGAATGTTCACTGCAATCATGGGGGAACGTAGGCCTGAAGTATTGTCGGAATTAGCTTGTTACCAGACACGTATAATGGAATTTTATGAATCGTATGAAGGCAATCAATGGATGGGTTATGATAACAAATTTCGTAAGGCCAAGGAGCACGACTCATCCCTGACGTGGGATTGTTTCGACTCCATTTCTTGGCAGAAGCAGGTTATGCCGAACACAATGAAGTCGTCTTCTTTCGGCGGGAATGGGGCGGAGCTTTCCCGCCATTATATGGCGGCGCCCTTTCGGGCGGGCGCCAACAGTGATCAGCACGCAAAGAATAACGGGAACTCGGGTGGAAAAGGGGTCTGTTGGAGCTTTAACAGGGGCAAGTGCACTAGGCCACAAGGGACATGCAAGTTCAGGCATGAGTGTGCAGGGTGCGGACAGTCTTCACACCCCTAGAGTTCGTGCAGAGCCAAGAATGGTGATACAGGAGGTAGAGGAGGGGCCAAACAGGTCTAACGTCGACCGAGGGGCACCGTTACCTACTCCCGTTGATATCATGGCAATGATCCCTTGGCTGAACGAATACCCTGATCATGTCTCTGCCGGGGTGTTGCGAGACGGTTTCTCATATGGTTTCCGCATCCCGGCGGGGGATTTTCAGGGGGAAGCACAGTGTAAAAACCAACTATCGGTTCAACAAAATACGGCGGTGGTACAGGCAAAGATTGCAAAGGAGGTGGCCCGAGGTTGGGTTGCGGGTCCATATGGAAACCCGCCGGTTGTTAACTTTGTTTGTTCACCGTTGGGAGTAGTACCCAAGAAGGACCCGGGTGAGTTCAGGTTAATCCATAATTTGTCCGCTCCTAAGGGTCTTTCGGTAAACAATGCGATTGACCCGGGAGTCTGTTCGGTGCGGTATGCATCCTTTGATGAGGCCGTCGCCATGTTGAATCGCCTGGGGCCCGGAGCGCTGATGGCTAAATCAGACATCGAGTCAGCGTTCCGGTTGCTCCCGGTACACCCACACGATCAGCGTCTCTTAGGTTTGGTGTTTCAAGGACGCTACTACATGGATAAATGTATGCCGATGGGTTGCGCCATCTCTTGTGCGTATTTTGAGAAGTTCAGTACTTTTTTGCAATGGGCGTTCACCAGAGCCACGGGCTTTATGCAGGTTATGCATTACCTTGATGATTTTCTGTTCCTGGGGGCAGCTGGGGACACGGAATGTGCACAGGCTTTGAAGGAATTCTGTAATCTCATGAAACGTTTTGGTGTGCCACTGGCACCAGGCAAAACGGAAGGGCCATCTACTTCACTCGAGTTTCTGGGAATTGAGCTCGATTCGGTAGAGGGGTGCTTCCGTTTGCCCAAGGAGAAGGTAATGAGATTTATAGCCTCACTTAAAATGTGCCTCAGCGAGAAAAAAGTAACCCTCCATCAGTTGCAGCAGGCTGTGGGTCAGCTTAACTTTGCCCTTAGAGTGATACCGATGGCTTGCCCCTTTTCCCGCTCTATCGCACAAGCCATGGTTGGCCTCAAAGAAGGGCACCACCG